>NC_084767.1:12770394-13370394 GCF_028858725.1 Colius striatus
TAGGAGGATTAAATTTGGCTGGCTGAGACACGTCCTGCTCCCAGCTGTCCCCCAGCCTCCCCTGAGGTTGGCAGCTCTGCTGCAGCAAAGGCTCATAATGCAGGAGGCTGTCCCAGACCCCCAGGGTCGGCTGCCCTATGCAAGCGAAACCCAAAAGCGGGGCATCTCCTCGGGCACAGAGGGCACCGGGCTCAGGTTGATGGCAAAAACTCTTCCAGGTGTTGGCATCAAAAGGTTGACCTGTTGGAACCTGGTGGGATGAACCTGGTGAGAGGGATGGGTGGGAAAGTGAGCTGAGCTCTCCAGCCCCTGGGTTCTCTCTAGGGTGCCTTTACCAAGGGGAGCTGAGTGATGGAGAGGCTCCCAGCCTCCCCCCATCCCGGCCAGGCTGAGGGCAGAAGGCAAACCCCGGGGCTGCCCACTCTTGCCCTGCCCTGAGGTGTCCGGGGAGCCTTGCCAAGCCCTGCTTGGCGATCCCCCTCCCCAGGCTGAGCCATCCTCTCCCTCCCCCGGACCCCGCCATCGCCAGACATTCCTGGTCAAGCACGTTGTTTGGTTAATTTATGAGCGCTTGTTGCTGGAGGCCTTGCAGGAGCCTCATGGAAAATTGCCTTTTGCCTGCGCAGATTTATCTGCCCGGAGCTGCAGTGTGTATATTTAAGCGAGCGTCACACCCAGCCCGCATCACCCCACCGCCGTCTGGGGGCCGGGCAGCGAGGGCCGGCTGTTCGTGCTGTTGCTTTCCACGCGGCGGGGCAGACACACCGCCTCCTCCCCCGCACCGCCCGGCTCCACCGGCAACGTCGCTCTATGGCTCTTCCTCCGTTTGCTCGCGGGGGGTGGGAGTTGGGGGGGGGGGGGTATTAAACCCGTCACCTATTTGCGAGTCTGTTGTGAATTTTCATGAGCCACCATTCTGAACGGGGCTTTGAGCAGGAAAACTGCTGCATCAGCTCTAGGCGATGATAAACAATACTCAGCATTTACATATTCAAAGCACTTTGATTAACTCTTGGGGTTTAAGGACTTGAGTCGATTCCCACCCGAGCGCAAATGGCAGCTGGACGGGTGAGCGGCGGCGCTGGGGGAGAACCGGAGCTTTGCCCCCCGGGGAAACCCCCTCCTGCCTTAAATTCCCCCCACCCCCCCGGGCGAAGGGAAAAGGACCCCGGCGGGTCCCGCCTGCGTGAAAGGCGAGGGCTGAACGCGGAGCATCATCCCTTCAGCTGCAAAGGCTGTAACCAGGTGTTAAATAGCTGTGAAATTCTAACTTGGTTCACCCAGGAGTTGCAAATAAAGGGATTTTCCATTTCCTTTAAAAAAAAACCCCAAAGCACCAAGTGCGGGGGAGGTGTGCTGATGCCTCCCCAGCTGCAAAGCGGCGGCGATCTGGCGTGACCTGCTCCGCAGCCCTGCTGCTCACGCCCCCAGGGGCAGCAAGCGAAGGAAACCAAACCCAGGAGCGTGAGTTATCGTTTGGTACGGCACAATTTTTGTCTTTCTCACCGAGTCTTTTGAATGCCCGGGTTTTTAAGCGCCCCCTCTCCCCGCGCGGCCGATGCGTCTCCCCAGGGTGCCCGCTGCAAGGGGAGCCCCCGGCATTCTTATTGAAATCGCTGCCAAACAAGAGCAAAACGCGGGGAAACTTCGGTCGGCCGCTGACTGCAGCTCGGGCAGCGGGCCAAGAGCTGCGGGGGAGGGGGTGTCCCTGCCGAAAAACCCTCCCCAGGCGCTGCCGAGCCGCCCCGTCAGCTCCCTCTACCCTTAATTAAAGTGTCTCTCCGTGCCCCAGCGTGACTCCCACGGGCGGGCACCGCGTGATTCCCGCCCCGCGGCACACACCGAGACGCTGCTGCGACCTCCGACGCCGCCGTTTTACGCCACCGTCGTGGCCCCGGCCCTGAAAATCCGGCCGTGGCTGGCAAAGGGAAAGAGCAGAGGAGCCGGCGGCAGCGGAGAGCGGGGCCGTGCGGGGCGCGGCGCGGGTGCTCTGCCAAACAGCACGCTTCGCTCTTCTATATTAAAACAGGTTTCCCCGCTGCCAGGAAGGAAACTTTGGGCAACGTCCCCTGTGCAGCAGCCTGAGAGCAGCAGCCGGAGCGCAGCCCTCGCCAGCTCTGGGGATGGCAGATGCTCTGAGCTGGCAAGGACGGGGCGAGCGTGGGGGTCTGCAGCGGGCACAACCGCCCCGGTCCGAGTCACTGCCAGGGGGGCGGGGGGGGCACCTGCGAGGGGCTGCACGACCCAGGGCTACGGGGGGATTCCGACAGAGGACCCCCCCCCCAAAGGGCCCCGGGGACCTGCGGGAGGGAGAGACCCCCGAGAGAAATGTTGCAGTTGGTGCCTTCTGCGGGAGAAGGGGGTGGCAGGGCAGGGGGCGATGGCCCGGGCTGATCCCCTCTGTCACCGGGTCACAGGGACACGCGGACGGGGCAGCAAAGCTCGTCCCGCTCCCCCTCCCTCCCCCCTCGCGAGTCCTCCCGGTCCAGCGAGACACCCCCCGCGGCCGAGGCTGCGCTGGAGGCCGTTCAGCCCCTGCCCCCCTCCCCAGGGCTCCGCACCACCCCCCAGCCCTCGCCACGGCACAGGGGCGCGGACCCCCGGGGGGCTCCGAGGCGAGGCGGAGCGGCGACCCCCGGGGTCGGGATATTGCACCGCGGCGACGGCCGGGGACCCGAGGAGGGCGGGGGGGGTTCCAGGGGCCGTGCCGTGCCGTGCCACGCCAGCCGTGCCGTGCTGGCCGTGCCGTGCCGCGCTGCCGCCCGCGCCGCGATCGATCCGCATCGACCGTCCCCGCCGCGCTGCTCCACTTTCCAGCCAATGTCGGGCGGCGGCGGCGGCGGCCCGGGGAGCCCCGCGGTGGCACCGAGCCCCCCCGCGCCCCCCGCCCGCGCCGCCCGCGCTGCCCCGAAGAGCCGGCCTGGACCTGCGGAGCGAACGGCCGGGCTGCGGCCGCGGGAGCCGGCGGGACGGGCGGACAACGGGGCACCGCTGCGGGCTGGGCGGCAGCCGGGCACCGGGCAGGCACACCACCGGGCACCGAGCCGGGTACCGAGCTGGGCAAACTACAGGGCACTGACTGGACTGGGCAAACAAGCAGGTAGCGTGCCGTGTACCAGAGTGGGTACCGGTCCAGGCACTGAAGTGGGTGCTGGGCTGGGCAAACAACAGGGCAGGCAGGGAACCAGTCACAGACCTGGGCATGGAGCCAGGGAAATAAGCAGGCACTGAAGCAGGCAGTGGGCTGGGCGCTAAACCAGACCTAAGACTGGGCATTGACCTCGGCATTGGGCTGGGCGCCGTGCCAGGCATCGCTGCAGTGGGTGCTGAACCGGGTACCAAATTAAGGACTAGGCAGGAGGCTGGGCAGTGCTGCACCAGGCACTGCTGCACCAGGCACCAAAGTGGGCATGAAACCAGGCAGAAAGAAACTCTGCTGGGCAAAAAAGCAGGTGCTGCAGCAGACAGTGATGGGCTGGGCACCAAACCAGGCACCAATCCTGGCATTGCTGAGGCAGACACTGAGCAGGGCATCAAGCCAGGCAGCACCACATCAGGCACTGAACCACGCACCGCATCAGGCAGAATGATGCTGGCATCAAGTTGGGCAGCACCAAGCCAGACACTTAGCCAGGCACAAAACCCAGCTGGGCAGCACCAAACTGGGTATTGCTGTGCCAGCACCAAGCTGGGCAGTGCCATGCTGGGCAGCAGACTGGGAACCACTGCACCAGCACTGTGCTGAGCACCACGACACCAGGCATCAGCCATCACAGTGGGCACCTGGCACCCAGCACTGCCATCCTGCAGCCTCACCCTACACCAGCACCTCTCACCCCCTGCACTCTGTGCCAACAGAGCCCTGGGAAGGTGCACGTGTGTCCCCAGCTCACCAGCACCACAGCTCTATTCCTTAGCTCCCATGAGGGACTGGTCCTGAGCCAGGGGTGCAAGTGCCACCCACAGTTAACTGGGTGCAGCAGCAACAGATCTGCCCTCCCAGGGCTTCCCCCCCACTGCCTCAAGCACCTTTGGGATCTCAGGAAGGGGCCAGAGCCGTGGGGCTAGGGCCTTTGCCCCCTGATTGAGTGGAACCTGCTTCAGCAGGGGCTTGGGCTGAAGCAGGGCCCTGCCAGCCCCCACCACTCTGGGATTCTGTGATAAGGAGCTTTTTTAAAGCATCCAGCGCCTTGGTGCTGAGAACCAAAGTTCTCAATCATCAGAGGATGGTTTGAAGGAGCAGCGAGTAGCTGGAGGGACCGGGAGAGGTGTCTGGAGCAGCAGGAATGGAGGGAAGGAGGGTTCCTGGGCTGGGAGCAACCATCCATGCTGCTGGGTCTCAGCTCTGGGTGTGCAGCACCCCGCTCCTGCCAGGATGCCCCTGTGCTCCTCAGCAGGCTGCAGAGGCTGCCCCAGGCCAGGTGCCCACTCAGGGCCGTGTCAGCAGCTGGGCAGAGCGGGGGGCCTGAGGGTGAGCCAGTGTCCCCGCTGGCAGGGGCTGGGTGCAGGCGCTGGCCGTTGGGCTGGCAGGGGCCAGGCGGTGGCAGAGGCTTCCTGTTGCTGCAGGATCCGGCTGGCATTGTGCCGCACAGTGAGGGGGGCAGAGCCTCTTCTTGCACCTGCCCAGAGCATCTGCTAGGGAGAAAAATCTCCATGGCAACTCTGCCGGTTCCTCCATCCCCGTTCCAGGGGGACAGGGGGCTCTGGCTCTGCCTCCCCCCACGCAGTCGGGGTGTACCCGTGGTGCGGCCGGGTGGCTGGTGGCTGCTGGGGAAGGAAGAGCTTTGCCCTGGGGCAGCCCCGTGCTGCTGGAGGCTGCTGATCCCTCCCTGGGGGGTTCCAGCTCTCAGACCGCCAGCAGTGAGAGGCGAGATCTGGGCTTCCCCAAATTTAGGGGGTGCTTCCCCACTTTGCTCCCACTTTTGGGGAGGGCAGATGGTTTCCCATCTCCCCTGATGCCTCCCAGCAGGACTGGCCGTGCCTCACTGTGCCTCAGCTGGAGCTGAGACCTTTGCCCTCTCCAGGGCAGGGGGGAGGAATTCTGAGGAGGTGTCATGAAGTCCAACAGGGCCAGGGCTCCCGACCCTGAAGCTCGCACTGAGCCTGGCTGCAGGGTGCAAAGTCCTTGCTCCTCGTCTGTGCATCCTCCCCTGACAGAGCTGGAGCCCTGGCATCCCGCCCTCGCCTCAGACAGGAAAAATGATGGGAGACCTGCTCCTGGGCACAGAGGTGTGAGCATGGTGGTGTCCCCGGGGGAGCTGAGCAGTGTGGGCGGCCTCAGCCAGCTCACATGCACCCTGGGCACCCATCCTTTTGCTCTGCCCTTGCTGCAGGGGCGCTCCAAAGGACCATGGCTCTGGGCTCCATGAGCTGTGGGCACTGGCAGGGGCCACAGAGGAGGTGGTCTTCAGCCAAGACTGGAGAGGAAAGGGGGGAATTGAAACTGGAAGCAGCGTTGGTGAGGGCTGTGGGGACTGTCCCCACAACGTCTGGCTCTGCCATTTCCAAGGACACAGATGCACGGAGGGAGACACTGAGGTTTTCTGAAGGGCTGGAGTGCTTTGGTGCCTTGCAAATGTTCTCCTGGTTCCAGGAGCACCTGGGATGCTCCTGGAGGATAACCCCCTCCCTCTCTCCGAAGGCTGCCAGTGCCAGTGGGACACCTGCCAGCCCTGCAGCCCCAGCCTGGCTGGCTGTGCCTCTCCTCCTCCTCCAAGGGTCACCCTCTCCATCCCTCGCCTCCTCCTTGGGGCCCCTTTCCCCCACTCAGGGCATTCAGGTGCCCTCTCAGCTGCTGGAAACCCACAGTCTGTGCATGTGGAAAAGGGGACAGCAAACTGCAGTGCCAAGTGTGTGAGGGAGGGGAGCCCAGGGGAGGCACTCAGGGGGAGGCAGGGCTGTGTCTCAGGGCCAGGCAGGTTGTCCCACTGCAGCGGGGTGCCCGGGGCTGGCATCGCTGCAGCCAGGATGCTGCCAGTGCCCACGAGCAGAGGCAGCCTCTGCCATGGAGGGTTTGCAGAAGGAAAGAGTAGGACAGCTAAAGTCATGGCCTCTCTGTCTTGTAACCTTTACAAGGTGGAAAACTGAGGCATGGGATGATTTAGAGGCTCAGCCAAGCCATGTGTGACACAGTGGTACCTGATGGGTGCAGATGGCCCGAGTCCCAGGCTCTTTTCTGAACTGCTGCTGCATTTCCTTGGAGGCAAAAAGTGGTGGGTATGGATTGCTTCTGAAGCACCTGCTGAGGATGCTGAGCCCTCAGGAAGGAGGGGGTCGTGAGTGGGAAGTCTCCCAGGCCACCAGCCAGAGCATGGGGACGTGGTACAGCTGGGGAGGAGCAGGGTACAGAGATGATGTCCTGCTCAACACCACGCTGGAAATGGCTGCTTGGGATCATCTGGGAACTGGAGCGAGTGTCAGCATCCAGACCTCTGTGGAGCATCTGCCAAAGCCCACAGCAGTCCCCTTCCAGGAGCCTGTTCTTGTCTGGAGAGCTTGGGGCAGCTCCTCACAGCCTGCCAGTGCCACATGTGCCGGATGGGACACTCTGTGTCCCTCTGTGACCAGCCCAGGAGCATGTGGTGGCCAAAGCAGCACCAAAGCACCACTCCTGGCATGGGGACCCAGCAATCTGACCCCACAGCCAGGGCATTGCCCGAAGGAACCTGGTTTCCACCTCTGGGCAGCATTTGTCCCTTCCTGGGCAGCTTGCTGGTGGGCTCCAGCTGGATGCTGGGCACCGGCTGCCTCTGCTCCCAGGCACACGTGAGCTGCCTCAGCCTGGCCTGGCCAACGTGCTGGGTGCTGGGAGAGTCTGGCCTTTGCCGTGGGCAGAGCGAGGAGCTGGCTGAGAGCTGCCCATGTGTGAAGGTGAAATGAAGGGAATGTCACGTCCTGGCGCCGCCGTCTCCAGGGGCTGCAACGTGCTGAGCTCAGCACCACCGGTCCTGAGCAGCACGAGGAGCAGCAATGGGTCAAACAATCACAGAGTCACTTTGGCTGGAAAAGCCCTTTGAGCTCCTGGAGTCCAACCCTCCCCTCACCCTGCCCAGCTCAGCACTAACCCCTGGCCCTCAGCACCTCAGCTCCACAGCTTTGGGATCCCTCCAGGGCTGGGCACACCCCCAGCTCCCTGGGCAGCCTGGCACAGGGGCTGACAGCCCTCTCAGGGAAAAAGCTCCTCTGTGGGCTGAGAGTTTCACCCCTCCCAGACGTTGTGTGTATGCAAAAGGAACCCAGGGGTGTCTGAGCCCCAAACCCTCCCGTTTGCCCCACGGCAGAGGGCTCTGTCCCTCCTGTCTCACTGTGCCTGCAGCTTCTTCCCAGTTGGCTGTGGAGGGTCTCATCCTGAGCAGGCACGGGACTTTTCAAGGGGCCTGAAGTGGAGGAGAGGTTCCATGAGCTCCCCGTTGGTGGGGTGGCAGCTGTGTCCTGAGCTGTGCCCCTGCTCAACATCCTGACTGGCACCCCGAGCTGCTGTTTCGGTCGCTGTGAGCTCACGCTCTGTAGGTGCCTTTGGAGGGAAGTCACGGGGGGTGGCTCACAGCAGCAGCACAGCTGGGGCAGCAGAAGGGGAAACCCCTGAAACCCAAATTGCTGAAGGTGGAGTGAGGGCAGAGGTGTGATCTGCATTGGCAGGAAAGGCTGTGAGCCCCGGGGCTGCGCAGCCTGGAGGAGGCTGATCTCTGGTGAACCTCAGCAGCACTCAGAAGTACCTGAAGGGTGGGTGTCAGGAGGATGGGGGTACACTTTATTCTGTAGTGTGCAGTGCCAGGACAAGGGGTGATGGACATCAGCTGGAACACAACAAGTTGCCCTTAAACAGCAGGAGAAAGTCCTTTGGTGCTGAGGTGAGGGAGCCCTGGCCCAGGCTGCCCAGGGAGGGTGTGGAGGCTCCTTCTCAGGAGGTTTCCAATCCCACCTGGACACGTTCCTGTGCCCCCTGAGCCAGGGGAACCTGCTTGAGCAGGGGCTGGGGCTGCAGCAGCTCTGCAGGGCCCTTCCAGCCCCCACCATGCTGGGATTCTGTAACACCAGAGTGCTGGGTCGCTGCAAAACGTGAGAACAGGAAAAGATGGCAGAGTCCAAGGGAAAGATGCTGAAGTCATCTGCGTTAAAAATGGCACCAAAATCAGCCTTTTCCTGTGAAATAATTTGGCTGGAATGAGAGTGTTTTTCCTGATGGCAGCCAGCTCTGCTGGGGTTAACTGCAGCCCCGGCTAGAGAACTGTAAAAGGTGTTTCCGAAATATTTCCACTGCCCCGTGGTTTTTATGGCCAGGAAAGGCAGGGCAGGCCTGGGCAGGAGCGGGCTTGGGCAGCCCTGCAGATGGAAACCAGACTCAGAGAGCAAGTGGGGGATTGGGGCTGAGCATGGGGAAGGGCACCTGGTTAGCGGGTGGATGCAAGAAGCCCCCCCCCCCCCCCATCGATGCACCCCATGCCCAGGGGTGATGAATGGTCCTCCTTGGCCCAGGGGACAGTGTGGAGCTGCTTGGAAGGAGGTGGCCGGCTCAGTTGTGGCCAGTTGCTTTCAAGTGGGGTTCTGGAGGGGCTGGAGAGCATGGGGTTGGCTTTTGGGGGCTTGTGGAGGCACACTCAGCCAGCTCAGCCAGCTGTCTTCCCACACCCTCGCCTGTGTGGACAAAGGAGAGGCTGGAGATGGAGCTCACGGTGCTGCTGGTGGCTCTCAGAGCTGAGGCAGGTGGAGGTTTGCAGATCTGGAGGCTGGAGTGATGCTGGGGTGCACCCCTGGCCTTGCCTTGGGGTGCCTTTGGGTAGAGCCCAGAGACAGGTCACAGATGGTTCTGGCCATTGGCATGCCTATCCCCCTAAACTCCCCCCAAAAAAGCACGTTGTGGAGAGGCTGACCAGCAGGCAAGCTTTGCTCTGGCCCATGCCAAGCACCCAGGAGTTTCTGCCCTGCCTGATCCCCCCCTTCAGGCACCTCCAGCACCCGTGTTTGCACTGTACTTGCTCCCTCCTGCTCTCCTGCACAGGCCCTGGCTACCCCTCTTCCCTGTGCCTTCAGGCCAGAGACACTTCCAAGCTGAAGCTCAGCCCCAGAAGTTTGTGTCCAGGCTGCAGCAAAGAAATAGTGGCCAGGTTTGGGCAAACAGTGTGTTGAATCCCCTGGGCTGCGCAGCGCAGGACGTGGAGGGGAAGGCAGCCGAGGAACTGCCCTCTCAGAGCATCCCTGGGCTGCTGGGGGTCCTGGGGAGCTCATCCTGGAGGGTGCTGGGTGGGGGTCCCTGGGAAGGGGCGTTACAGGTTACTGAGAGAAGCTGTGGTGGGCTGTTGTAGCTGTGGCCGGTGGCAGGGTAGGCACTCAGTGCCACGCTGGCCCAGTTCAGCTGAGCTCAGGGCAATTCTAATGCTCACTCCGTGCTTCCCCTCACTCTGAGAAGTAATGACATGCAGGAGCCAGCGTTAATGCACCATTAGGGCTGCGAATTTCCACACACAGCCATCGGGAGATGCAAATCCCCGGCTGTGCCACCGGCTCTGCCTCTGCCAGCACGTGCCTGACCTTTGCTGGTGATGCAGCCCCAGCCACGCTCAGCTCCCTGCACCCAACCCCTTCACCTTCCCCCAGCCCTGCCTGGGCTCACCCCCCACCAGCACCGAGGGGCACAGGGAGAAGGGGGTGACCCAAGGGGGCTCATCTGTGGGCTCATCCCTGCCCATCTGTGGAGGGTCCCACTTGCTTTGCAGCCCTGTGCTCCAACCTGTGCCTTGGGGTAGTGGCAGGGGCCAGGGTCTCCAGGGTGGGTGGGATGGGGGTGTTTTGGCTGTGCAGGGATGCGCCCATCCCCTGGCACTGTGGGCACCAGCCTGAGGAGGAGGAGAAAGGCTGCCAGTGGAGGAGGCTGCAGGAGCCCTTTCTGCAGCCAGTGAGCACCGCCTGTTCCACCTCCCCATTGTACTGTGCTGTGCTGGCAGGGACCTGCTCTTCCATAAATTTGGGTGGAAGGGAGAGTTTGGCAGAGCCCTGGGCTGCAGGGAAGGATTTACAGCTGCTCTGGCTGCTCTGTGTTCTCCTTGCAGGGCTGGGGCTCCTGCAGAGGTACCCCTTGGGATGAGGAGGAGGAGAAAGAGGAGGAGGCAGAGGAGGGAGCCTGTGCTGGCATCTGTCCATGGAACAGGGTCACAGACAGAGAAGGTGGGATGAGGAAGGACATCCCTGGTGCAGCCGTGGCTCTGCAGTGACCATGGGGCTGGGAACACCAGGGCAGGGTTGGGACCCCCACGCCAGGCTGAAGATGGGTGATGCTGCCCAGCATGGACATGGCTGGACACTGAGTCCCCCCAGCCATGGGGAAGTGGTGGGGACACACCAGGAAGCTGGTGACACATCTCCCAGCATCAGCCTGGCCACATGCCACGGGCCCCTGGACACCAGGAGCACCTCATCCCCTGGGGCACCCCAAGCACTTGGAACACCTCATTCCCTCAAATACCCCAGGGCACCTGGAACACCTCAGGCAAGGCCACCAGCTGCTGCAGGTCTCAGTGATGAGCACTGTCCTCCTCGGGCAGGCAGCAGCATGCTTCCAGGTGCATGCTTGCTTGACAAAGGATGGGTTTCCACCAGCAGCCTGTTGCCTCCTGTCAGCCTGATGGGTGGTCAGGGGGTGCACATCCCTCCTGGAAGACATGGAGCCCAGGAAGCATCTGGTGCTGAGTCACAGGGATGAAAACATGCCCTCATAGCTCCAGCTCCCTCTGGGCTCTCAGAGGTGACGACTCATGTGCTCCAGACTGCTGGGAAGGGGCATTTTCCCCTCGTTCCCCCGAGGTTTGACTTTTGCAGGCAGCCTGAAGCAGCGCTGGAGCTCCTCGTGACTCCTCATTCTCCCGTCTCTCCTGCCCGCTCCTTTAACTCAGAACAAGAGTCACCCGAGGAAGGAGGCTCAGCTCAAATGTCCCTCCTGTCTCCTCTGCAGGGAGGGCAGAACAGGTACCGGCCACGTTTCCAGATGGAAATGTGAGGCCTGAGGATGGATGAAGAGTTTTCCAAGGCTTTGGAGCAAGGTGTGGACAGCGCTGAGAATAGCATCGCGAAATCTCAACTGCCAAGCCCTTAGCCTAACCAGAAGGTTATTCTTCTTCCCTTATGCTCATACATATCCATTAGGGTGAGACCATATGTGTGAGATGTAGATGAATTTCTTTCCTCTTGACAAGTCCAGTTGGTCTTCCTAGGTAAGGAGATGGTGGTCTGTTCCCATCCAACTCCAGGCTGGCTCTCTGCCGTGATTTCTTGGGTTGTGTTTGCCCTGGAAGAAATGGAGCCTCAGGCCTGACTCTTCTCCTCCTCCTGCCTTGGGGCTTTGGATGGCAGAGGTCCCTAGGGAGCTGCAGAGGTCTTTGCTGAGGGTGGGGAGTGGGTGGGAGCAGGGGAGAGCCACGAGGTGGGATGGGGCAGTGGGGAAGAGCTGCTGGCAGGTCCCCAGCAAGGCCCCTTGTTCCCAGCCAGGTCACAGAGCGCGTTTTTGGTGAAGGGGTGGCTTCTGCCACAGCGGGAGCAGCAGTGAGCACACCCCGCTGATGCTGCTTTTCAGGGGGCTGCACAAGGTGCGTCCCGGGAGACCTCGATGGGAGGGCTTGCCCAAGAATTTGGTGCTGCCCTTGTAGCTGAGCTTTGGTGTTGAAGTGCCCCTTGAAGACGAAGCAAGGATAGAGAGGTATCTTGGAGGTTTCTTAGGTGGTTAAGGGCGTGGTGTGAGAGTCCTGCAGTTATTAAGCCCAGCCCCTAAGTTTCCTTTCTGGAGAAAGACTCATCTGGACATATGGGTCTTTTTGACATCCTCCAATCTGTTACAGGCTGCAGATCAAGCACAGAGGTGGCATCAGCCTGGCTGATGGATGGTGTTTAGGTGATCAAGTGGGAACAGCTTCCTATACCCATGGAGTCAGATCTGTCAGCTCCTTTCAATAGCATTGATCAGACGCTGCCGTTGTCTCTTACGGGCAGTGAGTCGGAGCAGAGGAGTGTGGTGGGTTTGGGGCACTGGTCCAGCATGTGAGAGCCAGGGATGATTGCTCCTCTGCTCTAAGCTGGTGGAGCTGGGCAAGGGAGACCAACTCAAGTGGAGAAGGGAGCGTTTGGCAGTGCTTGCTGCAAGGAAGGATATGCATGGCTCGTGCCCTTGGCTCCCCTCTCAGCAGTCGAGGCTCAGCTGCAGAGGCACTGCTGGGAAGAGGGACGTGGCCTGACCTGCCTCTGTGATGGACATTTTTGTGGGAAGCCTCACAACCCTTTGGGTTAAACTCTGCCCTGAGGTTGTAACCTCTGCCCTGAATGTGCTTCTGGGTCTCTTGGGAGATTCACTTCCTTAGAGCCTTGCCCCAGGCTGGAGTCCTGGCTGGCAAGAGGGCTCGCTGGGCTCCCTGGAGCTCCCCAGGCTCTTGGTGGGTTCCCTGTAAAACAGAGGTGGTCCCCTGCATAGGTGACCCAGAGATCACCTTGTGCTCCTGTACCCATGGCCATTGCTGGCTGGTGACCTACACACACTGATGTGAGAGATGAACCTGCTCTTACACTACAAGCCCCAGACCATCGCTTCTCCGTGGCCTTCACTGCAACACAACCAGGCTGAGATGGGACTGGCCACCACCCCTTGGAGCCCAGGGCCCCGCTGCCTGCCCAGGAGGTGGGTGGGCATGGCCTGGGCTGCAGGCAGCGTGGAGGGCAGTGTGCTGGGCAGGAGGAGGAGGCCAACACAGCGGTTCACAGTTGCTTCTCCGTGGCTCCCAACTCAAGTGTGTCCAAATCAGCTCCTGCCATAAGCAACTTCTGGTATTTGCCAGGGAAATCATGGGGTGTCTTTTCCGAAAGCCATGGTTCCCCTGACCCATCCAAGGCTGGTTGGGGGAACAGCTGCTGCTGGCAGATGCCGTTTGGAAAGCCCTAACCAGCGCCATGGGCTTGGGGGGAGAGACCCCACGGAGCTAGTGGTGTCCTCTCCATGGGATCCTGTCCCACCACGGGACGGCTGCTGCATCCCTGAGGGCGCACAGGGCTGGTCGGGGGATGAAGTGCAACCACCCCGCTGAGAACTAGCATTTTCATGCTACGAGTGTCTTCCCAGACCTGGCTGCTAAGCAGCAGCTCGGGGAAAGCCAAAACCCTGCAGTCGGGAGGAAAACTCCTGTATATGCAGATAACCGAGGGTCGGTGTCCCGTGCCCGGCCCCGTCCCTCCCTCTTCCGTCCCTCCCCCCGCAGGCGCCGTCGGGGCAGCCCCCGGGCAGGATGCGGCCGTGCCCCAGCGCCGCGGCTGCCCGCTCCGTGTGCGCAGGCAGATGGCTTTCGCAGGGCGCTCCGGATGTCGGAGCCAGGCTATTTTGGACCACGTGGGCGTCTGGATTCCAGGCGAATCCCCGGCTCAAAAAAAAAACCCCAACCAACCAAGAAACCCCCCCCCGTCCCCCCCCCCGGCTCGGCAGCGCCTGCCAGGGACCCCGGGGGTGGAAACGCCGCGGCCGCGCTGGCCTCGGGGCTCTAGTGCCGCCTGGCACGGAGGCAGCTGCGCCCACTCGCCCCGCAGCCCACGCGAACCCCCGGCGCTGACCCGTCGCGCCTGCTCGTCCTGCTCTGGGGGCTCGGGCAGCGTGCCCGGGGCGGCCGGATGGCCGGGGTGGCCCTTGGCACCTCGCGGGCAGCTCCGAGCCCCAGGGGAAGCGCTGGTTTGGAGAGGGGGGGGTCTCCCCTCCCCGCAGTGCCGTGGGCGGGGGGATGCTCGCGGCAATCCGCGCCGCGCTCCCCCCTCGCTCCGTCACACCGGGGTGGGAGAGGGCAGAGGGAAAGCGGCTTCCTGCCCTTCTCCCAGCCGCCGGCGCAGCGTCTGTTTGCTTTGAGGCCCGGGTCCCTCCTGCCAGGACATTCCCGGGCAGCGGCTGCTGCCGTTTGCAGAGGAGCCGGGGGGACAGCCCGGACCGTGTCACCCGCCCCCGCAGCTGCAGAGGCCGGTGCCACACGCCAGCCCCGCACCCACATCCCCCTCCCCGAGACCCCAGGGATCCGCGCCGGTGGGCTCCCACGAGGAGAAGGACAACGCTGCGGGGACCCGCGTCCCCCCCGCTGCCTTTTCCAGGAAGGGGTGGCCAGTGCCTGCGCCTCGGATCCGCCGCGGCACGGCCCCGGGAAGCGGGGCCAGCGTGAGGCAGCGCGGCCACAGCCCGCCATGTGCGAGACAGCTGGGGTTAAAAATTAACGCAGACACAGCCTCAATTAACGGGCAGCGGGGCGGCGGCCGGGGACGTGCCGCCCGCGGCACCCCCGTCCCGGCACTCGGGGCTTCTGCAGCGGGAAGGGGGGGACCCCTGCTGCTCCCTGAGCGGGGGTGACAGGGTGCTGTGTCCCCCGGGCTTGGCCGGGCACCGGCACGGCACCATGTCCCCGGGGCAGCCCATGGCAGCGTGACGGTGGGTCACCCCGACCCCAGGCACGGCGGGTACCCTCAGGGTTCAGCTGCCTGCTGCAGCTCTGCTTGGCTGCAGCCTCGGGGCCAAGGGCAGCAAACTGGGTTCTACAAACAATACAGGGGCTGTGCCAGCCTGAGCCCAACTTGGGTTTCTGGGCGCAGCATCCTGAGGAACCCGTCCAGCTGCCTGGTGCTGGGTCCCACCACGTCAGCCCCTCCTGGCAGCTGAAGGAATCCAGCCCCCTCCCCACAATCAGGGTGTCACTGAGGGCTGGGGCTCCCGGAGCTGCATCTGGCCGGATTTGGGTCCCCTCCACCAGAAGACGCTTCGCACCCGGCGCGGAGGAGGTGACGAGCGAGTGCCAGCTCTGTAACCCACTTGGATGTCAGCGGCCGGGCAGGGGGGGCTGGGGGTGGGTATTTTGGAGCGTGTTTGCGCTCCGGAGGCTGCCGGGACACGTCTCCCGCTCACGCAGCCTTGGCAGCCCTCCAGCTGCTGTCCTGTCATGCCCCGCTGCCGGCTGGAGGGGTCCGGACCTGTGTGACCCCCCCTCACCACTGCAGGGTCAGGCTGCCCGGCGTCACCTCCACCTCCCCTGTCCCCCCCTGGTTATTCCCCGGGCCGTGCCTCTGCCTGGTGCTGAGCAGAGGTGCTGGATCCACACCCACGCTGTGGAGCCTTGTGCCTGGCATGGCGGGCAAGAGTTTGGCACAGTTTCTGGCAGGCAGAGACCAGAGGCAGCGCTGCCGTTTGATGATGGGCTTTCCATGCTGTCCCCTTGCCACTGTCCCTGCCCCCTGTGCCTCCATCCCCCATCTACTTTGCCCTCTGTCGTGCCCCCCTTTCTGTCCCTCTCCTATCTATTCTCACCCTCTGTCCCCCTCTCGTTCCATCCCTGGCCCCATCATCTTCCAACCTTGTCCCTCCATCCTTGTCCCCCTCGACCTCCATCCCTACCTGTCTCAGCTTCTAATCCCCTCCCTGTCATCCTCCACCCCTGGCCCCCCCATCCTCTGTCCCTGCATCCCTCACACCTCCTTGCATCCCTCCATCCCCTCCCAGCCCCCAGGTTCAGAGGCCCTTGTCCCTGTGCTGTGGGATGGGCCAGTTTGGGGGGAATGGGGCAGTGCTGCTGGGCAGTGGGTACTGCCTGGGGATGGCGATGAGTGCAGGGCTGCGGCCAGGTCCCTGCCTGGCTCTGTGCCTCAGTTTCCCCTCTCTCGTGGGGCCTCAGCCCTCAGTAAAGACACTTTTTGTTGTTGAGTTTTGCTCTAGCACTGAGCAGTGAAATCCTGCTGCAGCCAGGGGCTGGCTGTCGGTGGGTGGCAAACTCCAGTCACCCTGGCTATGGGCCTGAGGCTGCCAGCACTCTGCAGCTCCAGGTGGCATCAGGGGCTCGGGGCACACCAGGGGCCTTAAAAACAGCAGGAAAAGAGTAAACAAAGGTCCCTGGGTGAAGCCCACCTGGGTGAGGAGGTGCCCTGCGCCGGTGGCATTGCTGGCGTCACCACGGCCGGGCTGTGGCACAGTGCTGGTGGCATGTTGTCCCCTCTCCCACGTCAGCGGTGCCACCCTCACCCCGCGCCTGGCACCAGGATATTTTTCCGCGGGGGGAGGCGAGAGGCTGAATGGGGGAGAGCGAGCAGAGAAGCTGAGGGGCTGGTGATGGCAGTTGGGGAGGGGGCATGAAGGGTGCCCTGAGAGGACTGGGGAGCTGCGCCTCCCCCCGCCTATCGCTGCCAGGCGCAAGGGGGCTGTGGGGGAGGGCAGAGCATCCTCCCTGTGCCCGCGTTCGCTGAGCAGGCGAAAGGCGCATCACGGAGGAGTCGCGGATCAAACCCGAGCGGCGCGGCCGCCCCCCCGCCCCCCGGCACAGCGTTTTTGTTTGGCTCCGCGGCGGGAGGGGGTGGGAGGCGACTTCGCATTCCTGCGAAAAAAAAACACCAAACCCTCAACGGCAACACAAACCCAGTTTCATTTTTGTCAGGGTTTCTGCTTTCGGGAGCCTTTGGGTATTTTGCTGGCACCGAAAAGGCTGCGGGAATTGGGGGGGGTGGTGTGTGCGGGGGGCGGTTTGGGGTTTTTTGGGGGCTGTTTGTCCCTGGGAAGCTGCACCCGGCCGGGGAGTATGGGGCTTCAGCAACTTGTTCTAAAACTTAAAGTTGTTTTTCAGTACCCACTCCTCAAAGGCAGATACCCCTCAATTCTCTCCCCACCCCCCTACCTCAGCAACCAAAAATCCTGCCAAAAAGTTGAGCAGGAAACTTCTGGGCCAACCGTGTGCCGCCTTCTGGGCACGGGGAGGGGGGGGCGAAGCCTCGAGGGGATTTGTCCCCTCCCTCCGAGTGACTCACCGGTGCCATCGATTAGCCGCTGTTTATTCAGGGGGATTTCAGCTTGGGGGACCTGCCGGGTGCCTCCAGGCAATGGCCGTGGTCCCGGGCTCAGGGGCCCCGTGGTTGGGGTTCCTGCCCCCCTCCCTTCCATCGGTACGGCAACAGGATGAGGGGGGCTCTGTACCCCAGAGGTCCCCCCCTCTGCCCCTCCCTCGAACTCAGGGGTGACCATTGCTCCCGCTGCCAGACGCATCCCACGGGGGACGCAAAGGGATGGGAAACATTCTGGGGTCACCCCATGGAGGGACCCACCTGCCCAGGTGAAGCTCCATGGGGTGGGTGGGGGCCGGGGAAGCCCCCGGGTGGCACTCCCGGGGCTGGATAGGGGACAGGCTGCGTGGCGGGGGCGCATGGGGACACGCGAGGGGATCACCCCTCGGGGCAGAGGGGGACACAGGGGGTGACAAACCACGGGGGATAGGGAGGGACCCCATTAGGATGCAGGTTGGGGGGGCACAGTGGGTTGACACTCGTGGGGGCAGGTGGGATATGGGGGAGCGCACACTGTGGTGGCATCCTGTGGGGGCGAGTGGGACATGAGGTGATGGGGAAGCACAGTGGGGTGACCCCCGTGGGGGCGGCTGGGAGAGGGATTGGGGAGAGGGCACTCGGCAATGTCACTCTTGGGAGTGGACGGGCCGTGGGGGGGTCACGGCGGGATGCCACCCGTGGGGGGGCAGGCGGGACCCGCGGGCAGGCTCCCGTGCCCCGCGCGGGGGCGGGCGGGCACGGTGGGGGGGGTTGTGTCGGGCGGCGCGCGCGCGGGGCGGCGGGGGGCGCGCGCGGGCGGCGTGCCGGGCGGCCCGGCCGGGTCCGGTCCGGGTTTTGCCGTCAGCCGCGGGCAGCGGCAGCGCCGTGCAGCGCGATTCGGGGGCTGAGCACTCCCAGAGCGAGCGGCGATGTGGAGGTGGGTGTGCGGCGGCGGCGAGGCACCGTGCCCGCCTCGGCTCCCCTCGCCCCGGGCCCCCCCCCCCCCTCCCCGCCCGGCACCGGGCAGGTGCTGACCCCCCCCTTCCCTTCCCCCCCCCCCCCCCTCATCCCTCCTGCCTTCCCCTCCCGGGCAGCCCGCGCCGCTCCCGGTAGCGCTGCCCGCGGCGGCGGCTCCCGGACCGCCGGTAGGTACCGGTCCCCGGGGCCGCTGGGGCGGGCGGCGGTGGAGTTGGGGTTGGTGTGGGGGGGGGGAGGGTGGTGGAGAAAAGGGAGGGGGGAGAAGAAAAAGTTTGGCGGGGGGCGGCGGCGGTTCGCGCCGCTCCGCCCGGCGCCGTTACCGGGCTGCCCGCGGCGGCGGGGCGCGGAGCTGGCCGCCTGCCCGCCTGCCCGCGCCGGGGCCCGGCCGGTGCTGCCGCCGCGCCGCCCGAGCGGCCCCGCCGCTCCCCGGGGGAGGGGTGGTGGTAGGGGGGGCGGCGAGGTAACGAGCAAAGTTTTTCTCCGTGCGGCTGAACGCACCCCCACCCCCGCCGTCTCCTTTTCCCGGTACCCCGCACCCCGGCGGGGATGCGCCGGGAACCGGCGCGGGGGGGAGGACGGGAACGAGTCGTACCCCACTCTTCCCCCACCCCCCCCCCCGTCAGCCCCCCCGCCCCGGCCGCCGCGGCATCGCCCGGTGGTTTCCCGGGTGACAATGGTGGCGGCGGGGCCGGGGGGCGGCGGGAGCGGCGGTGCGGGGGGAGGCGGCGGCCCCGGGCGGCGCGGCCGCGGCCACCCGCGGCGGATCCCGCGTGGGAGGGTGGAGCGCGGGATGCGACCCTGGGGCTTGCAGCGGCCCCTCCGCGCTCGGGCCGCCCGCGGGGGCTGCTCTCGCCTCCCCTGCGCCCCGGGGCTGCGCCGGGCTCCCGCGGCAGTTGGGCTCCTCCGCCAGTGACCGGCACCGGTTGGCCGTGGGAGCGGCGCCGCTCGCCATCGCCCAGCCATGTGCAACAACTAACCCAACTTTATTATCCCCCCACCCCCTTCCGAAGTAATTTCCCCCCGCGCCGCCTCCACTTCGCCCTCACATGGGATTCCCAAACCTTCCGTTCCCCCCCGCCCTTCCGCGCGCCCCGACACCCCGAGATCCAGCCGATCCCTATGTCCGCCGTGGAATAACCCCTGGACGCGCCCGGCGTGGGGACTGCCAGCCCCAAAACCCTCGTGGGGTTTGCGAATCGTGCCCCGAGCCTGCGATCACGGCACCAAACTCCGCGGAATCGCGGCTTGGGGTTTTTTTTCCCCTCTTATTTTATTTTGATCATCAGTATATTTTTTCCACCGCATCCCGCAGCCGGCGTTGTCCTTCTCGCGGGTCCGGGTTTGCTTTGGGTCGGTTTATTCTTTGGTGGGATGATTGATTGGGGAGAGAAAGGAGGGGGGGAGTGGTGGGATGGGGATGGAGGGGGGGCCGAGCGCCGCCGCCCGCCCCGCTCCGCGTCCCACGCATAAACAAAGCTGCGCACACATCCTGCGATAACGGATCACATGTGTGCGCCGCCCCGACGCCCCTGACCCCGGCCGGCCAACCTTTACCCCCGCTCCCTGCCAGCGACCCCGCCGAGGGAGGAGCGGGGGGGGGGAGATGGATTGGGGAGGGGGGTGCAGCTGATGTGTTACGGTTATGAGGATTTTGAGGCAGGATTTGGGGCGGGGGGTGGGGGGGGGCGATGCACAAGCCGCGGCTACCTGGGGCGCGGGGCTGAAGCCGGCGGAAGTTTTGTTTCTCTGGAAACGGGCCCTTGCTGTGTCAGCAGCCCCTTTGTGCCGCTTTGTCCGTTTTCCAGCCCCCCCGCCCCCAGCCCCCCTCGCCCGGCGGCGGGGCCGCACCTGGGGCTGCGGAGGGATTGGGGGGGGGGCTCACCCCGCTCGCCGGCCCTCGCTGCTCCCCGGGGGGCTGAGCCGATCCCCATCCCCGGCAGGGCAGCGGGGTCGAGACCCGGGGAGGTCGGAGGCGGGGGGGTGCGAGGTGGTGACCCCCCCCCTCAAAAGCTACCGCTCAGCGGGAGCGCTCGTAGGCATGGAAACCCTTCTCTGTCCGTCAGTCCGTCCGTCTCTCCTTAACGTTTGCATCCGGAGCGGCTTTGCAGAGCGGTGCCCGAGCGCGGGGGGCCGCCGGCTCTTGCCTCCACGGCGCTGCCGCCGGCTCCTGCCACCGCATCGGATTCAAATCGGTCGCGGCGTCACGTGTGCCGAGCCTCGAACCCGAGAGAGGTGTCAGCACGCGTGATGCAGCGGCTCCAGCCCCTGCGTGGCCCCCCAGGCGTGGCGGTACCGGCGTCGCCTCGACGGTGCCGCCCGGCTGCGAGCTGGCAGATGTCGCGCCCTGACCCCGGGGCCGGTGGGGAGGGGGGGCGGGGGTGGGCCGCATGCGTGTATGTGTGCGGTGGGGAGGGGGTGAGGGGGACACACGATGACGGGACGATGGGGATGGGGACGCGCCGGCGTGTGACAACAAAAGCAAAGTAACAAAGGACCCGCCGTGGCGGCTCAGAAGTTCGTCCCGGCCCCCCGCCGCGGCCCGCCGGCGCCGGCCGGGGATTTGGTGGCCTCGTGGGCAGGGAGGGGGTTCTGCCCGATTGCAGGCAGGGGCTCGGGGGAGTGTCGGTGCCCGGCACCGCGCTTTCCCCCCCCCCTCCCCCGGTCCCCCCTCGGCTCGCTTGGAAGAAGGCAGGAGGCGGCCGAGTTGTCCTTGACATGGATTTGGTGGCGGAGCTGCGGGCGGCCGTCGCTGCCAGGCGCCTGCCTGCGCCTCCCGCGCGGGGCTTGGCCCCCAGCTCCAGCAGCTCCCTCCTCCTCCTCGGCAAAGGCGAGGGGCAGGGAGGCACATGGCGTGGGGGCACGGGAGTAGGGGGGATGTTTTGGGAACCCCTCACCCTGGGGGGTCCCTCTTGCGCTGGCACCCCCAGGGCTGTGCAGGTGGGTGCTGCTTGCCCGGGGATGCAGCAGGACTTGGGGTGATGTCCTCTCCCCAGGATTGCCCCCTCTTCTGCAGCAGGGGTTGGGAGAGGGACTGGACCCGGGGTGCAGGGCCCTGGCAGGCAGCATCCTCCAGGCATTCCCCCACTTGCTGCTCAGCCGAGCCTGGAGCTGAGCCTGGCTCCTGCAGCTCCGGCTCCTCCATCCCTCCGCCTGCTCTGCCCCCGCAGGGCCGTGCTTGGGGAGGAGGCTGTGGGTGCTGCTACTGCCCTGACTCTCCTCACTCTCCTCACCCCACTGGTGTGGTTGTTTTCCCAAACCCCAGCCATAGGAACAACCTCTTGATTAAGTGTATTAATAGTTAAACTTTCAGCTCATAGCTTAAACTCACCAGACCACGAAGAGCTCCCTCCTTTACTCATGCTCTGTTGCTCAACTAAAATATTGCACTCAAAAGGGTTGGGTGTTTTTTTCTTTTCCTCTCCTTTTCCCCTGACTCGACTTTGACTCCTGGGAGCGTGGGGGGTCTTGCAGAGACCCCTCTGTCCCAGGGGGACCCCCAGTTGTCTCACTACTCAGGACAGGGAGGTTATGAGGGGCTCACCCGACTGGGTCTCTCCAGTTGAAGGGAGGTCTCAAAGCCCAGCCAGGCTGGGGAGGGGAGCAAGAACCACTGTCCTGGGGAGACAGTGGCCCCATGCCTTGGTGGGGCCGATGGGATGGGATGGGATGGGATGGGATGGGATGGGATGGAGCTGCTGGTAGGAGCTGGTATGTGGGATTGGCTGTTTTCCTGCCAGGCAGGCAATGGGCCAAGAGGAGCAGTGAAGGGTCAACTGCATCAAGGTCCTGCACCTTGGGGGTGACAGCCCCCAGCCCCAGCACAGACCAGGGATGAGTGGTCTGGGAGCAGCCCTGTGCAGAGGGGGTACTGGTGAGTGATGGATGGGACTTGAATGGCATCATGTGCTCCCAGCCCAGAGAGCCCAGTGCCTCCTGGGCAGTGGGATGAGGGAGGGGACTGGCCCCCTGAGACCTCCCCCCCGGGGCGCAGCATCCAGCTTGGGGGTCCCCAGTACAAGACAGACATGGACCTGTGAGAGCAGGGCCAAAGGAGGCCACTGTAATCGTCTGAGGGCTGGGACAGCTCTGATGGGGGGAGGCTGAGGGAGGTGGGGATGTCCAGCCTAGAGAGGAAAAGGCTTGGGGGAGACCATACTGAGGCCTTTTAGTGTACAAAGGGGCCTCTGGGAAAGAAGGAGAGAGACTTTTTACCAGGAGCAGTCATGACAGGACAGGACCAACGGCTTTAACCTGCAAGAGGGTAGATTTAGGTTGGACATAGGACAGAAATGTTTTATGATGAGGATGGTGAGACACTGGCACAGGCTGCCCACAGAAGCTGTGGCTGCCCTATCCCTGGAAGTGTTCAAGGGCAGGTGTGTGGGACTGTGACCAACCTGGTCTGGTGGAAAGGTGGGGAGTTGGTCTGAATGGTGTTTGGAGGCCTCTTCCAACTCCAAGCTGTGATTCAAAGAAGGGAGGTAGTGGCATAGGACGGGCAGGAGGGAGAGTTGTTGGAGCAAAGGGGTGGCTGGAGGAGGAGTTCCCTCAAGGAGGAACCGTCTGGGAAATCCCAGGCCAGTGGGAAGGAAATGTGTGGGTTTGCTGCTGCTCAGGAGTGGCTCTGCCTTGGGAGCGGGGCAGGGTCTGGCCAGCAGCAGCCTTGGCCTTCACCAGAGATGTGTCCTGGCGGGAGGCTGTGACTCCCCATCCTGGGGAACCCCTGGGAGAGCCCCAGGGCATGAGGATGGGTCTGCTTGTAGTGCTGGAGGCCTGAGTGAGCTGTTGGGAGAGCTGGGCAGTGGGATGGCCTGGCCCCAGTGAGTGGCTGAGGTTAACCCGTGGGTCCCATCGCCTCTGGGAGAGTCCAAAGTGCACGTTTTATCTTGGCCCCTGGCCCTCAGGCACCTGAAGACCAGCAGAAAGAGGCTTTCTGGTGCCCCAGCAACTCGGTGCCGCCGGAGCACGTACTGCCCCTGCCCAGCAGTCTGTCCCTGGGGGCTGCAAGGGGCTGGGGGCTGCACCAGTAGTGTCCCTGGGGTGGGTTCATCCTGGCTCCTCGTTTCCTGTGGCTGGTGAGCAGGTGGAGGGTATTGGCATTCTGAGCTGACAGCCCCTGCTGCATGTGGGTGGCAGGCTCTTATTATAGGAATAAAAGGATTTTTAAGGGCAGGAGGTTCTGGGGAGGCTGCCTCCTTCTCTCTGGGTTCCACCCGTCGTTACGTCAGGGAAGATGGACTTGAGGAGCATCCCTGCCGCATCCGTCTCCTGAGGGCTTGGCTCCCAGGCTCTGGGCTTGCTGGGAGGTTTGTGGGGCTGGCCCTGTGTCCCTGTTCTTGAACAGCATCGCTCGTGCCAAAGCATCTTCCATCAGCTGAGCTCAGGCACCCTTTGTGCTGAGAGGGTGAGGACCCGCCGCCTCCCTGGAGCGATGCTGTCGGTGTGGTGGCCCAGGCTAGGGAAGGTGTGTGCTGGCCTCCACCCTGCAGCTGGGGACAAAGGAAGGGCCATGTTGTGATTTTCCACGCAGGATGTGCTTTTCCAGCTCCACTCTGCCAGCTCAGGGCGGTGGGAAGTGGAGGAGGCCTGAGGTCTCTGCCCCATGTCAGCGCTGCGATACACTCCATCAGCAGGGACACAGGGTGATGGAGGGACCTGTACCATGGCCTGGGGCGTATCCTGTCAGCTCTGGCTCGCTCCTGAGGTGGGACTGATTGTCACCTGTGTGGCACTGGACTCTGGGCGGTGGCAGGGCTGGGGGACAGTGCTGTCCTGGCCTCCTGGGATGCGACATGCTTCTGGGCGACTCCTGTGGGTTCCAGACCCCAGCTGACCCTGGCATATGTTTGCTCAGCACTTGCTGAGCTTCCTGGGGATGGCCCAAGCTCAAAAGAGAGTTGGATTTGTGCTCTGGTGTGATGAGATGGGGCATGTTCCCCTCCAGCATCCTCTGGTGCTGCTGTCTCTGGTCTCTGCCTGCCCCTGGGGACAGCCCTGCCCTCATCTGTGGCTGCGCTTTCGTGGATGTTTCATTTTTGCCTTTGCAAACCTGCCTTGAGCTCATACCCCTGTTCCAGCTCCTCATGGGGATATCAGGGCAGTATCCATGTCCCACGGTCTTCCTTAGGAGAGTCTCTGGCTGTGCCCAGATGAGCAGTGCAGCTCCATTTGCTTGCACTCAGGTAATCTCTTGGTGTCCCCAGGGGTTCTGGGGTTATTGCTTCTGCTTCTTTTATCTGGGATGTGCCTCTTTCTTTCCTCAGTTTGGGGTCTGGGTCTGAGTCCTGGGTCTTTCCCTCAAACATCCCATTGCTGAGGAGTGACAGGTATTTGCAGGGAGGGCAAATGAGCCTCGTGGATGTGTGGGTTCTCATCTCCTTTCATGGTTTGCACTGGAAGGGACCTTCAAAGATATCTGGTCCAAACCCCCCTAGAATATCTAGGGATATCTTTCACTAGAGCAGGTTGCTGCAATACCCATCCAACCTGCCCTTGGACACTGCCAGGGCTGGGGCAGCCACAGCTTCCATGGGCAGCCTGTGCCAGGACCTCATCACCTCATCATACAACATGTTTTCCTTATGTCCAACCCAACCCTGCCCTTTGACAGTGTAAAACTGTTGCCCCTTGTCCTGTCACAACAGGCCCTGCTAAGAACTCTCCCTCTGACTTTCCTTTTAACCCCCCTTTAGATGTTGAAAGGTTGTTCAGCAGGATCAGGAGGGGAGTGGGACTGGCTGGTGGCTGACATGGCAGCAGGGCTCTGCGTGCTGAGCTGGGTTGTCCTTCCCCACCTTTGGGGAGGTGGATCGCAGGGGTGGTGACCCCAGAGGAGGTGGATCCCAGCCCCCATCACTCCCAGGGTGCTCTCTGTCCCTGCACCCGCTGCCGGCCGGGGGCTTGTCCTGTGGCTGCCGCAGCCTGCGGAGCGGGTGGCTGAGGGTGGCTGCCGGGGCAGCTCTTGCCCTCTGCTTTACCTTCTGCATCTCCCTAATCTGATGACCGGAGGTATGCGAAGCATTTCAAATATGGCCTCGTTAGCTGGCTCCGGACAGAGCGCAGAGGGGCGGCCGCGTTCCTTCACGCTGCTCTCCCCGCCGGCTGCCGCGGGCACCCCGCTGCCCTGTGCCAGCCCAGCCCGTCCTGCCGGGCTGTGCCATGGCTGTGGCCCTTGGCAGCTCAGCCTTGCCCGTGCTGGCGGCCCTGGGTGGCCCTTGGCTCCCAGCTGGAGAGTGTCGGTGGGTGAGCGCCAGTGCTGGGGAGTGGGGTGTACCCTCTGCCCACAGCCTCCTGCAGTGTGCCTGGCCTTGGGGGTTGTGCTGGGAGCTGTCTGGAAGGCACTGGGGTGGGGGATGTGAGATAGTGGGTGCTGGCCCCGCTGGGAAGCCCCCAGTGTAGGGAGCAGAGCTGGACAGGAGGCACGGTGTGGCTCCGGGGTAGGGAGGGGGGACCCAGGGATCCTGGAGGTTCCCAAACCCTCCTGGACACGTTCCTGTGCCCCCTGAGCGAAGGGAACCTGCTGTAGCAGGGGGTTGGGCTGGAGCAGCTCTGCAGGGCCCTTCCAGCACCACCACCCTGGGTTTGTGTGGTCCCAGGGAAGGGGTGCTCCCCGAGGGCACGGTGACCTGTCTCAGGATGGCTCTCCAGGGTGATCCTCGTGGTGCTGTGCCTGTCAGGGTGCTGTGGCACCCACCTCGGGGTCCTGTGCCTCTGCCTGACCACCCCCTGGGACAGTGAGCAGAGCATCCTGCCTGTCTGCCCCTCCATCCGTGTCCAGCCGTGCCTGCTGTGTGTCAGCGGATCGGCACAGGGGTGCCCACTGGAAGAGGCCACTGTCCGCAGCTTCTGCCCATGGACCCTCCGTTGTTGGTGTCCCCAGTGGCCCCTGCCACGGCAGCAGCATCTCCCTGCTCTGCCAAAGGAGCCATTTAGAGCTGAGGCGGGGTGGGGAGGAGAAGGGTGAATGTGGAAGCTGAGGATGCTGAGGGTGGCTCAGGCTGCCCGTGGAGACAGCTGGGCCCAGCGCTGGCATCTCCGGGGAGCGGCCGCTGTGGCACAGCCCTGGCAGGGCTGGGAGCTGGGCACCAGGCCCTTGTGTGCTAATGTATGAGGACAGCTCACAGATTCCAGGCTGTTCTGGGGAGGTGTTGCCGTGGCTGAGCGTGGCAGCTGAGGGGGCTGTGCTGTACAGACCCCCAGGCACCGCTGCTGTGCCGAGGCGGGGGCAGCCCCAGCACGGCCGTGGCACAGGGGCAGGGTGGGCAGAGAAGGGCAGAGCTGCAGGGACTCTTGTGCCCCTTCAGAGAATCACAGAATCGTTTCAGCTGTTAAAGCCCTTGAAGCAGCTGCAGTCCCAGCCCTGGCCTCACCCTGCCCAGCCCAGCACTAACTCATGGCCCTCAGCACCTCAGCTCCATGGCTTTGCAATAGCTCACAAGTCTCCTTTCCCCCTTCTGCAGATCCCCTTGCTCCCCTTCATTTGCAGGGACTCCTGTCCTCCATCTTCAAAGCCCCATTCTCCCCTCTGTCTTCAGATGTCCCTGTTCTGCAGGGAGCCCTGTTCCTCTTTCTTCAGAGCCCTGTATCCCTCCATCTACCAGGACCTCTGTCCCCCTGCCTGGTCCCCACACCTGCAAACCTCCAGCCCCACCAGAGCCCAAGCATCCCTCCATCAGTGATGGTGACCAGGAGGCAGTCCAAGGGCAGCCTGTGTCATCAGAATCCCCAGGGGAAGGGGGTGACTTGTCATCAGTACCCATAGGGAAACTGAGGCAGGAGCAGCAGCACTGTTGAGGTTGCAAATCCACAGTGAATCCACTGAATCCTTTCTATGAGGTGATTTCTTATCCTTTCCTGGAGTATTTCCTCCATGTTTGAGGTGGGCCCTGCTGCCAGACCCACAGGCTTTGTCCCCATGGCCTCCCCAGCCCTGCTGCGCCTCTCTCCTCCTCTCCCTCACCCCTGGGCCCTGACAATGATAAAGCCTTTAACCACAGGCGTTGGGCACCTCTGTGGGCAGAGCTGGTGTCACCAGGGTGCTGAGTGAGGCCCTGGGTGCCCCCAGCCCCCCAGCCCTGGGGCAGCCTCGGCAGGGAGGCTGGCTGGGGATGAGGCTTCTTTCTCTGCCAAGGCTTGGGGGATTAGTGAGAGGATTAGTGAATATGACCCCAGGTAAAGATTAACACCCAAAAACATAAAGGAAGAAAGGTGTTTCCCCCCCTCTGTGCATCAGCATTAGAAGGCAGATTAGAAGGGGATGAAGTCACAGCAGCTCGCTTGGGTTGGGGGTGACTGGGAGGGATGTGGCCGTGATGGGGGAGGCTGTGTCTGGGGGTCCAGAGCTGGGAGTCCAAGGGTCTGGGCTGGCTGTGGCTGGCGCTGCTGCTGGCAGCACAAACGAGTGGGTGATGGGGATGAGGTTTTTAGGGGGGACACCTTGGTGAACCACAGCCTAATGTGGGAAATAACTGGCCCTGGGCTGCTGAGTGGCAGCTTCAGCTCAGCCCAGAGGCTGACATGAGGCTGGGGGACATCGCTGGCAGCCAGGAACAGACCCCAGGCATCTGTGGGACATGTCTTTGTCCCACCTGGGCATCCCATAGCCTCCTTCCAGGATCAGCTGGGGACCTGGGGCTGAATATTCAGGCATGAAGCTCCTTGGCTTTGTCAGGGCCCTCTCCTTGGTGGCATCAGAATTACAGCAGCATTAGGCAGGAGGAAAAGCTGTCTCTGGGTCTCTTCCCCATTACCTCCAGTTTCCCCTGCCTCAGTTTCCCTTGTGCAGCTGACCCCTTCCATGGTCTCCCCCGCTGCCTTCTGCCCATGGTGATCTGGCTGCTCTCCTGCCAGGCTGCCATGGGCATCCCTACCCAGACTGGTGTCCTGGGCCATGCTGGGGTACCAAGAGCATCCTCTGTGTGTTCCCCAGGAGCTTGGCTGTGGTATGCTGTGCTGGCAAGCCCTCGCTCAGCCAGCTTGTAAGAATTCTTACAAGCTCCATGCTGGAGCCCTAGACTGCTCTCCCAGTGGTCCCAGCAGCTGCCACCAGCCAGGAACCAAACCCAGCAGGACTGTCCTGGAGCAGGCCCTTGGGCTGGTGGCCGTGCCGCTGTGCTGGTGTGTGGGGCATGTGCAGGGAGCACCATCCCCTTCCCCCTGAGCTGCTGCCATGGGAGGGGAGAGCAGTGCAAGCCCCTTCCCCAGGGTCTGCTCTTCCCCCTGGGCTGGCTTTGCCCTGGAGTGCTGTTGCTGCATCCTTGGCTGTCTCCAAAATTAGCTCTGCAGGGGGGTGACCATGGGGTCAGTAGTCTCCTTGCACCAATCCCAAACTTGGTGCCCTGGAGGGGGAGCAGCTCTGTGTCTCTGGGGAACGGGCTCTCCCGGTTCCACTGCCCCTGGGCATCCTGCACTGTTTATCAATCACGTGGAAATAACAACAATTAGGGAGAAATTTGGCCCTAGAGGGGGCCCAGGCTGCCCTGAAGGGTGAGTGCTGGCGGCCAGGCAGGCACTGTGTGGCACCAACGACTTGTTTGCTGTAAGTAGCAAAACCCCTTTTGTTCCAGTGCCCCTCTGTGCCCCTCACCCCAGGGTGCCTGGGTGTGAGGACACAAATCTGGGGCCGCGAGCCTAGGCACGTCCTGCCCTTCCCTGCCTCAGTTTCCCTCCAGCATCACAGCCCTGCTGGGAGTCTCCTTGGCTGCCATCTCCCTGCAAGGGTCTGGCTGCTCTCCCAGGGCATCTTTGCCAGGCAGGCAGGGCAGACGGGGTGGTAAAGTGCAGCCTGGGCCATGCTGGGAGGCTGCTCCAAAGGACACAACCCTGCTGTGCCCTCCAGGCTGAGACTGCCCCAAACTCATCTCATGGGTGAAAATAGCTGTGGAGGCGAGGAGAAGGCTGCTTGGCCACATCCCTGCCCAGCTCCTTCAGCCACATCCCTTGCTCTGGAGGGATGCTGTGGAGGGCCTGTGGCCAGGCTTTGTGCTTGGGGGCGGGGGGGGGCTGCAATTCCTCGGAAATCACGTGGTGCTGAGGCTTTACTGGAAGGGGAGGTCGAGGCGAGGGCGGAGGGACCCCCCTGGGCAGCCCCATCCCCCCTGGGCAGCCCCATCCCCTGGGCAGCTTGGGCTCGAGCCCCCAGGGCAGTGAGTTCCTGGCAGACCGGGGCTGTGGGGCTGGGAGGAACTGCCATTGCTCCCCAGAGCAGATGGTCCCTGGGCAGCGAGCTGAGCTGAGCTGAGCTGCCCCTTCCGCATCGATTCTCTGCACCGGCTGTTTAACGATTGCTCTCCGGGGTTAATTAAACTCTCCTCACCGAGGGCTGCTGTGCAGGGGGCCCTACCTGCCTGCAGCCCTGATCCAACCCCCAAAATGAAGGGAGTGAGCCTGTGGCTGGAGCTGGGGTTTGCTTCCAAGCCAAACCTCATCCTTAATATCCATCCCAGTGTGGCAGGAGTGTCGCTGCTGCCGGCTGCTCTGCTCTCCAGGGCACCCGGAGCAAGGTCAGCTGTGAGCAGGGCCATGTCCTGCTCCCCACAGCCCAGGCTTCTGCAGGAGGGGCTGCCCAGCACCTTCCTCCCGGCGGCACTGTGTTTCTGAAGGCCATCCCCTGTGGGGTTGGGGCTGCTAGTGGCCGTGTCTGCGTTTGCAGTGGTTTTGGGGAAGGGCGTTGGATCCGTGGCAGCGGTTTGGGCACCGAGGAACAGCCGGGTTTGTGGGGTTTGCCCAGCCCTGCAGCTGCTGGGGGTTGCTGCTTCTTGCATATCTAAACGTGCCCTTTCAGCGGGTGCTCTCGGTCGAAACTGCCATCTTTTGCCTCATTGTCAGCCTGGCTGAGGTTACGCATCGTTTGCTGACTCACAGCCTCCTGCTCTAATTACTCGGCTCTGCTCCCTCCCTGGAGCCACCCGGCCAGTCCCTGCAGTCGCCTCCCGCAGCCACCCGCCTCGCCGGGGGGGCTGGACCCGGGGCCCCCCATGCAAGCCCCCCTCCTGTGCCCATCCCTGCCCATGGACATCGCTCCGGGTCTCTTAGCACTGCCCAAAGCTGCTCTCATAGTCGCCTGCTGCTCACCACTCCCTGAGGCTTGGGTTTGGGATGCAGCCATGGTCTGGTGGGTGCTGGCAGGGTACATTGTCCAGGCTTGGTGCTGGGGGGCTGCAGGGCTGGTGCCTCCTTAGGCACCCCCTTGGGATCACTCCCATGTGCACCCTTGGGTTCCCCACGAGCATCCTGGGCACACAGCCCCCAGTGAGGGGGAGCCTGGCCCCCAGCCACTGCTAAAGCCCTTGGCTGAGCCCCTCTGATCCCTGTCTGTAGCTCAGCTCCCGCTCAGCTCCCGCCGGGTCCGCTATGGCCTCACAGCCACAGATGCTGCAGCGACTGCCGGGCTTGGGCTGGTCCTGCTGCTGGCCCTGCTCCCTGTGTGTGCTGCAGCAGCTCTTCTCTGCCCAGGAACAAAGCTGCACAGGGCAGCACCAGCCCTGCCCTTGGCTGTTTTTCAGACAGCCCCCATCCCGGGCTGCCCATCCCAGCGTGGTGCCAGTGGGGAGAGCCCACTCTTCTCTCTGACATCTTCCAAAGAGGGGGGACCAAACCCACCCACCCCAGCAAGCCAGGAGGGTGCAGGGGCTCAAAGGGGCTTTAATCTATGTACTTCCCCTCTCCCTCTGTGTTTGGGCGTCCACACTGGGGCGGAAGCAGCGTGCCTGCAGACGCACCTTGCTGAGGGAGGCGGAGGCGAGGCGGGTGCCGGGGCGGCAGCTCTGAGCCGGGTGCTGCTGCCTCACAAGGGGAGGTATTCTGTTTATTTATATATCAAGGAAAAACCCAACCATCTATGTGTTTGCACAGGCTTCTGTCTGTCACAGAATGGTACAACCACGCGTCTTATCTCATAAAGCCATATTTTGGCCCTTTTTCTCCCCCCCTTCCCACTCCCAGAAAGTGAATTTGAAGCACCGGGGCACAGGGATGGTTTCTTTGGAGCTGTTACGATCTGCCATGTACAATAAATCCATCTTAGTTTGTGGATTATTGGCCCAATAGACCGTAACAGCTCTGTCAGCCCCTCCTGGCGCGCTGTGTCCGGCCGGCTCAGCCTTCTCTGGCCTTGCCTTTCTCTTGCTGTGTATTTCCTGAGGATTCTTTTCCATGCCCTGTGCGTGTACAGCAGCTGATATGGAAATCACAGAAGCTTTTGGGGTTTTATTTGGCTTCTTTTAGAAGCCATTTTTCCCCTCTGCACCAGCCGAGGGCTCAGACGCAGGCGCTGGCACCCAGCGTGGCGTGGGCTGTGTGACCCTGCTGCCTGCCACGGGCTCCTCTCGCCCCCAGCCCCAATCCACGGGAGGGTCTGAGCCCTGCTGCATGGGCTCAGCACGGCCCTGGGCGATGCTGTGGTGGGCTGGCTGTGCCTTTAAGCCCCCTCAGCCCCTGGGCCCAGAGCTGCTCTGGCCCTAGCAGCTCCATAAGCCCATTAAGAGCTCAGGGAGCCTTACGCCTTGGGGGTCTGCAGCAGGGACTTGCACTAGTTCAGCTTAAACCCCTTGAGCCAGAGCGGTGGTGGGGCATGAGGACATCCGCAGCCATCCCCCAGAAATCCCAATGCCCCCTCACTGTCTGCAGCCCTGGGAGCACCCTAGCACCGGGTTTGGCTTTGATAACATTGTTGAAATGCATCATCAAGGTAAAAAAAATGCTTCTTTCCCTGCAAAATCCTCAGAGGAGGAGCTTCCCTCTCTGGATGCTGTGGTTCAGCTTCAGGTGCTGTGTGAGGAAGGTGCAGGAAGGGCACATGAGTCCATCAGGGGTGTACCAGGCTGGTCAAGGGGAACCTGGTCAGGAATGGCTGGGGAGGGTTTTCTACCCTTAACCTGGACTTGCCCCACATCAGTTGTGTCAGAAACTACCAAAGGAGGGAAAACAACCCCTCAAAGATGGGTGTTTGTGAATGCCTTGGGATGGGACTCGATTTGCTTTGTGAGCGGAGCGTTCCCCACACGCTGCCCTCGGTCAGGCCTTGGATTGGCTGAATCTGGATCTGCCACAAGACCAAGGAAAGTGTCCTGACAGTCACTAAAATGCCAGCAGCTCCTCCTGGTCGTGGGGATGGGTGTCCTTCTACCTGATCCATGGCCTGCCAGACCAAGCCCAGCTTGCCTCCACAGCCCCTGCTCACTCCCCAGGCTTGGTCAGGCTCATCAGCGATGGAGCATGTCACCAAGGGCAGGACTCCTTGGTGTGGTAGTGCCAGTGTGGGGAAGTGGAGATGGAGCAGGCTGGGGAAAGCAGCAGATGGAGGAGGATGTCTGTCGTGGAAGGTGGGAGCAGGCGGTGGTGATGTCAGCCCTTTGGGTTGGTGCCTTGTGCTCTGGAGGCCCCGTTGCTCCCATCTCAGGGAGATGTCTGCAGCTGGAGGACACATCTGGAGACAGGGGCTGGGCTGAGTCATGCGGTCAATAACCAAGGGATCTCGTAGGCACCTCCTCGGGAGGAGAGCTTGGTGTGGGTAGGTGCAGCACCTCTGCTCCTCTGGCCTCAGACATGGTGTGGATTTGGTGCTGGTCTCCTCAGCTGTGGTCATGACTGAAGGGAGAATTTCTAGCTTGAGACACCACAGTAGGTTGCCATTGGAGACAGGGCTGTGGCATCTCACCACGGCACCCTTGCCCCCATGCCAGGGCTGGCTGAGTCCCAGGATGTGGTGCACAGGTATGAAAGGAGGGAGCACCAGCTCCTTCCTCCGTGTCCTGGGGTGCTCCTGTTCGCCCTGGGCACTGCACCTGGGTTCTCTGAGCAGCCTTGAGCGTGCAGATGGCTTGAGATCGGGGTCTGGTGCTACAGCTACCTGCCACGAAAAGCCAAAGGGGAGGAGAAGGGCACAGGAGACCTGAGAACCAGTGGAACCAGTGTCTGGGATGTTCTCTGGGGGAACCAGAATGATGGGGGCTCGAGGGGCACAGGGCAGCGAGCGTGAGGGAGGGCACAGGGGGTGTGCTCGTCGCTGCTCTGGGTTTGAAAGGGAAAGAAGTGATTGCTCCTTCCCAGTTTCCGAGAGCAGCCTTGCTCCTGGCTTATCTTCAGACAGCCTCAGGGGTATTCCCTGGGAGTTCGGGAGTTTAATCAGGCATTGCTGGGGCATGTGAACTTGGTGTGGAGTGGCCGTTCCCATGGAGGGGAGCGCCTCTGGCAGATATTTGGGTTGGCGTGGCTGGGCTGGGGGCTGGGCCGCCTGGGAACGTGCCGCTCCTGCCCCTGCCCCTGCCCCTGCCCCTGCTCCTGCTGCTGATCCTGCTGCTGATCCTGCTCCTGCTCCTGCCTCTACCCCTGCTCCTGCCCCTACCCCTGCTCCTGCTCCTGCTGCTTCTTCTGCTGCTGCTCCTGCTCCTGCCCCTGCCCCTGCTCCTGCTCCTACCCCTGTCCCTGCTCCTGCTTCTGCTGCTGCTCCTGCTCCTGCCCCTGCTCCTGCTCCTACCCCTGTCCCTGCTCCTGCTTCTGCTGCTGCTCCTGTCCCTGCCCTGCTCCTGCCCCTACCCCGCCCCTGCTCCTGCTCATGCTTGTGCTCCTGCCCCTGCCCCTGCTTCTGCCTCTGCCCCTGCTCCTACTCCTCCTGCTGCTGCTCCTGAGGATGCCACAGGCAAGGGCTGTGGGCTGCCTGGACTGCCTGGGCACAGGCAGGGCACCTTCCTGAGGGCAGCGGGGCTGGCCAGGCTAGGCCATGCCCATTTGGCTCTCGTCCTCTCCAGCCCTCTGCAGCCACCTACCTCCTTTGTCCCCAGCCCTGCAGCGTCCCAGGCCGGGGCTGTGGGTCCCCACCAGCTCTCTGACCCCTCACCCTCCTCCCGGCTCCTCTGGCCCTGACCCGACTCCACTGCTCGTTTTACTTTGGGTGGTTTTGAGTCGAGCAGAGCATCTGGCCCCGGGTGGAGATGCCCGACGCCGGGCTCTGCTTCACCAGTGAAACGTGGGCTTTTGTTGCTGGCTCTTTAGCAGGCAGTATTTCTTTTTTTGGGGGCTGGATATATTCCTGGCAAGTAAGATGACGGATGCTGTGTTTCGTTTCCAGTGGCAGTGTTTCAGATTCCTTGCTCCAGGGCAGGAGCCGAACGAACTCTGTTTCCGGAGCAGCTCTGGTACCTTGGCAGCTTAAAGGCCACGGGGTTTGGTTGAGTGACAAGCGTTGGGGAGGGCTGGGGAGAGGCGGTTTGTGCCCCTCCATCTCTGGTGGGAGCGCAGCCCACCGAGCGGGCAGCAGCTTGTCATTGTCTCGGTGCTTGCCAGGCGGAGCGGGCGGCGAGGCGAGGCAGGGAGGGCTGGCGAGCAGGGATGTGCCCATGTCGCTGCCGGGTAGGCAGGGACAAGCACCAACTCCTGGGGCACGGCTGTGTGCCTTCTCCCCGGCAGCTCTGCCTTCCTGAGCTCTGCCGCCTGCATGGGGCTGAGGTCTGCGGGCACGGCCCTGCCGGAGCTCCCCTGTGCTTCCTTCCCTGCTGGAGATGACCCTGGCTGCTGCCTGTGTGGGAGAGTGCTGCTCTCTGAAACCTCTCGAGCCTCTCTGGTGCACTGGGCTTAATTCTGGGAGCAGCTCACCCCAGGCACCCGGGCTGGGCGGCCTCATCGCTGCTGCGAGTTTTGACTGTGCTCACTGAGGCTGGGAGGAGACTGCCCTGGACTCCCTGAGGGCTGTGGGGTGCCCCACTACCCCCTCCCACAGCTGAGCTGGTCTTCTTCCCTTCACCAAGCAGCCTTCCTCCCCTTTCTCTTCTTCCTCCTGTTTCCCTCCTGCCAGTGAGGCCAAGCAAAACGCAGCGCTGACCAAAAATAACAACCGCCGGCAGATCCAGACAATGGATAAACCCCCGGCCAGGGCCAGGGCGACCCGAATCCTCCCAGAGGAAGGCGGGATTACACGCCGTGCTCTCGGACATCTGTCAGGAGCTGCCACGGGGACCCTGTCCCCTTCCCCATGGTGCTGCCGCCTTCCCGGGGGGCTCGGGGGGGCGTAGGCACCCCTGATCTGCTGGTGCAGCCCTCCGGGGTGCCTTGGGTGTTGGGGTAGGCATGCTCCTCAGATGCCAATGTCCTCTCAGCCCTCACAGCGGGGGCTGGCTGCCGTGCTCCTGCTTGCACAGCTCCTGCCTTGCTTCCTGGCTCTTGCGTGGTCTGTGGGGCGCAGGCAGCGAGGCCTTGGCCTTGCCCTGCACCCTTAGGAAGGGCTGTTTCCATGAGAGGGTTGTCAGCCCCTGTGCCAGGCTGCCCAGGGAGCTGGGGGAGTCCCCAGCCCTGGAGGGACCCCAAGGCTGTGGAGCTGAGGTGCTGAGGGCCATGGTGGGCTTGGCAGGGTGAGGGCAGGGCTGGGACTGCAGCAGCTTCAAGGACTTTAACAACCCAAACCATTCTGATTCTGTGATTTGAAGTGAAGATCCTGCCACTAAGGATCACAAGGTCCCCATCACCCATTAATGCTCAAATGGACTGAGCTGGTCCTGGTGCTCTCGAGTGTGTGCCTGGCTGCTGGCATGTGTCTGGGTGCCGGTGCTGGCAGTGTGGGCGCTGCCATGGGTGTGCTGGCGCAGATGTGCCGGCACTTGCCACCACTGGCTCTGCCGGGGCCCCAAGCAGCCCCTGGTTTGTGCTCAGCTGCCTGGTGGGATGTGGAGGGATGAGGCCCTGAGAGAGCCAGGAACACAAAGGCATCTTGCTGGAGTGGGGCTGCTCTTGAGAGGGGCCCTGATGGATTTGGGCCTCCACTGTGCCATCAAATATTCCCACGTGGCTGTGCCCACAACTTTTTGCTATGGTTTGTAACGAAGCCCCGGGAGCTGGGCGCCTGCTGGGCGCTGCCTGCGTGACCTGCTTATCGGTCAGACCCCAAGTCACTGGGTCTGTAATCTCCCCATCTGTTAACCGGAGCGATTCCCACGCCTTTGCTCGGCCGGGCGGGCTGGGTGCCGCTCTCCCTGCGGCGCAGCCGACAGCACGGCCCCCAGGTCACCTTGGGCACCTCCCTCGGTGGAGGGGGCACAGAGGAGTAGCTGACCCACAGAGCTGGGGTCCTTCCAGGAGGGTGTGTGTGGGGTTTGCAGCAGGCTGGGGGTTGTGCCGGGCTGGGAGCGGTGTCTCCGGGGGACAGCGTTGGCGAGGCGATGCCAAGCCGGGGGGAGTGGGCGAGCGGCAGAGCCGTGCCACGGCGCGTGAATGTCAGATGCTGCTTGGCTGCGAGCTGGGCTCGTGCGAGCGCAGATCTGTTCAATCCCATTTGGAGGGGGGAGAAGCGGGAGGGGGGTGGTGTGGGGAGGAGGGGGGGGGGCCCTTTCCCGAGGCTCAATCTGGTAGGTTTTAGTTACAGTCGTTTTAGGATTTGGGCAGCGAATTGGTGCAGCTTTGGCACGGGGCTGGGGGATGGATGAGCGCCGGGGAGGTGAGGCTGCCAAGCCTCCCTCGTCCCCGCCACGGTGGGGAAGGGGGGAGGTCGTGCAGGTGGGTGCAGCCCCGAGGCTGAGCCGTCACCAGGCTCTGTGGGCAGCAGCTGGGTGGGCGGAGGAGGGGAGGAGGCGGCCGGCGCTGTCCGCAGGGCACCCGCAGCGCTCGGGTGGACGCTTCCAATCGTGTTATCTCCGTAGCCGCCCGGCTCTGGCCGCTCCGAGTGGCAGCGCAGATAAGTGGATTTCCAGGGAGCGCCTGGGCGTCTGACATTTAAGACTCCTTAATCCGTAACCACCACCCCAGGAGGCAGGACGCGGCCACGTCTCGCGGCCCTGGGTGTGGGGCAGACCCCCTGGCACTGGCTCCGGCTGTGCCGGCGCCACCGTCACCGGGGCTCTGGGGGCACGCTGAAGGACGTGCTGGAGGCGGTATTGTCCCCAGGGACATCCTTGTCCTCTCTGCCATGGTCAGCTCCTCGGTAGCCCGGGCATGCTGGTGTGTTTGCCCCAGCTGCGTGTGGCTGTGCCATATGGCACGTGGCACTGGTTGGGTGGGATGCCCACAGCACCCATGGGCTTACGTGGGGAACCACTGCTGGTGAGGAAAAAATATGCCCTTGCTGGGGCTGTAGTGTTGGGGCAAAAAGCCAGGGAGGGGGCCCAGGCCTGGCCAGAGCTGTTGCGGGGACGCCAGGCCAGAGCAGAGCGGCCGCCTGCGAGGAGGAGACAGGCGAGAGCCGCTCTGCGCCATCACGATTCACCATCTGCTTCCAGGGCTCGCTCCAGATGCTGGATTTAATCTTCCATAGCCTTTTAAATTCAGGAGTTGGCTTCTTAACGTCCTTCAGTGCCACCTCGGCGGCAGAGCGGCTGCCACGGCCGGCCCTGTGAAAGATGTTCTGGAGCACAGGAGAGGGACGATCTCCATGTGAATGTCCATCTGGCAACCTGTCATAGCCCTGACCTGTCATAGCCCTGACCCATCATACCCCTGACCCATCATACCCTGGGCCAGTTGTACCCCTGGACCCATCCTGCCTCTGGCTCCTTAACCTACAAAAGCCCAGGGTGAGACTTTGCATTTACAAGGCTGCCCAAAGCTCCCCTCTGGCCTGGGTGTCCTCTCTTGATGCCTGGAGACAATATTGTGGGTGATGGTAACTTCCATAGCTCTGAGAGGAGTAGATCTTCTGGCCGGACCAGTTTTTGGGAGGATACACGTGAAGGGCAGAGCTTGGGGGCTCTGGGTTGGGTTGACAGAGGTGAAGGCTTGCAAATAATGTGGGTGAAGGACCTCCTTGTCTTTGCCTCAGGGTGCCTGTGCCTGCTTATTGCAGAGTGGGTGTTCTGTAGGGACATCAGCCTTAGGAGACCACATGTTCCTTGCTCTGTTCACCATGTTTCCTCGCATGGCTTTGGCAGAAGCAGCAGCCTGGGTGGTGGTGCCAGGGGTCTCTGCCCACAGCAGGCCCTGTGATCGCCTCTCACCTGCCTGGTTCCCAGCAGCCCGAGAGTGAGTCGAGTGCTGTGGTGCTGGGATGGGAGCTGCCTTGAACCTGGTTCTGGTGAGGTTCTCCCAAGCCTCTGCTCTGGGTGGCAGCAGGACCTGCTGGCCCATGGTGATGGTCCTATTCTGACAGCTTTCCCCAGCCCAGGCAGGTGTCAGACCCCAGGATGCCTCAAGGCTGTCTTGGAACTCCTCAGTCACCTCTCCCACCACCCATGGCCATGCAGTCCTGGCAGCCCCAAGGTCCTGGCAGAGGGCTGAGGAGCACTGTGCCCACTTCTGGCCCCTCTCATCAGCTGCAGGTGGCAGCTTCAGCTGGGAAGGTGGCTCCAGCTGCAGCCTCCCTGGCCCCACAGCTTTCCGGGGCTGACCTGCCGAGGGGCTGGAGCTGGGTGTCCCCCGCAGGGCTCTGTGAGCCCGTGGGTCTGTCTGTGGCTCCGTGCGTCTGTCCGTGGCTCTGTGGGCCAGCAGGGCAGTGCTGGGGAGGCGGGGACTGTGCTGGGCGGGCGGTTGCATGGCAAGGAGTAGGAAGCTGGGACAAAAACCCGCCGGAGGGGACAAGTGCCGCCTTTCTCCAGGCTGAAAAGATGCTGGGGTCCCTTCCGTCATCCTCGTCCTTGGTCTGCTCCGGGCAGACAAAGCCGCCGCCCCCAGTGCCCACCCAGCACCCAGGGATTAGGGGAGAGCTGAATCCTGATGCTGTGCCTTTGTCTGCAGAGCCCCAAGTGCTCGGCACTTGCTTGTCCCCCCAGGCCGTGGCTGACCTGCCGGCGGCTGTTCCGGGAGCAGGCTGATTGAGTCAGAATTCGAGGGAAGCACAAGTTCCTTCTCGAAGATGAGACTTTGTGTCAGCAGGAGCTGACGGCTCTGTGCAGTGAAATCACACCAGGGAGCGGGCTGGAAATCGCAGCTTGTCGGTTTTTTATGGGCAGCAAAAGCTCCTCTCCCGCTCCCCTCTGATGGGAAAACGGTGCCCGCAGTCAGGGAGGCTCCTGGTCCCTCCTGTGGGCGATGGTTTCCCTGGGTGCTGGACCACCAGAGACCCGTTTGCAAGCTGTGTTTTCTTTCTTTGGAGTTGTCAGGACTGTTGCAGCGTGGTCCCCGTCGTCAGCCTGTGTGCTGGGATACAGGGAGCCCTGGGGCAGAGCGGTGGGGATGTGGGGTGGTGCTGGGCTTAGCCTCGGGGGATGCCCTGGGCAGAGGAGAGCTCCCGTTCTGCCCCCATGGACCATGGGAGAGCATCCCTGGCTGGTGGGGGGCAGATTTTTAAGGTGATCCACGGAAATGTGTATTGGTAGGTGCAGGGAGGTGGCACCCGAGTGCCAGCCTCACCTGGGTGCTGTAGCTCACCTGGGCTGCCAGGACATTCTCACCCTGTGGACTCTGCCTGTACGTGTCAAGGGGGTTGTGGGGGGTGAGCAGGGTCCTGCCAAGGGCTTGGCCAAGCTCAGGCATGGGTCGGGGACTCCCGACCTTGGTGCTGTCCCCTTGAACCCTGGCACCCTGCCAGGCCGTTAAGCTGCCCGGCGCAAGGGCGCGGGCGAGGGAGCCCATCACGTGCCCCTTAAAGCCGGCCAGGACTAAGCACCTTCTGACAGGGACCCAGATGCCCGGCGCCTTCCCCTGGGGATGGGGGCCAGAAAGGGGCAGGAACAGCACAGGGGGGCCCTCGCCATCTTTCCTCGGGTCAATCATAAAAGAACGGATTAAGATCATTAATTCCTCCCCCTGCTGCAATGAGCCTGGCGAGGGGCAGGGGGCCGGCCGTGCCCTGGGTGGTCGTGCAGCCGACACAGGAACACCCCCAGCCTGTGAGTCGGGCTGGCCAGCGGGTCGGGGTGCCCAGGCGCTGGGAGCTGGTGGGGGCTCGGTACCGTGGGCGCCTGGCTGAGCCGCCTGCACAGGCTGGTGGGGCAAGGCTGGCTGGATGGGCAGCTCTGGGGGAAGATCTGAGCTGATGCAGATGGCAACCATGGTCCTCCCAACCTTGGTGCCCTGACCGCACCAGCTTAGGCCATGGGGCTGGGAGGTCTCCTCAGAACGTTGGTGAGCCCCGCGGGACACAGCTCAAGTGTTTGGTGCAGTGTGGTGAGGAGAGCTCCTGCTCATGGCTGGAGGCCTGCAGCAAAGGGCACGGGGGCACTGAGGCTTGGTGGGCATGACTTTGTGCCTGGAGAAGAGAAGGCTCAGGGCAGACATGAGTACTCTCTGTAACTCGCTGACAGGCTGTCAGGAGTGAGCTGGGGGTCGAGCTCCGCTCCCAAGTTAATGAATGGCAGGACAAGAGGAAATGGGCTCAAGTTGCCCCAGGGGAGGTTGAGGTTGGAGCTGAGGCAGAACTGTTTCCCTGAGAGGGGTGTCAGCCCCTGTGCCAGGCTGCCCAGGGAGCTGGGGGAGTGCCCAGCCCTGGAGGGATCTCAAAGCCGTGGGGCTGAGGGCCAGGGGTTAGTGCTGGGCTGGGCAGGGTGGGGGACTGCAGCAGCTTCAGGGGCTTTCCCAACTGAAATGATCCTGTGAGTATCTGGGGCGCAGGGCAGGCGGTGGGTGAGCCCCGGGGCTGCTGGGCCGGCGCTTGGCTCAGGAAGAGGCGCAGGGCCACAGGAAAGGCAGCGGCGGGCGGGCGCGAGATAACGTGGCGGGCGGCTTTATCTCACATCCTCCCGTCCGCTGCCTTTCCTGCCGCGCTCCCCGCTCCGGCCCCAGCGCCCGTTGCTGTCGGTGTTAAGGTGTGACCCGAGCTAACGCCTCCAGGGATGGGTCCCTCCTCCCCGGCAGCTGGGGGTGGACATCCCTGCCCCATGGCAGCGACTCTTCCGCCCGCCCGGCACCGTCTGGTGTCCCACAGCCCCGCCGTCGCCCCACGCCTCCGGCCCGGCGCGGAGCAGGCTGCTTGGGGAAGGGCAGCCCGTCCTGCGCCGCAGCCGTCCCTCCCCACGTGGCCTGGCGAGCTGCAGGCTGGAACCCAAGCCCTGCATCGATCCGCGCTGCATCTTAAATCCCGCAGCAGCTGAAGCAAGCGGTTTTCAGCGGGAGGGCGGGGGGAGTTCTGAATGGCTCTGGCACTGGGGTGAGACGAGCTGTCTTGCCGTGCCAGGCCCGCGGGGCCCTGGCCCCCGTCTGCGTTCCGCGGGCGATGCCTGCAGCAGCTGACTCTGCGGGGACGGGCACTGCAGCCGCATCCTGCCTGGGCCGTGACCGAGGGGAAGCGCAGTGACAGGGCACAGCGGGTGCAGGGGTGCCCCTCGCTCTATTGCGTCCCCCCGGGGTGGGAGCAAAGGTCCCGGCACGGCTTCCCACACGTGGCCACATTCCTGCCCTGGCTCTGGAGCGGAGGCTGCCGGGATGGAGGGATGGAGAGATGGGGCAGGCGAGGGGCCTCCTCCCGGGGCTGCCCTCCCCCAGCTGCTGCTGGGGTGGGGACGTGGGTTCCTGCTCCACTAAGCCCTGCAGCTTTTCTCCTCTAAAGCCTGATTACTCCGGCGGTGCCTGTGCGTGCGTGCGTGTGTGTGCTCGGGAGGGGAGGAGCAGGAATTTCACAACAAGTGTTTGCAACCACCCTGGGCCCAGCTGCCCCAGAGCTGCCCCAGGGCTGCGGCATCACCCCTGTGCCGGGGAGTGTGCCGGGGGGGCTCTGCGTTGGCACTGAGCCCCAGGGAGTGCAGGCATGGCATGCAGGGCCTTGGCAGGAGGTCAGCACTGGAGACTGCAGGGGGATGCTGCAGTCGGAAGGTGAAGCTGTGGCTTCTTGTGGGGCTTTGGAAGTGAGTGCCACAGCTCCCTATGGGCTTTGGAGGTGGGGCTTAGAGGTAGGCACCATGGCTGTCTGTGAGGTTTGGAGATGGGCACCATAGCTGCCCATGGGGTTTGGAGGTGGATGCTGCAGAGATTCAGAGGTGGATGCTGCAGGTCTTGGTGGGGTTTGGAGGTGGACATTGCATCTCTCCATGGAAGGCAGACACTGCAAAGGCTTTGGAGGTGGATGCTGCAGCTCCCTTACGGAGTTGGGAGGTAGATGCTGCAGGAGCTTGGAGGCAGTTGGTGTAGGTTCCTGCAGGGTCTGGAGGTGGATGCTGCAGCTGCCCGTGGGGCGTCCCTTCCCCTGCCCAGTGCTGGTGTGCAGTGCTGGCCCAGGGACAGGGGTCCAGGAGGAGGGTGATGGGTGCAGCCAAGCCCGAGTTGTATGAGCAGCATCATCTAGGGGGGGTAGCAGCCCTGCACCCCTCTGCCTCCCTGGAGCCCGGGTTGGGAGAGCAGGCAGCAGCCCAGGGCAGGGATGCCGCGGTCCCGGCAGCATGGGGCCGCACGGCGCCAGAGCAGAGCGGTAGATGAGCCGCGTGACTTCCGTGGGGCCGTGGCCCCGGGGGGAGCAGAGCCGGGCACAGGGCGCCTTTCAGCACGGCAGAGCCATGGCGGCCAGGCCGGAGCTTCCCCTGTGACCCCCCGCTCCTGCCTGCCCGCAGACCCTTTGAGAGAGCAGCGGAACGGATCCGCACCGAGGTCCGTTCCCTGGAGCTCCTTTGTTCGCGGCGCTGAGGCTTCGGTGGCAGGGGGAGGCAGAGGCGCCGTGCAAAGCCCGCTGGCTCCCGCCGGCACTAACTCTCTTTTCTTCTGTGCTTGCAGAGCGACGCGTCGAGCTCCCGAGGCGCAGAGCATGTCCTTGCCCTGAGCCAGCACCGCAGCCGCTGCCGCCGGCGCCGCAGCAGCCGCCCCGTTGATGCGTGTTCCCGCCTGAGCTTCCCCGGTGGCGGCAGGCCGGTGCCACCCCACAGCGGCCTTGGGGGTCCTTCGCTTCGGCCTCGGGGGTGGGGTTTGGGGTTGGTTTGGGTTGGGGTTTTTTTTTTTTTCCTTTCCTTTTTATTTTTTGTTTCCTTTTGGGTTTGGTCTCGGTGTCGGGCTCCGGGCACCATGTCAAACTCGGGCTCCCACCAAGACGCTGGGAACAAGCCAGAGACGGAAAAAAATAACCAAGATGACTCTCAACCCCCCGTCAGCTCCGAGAGGAGGAACAAAAGTGGAATAATAAGTGAACCTTTGAACAAAAGTCTTAAGAAGTCCCGTCCGCTCTCCCACTATTCCACCTTTGGTAGCAGCAGCTCGGTAAGCGAACATTCAGAGAAAGGCAACCCCTTAGCTAACGGCAACGAAGCGACTGTGGATAAAAGTCATTCTACCTCAAAGCACAAAAACATCTCTAGTATGCTGAGCAAATTAGACCGGGTGTCGGAGATCTCCGCGGAAGGACAGATCGCCCTACAGCAGTTTGCTCAGTCGACAGAAATGCTCAAAAGAGTGGTACAGGAGCATCTTCCTCTGGCGAGCGAGCACGGGACTGGTCTCTCCGACATGGAGGCGGTCTCAGCTGCAGAGACAATGAACGGCCCCTCTGATTTCCCTTACCTGGGGGCTTTTCCCATCAACCCCGGCCTTTTCATTATGACCCCCGCCGGCGTGTTTCTGGCAGAGAGCGCGCTCCATATGGCTGGCTTGGCAGAGTACCCCATGCAGAACGAGTTGGCATCTGCCATCAACTCGGGGAAAAAGAAACGGAAAAGATGCGGCATGTGCCCGCCGTGCCGAAGACGGATAAACTGCGAGCAGTGCAGCAGTTGTAGGAACCGCAAAACTGGCCACCAGATTTGCAAATTCCGAAAGTGTGAGGAACTCAAAAAGAAGCCTTCTGCAGCACTGGAGGTAACCGGCCCCTCTCAGGCACCCTAACCCCTCCTCGGGCCGCGCTCCTGGGTTCGGATCTTGCCCTAGATAATAAAACACCTGGTACTTCTTACTTTCTTTTTTATTTTCCCCTTTTCCATTAACAGTTCTCGCTGTAGGATGTGTTCTGTGCCCAGGGTCCCCTGGCCCTGCTCTCCCGCCTGGCCTGGGGAGCAGGGCCGGGCTCCCTCCCTGGGCGCTGGGTTCCGCTCTCCTGTGGCAGTCCTGGGTGGTGCTGGGGCTGCCGGGGCGGCAGCGCTGGCACCGCTTGCGCTGGGCAGTGCAGCTCCCCCGTGACTTCCAGCCTGGCACCTGGGTCAGAGCGTGGGAAGGCAGGCGGCGGCTTTTTGGGGTGCAGTTTGGGGATGATGGGTGCCCGTGGCCACGGTGCAGGTGAAGCCCAGCCCGTAGCTCGCCCTTGGCTCTGAGCAGGAGCACAGCAGTCCCTGTTTTTGGGTGGTAAAAACAGCTCTGGCGTGCCGTGGGCAGCACAACCCGTGCTGTGCCCCTGCTGCATGTCCCTGGGCCAGCACCAGCCGGGGTGGTCAGGATGGGGCCACGAGGCACGCGCCGGGTTTCTGGTGGCTGCTGAGCTGCAGGTGCTGCTCCCTCTTCGGCTCCTCTGCTGCAGCACTGGGGCTGTCCCTGCTCACCATGACCCACCCGGGGATGGTGCCCTGGGCCTTAGAGGAGAGCGACCGCACCGCTGGCTTGGGCTGCAGTCTGCCAGTTGTGCCGGGAGCTGTGCCACCTGCCCAGGGGAGTGACTTGGGTTGTGACGTGGCACTGAAATTCAGCTGGGGCTGTGGGCAGCTGCTGATGACGTGGTGTGGCGTGGCATGGCATGGCATGGTGTGGCGTGGTGTGGTGTGGCATGGCATGGCATGGCTGGGTGCCGGCAGCACTGCTCTCGCAGAGCCTGGCTATTGCTGCACGCCTCTGGGTGCTCTGGGCCCAAGGCTCCCTGTGACGGGTAACCTCCGAGCAGGGTTGGTTTATGTGGGAGCTGCTGCCCCAGAGCTGCCCCAATGTGCATCCCACAGGCTGAACAGCCACCCACACAGCAGCTGGACTGTGTGTCCTGGCACGGGGGCATTGCCCAGCCTCTGGTCCTCCCAAAGACACCACCCACCGTTCCTTGAGCCACCTTTTACGTTTTTCAATTAGCATCAGCTCTGAATGAATACTGAAGGGGAAAAAAACCTCCCTGTGTGCGCTGGGGATGAGGAGAGGGGGACTGTGTCTTTCAAAAACCGCTGTATTGCTAAATTATATTCTTGTTCTAATTTGCTGAGTCAGTGATCTGGAAAAAGGGAGAAAGGGAGAGAGAAAAAAAAAGTTCGTCTCTTCCAAAGAGTCCTAAAGCAGGTCAGTAGAGTCGGAGCTGGCAGCTGCCGGGGAGTCGCTCCTGCTGCCGGCCCCACACCGGGGCTGGGCGTGGGCAATGCCTGTGGAACACTCACCCCCCGGGGCTGGAGCCACTGAAATAGGACCCTTCATGTGACCGAGTCAGGCCCTGCCAGATATGGGTCCCCATCCCTGCTGGGCGCCACCATAGGTGTGCTGAGGCTGGAAAGAGACGTTGTGCAGGTGAGGGTGAACACCTGGGCAGATGTGGGTCACTCTGAGGTGTCACCGTTCCGTTTGCAGAGCACACCTACCCCACTGCATCTCCCTGGGTGTCCCCTTGTGCTATGTGTTGACAAACGAGATTGTGGCCATATGTGGCTGGGCCAGGGACGCTGGGACCCTGCTGACATCCCATGGTCACCTGGGGCCATGGCTGGGTGGTTAAACCTTGTCCCACCGCAGCCAGGCTCAGTGCCGGGTTGCACTGGGGCAGGCTGGGGAGCCCACCGGCCCCTGTGCTTGTCTGGTGGCAGCCAGGGCTCGGGGCTGTGGTCAGGGCTCAGGGCTGCAGCCAGCTCAGGGCTCTGAGGGCCGCTGTTGTGCTGGGTGCCATCACACACAGTGCTTGATAGGACAGGAGAGGCCCTTCAGCAACCCTGCTGAAATATTCAGGGGGCTTTGTGAGGTGATGTCCTTCCCTGGGGCTGTGCCACGTGCTGGACTCAGTCTGTTGGCCTGGTGCATCCCACAGAATGTCTTCGGAGGGCCCAGGTCCAGGCTGCCATTAAACATTGATCTAAAATCAAGCAGTAACCCCCCTCCCATGAATTAAACCTTTATGGCAGCACAGAAACAAGGGCTCAATCACCCTCTGCCACCATTAAGCTTTATTTGCACAGGTAGAGAGCCCAAAGAACTGGTTGGTGCTGGTGTCCCGGGGCAGTGGTAGCTGGCTGGGGCTCTGGGACTGGTGAGGTCCCTGTGCTGACCAGGCTGCCCTGGGCTCTGGCAGCCCCAGGAACGCTCAGAGGCTGGTGGCCAACCCCAACAGGTCACCCTGGGCCTGTCTCCAGAGCTGCAGGTCACACAGAGGCCATTAATAGTCAGGATTTGCCTTGACAGAGCTGTCCTTGATCTGGAGAAGCTTTGGGGAGGTGCCCCACCCAGCACTGGTGTGAGGGTCACTGCCACCATCACCCATCTCACAGAGGGACTTTGTCATGACAGGACAAAGGGCAGTGGTTTTAAACTGGGAGAGGGCAGGGTTAGGCTGGTGAGACACTGCACAGGGAAGCTGTGGCTGCTCCGTCCTTGGAAGGGTTCAAGGTGGGGTTGGATGGGGCTTTGAGGAAGCAGACCTAGGGAAAGATGTCCCTGCACACAACAGCAGGGTTGCGCTGGATGGTCTTTGCAGGTCCCTTCCAGCCCAAATGACTCTGCAGTTCAGTGATTGTGGAACAAGGAAGGACCTATCCTGGGCATCCACCTGGGAGCTGGTTGTCCACCTTCCTTCAGTAACAAAGGGGCAGAGATGTTTTAGGTGATGTATATCAGGCATCTCCTTCCAGACCTATTGTGATCCACCTCTCCCCTCGCTGCTCTCTCCAGCGATGGTGTGCCTGAGTCCACCCTTGCTGGCGACTCCACCGTGCTCTGTCCCCCTGCTCTGGCATCCAGCGCCTCAGTGGGACCCAGCGTGGGCCGTGTGCTGTGCCACCACCCCGGGCACCCCTGGCCAGAGGCACTGGCATCTCTCCAGATGCCCAACTGCATGTTGCAGAGAGCTTTGGGGAAGTGGTGATGTCTGCAGCTCTCTGCTCTTTTGGTGCCCCAGCTCAGTCTGCCCAGAGGGGTGGGAGAAGCTGTGATCTGTCAGCAGCCTGGCTGGGAACCACCTTCTCTTGCCCATTCCCACCCTTGCCCCCTCGCTGTGCCCAGGCCCTGTGGGTCATGGTGCCTGTGCAAGCGAGCAGAGGTGAGGAGAGCCCTGGTTACCCATAGAGGCTTGGGGGTGTCTGATCCAGGAGAAGGGCCTGATGAGAGCCAGCTGGCAGCTGTGTGGGGTCAGCACCTGGACGTGGCATGGCTCAGACTCTCGGGACAGCCCTGGAGCTGCTGCTGGGGCTGGCTGTGCCCCCAGCCCTGGGGCAGCCCAGCCTGCTGCTGTGCCCATCACCGTGCCCATGGCTCCTTCCCTGTTGGTGTCCTGTGCTTGTTTGGAGGTGCCACAGCCGAAGGGCCTTCTAAGGCACGTCCCCTTGGTGATTGTGTGGCGGTGTGTGCTGGCCTGTGGCGTGTCCTTGCTCTGTGGGCTGCTGGCTGTGAGAGACATCGGGGTCTGTCCATGCTGCAGCCGTGGTGAATGTAGCACAGGCTTTCCCCTGCCCCCGGCTGGGAAATGTCCCAGGGACCCCTGAGCCAGGTGCCCTTGACCCACCTCTCCTGCAGGTGACTTCAACAAGGTGCCACTTGACACCAGGCGCTTTGTGGGGTGCGGGTCTGGGCCTGGTGGCGCTCAGACCCTGTCACTGGCTTCCCTCGTCCCTCCTTCCCCTGCCAGATACCGAGAGACAGTGCTGTCTGTGGGGGGGTGGGGGCTGCTGGGCCATGCCAGGCCATGCCAGGTCAGGCCATGCCATGCCATGCCAGCTCACCACTGCCTGGCCATTGTGCTTGCTGTCGGCCGGAGGGGAAGTCAGGGGCCGCGCCATTGTGGCGGCCGTGGCGAGGGGATGGGGCCGTGAGAACAATGGTCGAGCCACCGTGCTGGGGCTGTGCTGGGGAGGGGGGCAGCGGGGGGACCCCTGACTCCCTCCCCCCTGTCTCCCTCCCCCCTGTCTCCCTCTGGTGCTGGGAGCCTGGGGGGGTGCGTGGCCGCAGCAGGGAGCGCCGGGCCCGGCCAGATCTGTCCCGAAGCCGGTGCCGGGATGCCGGGGGGGTGGTGGTGGGGAAGGGGAGGGGGCGTGGGGACACAACCCCGCGGGTGCCACATGCCAGACCCCACCTAACGCCTTGTCCCTTCCTCTTGTGCCCCCTCCCTGTCTCTCTTCCTTTCTAGAAGGTGATGCTTCCTACAGGAGCCGCGTTCAGATGGTTCCAGTAGGAACGGGGATCCCAAAGCTCTGTCATCCAAGTGCAATGTCACTGCTTGCTTGTGTTGTCTCAGGCAAGGGATTTTGGCTGAAATGAATGGATGCACCTGTGTCTCTTTAGAACCAAAAATATTTTCTCGCGCCTCTCATTCCTGTTTTTATAGTTTTCGTTTCTGTCCCGTTTGCGTTCAGTTTAACACCCTCCAGCCCCAGTCAGGCCTTTAACTGCTTTTCAGAGAAAAATAACTAAAAGATGGAAAAAAAAAAAAACAAACCACAAACAAACAACAATGGATCTGTAAAGTACCAAGGCTTAATAGACAGAGTATGGACAATCAGTTTCTTTCTGTGTTTTTGGTGTTGATGTTGTTTATGTGTGAAAGATGCAGTACTTGTGTAGGGAATGTAAATTTACAGTAACCTTTTACAATCTAGTTACTAATAAGCACTACTGTAATTTAGCACAGTCGTTTAATTGCACCCTCATTTATACTTTTTGTTTGATTCTTTCCCGTCATTACACTAGAGTGGATAGTTTCTAGAATGCCTCGACTTTCATGTTTATAAATGAGAATATGTTTAAAGCGATGTAGTATCCCTCTCCCTACCCATTCACTCCCCACCCCCCAGTAAGTTTAACCCGCAAGAGGTTGGGTCCAAAAGGCGGAAGAACGCCGTCGCTCCTCGGCTGAAGGAGGAGGAAAAAGAGGAAAGAAAGCAGGAAAAACAACAACAACAACAGGAAAAGGTCATTGTCAGTCGGTGAATACAGCAAAGCAACACTGTGAGCAGAACAACCCCGCTGCAGCCCTCGGCTCCGAGAGGTTGCTGGTGTAAACCTGGCCAGGTTCACAGCCCTGCTGCAGGACCGGTGCTGGAGCTGCTAGGAAAAGTGACATTTCTCTTCTGTTCACCTCCCGTCTCTCCAGCTCTCTCTACATCATTAAATTGAAATGCTGTTTGTAATGTTTTAGCGATCCAGGCTGTTTTTGTGAATAAAATGAATGCATGTTTCGTGTCATGATTTACAGCTTTGTTATTTCTCTCTCACCCCTCTGTCCCGCAGCCCAGGCCCCACGGTGCCGCCGACTGCTCCTTCACCCGGTGCCAGGACAGGGCAGTGAGCCGGGCTGGGGCTGCCACCACACCTCAGGGATGGCTCCCAGGCTCCCCTTGTAGAATCACACAATCCCAGCGTGGTGGGGGCTGGAAGGGCCCTGCAGAGCTGCTGCAGCCCCAGCCCCTGCTCAAGCAGGTTCCCCTCGCTCAGGGGGCACAGGAACGTGTTCAGGTGGGGTTGAGAACCTCCCGAGAAGGAGCCTCCACACCCTCCCTGGGCAGCCTGGGCCAGAGCTCCCTCACCTCAGCACCAAAGCACTTTCTCCTGGTGTCTAAGGGGAACTTGTTGTGTCCCAGCTTCTGTCCATCACCCCTTGTCCTGGCACTCAGGCAGCAGAGGCTGTCCAGGCTGGAGGGGACGTTGGATGGGCTCGGCTGTGGGCAAGCTGACTGGTGCTTGGGTGCTGCACTAGAGAGGTGGGCTGTGTGCCCCTGCCAGCCCTGGGAGAGTCTCCTGGCTGCCTGGGCAGGGTCAGCCTAGCCTGGGAGAAGAGACAGACCTGCCTGGGCCCGGCACACTGGCTCTGCCTCGCTGGCAGGAGGTCGCTGGAGCCTTGGGCTGGCATCTGCTGACCAGATGTGTGCTTGGAGGCAGTGGGGGGTGATGGCAGTGCCCAGGCCCCTCCCACCTGGGCAGTGACCTGCTGGGACAGAGCACAGCGTGCTCTGGAGGTCCTTGGGGGAAACTCTCCCCCAACCACCATCTCCAGCAGCATCCCACCTGGCTGACCAGCAGCTCCCAGGGAGCTGAGCCCAGCCCCAGGTCACGCCAGCAGCACAGCCTGGGGTTGCCCATGGGGCTGCTGGAGCTCCTAGTGCTGGGAATGGAGCGGGGCCAGCATGCTGTGGGATGGAGGTCAGGGCCCGTGTGGACAGAGGGGCTGTGCTGGCACCCAGCAGTGCTGCGGTGCATGGTGTGCACAGCACAAGCCCAGGCTGGCCCAGGTGGCACTGGCAGGGGCTACAGGGAGTTGCTTCCCAGTTGGTGCTGCTCAGGCAACAGCCGAAATCACTCGGCAGGAATGTGGTGTGGGGGGAGTGTGATGGGAAAAAGGAGTCTGGCTTTTCTTTCTGTGGCTATAGTTAACAGCTGGGGCTGTGTGACTGCACAGCCCTGGCACCTGGGGGGTAACCACCCCCTGCCCCACGCTCTGGGTGCCACACAGAGCCCTTCCCTGACCTTTCCAGCCCTGATCCCCTGGGGAACCTGCGAGAGGAGGTGTTGGTGCCTCATCCCACCAGCAGCCAGGGCTGTGCCTGGTGCTGTGTGTGCAGTGTTCTGGCCCAGGGCATTGTCAGGGACTGGGGGCATTTGCAGGGGAGGTGGGCCCTGGCGAGGGAAGGAGCAATAGCAGGGCACGTGGTGTTTGCAGGGAGGAGATGGCCATTAGCGAGGAACGAGGAGAGCAGGAACTTTGCCACAGAGGACAAGGGAAAACGTGTTTGGGAGAAAGGGAGGAGGCAGAGAGAGGGCTGGGATTCAAACCCTGCCTGAGAGTGGGGTGGGATGGTGGGGTGTGGGGGTGGGAGATGGGGTGCTGGGGCTGTGCAGTAGCCCTTCCAACCTGCTTCTATCTCAGCCCCATGCTGGGCTGCCACCAGGGTGTGTGTAGGTGACCAGGCTGGCCCTGCCTTGTCCCACTGGCCCTGGGCTGTGGTCGGTGGCCTGGCCCCGGGCTGACCCGGGATGGGGCAGGATGCAGGAAGCGCCCAACAAAACGTGCTCCAGCTGAGCCGGATGAAGGGTTCCCACGGCCAGGCCTCACCCTCCGGGCTGGGGGCTGTGGGGAGGGGGCCCAGGACAGCCAGGGGCAACGGGGGGCTGTGGGATCCTTGGTGCTGGGATGGGAATGTCGGTGAGCATCCAGCCCTGGTTGTATCCTCACCCGAAGGACAGGAGGGTGGTTGTAGGTCAGGGTGGTGTGGCAGGGACACTGCCCAGCCTGGGGCTGTGGGGCCAAGGCAGGGTCCTGCCAGCACCCTTGCCAAGTGTCCAGATACAGAATCACAGAGTAATTTCTGTTGGAAAAGCCCTTGAAGCTGCTGCAGTCTCAGCCCTGCCCTCACCTTGCCCAGCCCAGCACTAACCCACGGCCCTCAGCACCTCAGCTCCATGGCTTTGGGATCCCTCCAGGGCTGGACACTTCCCCAGCTCCCTGGGCAGCCTGGCACAGGGGCTGACACCCCTCTCAGGGAAACAGCTCTGCCTCAGCTCCAACCTCAACTTCCCCTGGGGCAACTTGATCCCATTTCTTCTTGTTACCTGGGAGCAGAGCCCGACCCCCAGTCAGTGCAGCCTCCTGTCAGGGAGTTGCAGAGTGCTCCTGTCTTCCCCTCAGCCTCCTCTTCTCCAGGAAGATGGGGTCTCAGCTCCCATCTCTGTGTCTCATAGAGTGAATGGCTGCTTGGACTGCTCTGGTTTTGCTTGCAGGAGAGGAGACACCTTACACCCCCAACTCCTTCACCCCTAGCAGAGCATCCCGACCTCCAGCACCCCACAGCTGTAGGCACAAGGGCAGTCTGTCCTGGCTGAGCTGTGGTGTCCCTCCAGCCCATGCCTGAAGCTGCTGAGCTCCCGGTGCTGCCCTCGCCCTGCCTGTGGGCAGCCTCTGCGGGCTGCGCAGCCCACGCTGAGCCACGGCAGCTCCCGCCGGCTCAGGGCCCTGCTGCTGAGCCAAGGCCGGGTTCAGCACTGCGTCAAGATGTTTTAAGGCCAGAGCAGTCAGGATTTGTGAGAAATAGGTCGGCCTGTGACAGCAGAAGGAGGCTGCTCGGTGCGAGACGCTGCGTTACCGGGCAGGGGAGGGAGCGGCTGGCGCAGCATTAGCCTTCAGCCTTGGGGTGAGGATGGAGGAACGACAGCAGCTGAGCAGGGGCTTAGCAGAGGTGACAGGTCCCAGTCCACGCTTGGGGGAGGTAGCAGCCTGGAACCTGCCTGTGCCTTGGCCAGACATCGGCACTGACAGGCCTGGTGAAGCGTTGCTCTGTGCTGTTTCATCTCCCCCCACCAAAATGCTGCAAGTGGACATAGAGAAGGTGCCTAGTTGGCACCGTGGGCAGTGGGGACATGAGGCAGCCCTGTCCTTGTCCCCTGGACAGTCTGCAGCCCCTGTTTGCACTTCTGGTCCAGGGCTGGAGGATGAGATGCCCATGGAGGAGGGATGCCCTGCCCTCCTGCCTTGCCATTGAGACATGGGCTGGCTTCTTCTGTGACTGGACACTGTGTCTCAGGACTCTGAGGCACTTGGATTGGCTTCTCCTGCAGCAGGGCTGCCTGCAGACTGTCCCCTATCCTGTCCCATCACACAGCTCCTGCTCCTACCATGGCAGAGGAGCTGCTGCCCTGTGTGTTGTGGGGAAACCAGCGAGCCAACAACTGCACAGAGCAGGTTACACTGAACCCAGGGAGGGTACAGGAACAGGGCAAGCGTGCATGAGACCTCCTGAATCATGAAGTTCCTTTTTCTCCATGTGCCAACTGGTGCCACCTATTTTCTGGCCTCATCTTCCTCTCCTGGATGAAGAGGAATGGTACACAGGGTGTCTCACAGGCCACCTCCACCATGAGGCTTCCCTGTGGACAAGCACAAGGCAATGTGCCCGTCTCTTACCCACAAGTGCCAAAACATGGTCTCATCTCTCTCTTAGGACAGCCTCCTGTCAGGAGGCACAGAGATGTGAGTCAGCCCAGCCCACCCCCAGGAGCCAGGGGCAGGGGCCTCCATCAGCACATCCCACCTGACCTTTACAGTCAGGCATTTCTGCATTTTATCTCACTTGCTGGCCCTGGTTTTTTCAGAGCTCCATCTGTTGTGGGTAATGATACCTCCAGCAGTGACACGGCCCTGAGCCTTCCCAGACTCGCTCTTCCACCCTCAGCAGAGGATCAGCAGGAGGTCGGTGTCCCTCGAAGGTCCCACACCTGCAGAGCTGGCTGGTGCTGGACCCTGGTGCTCGGCTCAGCACCTCCCAGCTCTGCCCTGCACCCCTCAGCCCCAGGGCCCGCTCCCAGCCCCGTTCCAGCCCCTCTCCAGCCCAAAGAAGAGAAGCTCTGCCCGCTGCCTCGTGCCAGCCCTGACATTTCTCAGCTGAGACAGCCTCAAGGAGGGAGAAATTGGCTTTGCTGCAAGTCCCTGCATGTGCAGGGGGGAGGCCTGCTTCCCCAGCCCCAGCCCTGAGCTGGATGGTGGCCCTGCACACCTCTCCTGAAGCCTGGCTTGGCCACGGTCCCTGGGGAAGGAGCAGGAGTGGGGCTGGGGGCTGAGGCAGTGCTGGGCTTGGGGAAGGGGCCAGGGCAGGGACAGGCATCAGGGGACAGGCACCATGCAGGGAAACAGAAACACTTGTGCTTTGGACAGAGGGATGAGAGCAGAGGGCAGGTGAAGCAGCAGGGCTGGGGGTGGGAAAGGGATGGGAGTCCTCAGAGAAAACAGGATCTGGTGGGCGTGGGGCATGGCAGAGGCCTTGATGCCCACACAGCCTGCCCGGTCCCACCATGAGACGGGGCAGCAGAGCCCCAGGGTGCCACGACTCAGCCCCAGCCTGCAAGAGAGAGCTGGGCTCTGTGGGGTGAGAGGCTGGGCCAGGGGCTACCCCGGGCTCTCAGCTGCAGGGGACTGACCTGCCTGGCCCCAGGCTCTGCAGCCCCCCTCAGACACCCAGCACAGCGCAGAGCTGCCGACTCCATCCTGCCACCTCCATCCTCCTGCTCCTGCACACATGGTGCCCAGTGAGCAGCCTGGCTTTGGAGCTGCACAGCTCGTCCTTGGGCTGGACATGGGGGAGGAGGAATGCGACCAGGCAGGTTTGTGCAAACACAGCCGCCGTGGTCCCCCCTCGCTCTTTAGTCTGGTAAGCAAAATCAGCATCTAATCCAGATCAAACAGGACTTTAGCTCCTGTCAAAGGACTGATCCCCTGTTCTGCCCAGGCTGTGGTATTTAAAGGGACATGGCCAGGTTAAGTACAGCTGGAAACAAAGGGGTTGTGAAAACAATCATCATACAAACCAACAACAACAAAAGCTGGGAAAGATTAGCGGGAAGAGAGGCTGTAATGAAACATAACTGCCAAAGAAAACTGTGGTTAATGGAGACATCTCCCTGGAGCATTTGAAACCTCAGGTAGTGGAGGAGGAAAGAGATAAGTGAAACCACTCAGAAATCAGCAGCAAAACAGACCCAGGCAGTTCCTGCATCAGGGCAAGATCTCCTCTCCTCTCCTCTCCTCTCCTCTCCTCTCCTCTCCTCTCCTCTCCTCTCCTCTCCTCTCCTCTCCTCTCCTCTCCTCTCCTCTCCTCTCCTCTCCTCTCCTCTCCTCTCCTCTCCTCTCCTCTCACCAGGGCTGGGTGCTGGGGGCACATCCCCCAGGGTGCCAGTTGCTCTGTGGGCTGGCACAGCCCTGCCATGCCACAGCCCCCAGATAGGATTTAGCCATCCCACTTCTCCTGACCTTAATAACTGGCGCTGCCTGAGCTGGAGTCTGGTGGCTAAATCCCGCGTGAGTCTGGGAGTGTAGGAGTCGGTGTCACAAGTAATTTATTCCACGCATCTCTCAGCCTCCTCAACTTGGGGAAGCCAGTTCTTAGCACAGAACCTGGTGCTGCCACAGCCCTGGCTGAGCAGATCTGCAGCAGCCTCTCTTTATACCCAGTGTCCTCTTTCTTCCCCCTTCTGCTGGCTTGCCCAGGCTGGAGGGCAGAGCCTCGCTCAGCCTCCTCTCCCAGCCCAGGAACAGGCACCATCTGGAATTGCGCAAAGCCCTCGCTGCCCACAGCACCGTGGGGCATCCTTCTGGCTGTGGACAGGTCTGAGGCCAGTCACCTCTGCAGAGGGGACAGATGCCCCAAAACGTGTGCCTGGAGCAGGCCCAGCCCCTATACCAGGGCTGGCTCACACGTGGGTGCTGCACATGGATGGTACCTCCTGAGCTCCAGAGACACCACAGGGCTCATCTGCCTCATCCCCAATCACTGCTTTGGTGTGCTGAGGTTGGAAGACCAGAGGAACCTCTTCAGCCAGGCTTTGTGCTGCCTGGGATGGGCAAGGGCAGGGTTGCAATGCCAGGGCAAAAGGAGCACAGGGCAAGGAGGTCCTTCTCCATTGGACATGGTGCCTGGCAGCCTGTTCAGAGACAAAATGCTGCTCCCTGCACATCTCAGCATGAAGGGGAGCCCCAATCAAACCCAAGGGCCATTGCTACTCCCTCTGCTCCGGCAGCTGCCACACTGGGCTCTTCCAGCAGCCCCCACAGTGCCATGGGCATGTGCCAGCAGTGGAGGGCTGTGGCTGAGGGGGCTCATCAGGGGGCTGCCCACCAGCCCTGCAGCTTCACACAGACCTTTGTGGCTGGAGCGTTTGAGCTGGGTTACAGCCACTGCTGCAGCCTGGACATCAGATTCATTTTCAAGTCGTGTGTTTTTTGGCACCTTTTCCCTTCTTTGGAGGTGGCAGAGCTCCAGGAGGGCAGGATAAAGAGGGAAGTAGACCTATCTTGCCACCTCTCTGCTGCTCTGGCTGTCTCTGAGGAGTTTGCCAGTTGTCCTGAGTCACGTCTGAGCCAAGCAGGGCTGAGCTGACACCCAGCACCATCCGGGCTGTTGCGTGGTTGCCTGGAGGCCTTTTTGTTCCTCCGACTGAAGAGGAATCGGGTCGCAGCCTGTCCTGCCTCAGCTGGGCAAGTGCTGCCGGCCCAGGCAGGGATGGACATGCCTCTGCTGCCCAGCAGCAGCTGCAGGGAACTGGAGACCTGCCCTGAGGTTTGTCCTCTGTGCCCTCCCAAAGGGCAGGTGCAGGCTGGCACGCTGCTGGCTGAGCCCACGAGCCCTGCCTGTGCCTGGGCAGGCAGCAGCACACAGCACCAGTCCAGGGCACAGCTCACAAAACCTTGTGGCCATTTCTCACATGGCAAACACGGCCACGTTAGGACATGAGTGTCCTTGAGCTTGTCAGCTCTGCCCTGTTCCTCCTGTGGTCCCTTTGCTCCCAGTGACACACTAGTTGCCTTCACCTGGTAGCCCCTGCCTCCTCCTCCACCTGCTCATTGAGCTCTGTGGGGAAATGAAGTCCTTCTGATGGCAGAGGGTCCTGGAGGAAGCTGTTCTCTCTGCAGCACCCATGTTTGAAGGGCCCTCACCCCTTGCACCTGCTCAGGAGAGTGCACCAGGACTGGGTGTGAAGCAGGTGCATCAGCACCGACCATCCTGCATGTATAGCCTGCAAACCTGGCACAGGGAGCTTAGGGCAAAAAAACAAGGCAAGAAAGAAGAGGAAACACAAAGATCCCAAGTCCATCTGGCAAGCCAGGCACCACCATGGCTGGGAGCATCTCATCCCTGCCCACCCTGCCACGTGCCCTCCCTGGGCACTGGCTGCAGGGCCCCTCTGCTCCCTGCTGCCTCCCTCACTGCAGGAGCAGCTTTTATGAGGCTGAACATGTCCTGTGGCAGTGTCAGTCTGCAGAGTGATCTGCCAACTGCCCTTCCCAGAGGCTGAGGATTGCTGCAAATGTCTGAGCAGCTCCCGGGGCGATGGAGCAGCCCTGGCTCAGCCCTCTCACCTTTGATTTCAGGCAGGGCAGTGGGGAAGCAGCGTGATCCTGCTGGATGGGCAAACTCCCTCCTCAGAAACGAGTTTTAGCTTAAAATTTGGAGAGAAAGATGGGCTCTGACTCAGCCCCAAAGCATGGAAAGTTTCAAGCAGGCAGTTGCTGTCTGGCAAAGAGTATCCTTGGGCTGTGGGAATAAGTGGGGTTGTGTTGCTTTGGCTGTTCAATCAGAAACCCAGGGGAAAGAAACAACTTTGGGTCAACCCAAAATGAACTGCTCCAAATGTTCTTTCTGAAACAGAGGAGTGTTGCTTGGGCAGGAGGAGCCACTTGGGTTTATTCACCACTGATATTCACTGCATTTCTAGATGAATTACAAGGGAAAAGTTGAAGAGCTCCTCTAAAACCATAGAAAGAAACACTTTGCTTATTCCGAGATAAGAGATGCTCCTCGTCCTTTCAAATGGAGCCCAGCCTCACAAATCATCCCAGCCTCTGCAACTACAGATTCCAGTGGCTACAGCATCGGTGTGAGAGGTTGCAGCCTGGCTGTCTGCTTGGGAAGGAGTAGATGGGCCCGTGGCAGGATCTGCCCTTCCCATAGGCTCAGGCAGAGGATGCAGAGCAGCAGCCAGGCTCAGGCACAGCTCCTCTGCCCAGGATAGGGCTCAGCTCCCTGCTGTTGGGGGACTTCATCCCAATGCTTCGCCTGCAGACTCGGTTCTGGAGCTGAGCAGTCAAGGCAGGACTGGCCATGGACTCACAGCACTGGCTGTGACTCTGGCTGAGGGGAGAGGGGGTAGGATCCTCACAGGGAGTGTCTTGGGATATGCAGACTGTGATGCCCCTGCTCATTCCACCCAGAATAAGCACCTCTACCACAGCCTGGGGCCCAGCAGAGACACCCCATGCTTTTGCTTGCCCAGTTCCCCTGTTCCCTGCCCAGGCTGCCTGAGGGCCATCAGGACCAGAGCAAGTCACCATCTCAGGAGGCCACAAACACCCCATGTCCTTCTGGACTGGGCTTTTCAACCTACTTTTTGTGCCCTTTGTGGCAGGGTGCAGTTCTGAGCTCCCACGGGGCTCCAACTCAGGCAGGATCTGGCCCATGGGCAGAAAGCTCCTGCCCTCCTTCTCCCCATCCTCCTGGTTCACCTTTGCAGGCTGCAGGGCTGCCTCCCCTCCCCGAGGTGAGGCTTTGGCAGTGAGATCCATTAGTCCTTTAGGAAGGAGAGGACCCATTAGTCCTCTCACCCTTCCTTAGGCAGGACCAGAGCACCTGAGCTGCTGGGGGGTGGGAGTCCCATCCCCTGCCCTGGGGCAGCTCCGGTGGCCGCCTTGCTTTGTGCTCTGCTTCCTCGGCACCAGCTATTCAAATGGCTTTGGAAGCAAGACAAAATTACAGCGGGAAGAAATGATGGCAGGGCTGTGGTGGGAACAGCCATCACCCCGTGCTGGGAGCCAGGCCGGCGGCAGGGGAGGCAGGGGAGGGGAGGGAGGAGGGGACGGGAGGGTCCGGGGCAGCCGTGAGGTGCGGCGTGCTGCTCCCACGGGCTCGGGGCAGGGGGCTGTGTGCGGGGGGCCGCGGGACCCGCAGCGCGGGGGCTCCGGCGGCTGCTGCCCGCGCCGTGCCCTCCTCCCCGGGCTCTGCCTTTGAGTCCTCCCGGCACGACGGCGGCGGCCGCCCCGCAGCAAGGTCACGCTGGAGAGCGCTGGGCAATGGCTGTGTGCGGGGGCGGCTGGCAGGAGCCGCGGCCGGGGCTGAGCTCCGCACCGCGCCCGCCGAGCAGCGGGCTCCGGCTGCCTTTCATGATTTGCCAAGAAACGTAAGCCCAGAGGTCCGTGAAATTGTCAGGATGTGTGAAATCAGGCACCGCCGGGCAGCTCTCCTGCACGACCATCTGAAATATTTAACACGTTGATTATACAACATCGCTATCGAAACGCTGGTGTGGGGCTGGGGGGCGGCGGGAGAGCTGGGGGGAGCTGGGAGCCGGGATTTGGCCACCGTGCCCCGGGCTCCTGGCAGCCGGCGCGGTGCCGGCGCGGGGGGGTTGGCGTGGGGGGCAGCGGGGAGGCTGTGCGGGAGGCACCGAGGCGGCGAGCCGCTCCTGCTCGGGAGCCTGCGAGTGACAAACGCGCTCGGGAGCGGGAATTCATTCCTGTAAATATGTTTGCATTATTTATTTTAAGCATTTTTATAAATCATAATAGGAGAGACATCTGCTGTTAAAACTGCAAACTGCATTCATGCCTGGGGCAAGGCGGGAACAGGCTGCTCCCCGGGAAAGCGCCGCAAACTTTGGGGAGCCCCGCGGGTGCGGGGAGGGGGGCGCGGGGGCACCTTCCTGGCGCCAGCTCCGCACCAGCCGCCCGCTCCGGCCCGGGGCTGCGCTCCCCCGCCTGCTGCCCTCCCCGCCTCCTCCAGCCCTCTCGCTTTTGACACCTCTTTATACGAAGCTTTATCACGAGGATGGCATCTTGCTCTCGCCTTCCCGACGGCCAAAGGAGCCGGGGCTAGAGCCGCCCGCTCCTCCGCCGAGCTGCCCGCGCCTGTCGCTGCGGCTCGTCTCAGCTCTGGCAGAGGGGTCCGGCCCCTCTCTGCACGCGGGGACCTGCACGTTGGTGGCACAGCACAAAATAACCCTCTCCCCAAGCTCAGGGGCTTTTGCATGTCCCCCGAGCCGAGCGCTTCGGAGCCGGCGGCGTGTTGTGGGTGAGGGAGGATGCTCCGGGTGATTCTGACTCACCGCCTCGCAAGATTAATTGCCGGGCGGTGCAGGAGGTTTGTCACTGCCACCCGCGCCCGCTGCAGCTCACCTCTGCGCCTGCCGCCTCGCTGCCCGGGGGGCTGCGGCGAGGAGGAGCCGCCGGCACCCTTCCCCAGCCCCCTTCATCCCCATCCCCACAGATGCTGCAGAGAAGGGGGATGGCCAATCTTCCCTCCTGCTGCACAGCCCCGAGGCAGCCTGATGCATCAGCTTGTGCTGCCCAGGGGGCAGGGGGACCAGGAGCTGTTGCTTGGACAGGTCTCCTTATCCTCCCTGTGGCCTCAGGGCAGGTATTGCTTCAGTCGAGCTCCTGCAGCCAGGCTGGGCTGTGGTTTTTGAGCCGTGCTACCTTGCAGCGAGGCCCACCGTAGGAAGTGGGTGGTAAATCCACTCTGCAGGGCTCCTCCAGACTTTCCCTCCATCCTGGTATCCTCAGCCGTCTGGTCTCCCAGCCCTGACAAGCTCAGCAACTGTGATGAACAAAATCTTTTGCATAATCAATAATTAATGTCTGGGGTTTCCAAGCAGCTAATTAATCTCCTGGTGAATTGTGGAAAAAAAAAATCCAGCATAGATGTAGGTGTTTTGAAGCCAGGTGAGCAGAGTCACACTCAGCCCAGGCTCTGCTCTCCACCCCTGTCTCTTATAACCATCCCTGGAGAGCTTCTTGCTCCGAGTGATGCTGTTCATTGCCAGGGAGTGGGCCATATTGATCATAAATACTCGCCTAATGACATCATATCTGCTTCCCAGCATATGCAATGAGTGACCTCAGAAGGCCTGGTGTCCTTTGGGTGAGCTTGCAAAGAACTTGATTGTCTAGCCGAGTCCTGCAGCTCTGGAGGTGAGCTGTGCTGAGGCTTGTGTGGTGCCCTGGGTCAGGATGGCAATACTGGGGGCAGGGAGCAGACCTTCACTGCGGCACGTCAGAGCACCCAGCCCTTGTGCTCCCACCCAACAGCTGGGAAATGCAGCACGTGAACCATTTGGGCTCCAGCTTTAAGCATGGGTTTGAGAGCATTTGTGGGTCACTGGTTTCAGGGTCAGCAGTGTCACAGGCTTCATCCAGTGAAACACCCCATCCCCAATAAACTCCTGCTTGGGAAAGGTTCAGCAGCAGTTGGGCTGAGGGACACAGCCCTGGGCTAAGCCTCTGAGCCAATTTCAGGTAACTTGGGTGTAGGAGGGGTCAGAAAGTCCTTGGAGCCCCTCTTTCTCTCTGTGCCTTTTGGGGATCATACTTGGCCCTGCTCCGCTGTAGCCTTGTGGGATCTGGTGGGTGAATCCCATCCCAGGTGCAGCTGTGGCTCCCTGGCAATGGCCAGGGCTGGAGCTCTGGAGGCCTCTGTTCAGGGCTCCAACATGGTGTATGTGCTCTGGCCCCGTGCTGGGCGTTGCAGTCCATTTATGTGCTAGCAGGCAATGAATTTGCTCTCCCCAGCTCTGGCTCCTCAGCTCGTCCCAGAATAGCCAAGTCACTGACTCGTGGCTCGTTTTGAACGATTGCCAAGCAGCTGCAGCTGTCCTTGACTTTATCTCTGCTCCAGTGTGGCTTTGCCCAGCTCCACAAGTTCACACTAGGAGACTCCACTCCCCCTTCCCAGAATAGAAGGCACCCAGGGCCCAGCGTCAGCAAGTTTAGCAGCTGTGGGAAGTGTTATCCTTTGAGCAATCAGTAATTAGTCTGGTGGAAAGGCCAGAGTCCTTGTGGCTAATGAGTAGCTCGAGGTGAGACCTACGATCTCTTGACCCTCTTCAAGCCTTGCTGGTGACTTCTAAAGCCTTTCTGGCTTGCTCTCACCTTTCTGCTGGCTCACACATGGCCTTCTGCCATGGAAACTGGTCTTCCAGCAGATCATGGACAGCCCTTGCTTGGTCAGCTCGGGCTCTCTCCTGTTCCCCCACACTGCCTGTTCTCCACATTGCTTTCAGCTGCTCATTTCCATCACCTCCTACATCCCTGCTTACTTATAGTCTCCTACCTGCCTGGCCACTGTTTCCTGCAGGAGCAGCACAGAAAGTGAAGGTACAGTGAGGGGAAGGGCTTTCTTTGCCTGAGACCTATCAGTCCTCCTTTTCCACAGTTTTACCTGCTAAATATCTCTGGTTCATCAGGGGAGGTTGAGCTCTTGCAAAAAGGGTCTTTGCGTCCTTCAGAGGTGTCCCAGGGTAGGAGCACTCAGAGTCCTGTGTTGTGCTGTGTTGGCAGAGGGATGGAACATCTTGGACTGAGAGAGTTCAGTTGATTGATGGTTCCCAATTCTCAGGGCAGCCCTGAGTGTGGTGGGATGTGATCTGCCCATCTGTATTCCTACTTAGTGGGACTGGGGTGAAGAGGGTCACAAGAGCTCAGCTGGGGATGACCACAGGCTCCTCTCAGCTGGGAAGGATGATGAGAACAGCAGCAGTGGGAGGTTTATTTTATTGGAGGTGTTTTATTTCATGGGGAATCCAGGTGTTTACAGATAAAGCACCTGGAGGGATGGTGCTCAGAACTCCTCTGGGAAAGGAGAGGTCCACAGGGCCTCCTCGCAGCAGTCTGAGGCAGCCCTCTTCTGAGGTAGGACACTCCAATGACAGGGCCCATGCCCCAGCCAGGGCACCTCCTGGGTACATGGTCCATCCCAGGATCTTGTCAGGTATCAGTGAAGCAGGAGGAGACTCACAGCGTCTGGCAGGCACCCAGCTGTGCCCAAGCCAGCGGGTGCAGAGAGAGGCAATGGTGCTGTGCCCTGTGTGCTGCGGCCAGGCTGGAGCATGCAGCGTCTCCAGGGAAGGAGAGGGAGGGTGCAGTGGTTGAGTCAGTGCCTCTGAGCTCGGACTCCCATAAAAGCCCTGCAGAGCAGAGTGGCTGCAAGGGCCGGGGCTGTGGTGCGCAGTACAGCAGTGGTTCCTCCCTCTGCTTTATGCCACCTCTTTCTGAGGCAGCTTTTGGCACCAAGGTTCAGCTCCTCTGCTGCATCAGAACGAGATGGGCCTTACAGCAGCTCCCCAGGCACCGCACTGCTGAGGAGACAGAGCTGGGAAATCCAGCTGAGCTGGTGGTTGCCTGCAGGGCAGGAACCCGTCAGCCAGGCAGCCCTCACCCCAGGGACGTTCAGGGCTGCTCCAGCTGCCCCTTCCTGCTCCCCTCCCCACCAGGACTGGCCGTGTGCTGCTTTGGCTGGGCAGTGCCAGTCCTCCAGCAGCTCCACGGCCAGCAGGACCTGCAGTTACACCACACACAGCCCCAGAGAGGCCGTGTGGATGCTGACGCAGGCTGGGAGTGGTTCCTGGCTGCTCTCCAGCAGCTGGGAGCAAAGTGTGCCTTCTGCTTTTTAGGGGCAGGGGTGTGCAGGGCAGGTGGGGGCCAAGGGGTGGGCTTGAGAGGGAGCTTCATCCAAGCACAGGTTGGGAGGCTGAGCCAACAGACATGGTGCTGCTTGTGAGGTTTGGGGCCTGGAAGGTGTATCAGTGGTGCAGTGACCTGGTACAGGACCTTCACTCAGCTGAAGCTTCCTGGTAGATGAGCCTGGGGGCAGTCCTGATATGGAGACTGATGACATTTCATTGTGTGTGGTTGGACACCTCCCTTATCCCCAAAACAGAGCTGAGGCTCTCAGTGCTCAGGGCCACAGGAATGGTTCTAGTCTCATCCCCTGGTTTCCTCTGTCCTGAGGACCACAGGGACTCCTGGGCTGTGAGACCTCATCAGATGGGATGCACAACCCTCATCACCAACCACAGCTTCAGCAGGGCCAAACCAGCAGGACCAGAGCTTAGCAATGACCTGGCTGGTCCCAGCCCTCCCACATCACCATCCTAAACAGATTAGATTGGAACTGAGGCAGAACTGGTTCCCTGAGAGGGTTGTCAGCCCCTGTGCCAGGCTGCCCAGGGAGCTGGGGGAGTGCCCAGCCCTGGAGGGATCCCAAAGCCGTGGGGCTGAGGTGCTGAGGGCCATGGGTTAGTGCTGGGCTGAGCAGGGTGAGGGCAGGGCTGGGACTGCGGCAGCTTCAAGGGCTTTAACAACCCAAATGATTCTGATTCTGTGATTCTGCACCCCACTATTACCCTGAACGATTCACACACTGTCAGCAGGGATCTGCAGGTCTCCCAGGGCTGGGGGAGCAGCGAGTGCTGCAGTGGGAGTGCTGGGAGCAGCCGGTGCTGCTGCACGGGAAGCTGTGCCCCAGTGCTCCGCAGCCCATCGTACAGCACAGCACATGGCTCGAGGCAGCCCAGCAAAGCCAGACCTGAGAAAGTGTGTCACTGCCAGGCAGGACTGTGAGGCTGGAAGAGCTTCAAAGCAAAGGGAACTTGTCTGCCTTGAGAACAGCGTGGGGGGACTGCGGGCAACGGCTGGGACAGACCCCCCCTTCACACGCTCCCCGAGGTCACACCTGCCTTACAGGAGCTGCTTCAGCTGGGAAACTTGCACCACTTCAGTGTTTGTTGCTTTGGCTCAAAAACAGAGCTTGCTGGGTTTAGCACAGTACACAGTATTCCCAGACAGCTCTTTTTCCTCTCTTCCTGCCATCTCTGCATGTCTTTTTTCAGTGCATTGCCTGGAAACTGCCCTGCAGAAGTGGGAAACGCTGCCACTGGCAGAGGGATCTCACTTTGGGCAGTGCCACGTGGCTGGGAGCAAGAGGCAGGGCTCGTCATGGAGGCTGGTTCCCCTGGAGAGCCCCCCCCCTCTGCCTCTCCTCGTGCTCAGCATGGGTCCCCAGGCAGCAATGTCACCCTCCTCTGCTTCAACACACCCTCGTCCCTGCGGTGCCAACCAGCTCGAGGGCAGACACACGTGCAGCAGAGGCAGCAGCCTGGGCTGCCGGTGGCCTGTGTAGCCTGCACTGCCTGCAGGGTGGCCTCGGGAGCCCCTGCAGGGGGGGTGATCTGCCCCAGGGAGCCAGGGGCTCCTGCACAGCCCAGGCCTGGCAGCCATGGCAAGTCCCTCTGGGAGAGCCCCAGCCCAGCTTCCCCCACACCTCCCATCGCTGTTGCTCCCTGGGATCCTGTCCCATGCCCTCTGTGTGCCCCCAGCCCTCCCCGGCAGTGCCAGCAGCCCCCTCCCTGCAGCATCCCCTCCCCAGGCTCCCTGCCCTCGCACTGGGGAGCCTTTGGGCTCTCCTTAGCCCTTGTTCTCTTCCCGAAGCCAGGTGAAACCTAGTAGTTTTTAGGATCGGTGCTGGCAGAAGAGAGCGAGCAGATGGTGCCCTACAATCCCCGTGCCCCGGAGAGCCAGCCAGCCATCATTTCTGAAGCTCTCGAGATATTTTTTCCCCAGGTCCTGCTGAGCCTGGCGAGGGCTGTAATTGCAGCTTGGACTGGCTGGAGAGGGCGATACCCGGATGGGCTCCCTGCTTTTTCAGGCTGTAATTGGGCCCTGGCGATACAAAGCACAAAGCCCTTTTCCTTCCTGTTTGCCGTGTGCTCCCCCTGCGAAGCCTTTCCCCCGCCTGTGCCGTGCATGCTGGAAAATATGTAAATACCGGGGCACAGGAGAATCGCTCCCTGGTGCCTGCGCCACGGCTGAAATACCCATTAAAAATATATGTTCCAAAAAGAGCACCTCTGCAGCGAGGCGAGGCCCCGGCGGCGGGGGGCTGCGGCGGGGGGCTGCGGCGGCAGCGCATCAAAGGCTCTCGCCGCACACGGCGGCGGCAGCAGGGACGCCGCGGCCATCCCGGATAAATTAGCAGCAGGAAGGGGGGTTGGGGGGGTTTGGAGGCTACACAAAATCAATAGGACTATCTGGCAACGCCTGCCACTCACGCAGGAGATTGGAATTCAGCTGCGGGCCCGCAGCGCTGTGCTGAGCCCCTCGGGCAGGGGAGGGGGATGCGGCCCACCCCCCCCCCCCCCCCGGGGAAAGGGACGAGAGGCTGGAGCTGGCGGAGGGGAACGGGGCTGCAGCCAGACCGAGGAGGCTGGAGGGATGTTCACCTCCCCCAGCCTGGCTCTGTCAGCCCAGCAGGGGTGGGATGGGGCTCTGGCTGCGTCACCTCCCTGCAGCCCGTCCCTCCCGGCTCAGATGCGGTGTGACAGGTTGGTGGGGACAGCAGGGAGCCGGGTGCCACATGCATCCTGCAGCCCCTGCCCCTGCCTCGTGGCCCTGGGTGCCTGGGGAGCTAATTACCCAGGAATTTGCTGCAAAATCTCCCCTTGGGCTTGGCAGGCGACACTGAACTGTCCCAAAGACCCCAAGTGAGGAAGGAGCACAACTGGGGTTTTCTGGGAGACGTGCCGGGGGGCTCAGAGGGTGTGGGAGTGGAGACTGGTGATGCCTCCAGCCCTGGGCTCCTCCAGACCGCGCTCAGGGCTGTGCCGGGGGCCGCAGGAGCTGCTGGGCAGCAGCTCCCCTCTGCAGGCCGGGCAGCGGGGCCTCGAGGCTCCAGCCGCTGGGAAAGGGCAACCCACAGAGACGTCTGCTCCGTCTTCAAAGGAAGCCGGGGCCTGGCTGGAGCTTTCAAAGGAGATTTAAAGAGAGAAGATAAAAAAGAAAGTTAAAAGCTGCCCAGTGAGGGGTGGAAATGGGAAGGTGGGGAGGGATGAGGGGCACCGGCGGCAGCACGGCAACGGCGGGACACGGAGCGGCACCGGTGGGAGCCAATGAGCATGAGCCTTCATCACACAGCCTCTGCTCCTGTCCCACGCCTCCTGTGCTGTCCTGGCTGGGTCTCTGCATCCCCAGAGCCCTGGGGAGCCCTGGCCTGGCCGGTGGGGCTGGAGGCTGTGTGCAGTGGGAGCTGGGCCGGGGCTGCGTGGGAAGGGTGGGATGCAGCGGGAAAGCAGAGCCACACACCGGGAGGGAAAATGTTAATCAGTGCAGTGCCTCCCTGAAAGGAGCCAAATGTAAATGAGATAATTAAGCCATTATTTAAAGCCGGGAGACGGTGGGGACAGGCCCGGGGTGGCCGGACTGCATTTTAATCAGCTGCCTGGCTGGGGCTGGTGAGCCTGAGCTGGCCCTGCCTCCCTGCCGCTGCCCCGGGGCCCCCGGGCTCTGCAGCCCCCTGGGCTCTGCAGCCCCTGCCACCCCGTCCCTCTGCCCAGCCCCTGCCACCCTGCTTCCCCAGAGCCAGCCAGGACGGAGGGCTCCAGGTGTGGGCACCAGCCCCCACCTAACCACCTCTCCTTGGGAGCCTGGTCAGGCTGCAGGAGCCCCTCTGCTGCCTCAATTTACCATCTGAGCTATTTTAGAGTGCTGAGGAGGGTAAATCCACCTGAGGAAATGCAGGGTACAAATGCTCTAGTGATCTAGGCTGGGCTGACCAGGATTGGGAGCCTGTGTTTTTACCTCCTGACCAGGTTACCAGGCGACGGGGAGAAGGCTCAGAGATGGCCCTGTGGCTGTTTCCCCACCTCTGGAAGGAGCCTGGGAGCAGCTCTCAGCACAGCCAGGAGCTCCAAGGTCACTCCCGGGCTGCGGTGAGCCAGCAAATGTGGCAGGACAGGATTTTCTTCCTGCAGTTCTTTGTTTTGGTCGGGAGTGGAAAAGAAAAGCACGTCCAAAGCAAGAGGCGTGAGCTCATTTTGTTCCCTGTCGTCAGGACCATTCCTCCCTGTGGTGGAAGAGCTGGTTCCTGGAAGCAGAGACCTGGAAACAGCAGGAAGAAAATGGATGGGTTTTGGCTGCCTCTTCTCATACACCAGCTGGGATCTAGGTGCAGTTAGCAGGGGCCAGTTTCAAAGGAGACCTGAGGAAAAAGCCCATGGAGAGCTCCTGAACAGAAAGGCAGCTCAGAAAACCCCGCTCCATGGATGCCTGGAGAGCAGCAGGGAGGCATTGCACACACCAGCCATGCTTGTGATCCCCATCCCAGGCCCCTGGCATTGACTCTGACAGAACCAGGGGAGCAGGGCAGGGAAACACTCACCCTGGGCCTCAGTACAGCCCTTGAACCCAGAGCCTTCCTCACTGTACAGGTAAAGACTCAGTTCAAAGCCTGATCCAGAGTGGCTTTCAAATGCCTTACTCTTATTTAGGTACCTAATTCCTGCAGTCAGAGCTGGGCCCTTAAATCCTGCAGACACTTCAGAACCCATCATCCAGCATCCTCTCTTAGCAATTACCCCAGTGCCTTTCCCCTGGGTCCTGCCCCAGACCCTTCCGGGGGGCTGCCAGGGGGGATTGCCAGAGCAAGGTGCCAGGGAGCCTCTCTCTGCTTTATCTGCCCAAAGCAGGGTGGTTTTCCCTCCCTCTCTGCACCCACCCAGGCTGCAGCTGCCTCCCGTCTCCCAGGCCCAGGGAGAGATGCTGGTGCCACTGACCCGGGAGCCCGTGGCAGCAGCCCCACTGCAGTTGTATCTGTGCTCTCAGCCTGTGCACAGACAGGTATCTCCTTCAGCTCTCCAGATTAGGAAATGCATTTGCATCGCCATCCTGTCCCCTTCCCTCAGCTCTGGGCGAGCTGATGCCATCAGCCCTGCTGCTCAGGGCCTCTGGGTTGGGTTACCAGGTCTCAGAGCACACAGGCTTGGCTTGGCAGCTCTGCTGCAAGGGCGTTACAGCTCGGAAACCATTTGAGGAATGGAGGGAGCAGATCCTGTGTTACACGTGGTGGGTCCCAGGGCGCTGGAGAGGTGGTGCTGAGCCTGGAGACACGCAGGGCACAGGGGCTGCAGAGCCTGGGGCCAAACAGGATGGCAAACAGAGCCAAACCAGCTAAACAACCTTTCTCTGAGCTTCACCAGTGTGAGTTTTCCTGCCTGTGATCTGAGGATACCAACCCTTTCTTCCCCACCAGCAGTGTGGGGAGGTTTGTGCAGCTCTTTCTTGAGGCAAAGCTCTGTCCAGGGCATCCGGTGGGGAAGCAACTCTGCACATGCATGTCTTAAATCCCAGCTCTGGAACCGACTGTTCTCCAAACCGCTGGTGAATGTGTTCAAGGGCCACAGCCTGTGCTGCAGACGAGATGTGGAGAGCGCACAGCCTGGTGCCTTCATCCCACGGGGCCAGCAAGGGCCTGGGCAGCAGACCTCGGGGTACAACCCATTCTGTGCTGTAGGAGATGCTGCACGAGCCCAGGGGAAGCCTGACAGTGCCTCGGTGTCTCTGCCTGTGAAGGAGCCATCCAGGCTGGGCAACCTGCCTCTGTGCAGCTCTACCTGAGGTGGCCCAGCTGCCTCCTGGCCCTGTTGTGCCTGGATTGAGCAAAGGAGGGAGGTCACCCACCCTGAAGCTTTGCCACTCTCCTGAAGAGCTTGTTCACCCCATCCCCTCTGGGGTGGGAGTGTGGCTTTGAGGTGGCCAGGGGCTGTGGGGCACACGCAGAGGGTCTGCTTGTACCAGGGTCTGGGGCAGGAGGCACCTTTTACAGTGACTCTGGGCAAATGTCTTGAGAAACTACATTAACAAACCAGCCCCAAGCACGTGGAAAGTTGTTTGTGCAAACGGTGAAGTTCCCATTCTCCCAGCAGGAAGATGAGAGGCAAAAACCGGCAGCACAAAGGGTGATGGAGGAGCAGGGGAGGGTGCTGGAGGACAGGGACTGGCGGTGGGAAGAGGCTGGGGGTGGGATGGGGCTGGCCCTGGGCAGGGGAAGGGGCTGGGGGTGGGATGGGGCTGGCCCTGGGCTGGGGCCGGCACTGCCAGGCAGTAGCAGTAATTTTCCACGTGTGAATGAGGTGAAGTTCTGGCTGAAGCTCTCGGGCAGGACTGAATTCAGGGTTGGGTTTATTTTCCCCCCTCTTCTTCCCCAGCTCCAGAGACCTGTGTTGGACGGGAGCCCGGGAGAGGCGAGATAAAGGTCTGCTCTATCAGACAGCTGCTGAAGGATCTCCAATAAAGAAACAGGCATGGCTCAGAAACCGTTAGAGGCAGCAAATGTGAAGGGTAACCTGCAGCACAGGTACAGCCTGGCACCCTGAGAGCCCTCTGAACATCCCTCCCCCAGGACCTGGGGCTGCCCGGCGAGCTGATGCCTGGCCAGGGCAGGCAGGGAGAGCACCAGTGGGGCTGGGGAACCTCACAGCCTCCCTCCATCCCTCCCATGGGCCCCAGCGCTGGTGGCTGCCTGGGAGGGAGCACAGAGCTGAGCTCATGGCCTGGGCATGCTGACAGCCAGCCCCGGTCACCGTGGTGCGTGCCAGGCTGCCCCCTCCCCACGCCGAGCCGCAGCCCCCTGCCCCGCGGGGCCAGCACAGCCACGCTGCAGAGTGTCACCAATCTAATCAGATCTCACGCTCTGGGGAGCAATTTGCTTCCCCGTGGGGCAGCGTGAGGCGGCTGCGTTGGGCCTTGCACGTGGCTCCCTGCACGGCGGGACACGGGCATGCGGCGGGCACAGCCAGGGCTGCGGGGCTGGCACTGGCATGGGCTGCCTGGGGCACCACGGGAGCTGGGACACAGCAGGACTTCTTGTCCTCTCCATTCCATCCACTCAGACACTGCTCCATCCCATGCCATCCCATCCCATCCCATCCCATCCCATCCCATCCCATCCCATCCCATCCCATCCCATGCCATGCCATGCCATGCCATGCCATGCCATGCCATGCCATGCCATCCCATCCCATCCCATCCCATCCCATCCCATCCCATCCCACCATCTCCTACTGTCTCATCCCTTCTTGTCTGTCCTCCGCCAGGCACAGCTGTGTCAGCTCCTGCAGCTGCCTGTGCACACCCTGTGCACTGGTCTGATCCCCACCAGTCCTTGTGGCCACCCTGGCTGGGTGCCGGTCTGGGAGCACAGGCTGCCAGGAGGAGGGGCAGCAATGACCCGAGGGAAAGCTGCTCCCAGGACACCCCTCAGGCACGACTTTCCCTCGAGACCCTTTCTTCCCAGCTCCTGTCTGAGTGTCTGCCTCCTCCATGGGTCATTTTGTGCGTGTCCAGCACTGAGTCATGGACAAATGTCAGGCAGGTGCTTGATTTGCTCCAGGTGAAGCGTCTGGGGTGTGCTGCTGTGGCAGGCAGAGAGGGGCCCCAGCCCCAGGGCAGGCAGGGACCAGGCTCCATGGCGTCAGGGTACTGCTGCCTTTGTGGCTGTTGCGGGGAGACGAGACCGAGCTGCCCTTGGCTCAGCCATTTTACAGCATCTCTTGAGCTCAGTGAGGCTGGTGCTAAACCTCAGTCGCTTTGATCATGACAAATAGGAGCTGGGAAGCCGAATTCAGTGCAAAGGCACAGGCTGCCCGTGAGGCTGCTTGTGTTTGCAGGTGTTAGTGGTTGGTCTGCTGCAGGGCTGGTGGCTGCAGCCTGTGCTGCGGGGTCGGGGCTGCCCCAGCTCCTGCTTGCTGAACCCAGGGAGCCCTGGCATGGCCCTGGCATGCCAGGGGCTGCTCTGCCCTCCCCTCTGGGCAGGAGCTGGCCTGGGGGTGCTGAGGGACAGCAGCTTGGGCCTCAGCTGCCTTGGCATCTTTGCTGGTGGCAGAGCTTGTGCTTTTGCCTCAGGGATCATGTGTTCCTGGGCAGGCAGATAGCTGAGGATGGGTGGCTGGGGGGTTGCAGGGCTGCCATCCCAGTGTGCTGGGCAGAAGTGAGTGCCCATGGCTCTGTGAAGACACGTGTGACCCAGGACACAGCTTCTGGCCTCCTCAGTTGCCCCAGCAGCTTGGCTGTCTTTGTGGCAGGGTGCAAGGCAGGGGACGATGCTGCGAGGGATCCCCCTGCTGAGGACCAGCCCAGGGATGTGCTTTTCAGCCCCTGGGCTGAGGGAGCAGTGCCCAAGCACAGGGCCCTCCCCAGGCACCAGCCGGGGCCTCCTGGAGAGGCAGAGAGGCTGGGGGGATGCCCCGAGGGGCAGGGGTGTGTGGGGGTCCCGCATGGTGCTGCTGTCGTGGGGGGAGGGCTGCTGGGACACGATGGGGGGGGCTGCAGCCACTCTCTCCCACAGCTCCTCGCTCCACTCCCTGCGCTCCCCCGGCTCCCTCCCTTCCCCTCCGCTGCCTTTCATGCAGCTTGCCCAAGGCTCCAGGGCCTGGGGATCTTTCCAGGCTTCCCCAGCTGGGCTTTGGCAGCTCTAATTTTAGGCACTTCTCAGTTTTGCTTTCTCGCTGCTTGGCTGAGGAGAAGCATGTGTGGGGAGGGGAGGGGGCTTGGCCCTTCCCCACCGCTGCCGCCCTCCTCTTTGTCTCTGCAGCACTAGGGGATGGGGAACAAACCCCTTTTCCAGGCTGGTGCTCCTGCAGAGGTGCAGAGTGGGGCTGCACACAGAGCCAGGGCCCCCCCAGACCTTCTGCTGCCCCATGGTGATGCTCTCCAGAGCATGGTGTGTCACCCCACAACCCCCAAAACCCTCAGAAGGGCTCAGGTCTTGGCTGAGAGGCTGCAGGCCAGGGGGAAAGCCCAGCCAGGAACACCAGCCTGGCTTTGTTTTAACCACAGTGACCTTGCAGTCTGGCTGAGCTTCCAGGAAGAGACTGGGGAAGGAGACCCAAAAGTTACAGGTGGATCAAAACCACTGTGATCATTACAGTCCACGCACAGGAAACCCAGCAAGAGCCCATTCAGCCTGTAGGTCCCTCCTTGCCCCTTGGAGCTGCCATGGGCTGTGCCAGGGAGCTGGAACTCAGGGGTCCACATGAAGGCAGCCCTGGGTGTGCAGCAGCATGCACTGCCCAAAGCCCCTGCTCTGCAATTTGGGCACAGAAGTGGAGTGTAAGGGCTCCCCACACCCTAAGGGACAGTATCTTCTGGGGAAGGGAGGGAGAGTTTTTTCCTCAAGCAAGGACAAACAAGATGAGGTGAGGAGGACAGAAGAGGTGGTTGCAGCTGGGGAAGCAGCTGTGCTCACCCATGGTACCGCTCACACACAGAGCACATGGGGCTGGGCTGGTGCATCCCACAAAGCTCCCACCTTCCAGTGGGGAAGGGCTGGGGCTGTGGCACTGGCTTGCGAGCCGCCTGCTCCTGGAAGGGCTCTGCATCCATTAGCCATCAGCCCATTCATGGCACACGGCTAATTCAGGCAATTTGCGACATGTTTCTGCTGTCGATATCATAACTGAGCCATGGGGGCTCAGCCAGGGGGGCTGCAGCACCGTGTCACCCTCGGCAGTGTGAACATCAGGCTGTGTACATGAGTCCTGCCGCCTCTGCAGCCCTGGTGCTCATGGAGGGCACAGCTGTGTGGGCATGGGGCTGCTGCTCATGGAGGGCACGGCTGTGTGGGCATGGGGCTGCTACTCAAGGAGGGCACGGCTGTGTGGGCATGGGGCTGCTGCTCACGGAGGGCACGGCTGTGTGGGCATGGGGCTGCTGCTCACGGAGGGCACAGCTGTGTGGGCATGGGGCTGCTACTCAAGGAGGGCACGGCTGTGTGGGCATGGGGCTGCTGCTCACGGAGGGCACGGCTGTGTGGGCATGGGGCTGCTGCTCACGGAGGGCACAGCTGTGTGGGCATGGGGCTGCTACTCAAGGAGGGCACGGCTGTGTGGGCATGGGGCTGCTGCTCAGGGACGACATGGCTGTGTGGGCATGGGCACGAGGCTGCTGCTCACAGAGGTCATGTTGGCATGGGCATGGGGCTGTGGCTGGCAGGGTCCCCATGGCAGCTCTGCCCTGCGGGTGCCAGGAGCCCGGCTGCTCCAAGGCACTGGCACCCCACTTGTGGCAGCCTCGCAGGACCCAGACCGGGCGTTACCGGAGGGCTGCAGCCTGGGAGAGGGGCCCAGCTGTCTCCTCTCGCCCCCTGCGCTCCTCATCACTCGCGCAGAGTGGCGGCTGGATGAGGCTCTGGCTCTGCTTCGCTGCCAGGTGATGTCTGGGCATCTCGGCAGCCGTGCTGGAGCTGAGCTGGGCCGCAGCGTGGGCCAGCAGAGGTGGGGGCTGGGGGACAGACCCCCACCTCTGGCAGCTGGCCCCAGCAGCCTACCCCCTACCCTGGCAGCTGGTGGCTGCATTCTCCCATGCTTGGCTGCTCTGGAGGCAGCCACCCTGTGCTGGTGCCAGCTCTCACTGTCTGCCCTGCTGAGCCCTTGTGCTCTGTGGCCCATAGCCCCCTCCCGCCCGGCTGCTTCCCCCCCGTGCCCCTAACCAAGGAGAGGAATGAGTGGCAGGAACCACGGTGCTGTGTGACACGGGGCTCTGCCACTCCAAGCCCCTCTTGTCCCCGCCGCCATGGCCGCCCTGGACCCGTGTGTGCGGAGGGCTGGGGCCTGGGGCCGAGCGCAACTGCCACAGGGAGATGAAGCCGCCCCTCAAACCCCCTTTCCCCCCTGTGCAGGTGGGCTCCTGAGGGCAATGGCTGTGAGGTGTCCTGGGGCAGGGGGCAAGGGGCTGTGCCTGCTCCAGGGTGTCCTCTCTGGGCCCCACACTGGGAGGGGAGGGGAGGGCCAGCCCCGCAGCCAGCGCTCAGCTCCATGGCGGCTCTGTGGGATGCCCGGGTGGGATGTGCCGGCGGGGCAACGTGCCCTTTGGAGATGATGCCTGTGTGGGAGTTTGCCTTGGGGAGAGCTGCTCCAGCAGAGCTTTTTCTCCTGGCAGCCCCCGCGCTCCTGACACAGCCTGTGAGCTGTTGGTGCCGGTGCAGCGGGAGCATCCTCCCCAGGTGGGCACGGAGCAGCCGGGCTGGTGGCACTGGGCTCTGTGTCCTAGGCTGTGCCGGGCACTGGAGCTCACACACACACACACACACACAGTCACAGGGCTGAGTCTCAGTCCCACCAGCTCACCTTGAAGCTGGGGCTGATCTTCATAAACCTTCCTAGACTTGGCTTCGGTGGGATTTGGTGGTGTCCAGGGCATGGCTGAGGGAGGAAAGGACATGGCTTAGAGACACTCAGAGCTCTGGTGAGGCCTCTATAAACATCCCTAAAGCACAGCCAGCCCCCGAGGACAGGTGTGGGGGGACACACAGCCCCCTGCCCCACCACGACAGGGATGCAGCGCGTTCCCACAGCCTGAAGTGGAGCAGGGTGGGGAGGGAAGAATGGCTTTGAACAGTCAATTTCCATCGCTGAAAGCTGACAAGTTTAAAACAGCTAATGTGCCCCACAAGATGAGGCCTTCAGAGATTTACAGCTCTCCTCGGCTGACTGCTCCCATACGGCGTGCGTGTCAGCCAGGGAGCCTTTTAAAGAACCAAGATAAAGCTGCAGCGAGGCCGCATCGCCCACCAAATGGATGGCAGAGAGAGAAGAAAGGAAGGAGAGAGGTTGCTGTGTGTGGGGTTTTTTTTCCCATCAGACAGGCTGCTGAGCTCAAGTCCCCTCCCGCAGCCACCGCCACGGAGTTACTCCAGGTCAAGGTCAAAGCTGCCTTCCTGGAGCCAAGCTTTGCCAAGCTGGTGCAGGAGGGGGGTTGTGAAATGCTGCTGGGGTGGCCTGGGGCTGGTGTCAGCAGGTGGCATTGGCTGGCAGGGTTCCTTGTGTGCCTCCCTGCCCCAGCCCAGGCACAGCCAGGGTGGGGGGTTTGCAGGGCTTTGCAATGGTCCCTGTTTCCAGGAGCAGGCAGATAGTGGGATACCCACATCTGCCACATTGCTGGTGCTCACATGGATCCCTCTGCTCCCCACAGCCCTGCTCGGGCTCTCCTGCCCAGGACCAAGCTGCAGCCACCTCAGCAGGCTGCTGCTGCCTCTGAAGGTGATGCTGGAAATGGGCAGGGCCAGGGGTCCTCATTCCAAGGCAAGCCACTAAACCTGGACCAAAGCATTCAGAAAGGCTTTTGGTGCCACTCAGTCGGCCAGAAGGCTGGTGCCACTGAGCTCTGCTGTGCCAGTAGCCCAGGGGTGAGCCTCCTTGGGGAACAGGGCTGCTGACAGGGAGAGATGAGCTCCTTGCAGACACTTCTTAGCTGTGGGCACCCAGAAAGCTGCTGGGGCTGGAGGTTTGCCTGGAGAGGCCTCCTCAGAGTGTGGGGATAAGTTTTCTGCACTCCCAGCCCCTCAAAAGCAACGCTTCCCCGCCTGGGTCAGGCTGCAGACCAAGGCCTGGAGTGAGCTGGTCCTGTGGGGCTGGGGGAAGGCTCTCCAGGCTGGTTTTGGGCTGGGTGGCAGCAGGGGGGGCTGGCAGGCTGGCACTGGGGTGCTGCTCTGCCGCCCTGGGCTGGGAGAAGGCAGCCGGGCTGGCACCCTGCGATGCCCATCAGCTGCCTCATCCCACCGAGGAGAAACAGAACAGGGCAGAGGAGCCATTCATGGGACACCCCCATCCCCACAGCACTTCTGAGGGGTGCTGAGCGCGGGCTGGCGCCCGGGCAGCCGCGGCCCCTTATCTCTGCTCTCTTTGTGCAAACACAAGAGCCCTCCCGCAGCCGCCAGCCGGGAAGCCGCAGAGGCGGGGAGGTTGCCCAGCTTCTGTCTCCTTCCCAGCAGGTGTGGATGGCCCTGCCAGGCAGATGGCTCAGCGCCTGCAGAGCCGGGTGCCAGCGGCAGCTGGTTCCATCCGTGCCGGGGCCAGGCGCGGCGGTGCTGAGCACACATGGGCTGCCAGTGGGCACACCAGGCTCTGACCCTCTCCCCCTGCTGAGCCCTGGCTCTGCTGGGCACCTCTGGGCTGCTGCCTGTATGGGGCTGTGCCACCAGCTCCCCCCCTGTGGGGCCTCAGGGGGGAGGCTGGTGGGGACCTGGAGGGGGACATGAGCATCTCCTGGGGACACCCTCAAAGCCCAGTGCTGATGCAGGAGCCCCCAGGGCATGTGTGCCCCACTGAGACCTGGGTACCACTGACACAGGAACCACAGAACGGGTTCTGCTCTCAGCCATCAGCTCCTACCCAGGTTTGCTCCTCGCTGCTTGGCCTAATGAGCCGCTGGGCAGCCATCAGCCCTGCTGGAAGCCCTGTCAGAGCCAGGCCAGGCACTGCCTCCTTAATTCTGACCAGCCAAAGCGGGGAAACGGACCTTTCTCCTCTACTGGCAGCCACCCTGTGCCTTTGTGCAGCTCCTGGCAGGGCAGGGCTGAGCCAGCCCTCAGAGGTGGGAATGGAGATGGAAGGTGGGATGTTCTGTTCCTCCCTGGGGAAGGGCAGCAGCAGATGGGTGGGTTTTTCCCCTGCAAAGCTTGTAGCGTGCAGACCCTGATGTCAGTAATGGGGGAATGCAAAAGCCCCCGTGCTGTGGCTGTGCTGAGGATGGGCAGCGGCCCCAGGCTGCAGAGCACAGCCTCCTTTTTCTGGGCTGTTACTAATGCAGCTGTTTGCCTGGCTCAGAGCAGAGGCAGAGAGCAAAACCAAGCGAGCAGCACTGGGACTGCTGGCCTGGGCACTCGGTGCAGCTCCCCAGCCTGACAGGAAGGGCTGGGAGAAGCTGTTCCTGGGGACGTGGCTTCCCAGGGGGCAGAGGAGAGCGGGAGGAGGGCAGGACTAGGGGAGCAAAGTCCGTGGGCAGGCTCCATCCTCATCTTGCAGCCGGCCCTGGACGGGGAAGTTTTGAAGTCATGCACGGAGCTGTTTGCTTGGTATTTCCTGCCCCCGGGAACAGGAAGGAGCGGCGAAGCCCGGGAGGGAGCTGCTCTTGGGAGATTTCCAGCCTGACACAGTTTCATCTCTGCCCAGGGGAAAGGGGGAAAGCTCCGTGCTCTTTCCCTTGTCCCTGTGCCCAGAGCTGATGGGCCGGGTTCCGGCTGACTCGGGCCTGGGGAGGTGGATTGCACAGAAACGTGGCAGTTGGAGTGATTTTGTTTCACTCTCCCTTGCACCGCTCTGATCTGGACCTTATTTGCTCAGGCTGTAGGACAACCACAGAGATGCTGCCTCACAAGCTGCAGTGTGAGGAAGGGCCAGTGGGGATGGCTGTCTTGCTCTCCAGGTCCTGTCTTGCTCACCAGGTCCTATCCTGCTCCCCGGGTCCTGTCCTGCTCCCCGGGTACCATTCTTCTGGCCCCATTAGCTGCAGGTCCAGTCCTGCCCTGCAACAATCCTGCCCTGGCAGGTCTGGAGCAGTATCTCATCACCCACCTCAGAGCCCTCTCTTACTTTCCAGGTCTGGGTCCATGCTGGGAGCTGCCAGCCTGACACACGAGGCTCCTTCAGCCCACCTCACTCCTCCTTCAGGGGCTTGGGTGCAGAGCCTGAGGCTGCCACATGCCCTGTGCCCCTCTCCATGCTGCCTGGCTTGCTGCAGTCACTGCCACAGGACCCTGTTCCCCTTCCTGGCACTGATGGGCAGGATGGGCCAGGGCAGGGGCAGTTTGGGCTAGTGCCTGGTGCCAGGCAAAGGCTCTGTCATGGCAGGAGTTCCTCCCCACCAGCACTGCCAGCGTGTTACTGGCAGCCCATGGCAGCAGTCTCCAAGGAACGTGAACAGCACATTTTAACCATCCTTTAAGGAGCTGCCAGTGTCCCCCACGTCCCTGCTCCTTTCTGCATGTGGCCTGTCCACTGCTGAATGCAGCATTCACAGGACATGGCATCTCAGCCTAAGGTGGGCTATGAATCAAACTCCTGCTGTACATGATTCCTCCTATGGGCAAGGACAGGGTCTCACAGAAGGAGCGGGGCCATGCAAGCAGTGGCAGGCGCAGGGATTTGCTGTGGGACAGTGCTGTCCTGCTGGGAATGAGCTGGGGCCAAGGATGTTCTGGGACTGAACAGGGGCTGAGGATCCTCTGGGAGTGAGCACAGGGACCGAGGCCCCTGCAGAGCGCAGCCGGAGCCGCTCGGCCATGCGCACTTTTCCATAAGCAGTCGCCTGGGCAACTGCAAGCGCAGAGCCAGAGGAGCCATCAGGATGAGGAGCCATTGTGCTCGCTCAGGGATTGATTCCCAGCCCTTTCCCTGGTCAGGGGACTCTGTAGTCACCCTATTTTGCCAGCCCAGTGATAGGCAGGCTAGGGGTGGGTTATCTCAAATCCCTGCTTCCTTCCGAGGGGTGGGATGAAGAGGATGGAGATCGTAAGCCCCTTGGCAAGGAAAAGCTGCCAAATGCCCGTGAATTGAGACTGAAGGGGGTGGCCCAAACCAGCACTGAGCACAGGGATGAGCCCTGTTCCCAAACCCTTCCATCTCACCCTGTGCAGCGAGAGATTTCCCTCTGTCTTGCCACTTGCAGTGAGTGCTGGTGTCCATGTGTGTGCCCAGGGCTGCCAGCACTGCTGTCAAGGGCCAGGACTCCCCTTCTACCCACATTTCTGCCTCTCTGCAGCGAGTCTGTCCCTGTTCTGTGGCTGTTGCTGCCTCCTTGGCACCTGCTGGCCCTGGCCCAGCCTGCTGCTCTGCTAATGAGCTGCAGCGTCTCACTCAGGGTCCAGCTCACCGTCGGCGCCCGGGGTCTCTCCAGGCTCACGTGCTCAGCTCAGCCCCACGGTTTAAATCCCTGCCAAGAGAAATGGAAGAATCTGGTGCAGCCAGGCCTGGAAAAAACAGCAAGGACAGTGTGTGGTTAACCCTTCCCTCACCTGGCCGTGCTGCTGTCCCTTCCTGCCTTCCCACACAGGCAGTCCAAAGGCGTCACGTCCCTGCTTCCCACCCCAGGCTCACCCCTGGCTCTGTACTGCTGGGGAAAAAGCAGCTTTTCTCATGAGACCGCCCAGAACCCCAAGACCTGAGTATTCCCAGGGCACTGGAGTGCGTGTTCCCTTTGATGCAGGAGGGCAAAGGGCAGAGAACTGCCAGAAGATGGTTACTTTTAAAAAACAACAACAAAAGAAAGAAGACACGTGAAAAATCAAATGAAGCAATTCAGGCAGGAGCTTCCTCAGCCTCTCTAAAACAGTTCACGTTCCCTGCGAGCCCGGGGCACGGCTCAGCCTGGCGTGAGCTGCTCTGCCCAGCGCCGCTGGAAACGCTGCAGCCGCACGCTTGCAGCGTGGGGTGGGAGCAGCTCGAGGGGGGCCGGGGGAGCTGGAGGAGGCGGCTGCGCTACCGGTACCGCTGGGGCCGGCGAGGCACAGGCATTTCCAAGGCTATTTGTGAAGGTGAAATGGTCTGTAAAGCTTCCAGGACGGCAGGAGGGCGGCAGGGGCCGGGGGGTGCGTTCGCTGGACGCCTCGCCGCCAGCACAGCGGCTGCACTTTCCAGCTTGGAACGCGGCATAATGAGGCACGGAGCATCATTAGCCCGCAGCCATCCCCCGCCCCCGCGGCCAGCTCTGCGGCTCCGGCTGCCTTCACCTTCCCGGTGCCGCGCTGCGGGAGCGCCCGGGAGCGCCGGAGCTGCGGGTCCCCTGCCCAGGGCACCGCGGCTCGTCCTGGGGGTGCTGCGGTGGGGCTCGGGGGGCACAGAGGCTGCACAAGGAGCTGCGGGAAGGCTCGGGGAGCAGGGGCACAGAGGCTGCACAAGGAGCTGCAGGAGGGCTTGGGGGACACAGAGGCTGCACAAGGAGCTGAGGCAGCGCTGGGAGCCGAGAGCACGGCTTTGTATGGGGTGGCCCTTTGTGAAGATGGATGTGGCACCCACCAGCAGTGTCCAGCCACACATGCACAGGCTCCCTGCAGCCTCTGCTCCTCTGTCCATCACCCTGTAGGGTCCTGCAGCCCCTGCTAACACAAGTCTTGCTGCACTGCTATGGACTCCTGTTCTTGGGCAGGCTGAATGTCCCATACCATTGGCCCCCCTGAGATGGAAGGAGCTGCTGAGCACTGGCAGGAGCTGGTTCTGTCTGGTGCAGCATGAGGACACTACTAGGGTCCTGGACTTGGTGTGAGGCTCAGGGAAACCCCCAATGCAGGGTTCAGCCAGGAGCAGCCACACAGCCCAGTGACTGCCTCTGGTCTGAGGCCATCACTAGCCCAGGGTGAGGAATGTGGGGCTGTGGCTCCCACAGGGCAGAGTCGGGGGCAGCCCATGGGCCTGGGGGCACATCCATTGGTATATCCTGTATAAAGGAGCTTGTGTGTGTGTGTGAGGGTAGGGGTGAGGGACCAAGGCTGTGTCCCTGTGAGGAAGCCACATACGGACAGACGTGCACCCAGAGACATTCACTCTGTGTGTGTGTGTGCGTGTGTGCACGCACCCCATGTGCAAGGACAGCCTGTGTACCTGTATGTGTGTGTGTGTGTGTGCTGAGGCTGTCAGCACATGTAGATGCCTCGGTTGCTGTTTTAGCCCTGTGCCACAGACCTGCTGGTGTGGGGTTTTGCAGGGCAGGGGTCAGAGGCCCTGGTGCCGCTGCCTCCTGCCTGGCACAGACTGGGCAGGCAGCTTTCCCCACATAGCTGCTCCCTCTGTCCATCCCTCTCTCTCTCCCTCTCTCCCTCCATCCCATGCTGACCCACGCCTTCCGCTGACCTTGCCGCTGCCACCGAGCGGAACCGTCCCTGGCTTTGCCCGGGGTATTTTGCAGCGAGATCTGCTCCTCTGCCTGGTTCTATGCTGGTGTTTGCTGCCCAAGGTATGACAGCAACATCTACAGCCAGGGGCTCCTCCCCAGAGGCTGCCCCAGTCGCCCTGGCTCACACTCGCCATTCACTGCTCTATTGATATCTTTGCAACAAGCAGGAGCAAAGCCCACAGAAGGTGTGACCAAAGCCAAGGCTGTTGTGAGCGCCGTTAAACTAACACCAGCTGCTGCCGCCGTTAATCTGCACCAAGGTCAAATCCCCAAATCAGCAGGTTGGTTTCAGCTCCAGCCTGAAATTAGATCGTCAATTAGTTAAATCATCGCTGCGATACGGAGGGAAAGGGGAGCGGACCCAGCCCTCATAAATCCTGCAGAAGGGCCTGAGGAGGTGGCTCCACGTTTTACTGGGAAGTGTTTGGCCAAAGCAATTCAGGTCCATAGTGTGGAGCCAGCCAAACATTTTCATAGTGAAAACTACTGGTGACATGCTGCCTGAGCCTGAGCTGAGGGCTCTGGGGCTGTCACCTCCAGGGGCTGGGGCTGCTGCTGCCTCACATGTGGCCCCCTCCTCGGCAGCCTGTGAGCACCGTGCTCACCTTGCCTGCAACCAGCAGAGGTTTGATGCTTCCCATAGACCAGGACTGACTGATGACTGTTTCAAGGTTCTCAGGACTCTGAAACCCAAGCCCCACTTTCATTTTATGAGTGATTTTATGGGACAATCTTTAGGGCTGTGAAAGCTGGGCACTTTTCCTTCAGGTGTCTTGACCTTCTGGCTGCTCATCTGCCTGTGCAGGAGCCTCCCTACGCTTCCATCCGATCACTTTTGAATTCAGAGCTATAAAATGATGGGATGTCTCTCAGCTAATAAAGACAGGCATAAAGGGAGAAGCAAAGCTAAAGCTGAAGATGCTGTGACTGCTCCCCTCCCACAGCCTGAGGGATGTCACGGCGTGGGGCTGGTGGTGGAAGTGGCAACCAGACGGTGAGCCCTTGGGGCCAGCAAGCTCGGACAGCCTGCCTGGCTGCTGTGCCATGGGCTGGGAAGCAGGGCTGATGGGCTGGGGGCACAGGGCTCCTGAGTCAGGGGTCTCCATCACCCTGAGCCATGTGTGGGCAAAAGGCAGCTTCTGAGCTCCTTCTCCCTGGGCTCCCTCCCATGCAGCTGTGTGTGCCCTTGTGCACGGGCGAGTGCTTCTCCACGTGCCTGCATGCAGAGGACGCTGAACAAGGGGAAAATGCAGATGTGCCACAGATGGAAGTAGGGCAGATCTTGGCTGCGGCCTCAAGGCAGGATTAATCTGTTCTTCATCTTACCAGACCACACGTTAAGGTCCCTAAACTCGATGCCAGGAGTGGGGGAAGCAGGGCAGCATGGCAAGCTGGGCACCTCTGCCCTGTGGCAGCCATCAGGGCCTGGCACAGACACCTCTTGGGTCACTTGCTCCCTCATGAGCCATCAGTGTTCCACTGGCCCCGGCACCTCCATGCAGGCACAGCCCCGTCCCCCAGCCCTGCGGCCCTCGGTGCCTCTCAGTCATGGCTCATCCTCATCAGGTGACTCTGGCATCACGTCCCCTGACAAGTAACATCCACAGGCAACCTTCCCTCTACCTGCTCGAGAAGGAACCTGCAAACGCAAACACTTCCCTCTGCCCCAGCCTCCTCTGCACGGAGGGGCCCAGTAACGTCCCTGACAGCAAACAGCAACGTGTCATTTGTTTTTATTACTCTAGGAGGGCAAGCTGCTGTGCGTGACCAAGGAAACCGAGAGCTGGCTGCCCTTGTGAACTTGCTGAGTGCCTGATGGGGAACGGGAGGAGAGGAGAGCTGGGGGAGTAGGAAAAACATTACTTCTCTCCTGCTTATTGGCCGAGGCGAGATTGATTGACCACACTTGTGATAGCAGAGCGAGAGCCAAGGTAGGCACAAAATGTGGCCAGCGCTAGAAATCCACCAGCCGTGGGGATTAACTTCCTCACGTGAGGAAAGGCACATGGGGCACTGCAGACTGCACTGAAGCCGGGCAGCGGGGTGGGTCTGGGGCAGGGAGGCTGGAGGGGATGAGGCTGACATGGAGCAGCACAGAGGCATGTGATGGCACTGTCTGGTCACTTGATAGAGCGAGGCTGAGCTCATCCTGTCTGCCTTTTGGTGCCTCCAGTGCTCGTGGCTGCTGCCAGAGAGAAAAGGCCACTCCTGGGAAACGATTCACCTGGGAGCAGCCCCGAGCTGTGCCCAGAGGTTCACTTCCCAGGTGGTGGCTGACCCCCTGCCAGCCAAAGCCCTGCCCAGCAGATGAGATGCTCCCGGGCTCTCTGCTTCTGGCAAAGGACAGGCTTAGGAGAGGACTCAAAGAACAGAGGGGGGGGTGGCTGGGGGGTGTTCGGGAGGGTGGTGGGAAATGAGAAAACACCATGCTACTGGCTCGAAGCCTGAGCAAGTGGCTGGGGGTGGCTGTCGTCGTATGGTGCCATGCACATGCCAGCTGGAGGGATGGCAGAGGAAGAATCAAGGTAAGGGTTTGTGAAAGGAAGAGCAGTTGGAGGTGTTTCATCAGGATGGGGCTTTGGGTGACATAAAGTCGGTTCGACAGGGAGAGCTCAGTTCTGTGTGATGGCAACGGCCCCAGTGCCATTCCCATGGACACTCCAACCAGAACCGTTCCCATCAAGGGCACAGAATGATCATTTGGACTTATTTTTGGTTTAGAAAGCCTTGGGAACCTGCCTCATAATTCACCTGGTTTTGGTGCTCTCAGGCTTCAGCTCCCCAAAACAGAGTGGGGAGGAAATCCAGCATCGAGGGGAGTTGATAAAGCAGCATCTCCCCGCTGCTAACCCCACTGCTGGTGTTTCGCCACACCGAGCCAGATCTGCAGCAGAGCAGAGGCAGAGGAAGGGGCTGAAATGCTGAGGGAGAGGCTCTGGGAGCTCCCTGCTGGGGTGTGGGGTGGTGTGAGTAGGGCCAGGGAGCTGGTGGGACAGTCACCGCCTCGTGCTGCTGTTGGGGTGGCACGTGGAGCAGCGCCAGAGCTCAGGGGGCATGGAGCTCATCAGGCACATGGAGTCAGGGGACACATGGAGTCAGGGGGCACACAGACCTCAGCAGGCACATGGAGCTCAGTGGGCACATGGGAGGGGGAAGTGGGGAAGGTCACCAGTGCCACTGCCGGGGCAGAGCGGGCAGAGGGAGAGGGGTGGCATTGGGGTCTGGCACAGGCCTGGCTGTGGTGGGGAGTATCTATGGAGCAGCTCTGTGCCCCAGCTCTGCCTTCCCCATGCCGGCAGCACATGGCTCTGGCTACTGAACGGGCTACGGGGGCCCTGACATGGCACAGGGAGGAACGTCCTCTCTCTCCAGCTGAACGGCTCTGGCTCACACCGTGATGTGGAGCTGCTCTCCTATGCACCTGGGACAGCCCAAACAACTCCCAAAGGTGAGAAACAGCCTTTTTCTTCTCTGGTGAGACCAGTGGAGGGGAGCAGTGCCCAGTTCCATGCCCCCAGGGTCCGGCTAAACAGTCGAGCCTGCAGCAGCCCCTGCCCCACACTTCCCCCTCTTCCTGTAAAGCAACAGCTTTCCTGAGAACAACAGGGAGAGGTGGGCACAGAGCGAGCCCTCCCTGCATGGCACTGCTCCAGGCAGGAACTCAGGATCTGGACCAGCTCAGGCTCCCCTCGCTTGGCAGAGCAGTTGGCCGGGGTGCTCCTTACCCTGGGGTGGGGTTTGGGAGCCAGGGCTGGGGGCTGAGCATCCCTGAGTGGCCGGGTACCGGTGGGTCCTGTGGCAGCCCTTGTGCCCGGCAGCCTCCGCTCTGGGGGGCACCGCAGGTGGAGTTCCCATCACTCTCCCACCTCGGAGCAGATTTATGAGCCTCCCCAAAGCTCTCCCGCAGCCCTGCAGGAAGGCTGGGGCTGGGGGCTGGCGGGGGGTGGACGGGGGGGGTGCGACTGTTTGCGGGGAATTGTGAATCTACTTTCTTACACGGCTGCGTACCACTGTGCAACGGTAATCCCCTGAGCAGGGTGAAACGGAGGCCTAGCTACCATGACCTCCTCTGTAGGTTTCCATGGATACCATGTACTATAAATAAAAAAAGGAATTTCAAACCAGTTTTCAATCCTGCTTAGTGGGAATAGGAAACCTCTTTTGAATTTAGTTTCCTATCTCACCTTACAGGGCTTATTTCGCAGCCTGTTTGAAACAAATAATTACCCCTTCAGCCAGGAAATTACCACCAATCATACCTATTTACTTCCAAACACTCGGCTAATTAGCACATTGGGGAGAGCTGCCTATTTGCACGCTGGAGATGGGAGGCTTAGTGTCTTTATTTTGGTGGTGCCGGGAGAAAAGGACGCGGGGCCAAGGGTCAGCAAGGGGCGTCAGCGCCCTCCGCGGCAAAATAATCAGGGGAGAAGGGGAGCTGCAGAGCTGGGAACGCCGGGCCGCGTGTGAATTAGCGTGCGAGGAGCCCTGGCAGAAAAAAAAGGGAATATTACATCTGCATCCTTTTGCAATGAATCAGAGTCATGCTGCAGATTTTGTCTGGCATACTGGGTCTCTGGAGGATAGAAAATAATTTGGTCGCAGCAGTGGGAGGTGTGTGTGCGTGGAGAAGGGAGTTGCTTTCCAACAGCCTGCTGTGGTGAGAACATGCCTGACACTTCATTCCTTTCCAGTTAATGCAGCGAGGCTGGGAGGAAACTTAACCCTCTAATTGCTAAAGTGTACCGGGGACTTGGGAGAGCCCTTGGAAAGCCAAGCGGGCTCCCAGGCCCGGCGGTGCCAGGCAGCCGGGGGGGATCTGCCCCGGCGGCTGGAGGTGGGGGCAGGGGAAATGCTAATTCGAAACAGGCGCTGGCGAGCGGGGCAGGAGGACAGAGAGGTTGTGTTTGTCAGACCTCGGGGCTGGCAGTGGGCCTGCCGAGTCCAGCCCGTCACAATGCTGGGCTGCAGCCAGCTGGACACGTGGTGGCTCACGGAGGGGTCTCACGGTCCCAAACGGCCCCACAGCCCCGGCCCAGCGCTGCCTCTGTGCTCCTGGGTCACCTTCACTGGGCATCCCGAGGGCTTCCCGTGGCTGCCGTGTCCCCATACCCCTCGTGTGCCCACATCCCCTGTTTCCTCACACCCCCTGTGCCCCCATACCTCCTGTGACTCCACAACCCATGTGCCTACATCCCCCCGTGTCCCCACACCGTGCTCCCTGGCACCTTCCACCAGACAAGGATGACCATGCTAATGGAGGCCTGTACTCCCTGTATCCCTCTGGGACTGCCCAGGGCTCTGCTCACAAGGGGAAGGGTTTGCTTGTTGCCCCAGTGCTTTGGTGGTCTTTGGGAGGCTGCTCCCAGCACAACTCTGTGCGTGAACCAGCTCCCAGGTGTGTCCCAGCCCTTTGCCCTGCTCGCCCCCATAAGAGTCTCCCACGCAGGACAGGAGTGGGGCTGGCAAGTGTAAGCTCCTCACAGAAGGAGGAGGAAGAGGAGGCAGCTGGTGGGTAGCAGGGCTACACAAAGCCCCTGGGGCTCAGCCAGAGCTTGGTATGCAGTTGGGGTGAGCTCTGCTCAGAGCCATTTGCTGGCACAGGAGGAGTGCGGGTGTCTGACTGGGAGCCACTGCCCTCCTCTCGCTCCTCATCAGCATTTCCAGGAGCTGCTGGTGCCGGCATGCGGGAAGGCCCTCACCCCTCACCCCTTTCCCTCACCCCTCACCCCTTCCCCTCACTCCTCTCCCCTTCCCCTCACTCCTCTCCCCTTCCCCTCAGCCCTGGCTGCTCCCAGCGCCGTCCATCATGGACAGGGAAGGGCCCTGCAGCCCCTAGCATGGGCTGTGGCTTCTGGAGTCAGGTGTCTCCATCCCATTGAAATTCAACAGGAGTTGGAGTCTGCTCCGGGGGCTTCTTTGAAAGTCCCAGACTTAATTAGTATTTATCTTAATTAGGGGGCCGTTACCTGCTCTGGGAACCTCACACTATCTGCTGTATTCATCCCCACAGCACCCTGGGTAAGGGCTCCCAGCCCTTTTTGCACCGGGGGACCGAGGCACGTGGTGGCTCAGGCTGCAGATCTGCGGCTCAGCCAGAAAACAGCTTTTTGGGGGGCTGCAAGGGCCACGGCATTGCCCCCCTCCCCTCCCCTCCCCTCCTGGGCCGTGTGCTGCTGCCGGGAGGTCGCTTGGTGAGGTGCAGCAGGATGCCGCTGAGCTCTGCTCCCCTTGTCTGCCCGGGCCGGTGGGCGGTTTTGGGTGGGCACAGAGGTGGCTGATTCTCCGCTGCTCTGCAGAGCGCTGCTGCTCGTTCCCCATCTTCAGGCCAGGCCACACATGGCAGGGCGGGGGGCGGGAGGGGAGCAAAAGCGCTACATGAGAGCCCTGGGTGCTTTTTTCCTCTAAAAAAACCCAGCCCCGAAGTTCCTGGCTCGGGAAGAGCTTCGCAACCCGATCCGGCCCGAGCCATAAACAGCCCCGGGGACGAGCCACGGGGCTCTGCTGGCAACAAGGACATCACGCCCAGCCTCCCGCAGAGGCGCGGGGGTCAGACGGGTCCCGGCAGCTCCTCACCCGCTCCGCGTGGGCTGCCCGAGGGCACAGCGACCGAAACCTGAGCCGCGGCTTCCTGCCGCAGCCCCGCGGGACCCCGGCCCGCTGCTCCGGCCCGGCTGCGGATGGGGCTTCGGGCCGTGCGGGGCCGTGCGGGGCTGTGCGGGGGGTGATGCTGCGGGACCGGGCGCGGCGCAGCCGTGTGGGATGGAGCGGGGAAGGGCGGCACCGGGCGGGGTGGGGCGGAGGCTGGTGCTGCGGTGCCGTGCGGGACACGGCGGTGCGGGGCGGGACAGAACGGTGCGGGGCGGGACAGAGCGGTGCGGGGCGGGACAGAGCGGTGCGGGGCGGGACAGAGCGGTGCGGGACAGGGCGGGACAGGGCGGTGAGGGCGGGACAGGGCGGGACAGGGCGGTGAGGGCAGGACAGAGCGGGGCGGGACAGGGTGGTGCTGGGCGGGACAGAGCGGTGCGGGACAGGGCGGTGAGGGCGGGATAGAGTGGGGCGGGACAGGGCTGTGCGGGACAGGGCGGGACAGGGCGGGACAGAGCGGGGCGGGACAGAGCGGTGCGCAGCTCCGGGACGGCGCAGGGGATGCGCGGGGGATGCAGATGCGCAGGAGCCGGGCCGCGTACAGTGGCTGCCGACGTCATGAAAGAAAGGAAGAGAGTCTCTTTCTCCCTCCTCCTGCAGGGAAACGGCCTGCAGGGAGAGCTGCGGGTTTGGGACAGGATCTGCAGAGCTGTGGGTTTGGGGCAGGATGTGTGCATAGGCAGCTGCAGAGGGGCAGCCTGGCTCACAGGGCTTTGGGCCAAGGGGGAGGTGGTGAAGGGCAGCACTGATGCTGGTGTCCAGACAGAGGCAGGAGAAGAGGGACTCTAGAATAGCTGGGAAGGATGGACGGGGGATGAGCCACCTGCAGACATCCACTAACAGTGGGATGAGGAACGGGGCACAGGGATGAGGAGTGGGGAGCAGCTCTGCAGGGTCTGTAGGGTGCCAGGAGCAGTCTGCAGCCAAGTCATGGAAACCAGCCAGGTGGGTCAACCCACAGCTCACCTTAGGGGCATTTGCAGTGGCCTGGTGATGTGGGACTCCATCTGTGGGGCAGAGAGACATCTCTGAGCTGGACCTGGCTGCTGTGGTGCTGAGCATCCTGCACAGGCCCCAGTGCTGGCGAGAACCTGCCCCAGGGGTAGGTGACCTGGCAGTTGCTCACTGTGTCCAGGGCTGGGTTGGAGGTGAATTGGGCAATGGCTTGGCCAGGACATGCTGAGTGAGCTCTTTGCCAGGCAGGGACACGGATGGGAGTAGGCTGAGTGCTTTTGTCACTCTGCCATTGGGCAGGAGCCCAGGGAGGGGATGGAGGGGAGGGGATATCGCTTCCCAGACCAGACTGCGGGCCAGGTCTTTGTCCAGCTCTCCTTCATCAATTGCCCTTCCTGAAGGGGTGGTTTTCCAAATTTGCTTGTGGACTGCAAATCTGGAGCTTGAGAAAGGGATATGGTGGAAAGTCATCTTGAAGGGAATAAATGTGGCTTTGTAAGGAGGAGAAAGGAGGAGTTAGTCACTGGGGGTGAACAGCCCCAAAACACAAATAGTGCAGATATGGGCTCATGAAGACATGGAATGTTTTTACCTCCCCTCTGATTTTACAGAGAACAGCAGAAGTGTCACAAGAGAAGGGAATCTCCCAGAAACCAAGGGTTGGTGCTATGTGGCCTGGTGCAGATTCCTGGCAATGTGAATACTGCAGAGCTGCAACTGGGAGCTGAGTGCTCGCAAACAGCATTGTCAGCTGTGAGCAAAATGCTCCTTCCAGGGCCTGGTGACACGGGGAGGAAGCAGGTGGCACTGAATTTAATGCTTCCATTACAGGGAATTCTTATTTGGCCAAGAAAAATGTGGTGGCTGGAAAGATGGACAACTCCATCATTTCATTCTGCTTCCTGCAAAGCCACCATTACCTTGATGGATATTTTATGGGAGGCTTGCTGGTCTCAGCCTGTGGGCTTCGAGAGCATAGACAATGTGCTAATGTAAAGTTGCTTGAGCTTATGGAAGATTTCGAAGGCCTGGTTTCCATGTGTTGAGACTGGCACCATATCAGAGGAACAGCTGAGTATATGGAGCAGGGAAGCTACATGTAAGTTATCCAGAGAGGAGAGAATCTGCCTCGGGCTGCTATCGGGTGCTGTAGTGGGGAGGGGAGGCAGGGGAGGGGAGGCAGCAGTCCTGGCTGGTCCTTCCCCACCATGCAGACAGGCTGGTGTCTTGCTTCAGAAGCACAGTGCACAGGGCTGTCCCGTGGGCAGGCACTGGCCTGGGGTGCTTTGCCCAGCTGGGCTGCAGGCTCTGCTGTGCCCTCTGCTGCGGTGCAGGGGCTGTGGGGAGCTGAGGCAGGATGTGCTGCACAGGGAAGGAGGAACATGGGGCTTCCCCTCGCTGTGGGACAGGGGCTTGGCTGGGGCTGCAAGGGCTGTGCCTCAGAAGTGCTGCTGGGGCCACGAGGCAAGGATGGGATATTTAGAAAATCTAATTTTAGCTTGGCAAGGCACTTGCACTCTGAAGGAGGTCAGATTTTCTCTAGGGTGACCGGCAGGGAGATGCTGCTTCAGCTGCTCTGACGTGCTGCCTGGAGGAGCTGGCTGCCCTGCTTGGAGGGAAGGAGACCAACCTGATGCTGTTCAGAAAACACCTGGGAAGCCCTGGGGACAGTGCTAAAGGGAGGATCATTTCTTCACTGATTTCTGACAGAGATCCCAGAGGCAGCAGAGATGCCCAGGTCTGCAGTGAGGTCCTGCCCCAGCACCAGAGCTTTCATTCACCCACGTAAAGCAGAAATAATTATCCTCCAGCTTCACTGCCTCTTGCCAATGTGGAACCACTGCTTGCCCTGATGGAGGAGGCATTGAAGCAGAACCAGCCAGGGCACGGCCCAAAGTAGCTGGACAGAGCTTTGTATAGGATCTGGAAGAGCAATCCAGCCCCTCCTCACCCATGGTGCTGGCTCACTGGGACAGGCAAGGGGCTTGCCATCTCTGGAGCCACGGGGGAACTGGTGGTGGATGGAGGATGCCTGGGGAGCTAGGAGTGGATTGTCAGGCTGGTGGAGAAGCTTTTGTGACAACCAGCTTTGAACACATGCAAACACCACAAGCCCCAACTGAACTGGTCTTCCTGGCAACCGCCAGAGCAGCATCCCAGCACCACGAGCAGCAGGATGCTGCTGCTGGGGACAAGCTGGTGCCTTTGTCTTTCCTGGCTCAGTGAACAGGCTCAAGGCTTGAGGTACAGCCACCAGCATCTTTCCTTCTAAAACAGGTCAAGCCTGGTCACAAAGCCAGGATGCTCCTTCCCAAGAACAGTTTGTGGAGAACATTTTTACACCATCCTAACGCAAGTGGGGAGATGATCTGCTGCACTAATCCTGACTCTATGGAGAGGCTCTTGGGCTGAGGCTTGTGCTGCCCTCAGTGAGGGGCTGTTGGGATGTGCAAGGTGAGAGAGGAGATTCGCTGGGAATAATCCTCCCGCGTGAAACTCAGCAGCACCTGTGAAAAGTCGCGCGTGCACCAAGCTGCTGCGTGTGAGAGAGCACAGAGCCACGGAGCAAGACCACACTGTATTAATTTGCTCAGGACTGGTGAGGATCAGGCCTAGGGGGTGGCTGGGCTGAGCAGAGGAACTGATGCAGCTGAGCTCAGCACCGCACGAGGCAGCTCAGCACCCGCGGCGTGAATGAGATGCTGCTGCAGAGAGCAGACAGACCTGGGGCTGCTGGGGAGTGGGCATGGTGGCAAGGAACTGGAGATGGGCAGAGTGAGGTGTGAGCACGAGCAGTGTGTGTGGAAGGGAGGCAGAGCTCACCCTGAGCCTCTGTAAAGACACTTTCTGTCCTGAGGGCTTCTGAACTGGCCATAACCTCCCAGGAGTTGAGTTCTTTTGTGACAAGTGCCCATCAGTGGCCAAAGAGGTGAGTAAGAACAAGAGGCTTCATGGAGGAGGCTGCAGAGAAGGCTGCCAGGAGCTTCAGGAAGACGTTGGGCAGGTAGGGATGTGACACTGACCTGGCACTGAGCGCTGCAGGCAGCTCTGTGCATCCCACCTCACTGGTGACACTCACAGGCAAGGATCTGGGAAAAGAGCTCCAGGGCTGGCAGACCCTGGGCCTTTTATATGCACAAGCTCTGGCCCATTTGGCTTGCAAAGCTCTGGGATTCTTAACTCCTGCCTCTTGGGGGACTGGAGCCAAGGGCTTGCTCCAGTGTTTGGTGAAGCCAGCTGGACTTTTCTTCATTGAACGTCCCGACCCACAGTGACATGGGCTGGCTAAAACCTGACCAGGGATTCTCTGAAGCAGGAAACTCCTGTCTAAATCAGAGCAGGGAGGCCTTTGCAGGCTCCATGCTGTGGGTCAGCATTGTGCTATTGGTAGTTCCTTAAGGCATCTGTTAACAAGTCCCTGCTAACTAGTGGTAACCCTCATGCTGCAAGCCCAGGGCTGAGGCTGGTTTGCTGAGACAGGATCATGTCCCTGCCCACAGCCTGTGCACTGCCCCACTGAAATACATGTGAGACTTGAGGGGTCTTGGCAAAGGAGCAACTTCAATCAAATTAAGAAGACACGGGGATGTTCCCACTGGCCTCTGCCTTGGAGCCCGCAGGACTCGGAACAAGGAGGTTTCTTTTGCCACAGAACAGTTGCAATAGGTAATCCAGATTAGTTGTTCAGGCCTCCAGGAGGTAGGATCAGTGAAAGGAAGAGTCTGCAGTGCTCACCTGGCAGCACCTCAAAAGTGTAGCTGTGGCGGTGTCCTTGCAAGCTCCTGCCTGATCTTGGAAGGTAAATCATGGGAATGGTTATGAGGAACTCTCCAAAGACCACAGAGGCAGTGTCTGTGTGTACAGGAGAGTCTGCTGCACCTGCTTGCCTCTTGCTCCCACCATCAGGACGAGAGCCTCCTGGTTTTGCTGGTACTTTGGCACAAGCCCTTTGCTGGGTGGGTCACACAGACAGCACGAGCAGTAACGTTGCATTCCTGTGTCAGGATTGCTTTCCCTTCAGGGAACTGGTCAGAAAAGGAACTGTCAGTGTGGAGAAGTTGAACTTCCTGGTTATCTGGGTCCTGCATCCACCAGAAGCTCTGAAGAACTGTTCTGACTCTGACCTTGATGTGGTGTGCTGTCCAACCTCCTTCCTCTCCCCTCCCTGGGCTTCTCCCCCTCTGGCCAGCTCATCAAGGCTGGTGATGAATCTCTGCAGCACTTAGCCCCTCGTCTCAGGGTGGAGGCTGGATCCTAATGCAGGTAACAAACCTCCCTGACACCTGGAGCAGAAGAGCTCTGTTATTTTGTCAGAACACATAAAGCCCTGGGACATTGATCTGCTTGTACTGAGATCATTGTTGCTTTTGAAGCAGTTCTACTGGAGGCAAAGTTTGTGCCTCCAAGGCCTCCAAAACCTAAAGAAGGCAGCAAAAAAAAATCAATAGGGGTTTGGTGGAGAAGGTTTCCCAGCTGTCTGTCACAGTGCAGCTGGCTTCTGGCTGTTGATAGGCACGTTTGAGGCGCAGTGCAGCCTGGGGAGGTGTGTGGAAGGTGGTGATGCAGCCCCTGTGAGAAGCATCATCTGCAGTGTGGGGCTGGGCTGTGGTAGGAGAGGAACGAAGGGCTGAGGTCATCCTTCCCCTCTGGGAAGGAGATGAAGAGGAGTCTGAAGATGAGTCTCGTTTCCTTTAGGCTGGATAATCAAAAGGAAGGGGTGTCCCTGGGGGTCAGAGCGGTATGTGCTGGGGAAAACCCTCTGCTGAGCACAGAGGAGATGGGAGAAGCTCAGAATCAGGTGTGTTGCTCTTTGAAGGTGCAAGTGTGAGCCATACACCTACCCAGTGCTGCACAGAGATCCCATCTCTGTCCTGGTGTCCCTCCCTGTTGACACTGAGTGGTCAGAGCCTTTCCCTCAGGCACAGTGGTGCAGGGAAGCCCCCAGAGCCTGGGGGAGTCAGTGCCAGTTTGCTCTGTGTCTGTCCCAGTTGGGGAAGATGGGGGGGGGTGTGGGTTTGGGCTGGGGACTTAACCCCACTCCCCCTCTCTGCCTGGGGTGCAGGGAGTTTGTTTCTGCCTAAGCTCACTGCAATATCTCCTGCTGGCAGAGTTTCCAATTAGGGAGCCAAGTGGGAGTCAGAAGAGACCCCAGGGTGGATTTCACACTCGCTCTTGATTTGTATGTAAACCTGGATGCAGGGCTGAGCTGCTGAGTGAGGAGAGAAGCAGTACCCAGGGAGGGGGAGCCGAGCCTGGGGAGCAGAGGTCTTTGCAGCTCTCATTTAAGTGTGTGTGTGGGACAGGGCTGAGAGAGAGGGAAAGTCTGGCTTGTCTCTCCCACCTGCTTCAGCTGCTTCATGTGCTCCTCAGTCTCTGCTTATGTCTCCCAGAATGGCACTTGGGCATCTCTGAGTGCTGGGGAGGGCATGTTCTGTGCTGGTGACACGGTGTGGGAGTGGGTGGCCTGGCTCAGGGGGCTTTAGACTCTAGCCCCAAGCTCTGCCCCTCCTGCCCTCGGCTGCTGCTGCCCTGGGGCTGAGCACAGGGCACTGCTGGATCCCAGCCCTGCTATGAGCACAGGGCACTGCTGGATCCCAGCCCTGCCATGAGCACAGGGCACTGCTGGATCCCAGCCCTGCTATGAGCAGAGGGCACTGCTGGATCCCAGCCCTGCCATGGGCAGAGGGCACTGCTGGATCCCAGCCCTGCCATGAGCACAGGGCACTGCTGGATCCCAGCCCTGCTATGGGCACAGGACACTGCTGAATCCCAGCCCTGCCATGGGCAGAGGGCACTGCTGGATCCCAGCCCTGCCATGAGCACAGGACACTGCTGGATCCCAGCCCTGCCATGCTGCTGGCCACGGCCAGGGCTCTGCTGGGAGAAGCCCAGGGATCTGTGGGCAGGGGAAGGGCCTGGCTGGGGGGCACAGGGACCACAGCCCTGTGACAGGCAGTGGGGATGCCCAGGCAGGGCCATGACACCTTCCCTCCCAGCCTACCTCCCTTGTCCCCTTTCCATGCTGCCAAACCCAACTGGCCACCTTCTCTGCTTAAAATAAGTGTTTAATGCTGGCAAACAGATGGGGAGTTAAAACTTGGGCAGAGAGGAGCCCAGCATGGCCCCATGGGCAGGCACAGAGTGCAGGGAGGAGGGTCCCTGTGCTTGGAGGAGCCCTGCTCACCAGGCTGGCATTAGGGCTGGCTCCCAGGTGCTGTTGCCTGGCTTTATGGCGTGATTATAGCTGCACACATGGCTGTACTTGCTCAACTGCTCCCCTGCCTGCCCCTCATGCCCGCTGCTGTCTGTGGAAGGCAGGTCTCTGCAGCCAGGGGACAGCCCCAGGTGATGCCCACAGCAGCAGCCCCTGGTCACTGTGAGGACAGGACAGTTTGTGGGTGGGTGAGCTTAGCAAAGCACCTCTGGGGTGGGAATGAGGAGGAGGCTCAGTCCCTGAACCGCCTGCTTTGTGTCAAGGGAGTGTTTGATACCTGGCCCTGCTGTGCCTCGTTAGAATGGGGTAACAGGATTTCTCAGCTTGGCAGGTGTGCTGGAAAGATAAATTCAGCAGTGTTTGGAGGGTATCAGCAGATTAGAGCTTTGCTCAGGTGACTCTGCACCCCAAGGCAGTTCTCAACCATCCTCTGCAGCCACTTCTCAGGGACAGCCAGAGCAGGGAGAGAAGAGGCACCTGAGGGGCAGCTGGGAGATGCAGAGGAAGATGAGCAGCATGGGGAAGGGGAACAGGGCCACAGCTGAGGAGCAGGGCCATGAGGCAACAGCAGGGAGTTGGAAGCAGAGGGAAGGAAGCAATCTTTCAAGCAATGTGTCGTGGTGCTGTGGAACCCCTTGAGAAGGGACATTGTGGCACTAACATTGAGGTAAGGTCCTGGAAGAGAAACCCACTGAAAAGCACACACTCAGATGATATCTGGCTTGAGAAGATCAGCTTGGGGCTGGGCAAGTGCTGTTGCCTTCCTGTAGCCTTCCCCAGACACCTGCTGCTGCTGGAGACAGGACCCAGGCGAGATGGGCACTGGGGCTGGAGGTACCTCTGTTCTCATCCCAGGCAAAGGTCAGACCCTGAGGTGCTGAGGGCTGTGGGTTAGTGGTGAGCTTGTCAGGGTGAGGGGAGGATGGGGGTTCCAGGAGCTTCAAGAGCTTTAACAACCCAAATGATTCTGTGCTAGTTTTCTATGCTATTGATCCCTGCCGTGTCCAGGTGGAGTGGGGCAGCTTTGGGGGTGGGCAATATCTCCCTGGGATGTCTCCTGGCCTTAGGAGATAGATAAAGCTCCACAGCATGCACATACATTTGTGTGCAATCCCTGTCTATACCTAAAATGGCCTCAAAGCAGTGAGCATCTGTGAGCCCTTTGCTGACTTTCAGAGACAAATAAATATCCCAGGGAGTCAGCAGGCACCCAGCAACCAAGCTGAGTCAGAGAGTACCTTGGGACCCAGGATGCCAGGGCCTGAGCACAGAGGTTGAGGCAGCAGCAGCCCCTTGGTTGCTGCCTGAAGGAAGGACCCTGACCCATCAAGGGGGGCTCTGGAGAGCCCCCAGCATGGGCTGCAGCTGGAGGAGCCTCTGCAGGGCTCGGGCACTGGCACAGCTCTGCTCCACCGTCCTGCCTTCCTGCTCTCAAGGGCAGTCCCAAAAATAGGCTGCTGCAATCACCTTGGCCAGAGACCCTGCTGACACAAATCACCCTGGCAGAACCCTGGGAGGAAGAAAGCACTGTGATTTGCACGGAGATGAGCACAGGGATGGCACAAAGGTGATGACAGGACAATTTCCTTCTGCAAACCCAACCTGTCTGAAAGGGGTAGCCCCAGACCAGCAGGACCGGGGGTGCAGCATGGGTGCCCCCACCCTGCTGCCAGCCCCACCACTTTGCCTTTCTCCTTTGCTGTAAGACCCATCTTCCCCACCCCTCACTCCTAGCCCTAATGAATCCTATTTTGCTGCCCACCAACCAAACCTGTTTCAGCATCTATCTCCTGGCAGCAGCACCCAACTACCAGCAGCAGGTGCTGACTGTTGCTCTCCCACTGTAATAAGCAGGTTGGGCCCTTCCCCTGGTTTCTGCTCTCTGCTGCTTGGAGGAAATACGATAGGCAGCATCTGGGGTCTGTGTCAGCAGCAGCCACTGCCAGGCTGAGCACCTTAGCAACAAGGCAGTGAGGGGAAGGCAATGCTGGAGGCAGAGGTAAGTGGGAGACCTCTGGGCGGGCACCTCACCTCATTGACAGCACACCCCACTTCTAGCTGCTGCTGGAGTTTCTTAGAGCCTTAATGACTTTGTGGAAGAAAGGGAGGTGTGTTTGAGATGCCCTTGCAGGACTCAGTGGCTCTACCTGTGGCAGGCAGTTCCCAAGGACCAGATTAATGAGGCTGGCTCAGGTGAGTCTGCCTCCTCCACAGCCACTGAAACTGTCCCACAAGACTCTGCATCACTGTTTTTCTGCAGCAGGCACAGCCTGACTCATCTTTGGGAGGCATCCTCCAAAATGTCACTGCAAACAAACCTGCTTGGTTTCTGTCACTACCTGCAGGGGCCTGAGCTGAGGGAGGAGGAAGGCAGGCTGCAGGCCACCCTTCCAGGCTGCCTCTCATCCCCTCTGCTCTCCCAGGCTGTCCCTAAATGCCTCTAGGAAGCTGGTTGCCCTCTCACAGTTGCCCAGGCAAGTCTGAGTGCCCTCTTGCTTCCCTGTGCATGCCCACAGGCTCTCCTCTCTCTTCAAGGGGTGTTCTTTGGCTCTGACCAAAAATCACTTGACCTCCTCATGCCCAGGGGTGTGGTGGGGATGGAGGACGCCAGCTTGGTGCTTCAGCTGGGGGACGTTGAAACTTCACCCGGACACTAAGGCAGGAGATAAGACATATCATGGAAGAATGCTTTGTTCTCACACAAGCTCAAAACTGTCACCTTCACTGTCCCCCTTCACCACACAGGTCCCCATAGCTGCCCTTGGGGTCTGGGACTTGGGGGTCTCTGGCCCCCAGAAGCCAGGAGGATGTTGGGCAGATGGCTGTGGGAGTGGAGTGCTCAGGAATGGGGGAGCCAGCTGAGGCTGCTCAGTGCAGGGCTGAGAGGGGCCAGCAATGCCCAGGCATCCTCTTCAGCTCAGCAGGCTGTGTGCACGTGCAGACACTCTCGTGTTTTGCCCCAAGACAGGTCAGGGAAGTTCTTTTCCCAGCTCGAGTCAGTGGTAAATGCGATGAGTGTTCACCTCCCATCTGAATCCCACAGAGCAGGGCTATTCCCCAACCCCTGTGAAGACCAGAACCTGTCTCAAAGGTATCTTTCTGCCCAAAGCCATGCATTTGGGAATGTCCTGCAGGCACTGAGGTTCCAGGTGACGCTCAGTAGCCTGGCAGGGGGCCGGTGGGTCTGTGCAGCACCCCAGGAGCGGTGCCTCGCGTGTGATGCTCCCCCGCAGCACTCAGCTCCCCCTCAGCAGAGACGCACCAGCGAGGGACAGCGACCAGGGGGAGGAATCTGCTGGGTGTGAGGAAGTGACTGGAGCTGTGGCACAAAAACTCTGTGGGAGGGTGTCGTGAGCACACGCTGGGGAGTATCCCGTGGGCCTGAGCTCAGAGCTGCATATGCTGCTCCTGTGCCCGCACCAAAGGCGGCTCTGGCAGCTGCTCACACAGACCCCGTTGGTGCACAGAGGCGGATGGTGGAAAGTCCAAGCCCACAGCACAGCCCATAAAGGTCATGTTTTATTCTGGCTGATCTCCTTCGCTTGCCTCATCTCCTGGAGGAAAATGAAGTGATAAACAGCCAGCAGCACAGTTTTGTTAAAAACAAATCAGGGCAAACAAACAGGGGATAATTCCCTCTCTGGTGGGCATGGGGAGCTCTGCTGAGCCCAGGGCGATGCGCTGGGGACAGCCATCCCTTCTGCACGGCCCACAGACACACAGGGACCAGCTTCTGGCTGGGACAGGATGGCTGGGGTCAGGGTCCTGCTTCCCAGCCAGTGTCCTTGGGGACCCAAACGCTTTTTCTCCCCCTGCAGGGTTCATGCTCCTGCATTTTCCAGACTCCCGGGGAACGATCCCTGCTCCCAGCCTCTGCCGAGCCTGGCTGTGTTCTGTGCCCAAAGGGCTCTCCCTGGGTGAGGGAAGCTCAGGGACACAAAGAAGGAACTGAGGACAACCATCTTGTCTGTCTGAGCCCCTGCACAGAGCAGAGCAGGCAGGGAAAGCAGAGAGGGGAAGCCTGGGCTGGGGAGGTGAGGACATGCAGAGGGATCACACACACAGTAGTGTGCAAAGAGGAGGAGAAAGGATGGTGCTGGGCCAGCCCGTGGTGCAGGGGCCTGGGAGACAGTCCTCTTATTGTTTTGGTTCCTACCTTCCTGCCCCCAGTGCCAGGAGCTCCGGGTCTTTCAGAGGGCTTTACGATCCCAGAACCTGGCAAACCGAGGCACGGAGGAGCTGAGCGAGGCCACCAGAGAAGATGAGAAGGGATCATGTTTCTCTTTCTTTGCCCCTGAAACAAAGCAGAGCTGTCAGTTGACACTTCCCGCGCTGCCCCAGCTCCCGAGGGCTGCTGGGGCGGCTTCCAGCAGACACAGACGTCAGGGCAGAGCCGCGAGGCGTGGGATCCCTGCACGGCCGTGTCCCCCCGTGCCCAGCGGTGCCTGGAGCCGGGGTCCTCCCAGCCCTGGCAGCCCAGAGCTGTCCTGGGAACCGGGGCTTGGCGGCTCCTGCTCGGCAAAGGGTTAGGAAACCGGGCAGGCTGCCACCGAAACCCTGCCCAGCTTTTGGCAGCAGCCTGCCCGAGCCGTGCAGCTCTGTGCAACGTTTCAGCTTGTGACAAACGTGTGTGTGGGGGGGTTGTGGGTGGTTGGGTTTTTTCTGCTGAAAATCCCAGCTGGCTGGCATCGCAGACTTGCCCCACTGGTCTGGGGAAGGTTGAGCCAGCCCCAGGAGAGCTGGGGCAGCGAGCCCATCTCCCCTGCACAGGCTGCCTATTGTTCTCCGGGCAGGAGGATGGCTCCCATTAAGCCAGAGGACTGGACGGGACCGCCTGGGTCACTGAGGACAGGCCCCCTGCGTGGGTAGACTCCTACTGTCTGCCTCAGCAGCATCTGTGCCTCCGGCCCTCACAGTGGTTGTTCTGGGACAGGCAGGAAAGGGCCAAACCCCTTCTGCAAGCTCACCACAGCCATGGGCTGGCACTGCAGCACCAGTTCCTGTCCCGTGCCCCTCCTTTCCCCCTCCCTCCCTCGCTCTGGCTCAGCACTGAGGGCTGTGTCTGGGGTCTGACACTAAGGGATGCTTCAACCCTGTTTGCTGGGGACTGCATTTGGCTTTTAATGGCTCTGATGCACCAAACCGACTGTGGCACGCAAGGGGTGAGGGGAGCTGACAGGGGATGGGTACCAGTCCCACTGCTGGCTACTGTACCCAGCCCCACAGCCACCTCTGCTGTCACCTTGGCTGCCCCAGGCTGCTCCAGCCCCGCTGTCCTCTGCTGCTTCTCATCTGCTTGTTATTCATGGCAGGGGGTAAGAAGCTCCCCCCACCGCACTTCCCGCCCCCCATTCAATATGCGGCCCATCACCACAGCCCCAGAAGGTTGAATTTAATGCTGGGGGAGATTTGCAAGTCAAGAATTCCTGTGCCCACACAATGCGCAGCTGGGCTTTGAAAAGGCGTCGGGATTAAAATGCAACCGCAAACTTGACAAACCGGCGCAACGGCCGCCAGACAATGGGGCTGCGGCTCGCTGTTATCATTCACGGCGTGCGAACGGCCCGCGGCGGCTTGCGAGTCATGCGCCGGGGATGCTGCGAGCCCCGACGGAGCGGGGACGGCTCCTTTGTGCTGCTCTGGCAGCGGGGAGCAGCCCCAGCGCGGACACATCCCCGGGGGGAGCAGCCCCAGAGCCAGCCCCAAAGCCAGTCCCAGCTCGGACACATCCCCGCGGGCAGAAGCCCCAAAGCCAGAGCCAGCCCCAGCCCGGACACATCCCCGGGGGCAGAAGCCCCAAAGCCAGAGCCAGCCCCAGCCCGGACACATCCCCGGGGGCAGCCCCAGAGCCCCAGCCCGGACACATCCCCGGGGGCAGCCCCAGAGCCCCAGCCCGGACACATCCCCGGGGGGGTTTGCAGGGACCCGGCAGCCCCCAGCTCAGCCTGCTCCACATTCACCCACCCTGGAGGGGCTCCAGATTCTTCCCACAGGGTGGGAATTAAGGAGCTTTTTCTATGGTTCTGTCCTGAAACTGTAACTTGGCTCCTGCAGGGGTAATAAAGCAAAGGGGCACGCGGGGCTGGGGGGATTCTGGGCCAACGGGGATGCCAGGACCGGGCAGAGGGTTTCAGATGATGACGGATTAGATACAGGTCAAGCGTGTAATAGTAAGGGACAATGCCACCTGGGGCTGCAATAATTAACACTCTGGAGAGAAAGGCAGCAAAACAACCGGCTGGATCTCCCTGTGGGCAGCAGCAGCAGCAGCAAGGCTCCTTCCCCAGGCCCCCTGAGCACACTGAGGCTGCTCATGGAGTGGCACAGAGATGGAGGGGCACAGAGATGGAGGGCAACACTGATGGAGGGACATGCTGCCTGGGGCACTGAGGCCCCCAGAGGACACAGGGCAAGGGAACGTCTGGCAAAACCAGACTCTGGTCTGTCCAGGTCGATTGGGAAGGAAGGAGCCTCCCAAGAGGTGCCCTGACCAGCATCTGGGCCCCGTGTGACCACCGTGGCTCGCGTTGATGACTTTAATGGGCCCACGGACAAAGGTCAGGGTGGAACGTGACTCGGTTGGTGTCACGTTCGTCGTGTGCAGCACGAGGCAGGTCACGGCTCAGAGGCTGCAGCCGTCCCTGTCCCTGCCCCAGAGACGTGGCACCAAGGTTCCTGTGCCCGGCACTGTGATACCACCAGTGTGAGTGCTCGGCCCCGTCCCAGCTGCCTTCCCACCCCGTTCCTTGATGTGCTTTCTGCACAGGACGGTGCAGAAAGGAGGGGAACCCTTCCTCCTCCCAACAGACCTGGAGACGGTGAGCAAAGGCCAGCCCAGGCACCTTTGCTGGCAGGAAGCAGAGCTGTGCTGGTGGTGGGGCAGGGATGGGGCAGGGCTGCGGGCCCTGGTCCTTCCCTCCCAAGGGCACTGTGCCATTTCTGTCAGGCTGAGCAGGGGAGGGCTGGGGTTTCTCTCACACAAAAAACACCCTTATTCCTGCACTCAGAGCCCTTTTGAAAACGATGCAAAGCCCGGTGCTGTTGGGACACTGGGGAGTTTGCTGGGGAGCAGGAACTGAACCAAGGGTTGACATTTTCCAGAAGGGGAGTTTTGTAGCCATTTTGATGCTGGATTCAATGGATGTGCTGGAGAGCAGAATGCACCTGGTTTTCGAGCTCCTACAGCCACTTCAGAGAGACACAGTGAGGGGGAGGGTTTCACCGGACCTTACACCATGCCAGCTCGTGAGGTTTAGCAAACTGGCCTTGACCTGACAGGGAAATCAGAGCTGTGGCTTGAGACCTGCCTCTGCACAGCTCTCTCTGTGTCACACAGACTGATCAGCCCAGCTGCAGCCCTGGAGAAAAACAAGGAAAAAAGCTCGTAAGCAAATTCTCCCCTCACCTGCTCCCAGGGGCAGCAGCTCAGCTCTCCCAGGCTGTGCCTAGCTCTGACTGCAGCTAGGAAAATCCTGCTAATGACAAGCTCCTGTGGCTGCCTGCAAAGAGCTTCCTGCTGAGCTCACCATCCCTTTCCCTTGAAGGGATGCACCATGGGTGCTGGTGGCAGCTGCAGCAGAGCCAGGGTCAGGCCAGCATCACGGGCAGAGCCTGTGCAGAGCTGCTGGAGGCAGAGGGGCAGGAGCCCACAGGGTGACGCTGATGCTGGGGAGCCCGGGGGCAGGGCTGGCCTGGGCTGCAGAGCCCCCAGCCCACAGCAGGCTGGGCACACACCCAGGCTGCAGTTTTGCATTTGAACCACAGAGCAGCAAAACCTAAGCCCAGCCCTGGCCCTGAAAGAGGGACTCGGCTCTGGTCTCCCATTAACCAGGTCTGGAGGGTCCACTCCTCTGCAAGAGCATGTGCTCCATGCCCCAGTCTGGCATGGCCCAAGCAGTCCCCACATAGCCTTTCCCAAGGGACAGATGCCACGGGGCTACCTCGCTGCAGCCTGTCCCTGGCCTGTGTGTGCTGCATTGCTACCAGCCCTCGCTGCACCCCAGCACTGCAGTGTGGGGGGAGAGCTGTGCCTGAGGGGGATATGGGTGGGTGGGCAGCCTGTGGTACCCACCCCGAGCAGCAGCCATCCTCCTGCCCTGCTGGGCCCCAGGGAAGGTGGGCTGCAGGCTGGCAGGGGGCTGAGGCTGTGCTGTGGTGGGGAAGGTGTCTGGGCTACCTGCAGTGCCGGCGGGCAGCTGCAGAGCTGCGTTGGGAAGGGGCCCTTTGGTTCCCCCCACAGCTGCTGCTGCGATGCCCGGCTGCAGCTCCCCAGCCCTGCAGCAGCCCCCTCCTTGGCCCCACACCACCCTCTGCTCCTTTTCTCCTCCCTGTGTTTCTTCCCTGCAGGCTGTGAAAGGTGCAGTCTGCCTGTGACCGTTTCTCCTCCCTCCCTTCCCCCTTCCTGCTGGTCCAAACCGCCATCCTGGAGCAGCCGGGCGGATTAGTGAAGGGATACCTTTGAAACCGATGCCAGGAAAGCTCCGTGGATCAGTTAACAGCAGAGTATAAAAAGCCCTGCCTGTCTCCCCCGCGCTCCCCCCATCTCTCTTCCTCCATGTCACTGGCCCTGGCTGCTGGCTCGCCCCTGGCTGGGGGCCTGCGATCCCAAACGTGCTCTCCAGGCTGGCTTGCCTCATTAATTAAAGAAGACAGATTTTTAGCTTCTCTCTCCTTTCCTCACTCTCTCTCTTCCTTTTTTTTTTTTCCTCTCCTTAGGGTTCCTGCTGGGAAAGCAGAGCCAGTCCTGTGGGGGCAGGGAGGGGGCCAGGAAAGGCCCAGGGGCGTCAGGCACGGATGCACTCTGCTGCAGGCTGCAGGATGCTGCAGGGCTCAGGATGCTGAAGGATGCAGGATGCTCAGAGCCCCCCCAGGCCCCCTCCCTCCTCACAGCCTCTGGGGGATGCAGGAAAAGGGGACTCAGCTCCCGGCAGCCTTGGGCCAGGGACTGACTGCAGTGAGGACAGTCCCTGATGTTGGCTACTGCAGCTGGGCAGGGACACGCAGTGGGACTGTGCTCATGGTGCAGAAAGCACAGGGCAGGCATGTGTGGTGTGTCAATGCAGGGTGTGTGGGGCAGCTGCATGTGGGGCAGCTGTGCATAGGGTAGTGTATGTTCTGGAGTGTGAGGAGTGAGGAGAAGCTGAGGGAACTGGGGTTACTTAGCCTGGAGAAGAGGAGGCTGAGGGGAGCCAGGAACAATCTCTTCAACTCCCTGACAGGAGGCTGGTGTGAGCTGGGGGCCAGACTCTGCTCCCCAGTAGTGAATGATAGGACCAGAGGAAATGAGCTCCATTTGCCCCAGGGGAGGTTGAGGTTGGAGCTGAGGCAGAACTGTTTCCCTGAGAGGGGTGTCAGCCCCTGTGCCAGGCTGCCCAGGGAGCTGGGGGAGTGCCCAGCCCTGGAGGGATCCCAAAGCCCTTGAGGGCCACGGTTAGTGGTGGGCTGGGCGGGGTGAGGGGAGGGTTGGACTCCAGGGGCTTCAAGGGCTTTTCCAGTTGAAAGGGTTCAGTGTTTCTCTGATGTAGCCACACATGGGTCAGTGTGGGTGGTGCAGTGGCATGTAGTGCAGCCATGCAGCATGCTTGGTGCAGCTGTGCATGCTGCAGCCATACATGGTGCAGTGTGTGGGGTGTGCTTGGTGCAGCTGTGTATGCTGCAGCGCATGTCCCTGCTCTGGGGCTGCCTCTTACAGTCAGAGCTCTGCTGGGTGTCCCTGCGCTGGTTTGCGTGGGGCAGCCCAGCCCCAGCATGGGCAGGGTAGGGTAGGGCCGGAGGGTGGGTGTGGGGCCAGGAGCTGCCCTGGGTGCAGCTGGGGCTCCCTGGTCAGGAGGCCTGGCTAGTTCCTCGGGCTGAATCATCCCCAGGTCTATCAGCCCTGCTGCAAGATTAGATTCAAGGCTTGTCTTTTGAAGCCGAAGCTCACTTCCCTCCGGCTGCACGAGCCGCAGCCCCTTCAGGGTTTCATAATAAAATGAATGCCCATGACCTGGCTGTTTGCTCACGCCTGGATCTTCCTTGATGGATGAACAGAAATTGCTCCCTGGCTGGGGTCATCTGCAGTAAAAATGGGCAGTGGCTTGGCAGGCCCCGCCGCGCTCGGGGCTCGCTGCCCACGCCCGGGACCCGGCTCCGAGCGGATAATCAATAATCATCAGGCTGGGCGCTGCGACGGCACCTTTGATCCGAGGATCTCGGAGCACTTTACAGCGGATAATGAACGGAGCCCCTCTGTGAGGCAGGCAGGAGTGGCTGCCTTTTAGGGGGGGAGTGGAGCCCAAGGACGGGCTGACCCCGCGGCTGCCGGCTCCATCCTGCTCCGCATCCCGCAGCCCCAGCGCCTTGGCATGACCCCAGAGGGTCTCCTGAGGAGGGCATGGTGCAAAATGCCCGTGGGGCTCGTTCCCCTGTAGCTTGTGGGTCTGATGCCTTCCTGAGACAGCCTGAGCTGCTCTGTTGACAAAGCTATTTTGGGAAAAGTAGCACAGGTTTGGGGCTCAGCTTGGCAGGGAACAGGCAGCCCTGGGATGCAGTGTGTTCCCCAGGGACAGGTGGTGTTGGGGCTCTTCCTTCCCCAGGCCGTGGCTTGAGGCTGCTGGCTCCTTGCAGTGGGCTGCAGCACCTCTGTGGCAGGGTGCAGAGCTGGGGCTGAGGATGAGGAGTGTTGCTCCTGGGGCTTTCAAGCTGCACCATGGTGGGCCTGGGGAAGGAGGCTGGCAGCAAGCAGCAGATCTGCCAGGTCCTGCCTGCAGCCAGCCCAGACAGTGTAAGCACAGCCCAAGCTTGATTTGCTCTCAGGGGTGACTGGCAGTGCCAGAGCCCCAGCCATGCCAGCCCCACTGCTGCATGCCTGTGCCCCCAGCCCCACAGCTGAGGCCTCTGCAGGCCTCACATTGCCCCCAGGCTGGCAGCCGGGGGGCTGGTGGTGAGGTCCATGGCACAGCGAGGTGTGTGGGGCTGGTGAGGACCATGGCACAGTGAGGTGTGTGGGGCTGGTGAGGACCATGGCACAGTGAGGTGTGTGGGGCTGGTGAGGACCATGGCACAGCGAGGTGTGTGGGGCTGGTGTGGACCATGGCACAGTGAGGTGTGTGGGGCTGGTGAGGACCATGGCACAGCGAGGTGTGTGGGGCTGGTGTGGACCATGGCACAGTGAGGTGTGTGGGGCTGGTGAGGACCATGGCACAGCGAGGTGTGTGGGGCTAGTAGCATGGACCCCAGCCTCGTGGTGAGCTGCTCATGGCCAGGCAGTGGGGCACAGGGGACCCGGCCCCGAGGATGCCACCCCACATCCCCTGCCTGCATCCTTCAGCCAGGGCGATGTCCTGCTGCTGGACGGCGTCCAGCTCTTGGGATGCCACCGCTGTGTCCCCAGCCCGCACTCGTCGGGCAGGATGGTGTCTGGCCCTCGGAGGAGCCGTGTTCCCGCGGGGGAAGGGGGGAGAGGCCGGTTTGGGGGTGTCCCCTTCCCGCACCCCCCGCACGCCCAGCTCCGCCGGTGCCGCAGCGCCGCCGCGGGGAAAGCGCCGGTGGCTCCAGCAATTAACGGGCTCGCAGATTAATTGCTTCTAATCTGCGCATCTCCAAGGTCACCTGTAAGACTGGGCGAGGGAAGAAAGCGTCCTTCCCCGGCGCCCGCCCCGAGGGGAGAGGCTGCAGCCCCAGGGACTGACTGTGGACCCCGACCACCCCCTGCCCCCAAGCCCTCGGTGGGAGCGTGGCCGTGGGGAGCAGCCCCCGCAGGGCGTGCGGGCGGGGATGCTGATGGGGATGCGAGCCTGGCGCCGACCGGGAGAGGGAAACACTGTCTTTGCTGGAGATGACCCGAAAACGTGAGTCGCGGTGCCGTGCCGGTCCGTGCCGCCCGCAGCCGTGCCGTCCTCTCTCCCTCCCTTTGTCTCTCCTGCTCAGCAGCGCTTCCAGTCTTCAAAGTGTTAAAAGTTTTCAGTGTGTGCTGCAGATCCCTCGCCTGCAGCCTCCTGCCCTGAGTCAAATTAATCATGTACTGGGAAACACAGCAGGCATGTACTAGCCCTGGGCATGGTGTATCACGTACTTTCTGGAATCTGTCACATGGGGAGCTTTCTGTTTTAGGCTCAATTGATCCTTTCTCGGTTTGATACTGTGTTTAATTGTGAGATGGGGCTGTGTGTTTTTGCTTCAGCCGAACTTAAAGGGCCGCTCTTCCCAGCCTTGTTTTCAGATGTCCGCAAGAACAGACCGCCGCTGTCTCCTCACCCAAACAAAAAGCCTTTCTCTCCCCGCACACAATATCCCCTCTGTATTGTCCACAACAAAGAGCAGGGCTAAATTAATTTTAGGTCCGTCTCTTTTAATGTAGGGCCGGGGAGGGGAGGTGCTTTGATTACTGCAGCTGACGGCTCAAACGAGATCCGCGAGAGGTGGCCCGGGCCGAGCGCTGCCTCTGCGGCGGGGATGGGAGGGGGAAGCGCCGGGCCCCCAGCACCCTTCCCCCGCTGAAGCGTCCGGTGCGAGGTGAGGTGAGCGGGAGCAGAGCCCTGCTCCTGGCCGGAGCTGCGTGGCCTTTCCGTTCCCCCGGAGCTGGGCCTTGCTCCCCTAGACGGAGCGGTCCGAGGAGGCGGGTGGGACAGAGGGCTGCCCGCAGCCCGGCGGTGCTGTGGGAGTGGCAAATCCCCCGCCCGTCCAGGTACGCAGAGCAGGGGGATTTATCGTTCTGTCTCCATGCAAAAGATTTTGAGAGCCTAACAAAAAAACCCCAAACTCAATCCAAACCCACAGCATCCCTTCGAAACCGGGTAAAAAGGGGGAAAGCAAACGTTGTTTGCCTGCGCTTTTCCTGCTGGAAAAGGCTTATCTGGAGCAGGCAGCGCCGTCGCTGTGCGCAGCCGCGTGGAACGGAGCCCGCGGGGCCGGGGCTCGGCGGGGGCTCCTCACCGGCCCGAGGGGCTCTGACCCCCCCAAACCCGGGCTCAGGCCCTCGCCGAGACCTGCCATCCCACGGCTCCGCCGGCCCTGCAGGGACCAGGAGGGAAGGGGCCGTGCGGCCACCGGGTCCCGGGGGCATCGCCGGGATGTGCAGTGGGAGGGGAAGGAATCCTGGCAGACAGGGCAAACTGATGCAAGGGGAGCAGGGGGGAGCGGGGCTCAGGGAAAGGAGATGTCTGATTCGGGAGGAGGGTAGGGAAGGGGATGCTGAGGGGAGCAGAGGAGGGGGATGAGAGACCCCAGTCAGGAGAGTTGGGCATTGGGAAAGGGGGCTGGGAGTGTTGGGAGGGGAGTGAGTGGATTGATGTGAGCTTGCGCAGTCTTTCACAAATTTAGCCAGAGATGCAGGACAGAGAGGGGAGGGAGAGGTGGTGTGGACAGCTCAGCTCCAGATCCTCCTTGCCTGCACCTTCTTCCCCTTCAGAGCGGTTGGTCAGGGCAGGGGCTGGCACGTGGAAAGGGTCCTGGCCAGCCTCTGTGGTGAGGCAGAGCCCAGGTGCCTGCTGGCTCCCCTGCAGCCCTGTTTCTCAGTAGAAACTTGCTCCTGGTTTATAAATATTCAGTGCCAGCAAAAGCCATTAATGTTGCATTAGGGCTGTGAGTCGGAAAGCCCCAGAGCCAGGCGGCTCAGAGCTGCGGCCGCAGCCACGTCCCCGCGTCCACGCGCAGCTGCATGACGTGCCTCGGGCTGCAGGGGCCGGTGCAGGCAGCGCCTCACCCCTCAGCCCAGCACCTCTGGCCACAGAGCAAAGCTGAGGAGAAGGAGGGCAGGCTGTCTGCCTCTCAGACCCCACATCTCCCACCCCCACGAGATGCAGTGGTTGTAGGCTGAAGGCTAAGTGGCTTCTCCTGGTGTGGGATGTGTTGGGAGCCAGGCATGACCCAGAACATCTCTTCCTTTGTCCAGCTTTTCAGGAGCCAGGCATGACCTTCTGGGGCAGAACATCTCTTGCTTTGGCCAGCTTTTGGGGAGTGCCACAGGAAGCCCCTTGGCTGCAGCTGCCTGACCTGGCCTCATGGGCTGCACCCTGCATCCGGCAGCACATGCAGAGCCGCATCCAGGAACAGGCAGCACAGTTCTATTGACACAGAAGCTGGGGAGAGGAGCTACATCTGTGCAAAGCAGCCATCCAAGTGTTACTATTGGGACCAAATTTTCTCACTTCCAGGAGAGCTCTGAGTGTGACAGCCTGCAGACTTGGGCATCGCTCTCAGGCAGCTTCCTCACATAGCTCATTGTATTTTGCAGATCCACCGAGCAGCCGTGTCCCTTCCACCCCAGCAGCACGTCACTGAGCTCAGGGTGACAGAGGCAGCAGCAGCTGGATGGGAAAGGGGGCACACAGAGCAGAGAGAGGGAGGGGGGAATGCTTTGGGGAGACAGTGAGGAGCAGGCGAGGTAGAGAGAGGTGCTGGAGAGGCTGGTCAGAGGCTCAGAGGGCGTGATGGACTGCTGAGCTGGAGACTCAGCTCTTGGATATGGAAGGGGATGCTTAGGTCTGAGAGCTCTGGAGGTAGCTCAGTGGGTTCATCCTGCTCCGTCTTGGCTGGAGTGTAAAACCCTCCTCCCTTTCTTCTTGCTGCTGCTGTGCCTCTCACCTCACAAACTGTCCCTGCTCCCCTCCTCCAGTACTGTGGAGAGGCACAGGGGACCACAGCCCTGTCTGGCATGCAGAGAGCCTGGGCTCAGCATATATATGCAGGATGTCAAGGTCTGGCAGAGAGGAGGGGAGGGTGAGTCCCTCTGGGCTAGAGCAAGGTTCAGTGGCTCTTCAGGATGCCTGCAGCCTCCCTTCCCAGAGGGCTGGGCAGTGCATGAAGCTGTCTTGGAGCTCCTAGAGGAGAAGAGGGCTGAGACAAGAAACTGCTAAAGTTGATTTCTGCAGCTCACCTGAAATAGCACAAAAGCAGCAGGGAAAAGGGAAGGTGTGTTTTGTCTGAGGTGAGAAATCTATTCGATAGCAATATGCTGGAGACAAGGGAAAGAAGTTACCTGTCCTGTGTAGGGGATTGTGGCTAGGTGATGGTAGTGAGATACTGAATGGTCATTTAGAAAGACAGCAAAGAATAGAGGCTTTGCCTATTTGAGAGTAAACCCTGGGAGGAGTGTCTTCCCCCAGGTTTGCGGACTGGATAAGAGTGAGGATCCCAGGAAGGGGCCCTGTGTGATTGGGCAGCGGGAGCCACTCACCCTTGGCGTTGTGCAATGTGTAACACGGGTGTAACTGAGCTGCCAATCTGCAGGAAAAGCTCTGGGAGCAGAAAACCTGCCAGGAACCTTCCAGAAACATGCAGGTGTGAGGCTGTCGTTGCCCCAGCTGGGCTGGCTGGGGAGCTGAGGGGTCACACTGCAACCTGGTTTGGTGACCACTGCCACAGGCACAGAGGGAAGGGGCTGAAGGGGCCCAAGGTCCATCCCTGCTCTCTGTGAAAAAACCCACGTCTTGTGACTGGAAATACTGAGCTGCATGAGTGATGTGCTCCCTTCCACAGTGGGCTTTGGTTCCACAGCTCTGACCAAGGGGTGCCCAACCTTCTCCCTGTAACGGCAGATCCCCCAGGACAAGTTCAGCAGGTAAGCGAGGTGGCAAAGCCTTTCCAGCTTTTTTTTCCAGCTTAAAGGGCTTTTACAGCCGAAAGGATTTGATGGTTCTGTGAGTCTCTGGTTCTGTGAAATGCAGCACCAAGCTGCTCCTTGCTTGGTCTCCCCTGTTGGGTTTGAGGTGGATGCTGCCCCTTCACACAATGTCCCCGTCCTGGGTCTGCACGGGGGACAAGATGCAACCCAAGGGAAAGGAGGTTTCCAGAGGCTCAAGGAAACCACCCACAAACCCTGAGAAAACTCTTGGTGCTTGAGGGGTTGGGAAGGAGCTCGTCACCCTCTGCCTCTTGTCTCTCTGCTGTAGGGAACGATAAGCAAGCGAGGAGGGGAGGGTTGGGCAGCGTTATGAGTCGGAGGCCGGCGTGACTCCCCCTGTCTGCTCCGTGGAAATGAGAGTGTGTTTCTCATAATGGGGGAATACATGCAGGGAGAGAGAAAAGATGTTTTAAAAAAGAAAGAAGGAAAGGGGGGAGGGGGGAACCGAATCGATATAACAGAAGCATTAGGGCACTCAGGGGAGTGTTTTACTGGGGCCATTAATATACTTCTCAGGTGGTAAAAGCCACTTAGCCTTTAAAAATGATAATGAAATGTTAACTACCCAAAGCATTATTGCTGAGTCACGGAGAGCCAGGCAGCCCTTCAGCTCCTGCCTGACCCAGGGCTGCTGGTGGGGCCACGGCCAGCCTGGGGAGCACAGCCCGGCACCGGTACCCTGGCACACGGCACTGCCCGCGGCTGCTCTGGCACCGAGGCCCTGGGGAGGGGGCACATTCCTGGTGCCGTGACCCCTCTCCTGCTGCAGAGGTGGGCAGAGGCAGGTGAGACCCAAGCAGGATCGGGCCCACAGCCACGTGGCTGCCAAACCGCAGGGAGCTGGGGACTGGGAGGTGACCACGTTTGCCAAAGCCCATGTGCAGGGATGGTTTGGCCTGGCCTGGCTGTGGAGGGTCCCATAGTGGGAAGCAGGGAGGGCTCTGACTGTCCAGCTGCCGTGGTTCCAGCCTGGATGGCAATGCAGCCACTCACTCACTCACTCACTCACCCTTTCCCTCCCCACAGCTCCCGTGGGAATTGGAAAAGAAAAGCAAAACTGGTGAGTTAAGGTAAGTACAAGTATAATAACCAAACTGAAATATGCTAACAGCAATAATAATAGCAGTAATGGAGAGAAACCAGCCCCAAGCACAGCCAAGTGCTGCCCAGTGCAGCAATGCCCCAGCAGTGATCCCCCCTCTGCCAACCCCCCAGTGCCTGTGCTGGGCACGACTGCTATGGCATGGAACAGCCCTGGGGCTGGCTGGGCTCAGCTCTGCTGGCCATGCTCCCTCCCAGCTCCTTGTGCACACAGCGGCCTCCCCCCAGCCCAGCCCAGTGGCTGGTGGCACAGGGTGAGGAGCAGGAACGGCCTCGGTGCTGTGCAGCCCTGCTCAGCAAGAGCCAAACGTCCCTCTGGGCTCAGCCTTCAGCCTAAACTCCAAATACAGCCCTGCAGCAGCTACTGGGGAGGAAATCAACCCCATCCCAGCTGAAACCAGGATGTGACATGTGAGGGGGTAAGACCCCCCTCCTCTTTGCTCCTGGGAGATGGCTCTAAGCAACCCTGGAGACCTCATGCATTTCTGGTCTACATTTCACAGACCATTGGTGACTGCAGGTACCTGGCTCATGGCACCCTAAAACACTTAACCAGCATGAGGACTCAGACAGTCCCATACTGATGATTGTGCTGAGTTTTGGAGGCACTGGGCACCCCCTAAATTACTGACCAGCTCTGAGAGGGTCAGATTCTGGCTGTGTTCTTGTCAACAGTGGCTTTTTTTTTGCCCTGCAAGGGAGCAGGGATTCTCATTTCTCATCTTTTATGTATTCCTGACTCTTATTTGATTGTGAAGGGCCCAAGCAGTCCCCTGCAGTGTCACACGAGGAAATTCAACAGGCCTGCATGGTCCAGCGAGCTGAAGTGTGAGATGAAGGTCTTCTCCTAGGACGATTCAGTGCCCAAGCAGAAAATTAATTTCCTTCCATCCATCTGTATATGACCCAAAGCCTTCCCTAGTCAGGGAGATTACGAGGGTTTTTTCCATGAGTGTGGATTGAAAGTCAGAGGTAGCTGTGAAGGATGCTGGAAGAGGACTGAGCACCTGGAGGGGCAGGGAGCAGCTGGGCTGCTGGAGGCACAGCAGCACCCTCACCCACAGCACCCGTTGCAGGCACTGCTGAGACACGTTTCTGGGGAATCTTTCTCACTTGGGCAGCTTTCACCTCTGTCAGTGAGGGCCTGACAGCACCTGGAGCAGCCAAGTGCCTTTCTTTGCCCCTTGTAGCAGAAGCTGCTATGTGTGCATCAGGGCATGCTGCCTGTGGCACACATCCTGACTACTGCAGGCTATAAAGTAGAGTTAAGGTTCTGATGAGATTATGGCTGGGACTCTGGCATGCCACTGAGCAGGTTGTGAGTGTCCCCAGCCATTTCTGAAAGCCACTCTGCCTGGTACGAGGCTGCATTTGCCAGTGGCTTGTGGGAGAGGCTCCTGTGGCCCAGCATCTTGTCTGGGAGCGTAGCCCTGAGATGAACCTGCCCGGAGCCATTCCAGCTGCGGGGTGCACCTTGTGCCCTGGGAAGGGCCTCTTCCCATCTCCCTTCTCCCTTCCCTGCCTCACCTCCGTGCTTTGTCCTGGGAAAGGGATTAGCAGGAGGTGGCTCTGACCTCTGCCAGACCTGCAGGTCCTGCTGGGGCCCAAATTGTCAGAGCCTGGGTGTGCAGGATGGAGGCAGGAGCATGCCCATCGAGCCTGCAGCTGCTGCGGGTTGTGCAGGAGGAAGATGTGCAGTTCTGCTTTCCTGCCCTAGAGCTGGAAGCTGTGTCCATGCTCCCAAACCAGACAGCACCGGGTTTCCCTCATGCTCTGTGCAGGCAATGCTGCAGAGAGTCTGCAGGAAGGGCACGTGAAGGGCATGTGAGAGGACACGGGGGGCCTGTGCGTGTGCTGGGAGGAGTGGCTCTGTGTCTGCAGGGCACAGCGCGGCTGCAGCTGGCTGCTGAGAGCTGAGCGGGCCAGGCTGCTCCCTGGGCTCGGGCAGCTGGGGTTGGTGCCCTGCTCCCTGCCCTGTGCCCTGCTCCCTGCCCAGCCCCTGCCCCCAGGCAGCCCCGTGATGAGGAGCCAGGCAGCCGCCCGGTGCCGCCACGCTCCATCCCCAGCGCCCGCTGTGAGAGAAATTGCCTGGGATCAGGTGGTGCCAGCCAATTTCTCTCGCAGCAGGGGCTGCAGGTAAAGCACCTTGCTGGAGAGGGGCTGCGCTGCTCTGAACTTTCCCTGTTGCCCGCCTGAACTCGGGGAAGAGGAGAAGGGATATTGTGTGCGCTCAAGCAGAAGCGGAAGAGATGCCAAGAGAGGAGAGGAGCAGATGGAAAAGACAGAGAAAGCTCGAGATGAGGAGAGAGCAGGAAGGAAGGAGCAGAGGAAGGATAAAGCAAGAGGGAGGTGAGAAAAGAGCTGGAGCTGGGGTGCCACAAAGCAGTGGCCAAGGCGGCAGGAGAGCTGCATCTTCTCTTTCTTGTCCTACAAACCAGACACAGACGTGGCAGCAGCTAATCTTCCTGGCTTGTGAACAAAAGGATTCTTTTTATGCCAGTAATCCAAGAGCTGCCATGCCACGGCTCTCCCAGCTCATCTGCTGTGAATGCACTTCTGTGGCGTCCAACTGAACGGGTTAGCAAAATAAAGACAGATGGCAATGGATTAGCTCTAACACTTCTCCTGTATCACAATGCGATCGCTGCCGTCTCCTCCTCGGCCTCCTCTCAGGACACTTTGCACTGCAGCTGCGCAGCCACCCCCAGCTACGCACCAGTGGCCCGGCCCCGGAGCCAGCGCTCGGCACCGTGCCCATAGGAAAGGTTCTCCCGGGGTGTTTTTTGGTTGTTTCTTGGAAAACACATCTTAGGGAGAGGCTGTGGTGAGAGGGAAGGATGAGCACACAGCCGCCCCTCTGCTGAGGTGGGGCTGCTTTGTTAGGTGAAATGGAGAAGGAGACTGGCTGTTCTCAGGGGTACCCAGTGACTGGTACAGGCAACAGGCACGATCTGTAACTCAAGAGGATCCCTCTGAACATGAGCAAACGCTTTTATACTGTGATGGTGACTGAGCACTGGCACAGCTTGCCCAGGGAGGTCGTGGAGTCTTTATCCTTGAGTGCACTCTAAAGCCACCTGGATGTGGTCCTGGACGATGGCTGTAGGTGGCTCTGCCTGAGACTACTGGTTGTACCAGATGACCTTCCGAGGGCTATTCCAACCTCAGCCAGGCTTTACTTCTGTGATTGTGTGACTGTGTCCTCTACAGCAGTGATTTCCAGACGAGGAAAAAGAGAGCAATGTGTTTGTACTCATCAGCTGTAAGCAGGACGGCCGGCTTCTGTCTCGGACAGGTATGTGGCTGACTGAGATGTGGCTCTGATAGAGACCACAGCACTAAGGTTTGGTGCAGGAAAAGTACATGCAAAAAGAGTCAGCATGTGGCTGAATACACAGAAGGGTCCTGAGGCACCAGCAATTCCTGCAGGCTAATAGGAACAGCTGAGCCGAGCCAACAGTGATCAGCAAAGTGTGTTGCATCAGGTCACAGAGCTGGGTTGGATTAGAGCCTAAAAAAATTAGAGTCTGGTTTTGATCTTGAATTTCAAGTCAGCTCCTCAATGCTCAATCAGAAGAGTCAACTGTGAGGGTGAGTAAATCCAGGATTATGGTAGATTTGTGGCCAGCCATGAGCCCATCACACGAGGCAGCCTTGGCAAAATGGCAGAGCTGTAAACTTGCACCAACTCGAGTGCACGTCCGCTTCTTGAGTTGTCTAATAATCATGAGCTCAACTCTACCACACAGCTCCTTTTATTCCAGTTGCAGCTTTCATCTGTGGCTCCACACCACTTGCTAAAGCTTTCTCTGGATTTTGTGACAGGATTAAGTTTGGTTATCAGTGGGAAAACCAAAAATCAGATCAAACTTGAACTGGAGTCAGAATTCCGGGAGAGCCAGACCCGGCTGTGCCCATGCTGGCCAGGAGCTCCACCACAGCACCGGTGACCAGTCTGTTTTGCCACACAGGGACAGTGCAGGCTGACATCTTTAAACACTGGACATCTCACTGATACAGGTATTTTTTTCCCTCAGGCTGCCAAACCCCAGATTTAGACATCCCCAGAAGGGGAAACACACTTCCATCACCAGGGCAGTGTTTGGGAAGTTTGCCCTGAGCAGGGCTGGACACACACTTGGAGATGCTGGGGAAGTGAAACACTAAACAACCTGCTACAGAGTGAACAAGGCATGCTTCTCCTCATGAAATGGAAGGCTTATTCCTGTTGGTGTGCAAGGCTCTGCCAAAGCCAGGCTGAGCGGGCAGCTTGGATTTTGACACTTCTTGTCTTCAGGGTGCTGGAGTTTTTTGCAACCTCCTCTGCACGTTTTCTCTTTCTCGTGCAAGGTGGAATTGGACAGACAGCCAAACAGCAGGCACTGAATGCACGCTGATGACAGCCTGCCAGCGTGCTCTGGGCTCCTTCAGGATGCTAACAATAGACAAGCCATTATCACCCCTCCCATGCGTGGAGAGGGTCTTGCCAGGGGTGATTGCAATCATAGCCGCCAGCACAGCTTTCCCTCAGCAGCACACGTGGCTTTTAGGGATGAGGTTTGGCTATGTGGGAACCAGCAACTGCTCCTTTTACAACCTGACCTGCTCAGAGTCTGCCTTCAGCTGCTCTGACTCACCTCCCTGCTTCTGAGAGCGTTATGTCTCCCAGGATGATGCCCACCGTGCTGTGCTGCACTTCTGTCCCTATTGCCAGGGTCTCCCGGGGCCGCACGGCACCGTGGGCTGTTGTGGAAGCAGCGTGCCAGCCTGTGCCAGCTCGGTTCCATTCTGCAGAGACACTGCAGTCCCCTCACATCCCAACACAAAAGGCAGCTGCTGCAGATGGCCTCCCTGCAGGCCGACACCTGGACCTGCCGGCGTGGGCTGCAGCCCCCACATGCAGCTCTGCTCCCAGCAGCCACCCCGCCACTGGCTCTGGGAACAGCCTGGAGGGCTGCACAGTGGGGAAGGAAGAAACAAGGACATCTGAGGCAGACACAAATGTGAGAAGGCTGGGCCGCAGCAGAAGAGAGAAGCTGCAGCCAGTGCGGGATCATCTTCGCCATAAACCTCCTCAGCCAGCACTGCAATTTGCATCTGGATGCGTTTCATTCCCTGTCAATGTTCATTAGCAGCTGCCCAGCGCTAAGCTGCCTGCTTGGGAATAATTAGGACCCTTTCTCTGAAGGTCGTGGCAGTCCTAACATGGCAACTCCCCTTGCTTGGAGCATCCCAGCGGTCAGGCGCCACAAGCCCGGGCTCAGGTGCCCCTGCGAGAGGCTGCGGGAGCACACGGGCGCTGGACAGGGCAGGCAACACCTCTGGGGCTGCTGTGAGTTATTGTCACAGCACCTCTGCTGGCTTAAGCTGCAGACAACAAAGGGCTGGACAAAGGGAGGGAAGACAGAATATGGAACAAACCTAAAAGAGGGTGTTATGTTTGAGCTTTTACCCCTGCTGACAGCCCAGGGTTCTTTGTTCTTTCACAGAGCAGTGGCTCCAGGACAGTGTTTTAGGGGGGTGGGTCACCATAACTCAGCCCTCAAGCCCATGGGTTTGGGCACTGAAGAGACTCGTGCGTCACTGTTAGCCAGCCAAGGGAGCCCCAGGGCTTGCATCAGCTTTGAAGAGACTCTACAGAGCACAGGCTGTGCACATGAGGACATGGTGCTGCTGGCTCATGGTAGAGTGGTCTCCTGTTGGGTTTTGTGGCCAGACTGGGGAGGCAGCGGTTCGGCCTCCCACAGCACAGGAACACTCTGCTTCCAGCCCCTCTCTAACTGTGAGCACACAACTTCAGTGTCGTGTGCTTCCAGGACTTGTCTGAGCTGCCTGGGGGGGGCTGTGGTCAGCAAATGCAAGGCTGGGGAAACTGGGATAAGGTTTCTCTTGGTTCCTTTGATGCACAAGCTTTGCTTGGCCTTTGCTGTCACACTGCAGAGCTTCATCACATGTGCTGACTTTGGTCCCAGGAGCAAACAGCAGCAGACACCTCTGTAGGACATGAACCCAGCCACAACTGCTGGATGGTTCCAGCTGTCCTTGAGAAGGACTCTGCTGCAATGTTTCCTCACTGGCTCCTGGCTACTGGCCTTGGCTCCTCCAGCCCTCTTTGCTGTGGTTATTGCCCATCTCCCAGAGGGCATCGGATGTGGGGTGCAGGCGGAGAGTGTCTGGCTGACAGGGGATAGGAGCGAATCAGGGCCTCTCATCCCTGCCAGTGTGCTTGAGAGCATGGACTGACATGGCTCTTCAGGTCAGGATGCTGTTGCTATGGCCAAGCCCAGCCCTGTTTTGTCAAGAATTCCCAGCACAGACAAAGGCCAGGATATGGCCTTTGTGTAACTGTAATACAGCGAGGCTTTGTTACACCGGAGTACCTTGCTTTTTAAACATTTAAATAAAGGAATAAAGTGTAACCTGGAGCCATTTCCAACTCCCAGGCACACACAGAGCTGCTCTGCTCCATCGAACCCATGCATATTTACACAGCTCCTTATTAAACAAACAAGAGTCACTCTGTCTGTCAAAAACTTGCATGAAGTTGGAGGGTGTTTATGGTGTCTCTGCAGATGCTGCCTGTGTTTGGTGTCTCTGCAGAGGCTGCCTGTGTTTGGTGTCTCTACAGAGGCTGCATGTGTTTGGTGTCTCTGCAGAGGCTGCATGTGTTTGGTATCTCTGCAGAGGCTGTATGCTCTGTTGAGACAGGGACTGGCTGTGTTTTGTGTTTTGTGTTTTGTGCAGCACCTGGGAAGGCTGGAGTAGGAAACACAACAGCTGCACTCCCTGGGATACCATGCAGTACATGCACAGCATCGTACACACTGTGGGATGACCTGATGCTATGAGAACTGTGCAGCAAATCAGAGGAACAGTTGGTCATTGAGTGCTGGCTGCTCTTTCCACCCCTGTTTTGACCACTGATCAGTGCCAGAAGTTGAAGTTGGGAGCTCTGGTCCATCACCAGCCCTCTTGTGCTGTCCAGACAGTCTGGTCCCATTTCTTACCACGTATTTAAGCAGCACATGGCCATGACCAATTCATGGTAGCACTGACTTAGAAAGGGTGTGTTTAAATTCATTGAAGGAGGGAGGCAGTGCTCACCACAGTGGTTACAGGTCTTTGATTTCCATGGGCGTAGGATCAGTGTTTTAATAGGATTTCAAGGCACTGTGGTACAACAGCTCTCCTTCCAGCACAGCAAGATGGGGGAACTGAGCTCTCCTCTGAATGTTTGCCCCTCGGTTTCTCTGCTGTTATGGCAGGAACTGAATCTTTCAGTGTTGTTTGAAGATAGCTGAGTCCCCTTTGTAATTTGCTAGAGTGGATTAGAGTAACTTTTTTATTAAATTAGAGGCTTTCTCTGAAGCATCCTAAAAAGAGCTGGTTTCATTAGCAGGCTGATGATTTATTACTGATAATGACTGTTTACAAAACAGCCTGCAAAGGCCAGGAGGCCCCGCTCAGGTGACTGCGTATTTCTACAGGCAGCTCCAGCCCTCCTGAGCAAGCTGCCTGCCCCAGGCTCAGCAAAAAACCAGCTGCTGATTGGAAGTGATTTGCAAGGAGAGTTTAAACAAACTAATCCATCTCTGTTGTAGCTGATGTAGCTCTGGAGGGGACTGATCTTAGCTGGAGGCTTCTGTAGTGTTTTCTCTGGGCTGCCCACACTTGCTCCTCTCTCAGGATGGTGCTGGCAAGGCAAGGATTGGTGCAATCCCACATCACCTCTTTACAGTCTCGTCCTTTGAGTACCAGCCAATCAACTGGTCTGCTCGCTGGTGCCGTGTGTCACCAACTCCAGCTCCAGCCAGAGCCCTGTGACTTTTTAGCATCCTCAGCCTTGACTGGAGACATGGAGTCCTTTGAGCTCAATGAAAGGAGCCCGGAGCAGTGTTGTCTCTTTACTCCACTCTTCTGGTGGAGGGGTCTCTGCTAGGTTGCTTTGCCAACAAATTGCATGTGTTGAGCCTGATTAGCGAAAGGCTGCTGTGTGCTGGACTTGATTCTCAGGGCTCAGGGGCTGCTCCTGCAGCCCACAGCAGCTGAAGGGTGAGGTGAGTGCTGTGCAGCACTGAGCATCCCTCCCTTAAACATCAGCCACAGAAGCAGGGCTGCTGAGCCTGCAGGTGTGGGAGAAAGGGCTGAGGAGCATGGAGTGGTGCCATGGCCACAGCCGGGGAGGATTGATTGCCCTGCACTAGAGCAGGGCCGGCCGAGCTCTGCTGCAGTGCCGTAGGCTGCTGGCTCCAGCTGCTGCTGCCAGGGTGAATGTTTGGCTGAGGCTGGACGTGCTTTTGTCTAAAGGAATCATTCTGGGTTGTGTACACAAGCTTTTTTAGGAGCAGCTTTCTGTTCTCTTTGTTCTGTACCTCTGGTAGGTTCTGTTTCAAAGACCTACTCAAAGAAGTTGCACCCGGACAGCTTCTCTTGGCTTTGTGGGAGGAAAACACCCTTCCCAGCCCTGCACACAAAGCCACAGATCTGACAGAGTGAAGCCAGAGATCTCTCCTGGGCCTGAGCTTCCATAGAATCATAGAATGGTAGGGGTTGGAAGGGACCTTTAGAGATCATCTAATCCAACCTCCCTGCAGAAGCAGGGTCAGGAACATGTCCAGGTGGGTCTTGAAAACCTCCAAGGAAGGAGACTCCACAATCCCTCTGGGCAGCCTGTGCCAGGGCTCCATCACTCTCACTGTGAAATAGTTTTTTCTTATGTTTAAGTGGAACTTTTTGTGTTTCAGCTTCATCCCATTACCCCTTGTCCCGTTACTATCTACTATAGAAAAAAGGGATGTCCCAACCTCCTGACACCCACCCTTTAGATATTTATAAATGTTAATAAGATCTCCCCTCAGTCTCCTCTTCTCCAGACTAAACAGCCCCAGTTCCCGCAGCCTTTCCTCATATGAAAGATGCTCCATTCCCCTGATCATCTTGGTGGCCCTGCACTGGACTCTCTCCAGCAGTTCCCTGTCCCTCTTGAGCTGAGGAGCCCAGAACTGGACACAGGACTCCAGATGAGGCCTCACCAGGGCAGAGTAGAGGGGCAGAAGAACCTCCCTCGACTTGCTGGCCACACTTTTCTTGATGCATCCCAGGATGCCATTGGCCTTCTTGGCCACGAGGGCACATTGCTGGCTCATGGTCAGTTTATTATCAATCAGGACTCCCAGGTCTCTCTCTGCAGAGCTGCTCTTCAGCAGTTCCATCTCCAGCCTGTACTGGTGCAGGGGGTTGTTCCTTCCCAGATGCAGGACTCTGCCCTTGTCCTTGTTGAACGTCATGAGGTTCCTCTCTGCCCAACTCTCAAGCCGGTCGAGATCCCACTGAATGGCAGCACAGCCTCTGGGGAATCAGCCGGTGCCCCCAGTTTGGTGTCAGCAGCGTGCTGAGGGTACACTCTGTCCCCTCATCCAGGTCACTGATGTAAATGTTGAACAAGACTGGCCCCAGAATTGATCCCAAAAAACAAGAGGATCCCAAAAGAAGAGGATCCCAAAAAATGCCCATCATGGAGGCAGAAGGTCCTTGGCCACCCAGGAGGACTGTACAGTCTCTGCAGGGCTCAGAAAACTACATCGACTGCTGTGTGGAGGCAAAGTGAGAAGATGTGGTTGCTGCTAAGCCACGAGTCTGCCAAGCAGAAGTGAGAAAATGCCTCCTAATAAGCTTTTTGTTTTGTTTTGTTTTTAACAGAATGTCATTTCCCTATCAGGTAATAGAATTACCAAAGGAATGGCCAGGATACTGCTCAAGCACACAGCTCCATCACTGCTCCTGCAGAGGTGCCGAGGGCAGCTGCCAGACTCCCTGGCACCCTGCGCCCTTCCAGCCTCTCCAGGAGCAGCAGTGTGCAGTCGTCAGCAGTGAGGAATTCGTGCCTCCTCAGATGCTTTCTGAGCACTGATTCCCTGCCAGGAGCCGTGTAGACACATCCTTCATGGCCTCACAAAACCCTCCGAGGGCTTTGGCCCAGATGGTACCCCACGTAACTGCAGAGTCCTCAGCCAGTGCTCTGCTGGTTCCCACTGAATGTGACACCAAGATTTAAACAGTCCCCTCTGGTTCTCTCTCACCCTTGCATGTTTGCTGCCCTGACCAGCTGGGCCACATCTAAGCAGCAGCACAAGAGCCAACGGCTCTGCTGCCTGTGCTGCAAATTCATGGGATCGGTGGAGATGCTTCCCCCACTCCCCCCAGTCCTGCTCACTGCTGGGGCAACTTGTCACCTGCCTCCGTGCAGCTGTGTCCTCTGGAGCTGTCGATGGAGCTGGTTCGATCTCATTTCATCAAACTGGCTGTTGAAATCTCAGGTGGCTCCTGTAAAACCAGTTAAAATCCAGTTCTTGAGACATGCCGTCTGAACTCAGCTTATTGGGTGGTTCTGGTCTGCTCCATCTTAGACTTCAAGTCCTTGTCTCTACAATGAGCTAGGAGATAATCTTGGGTGCCTTCAAACACACCTCCAGGACCGGCTGACATTCCAGGAGCGGCACGTCCCTGCTTTGTTCTGCCCTCAAGTGAAGGCCTCAGCGTGCTCAGTGGTGTGTAACTGAGACGTAACCCGCTTGGATGGCAACTCAAGGGCAGTGCTCTCTGCGCAGGTACCCGCGGCTCCGCGAGCTGAGACACAGCCGGGGCTCGGGGCGTCGTGTGTCACATACACTCACGTTCCCCAGCCAGCCACCCCCCTCCTGCCCTGAGAGGCCTCGTTGGGTTTTCACATGCCCCCGGGGAAGATGCCGGGTTCCCCGCTGCCGCCTCTCAGCTGTGCTGGGTCACACGTGGGTCGGCTCTCGGGCCGTCACCGCGCTGCCGCCTCCTCGCCGTGACACGGCACGTGTGGCAGCACCTGCCCAGGGATGGAAACAGGCAACAGCAGCTGGGGGTGCACAGTGCAGCAGTTTTGCCTCGTCTTTTTGAGTCAGGAGTTGTTTGCAAGTGTTTTGCCTCTCTGCACTGATCTTTCCCAAGCTCATCCTCCTGTCCATCCCCTTGTATTTCCTCCTATGCTGACTCTCCCATTTGCTCCTGACTCATTTGTGTCTGGTAGGGCACAGGCAGCATCACACACTCAAATCCCCTGCATCTCCAAGTCAATTCTCATGTCACATCTGCTGTGTCTTGTGCCCGCTGTACACAGGAGCCCGGGAGATCTGCACCTGAGCATCAGCCTTGTCATTTCTGAGGAGCTCAGAGGTGCCGGGTGCAGCATCAGTGGGTGCTCTGGGCTGGACCAGGCAGCCTGATTCTTCCTGAACATGTTCTCTCTTTCCAGAGCTGCTACATTTTGAAAGCAGGGAAATCCCAAACTACACAACACCCAAGGTGCTCTGTTGTTGTTGCTGTTTTTTTCCCCCAAACCTAAAGGATGAGAATGGCAGGAAACAGCTCTCAGTGGGGAGACTTTCCCAGTGGTTAAAACTCTGCCAGCTTGGTGTGGGACCAAACAGGGCACCATGAGTGCCAGACTCAGCCTGCAAACAGCAAGCCTGCAAAGTGAGGAGGTCCTGCTTTCTGCACAGGTGGAGCAGGTTTCACATCCTATTCCTGTGGGAATGTCACCACCTACATCTTCAGCTGTGAAGACTGTTCCTAGTGAGGTCTTGCTATTGTCTCCTTTGTTCCTGGGACTAAAACCCAGGAAGATGGAAGCAGTGTGAATGTATGTTTGTTAAAGGAACCCAAACATCCCTGCCCCACAAAGACTGTTTTCAGGTTGTGTTTTTAAAGTGGCATCTGACACAAAGAGCTGGAGGCAGCTAATGCAGCACAGCAGCCACTGGCTGATGGGAGTGAGCAGCATTGCTGATAAGCTCATCTGATCAAGCTGCTGCTGGGCACTGCAGATGCAGTGGCTTTAACGTCTCTCAGTGCCACAGCAGAGCTCTGGGGCAGAACTGCCAGGAATTACTGTAACCCAGCCTGGCTCTTGTCCTGATGGGTCCTTACAGTGTGGTCCTCTGTGCCACAGCTGTCACTGACCTGACCATTGCAGCACTGGCTGGTGCCTAAGTAAACTGCACACACTCATGCAAGTTGGGACCAAGACTTCACAGGCAGCATAGACTCCTTGTAGCTCCATGGGGTTTTGGTGTCCTGTGTTGTTGGAGCAATGATTAAATCTGCTGGAACTGGTCCAGGTAGGTGATCACCTGATTGTAGATGTTTCCTGTCAGAAGCTGCTGAGGTTGCCCCATCAATGTTGGGGCTGGGTTAAAGAACCTTCATGTGCATGAGCTTCTCCCATCATGAGAAGCAGTGAATTGGGGTGGGAGAGGAGGGAAGTTCAAAGGAAGGAAATCTGAATATGGTGGGTGTGTGTCCTCATCTGTCTGCTAGAACAGGCAGAGGATTGCTCTGTCCTCTGGTCCTCACACTGCAGAGGACTGGGTCTCTGGGGAATCACGCTGGGCTCGGGTACTGTTGATTGCCAGCCTATGCTAACCCAACTAAACAGCTGATCTCTTACTAGTTCTCATGGCATCCTGTCAATTGAGGCAATTCCTCAGTTGGAAGGGAAGATCTGGGCTCAGGGTGTTTTCAGGACATGCAAGACATGTGCCACTTGAAATGTGGCTCATCTCACTCCTGAGCCTGAGCAATGACAAGCTGATGCCTGGGATTTGCACTGGGTTGTATCCCAGAGCCCATGATGTGTAACTCAGTGCTCACAGCTCCTTTCACTTGCTGCATTGGAGCCAGAATGGTTGTTAAGGTGATAAACCTCAGCGGCTATCCCTGGGTTTATGGAGATGGCCAGGGCTGAAAGACCCTGAAGAAAGAGTAATTGGCATTTGGGTTCTGCAAGTCTTGTCTTTAGCAGCAGTATCTGAACATCTGGTGTTGCCTGTGGACACCAGGCTGTGTCTGGAGGAGCTCAGGATCTCCACGGCAGCTCTGCAGCCGGGGCATTTCCCAGCCCCTCTGGCACAGCCCGTACTCTTCCCTCCACTGCTGACCTGGAGGTGGCAGAACCTCAGGGCTCCTCTAAACATGGTGCTGGTCCAGAAGACATTAAACCCTTATCTCTGTGTCTCACCCCATCAACGTTTTTTTCAGCCTGTGTTAAAAATGCTGCTATGGTTTTTAGCACAAAAGGGGAAAGAAGAGAACCTTCTATGTTCAGGACATTTGGGACACCACTAGAATTTCATCCATCTGTGATTGGCCCTCAGACCGTCATACTCAATTTATTTCTCAGCCAAAGTTTTTCAGCCATCTGCTCAAGTGGAACAGCTTCCAGCATTTATTCCCAATAGTGCTCCTCTGAGGGAGCACATGGATTTTCTCCAGGACGACAGCATCACTATTTTCCAGAGAAGCCCTGAGCCCAGCCCTGCAGTGGCTGGCGGGGAGCCCTCCCTGCTCTGCACCCCGACCTTGAATTTGAAGCAATGGATCAAGAAAACACAGAACAGTTTCTCTTCCACTTAGGATTAAGGAACGTGGCTGATGTTTTTTAAAGGGTTCCTCTGCAGCAATGTTAATGAGGTCGCCTTGGATACTCTGCTTAAAACGGTGTCGCTTCAGCTTCTTTTATGTCAGCAATCAACAGCGACAACAAAAACCATACAACAATCCATCAGTGATCTGCTTGAGGAGGGGGGACTCCTGGAGCAGACACAACTCATGGTCCACCTGCTGCCAGCAGTTCGGTGGCTGAGCCTCTCTGACTGCCTCGTGGAGCATCACCACGATGATCCCCATCACTGTTGCCTCCTGAAGTTGAAAAGAAAAACAAAAGGACAGATGAAAACCTGATTTTTCCAGACATTCCATTGAAAGTGCCCCAGGAAAGGGCTTCAAGTTAGGAACAGCAAAGGAGGCTGTGTGTCCTCGGTGAATTGCTTGCAGGGCTCAGAGCCCACTTGCACTATTGCTGATTAACGAGCTACCACCAGTCAGCTGACCTGGGAGAGTGAGCTGTGGCCAGATCTAAAACACAGGGTGAAAGATACTTGATGTAGGAACACAAGGCAGGTGCACTCAACGTTTTGATGAGCTACTTAACACAGTGCTCACCATCTCTCCAAATAAATTCCTTGGCTTCTCTGAGCCTCCCTCTCCACTTGTGAGCAAGGATGAGCTCAGTGACATGTTTCCCAGGCTTCGTTGGAGCTTTGAAGAGGAACGTGGAGCCCCTGAGGGAAAGGTATGAGCAAGTTCAAAGGGTTGGCTTTGGCAAACGCATTTATGTGTGAACAGAGGTCAGAATGATTCCTCAATTAGCAGATTAATCAATTTGGGAAGGAACTACAGTTATTATTATTATTAACTTTTACCATTTACTGTTCCACTTATTTTTTATTACTCTGACTCTTCCACTTATCCAGATGATGTGGATAGGGAGGGAGTGCTTCTTTGTTCCTCCCCAGCAGTGCCCCAAACACAGTGATGGAGAGCACCCTCAAACCCTGATGTAGATTGCCATCGTGATGTGAGCATCCCGTCCCCGTGGGGAGCTGAGGGTGAGCCTGGCACTGTCTGAGATGTCAAAGCCTAACTTAGACCATAGAACATAGCCCATTGACACTTTAGCTGTGCTCAACTGCCCTGACTTTGAGCCTCAACTCAGTCTCTCCCATGTACTTAGAAGCTCCATTTAAGTCCAGCCCTGATCTTTCAGCCCCTGCCTGGCTCACTTTGTAGGCATACTTGTTCCCAGTCGAGTCTCCTGCATGGACCTTGAATCATGTTGTAGCCTTGTTTCCAGTCCTGTCTGTGTCCCTCTCTCCTGCTGCTCCTAACTGGACACCCTGGGTGGGCCTGTTCCTGGCTCATTGCCTGGTCTTGTCTGAGACTGCTGGTCTGTGTTACCATCACCATGCTCTGACCACTCTGCTCAGGTGCTGCAGGACCATGTCCTGATCAGTGAGAGCACTATCTGCTCAGGTCACCCTTGGCTCCCAGCTCATCCCCTCTCATGAAACAATCCTGCTCTTTCTTTCCAACACAAGCTGAAAATGTGTTTCCTTGTGTCTAACGGGAATTTTCTGCCTTGCCAGTTGCCTCTCATCCTCCTGTGCTGCATCTCCAAGAGTCCTCCTGGCTTTCTTATCCTTTCTTTCAGGTAGCTGCAGAAAGCAATTAGATCTTCAGCCTGTTCTCCCCCAGGCTGAACAAATCAGCACTCCTTGCCTTTCCTCATACCCCTTACTCTTCAGCCCCTCAACCATACTGGTGGTCTCTGCTTGACCTAATCCAATGACCACATAATTTTTGTCCTAATAAGTCCCAAACTGGACCCAGCATTTCAGAAGCAGTCTCAGAGGGGCCAGACAAAGGGGAATTATCACTTCTCTGGATGTGTTGGTCATCCCCTTGCTCGCACAGCTGAGAGTGTAGTGAGCCTCTGCTGCAGGCACAGCATCGACTGCTGTTCAGCCTCTTGTTTGCCAGGAATCCCATCTCTTTTCCTGCAAAGCAGTGTTCTGCCCAGCTGCTTTCCGGCCAGCTGTCCCCCAGCCTCTCCTCTTCCCTCCTGAGCTTATGTTGTTGGGACTGTGCACTTGCTCTCATTGTCTGCCCATGTCTCCAGTCTGTTGAATCCCTCTGAACAGCAGCTGCAGCCTCTTGGGTATCGAGTGCTTGCCTCCCCACTGCTTCCTTTGGTGTCATCTGGAAGCTTCCTGAGCATGCCCTTTGCCCAGTTACACAGCCCCTCAGTAAAGCTGTAAAACAGCTTTGCCCTCTCTACCAGTTCCTCCAGGATCTCACCAGTAACGAGCTGCTGAGTGGACTTTGTGTTGCTGATTGTCACCCTGTGAATGCAATACCCTGATCTATTCTCCAGCTGCCTCTTTTTCTGTTTATCATGCCCATACCTCCCCACTCTGGCTGTGAGGAGAGTGTGCATTGAAGGCTTTACTACAGGTAAGAGAAACCACTTCCACTGCTCCCTTACCCACAGTGCACTTCCTTCTTGCATCTGAGCTCTGCCAGGCATTCCTTGCTAAGATGCTGGATCCTGCCCCAATTGCTTGTCTTCCTCCTGGCAGTAATGGCCCATTCTCATACTTGGAAGAGGTGGTCCATGTAGATGCTCTCCTGGCCCCTTTGCCCTCCAGCAAGTCTCATAGAGGATCCTGCTAAGTAGATCATCAAAGAGGATGAAACCTGCCCTGCAGCTGGAGTTGAGGTTCTGCTATGTGCCTTGTGTCCTTGTTTCAGTAGTTGAAACTCTGTCATTTCATGGATGTTAGAGCCGAGGCTGCCCTCAGTCTTTCCCCTCCTAACCAGCTCTTTCTGGCTTGTGAGTCACAGCTCCAGCAGAGTGTGTTACCTCACTGATGACCTTGAGGAAATTGTCCCCGGGACACTCCAGAAATCTCCTGTGTTGCTTGCACCCAGCCTCACTGCAGTTCTAGGGGCAGGGAGGCTGAAGCCCTCCGTGTGTACCAGGGCACACATCCATCAGGCTGTGTTCAGCAGGCTTCACATCAGCCCAGCCCTGACACACATTCTCCTACCTAGATCAGCAGCTTCTGCTGCTGCTTACATAAAACCCTTGCCTGCAGGTTGTGTTGATCCTGCAGCAGGCATGGTCGCTGCATACAATCAGAGTTGCTCCTTCATCCAGAGACTGGAGATTTTCTTGTCCAAACAGACAGCACAGCAAGAAGACAAAGCAATGTGAGACCACCGGGGATCCTTAGTCTGAAGGAACACAGAGTTGGATGTTTGAGTGGCTTAGCTGAACTGCACTTAAGCAGTTGCATGGATAGTCCTGCTCGTGGTGGAGAAACATGGAATTTGATTTCTTCTTGTTTATTGTGGGCATGAGCTAAGCTGGGATGAGTGCAGGCTGCTTGAATTCTGAACAGGAATGTCCACATAGACAGTTTAATGAAGTTTAGCTAATCCAATTTGCAAAGGTTAATTCAGACTCATTTTCTTGATTGTCTCTGTGTAGATAAGGCCAAGGTCACTTCCCCAAGGTCACTGTCTGCCAGGCACAGGATGGCTCGGGGAGCAGAAGTCGCCATTTCTTTCCCAGGCTGATGTGTCCCCAGCCATGTACTCCCTGCATATTCCCCTCTGCTGAACACCACCATTTCTTCCACTGTCCTCAACAAACACTGAGGACCACTGATTCTAGCTGTCTCCTTTTAGCCTGCAGCTCACTCCAAGGCCTTTTACAGGGGGAAGTGTACTACCCGTTAGTGGGGCAACAGCTCACGCTGCTGTTTGGAGGTGATTTGTAGCACTTGCTCTATCAGAGACAGAGCACCCATGATCACCAATCAGTGATCTGCTAAAATCCTTCCTAGGAAGCCAGAAGAGCCCAGAGCATCTTGCTGGCAGAGATGAGCATGTACAAGCACTCCAGCTGGCTGACATTATCAGGTCTCCCAAATCCTCCTGGAGCTGCTGTTTCTGACTCTCCTGGGCACTCAGGTACCTCACTACAGTCACCTAGCATGAACAATAGCAAGGGTTTAGGAAACTGACCTCTGCTTTGCAACCTAACCAGGTGCAGACTGGGATGGGATCCAGTGCTGGGGATCAATTGTCCCACAGCACTTTCTGCAGGGTTTCTCCCCTTGGCTTCTCAGCATCTGGTACTGGCCCCTGGCTGGTAGCTGCAGTGCCTCAGTTGTTCAAAAGGGTTTGAGGTTCAAAACATAGGTGCATTAGAGGGTTTAAAAGCATAGTCTCTAATCTAACCAGAACTGAAGGGCTGTCTTGGCCCCAGCTGAAAAGTTTCCCAATGGAGTTACAACCCTCGAACAAGTAACTTGCTTCTCCTGCTACATGATAAATGGCTACAGGAGCCATTCTGAACAGCAAGCAGTGAATGGTTATGTTTCCTTGGCCAAGATGAGGAAGCTTTAAGTAACTAAAAAACAAAAAAGTATCAATAGAAAGTCCTTTCCCACGATCTCTTGCCATGAGTCCTTGGCAATAATTTCAGCACTCACTTCAAAGCACTGAGGTCTCTTTTTCTAGGCTTCTTTCTACCGTGGCAAAGGAGTTTACAAAGATAAGTTGCTTGAGTTCAGTAGCTGGCTGTAAGCTTGTTGTTCTCCTTTAGAAGGAACTTGCAGTCCCCAAGTCCTTGTGTTCAGGGGTCTCTGCACAACAAGCCTTGTAACCATGATGTGTGTCCACATCTCTGGCTCTTTGGCATCATTAGAAGATCACTTCATCTCCTCAGGGCTTTCTGGAGTGTACCGCGGCCCCACACCTATGTGGTGATTGTTACTGGTATTTCCCCAACCCAGTTTCCAGATCCTCCTCTCCTTCCTCACCATTTTGGCCTCTCAAGTCTCCTGTCTTAGACCTGAACTGATCAGGGTTTTCTCCCTGCTGCAAGGACTTTAGTGTGGGAAGTGAAGAATAAGACAAGAAGCAGTGGGAGCAGAGAGATGGGAGGGTGCAGGAAGCAAGGGCAAGTTTTCTCCCCGCAGCAATGAGAAGTGCTCTCCATCTTGCTTTGTTGCTGTAGCCTTTCACTCCAGAGAGTCCATGTTGAAGCTGAAGCACCATCCAGTCAAAACCAAGCTGTACTGCCTGCATCTGCAAAGCAAGAAGCAGAGAAGCCTGCCAAATAGTGCTGAAGATGCTGACTTCTTCTCTGTCTGGGGGGATCTGCCCATACCCTGCTAATATTTGCTGAAGAATTTGCCTAATTTCAGCAAAATTTTCATTCCTATTGGGCAAGTGGAAATGTTCCCTCTTCTTGATCTGGTTCAGCTGCTCCAGCTTAAGGCAAACCTAAATCTGCCCTGCAATTACTAAGAGAGCTTTTCCACCGTAGGGTTGAGAATACCTGTGGGCTCTCATCTGAGATCTTGTGGACCAGAGCTGCTTTCAGGGTCTGGACACCTCCAGGAAAATCAGGGCTCCCAAAGCTGGGATCATCCCAGTCATAAGTGATCTTGCCAGTGCAGGCTTTTCCCAGGCCACCTGAAACACGTCCTGGTCCCAGGAGTAACCCAGTGGCCTGTGGGAGGTGAAGCTGAGCTTAGTTCTATGGAGGTGTTTTGACTTTCCAAGTCACTCACTGCTGTTTGCACTTAGCAAATGGATCAGGTCTGCTTGCTGCAAAACATTGCTGTGTGCTGTTAAACAACTTCCTCGTCCTGCCCCAGAGCTCAGCATGTTTCAGCGGGAGACCAAGTTCCTCCCAGCACCAGCTGCAGCCCTCGGTCTGGGCACACACCAGTCCCTGCCAGACTGCACTGAGAGTACAAAGGAGAAGGAAGAAACTGGCTCCTCGACTGGTATTTGTTTAGTTTACAAAGCCTCTTTTGCAGAGTTCCCTACCTCGACTGGCCAGCGTTGCCAGGCTGTGCCGGGGCAGAGCCAGGGGAGAGCAGAGAGAGAGGCAGGGCAAACAGGGGTCTCTGAGATGGGGCTGGCACTGAGTAGGGCTGTTGGCAGCATGGGACCAGGGCACCCACCCTGAGGAGCTGCTGAGCTGGAAGCTCGCTGTCGAGCCAGGGATGCAGCTCAGTGCTACTGGGGCAGTGGCACTTCGGCATCCTCTGTAGCTCATGTGGATGTAAAAGCTGAGAGAGCTTCCCCTTCAGTCTTGCAGTGGTTTCCTGTGTGGGGGGCACATATTGTACCCCTGCAGCCCACAGCACCCTCTGGCATGGCCACAGTGACCACTGCACACTCCAGAGGGGGAAAGGAGCTGTGTCACAGGAGCTGTGTCACTGCTGTGCTGCACACACCTGCAGGTAACAGCCACATGTGGGGCTGCCGATGCACAAGTGGCTTTTTGTCCTCAATTCTGTTTTTGGTCACTGGCTTAGTTGAGATGGTTTCCTACCATATTTCTAGGGTGATTTTTATCAGATGTTGTTTTTCTTTGGAGTTCCATGGATTGTGGCTCATCTTCTGTCTGGCCTTTGTCTCCAGACAAGGCTGCGAGCTCCGGGAGATGGGGATGTCTCCAGTGAGGTGCAGAGCCTTCACACAGCCCCTGTCCAGGGCAGCGTGCTCCTATAAATGATCAGCATCACGTAGAGCCCGGTGGGCTTTGAATTTTAACCTTGTTTGCTGTGGGGAGGGGCTGGCTGGACTTTGTAGCATAACGATCTGCCTCTGATGGGCAAGCCGTCGGTCCCTGGGGGAGGAACAAAGGAAGAGCTTTTTGATTTGAGGTGGAAAGGCCAGTGCTATTTATTTTACAGCTCTGAGGAAGTAAACAGGGAGGCAGAGCCCAGGACAATTAAAATATTGACTGAACATGGATGACATCTCGGAGATGGGTCTCTTTTATTTTAAAGCCCACAGATAGGGGAATGAGCTGACATCATGGGAGGTGTCAGAAACAGAGCTGAGGAGAGGCCTCCTGCATGGTGGCTCCAGTACAAGCTGAGAAAGGGCCGCCCAGTCTGGTCTCATATCCGCTCAGGACTGCTGGTTTCTCTGCCAGAGGCTCATGCTGTGCCCTCCAGCACGCTGTTCAAGTACAAGTGCACAGCCGGTTTCTCTCTCCTGAGGCTGCCCCTCAGCACAGCCCAAGAACTCTGCACCACTCTGGCAGTGGCTACTAAGGGGCTACAGAGATTCTGGAGTGAAGGGGGCTGCCTGGCATGGAGTGCATGCTGAATCCACCCTCTGTCTTCCCTTGGGTTAAATGCTGTTGCCGGCAGCCTCTGTGGCCGCTGAAAGTAGCAGGGGACGTGCTGTGGGTCTCAGCGTGGGGCTGTGTTCCTCGAGGGGCCCTGCCAGTGCCTCTGAGGCAGGGGATGTAGGGATGGGGGGCTGTGAGGCGTGCAGACAGAGTGTGGCAGTGAGGAGAGGGGACAGAACGAGCTGTCCGCGGGCTGTGTGGCCGCATGTCCCCGCTCCTGCCTGCACAGGCTGCCGGGCTGCCGTCTGCGGGGACGGGAGCGGGAGGAGGCACGGGGAAGATGATTCCCACTGCTGGCAGCGCTCTTGCTTCTGAGAGAGATCCCAGTGCCGGAGCCCAAGGAGCCTCATCTGCCAGCGTCGTGCCCGGGGGGAGATGCGGCTCCCGCTGTGTGTCTCCGGTGGGTGGGAGGGCTGTGCGGCGGCCCGCAGGGACCCCCACCCTCGGGGAAGGATGCTGCGGAGGGGGAGAAGCTCCGGCACGGGAGCTGACAGGGCGAAACTGCTGGCAGGCGGCTGTCTACAGAGTGGCTGCAGCACTGCAGCATCAATTAACCTTTGGGGAACTTGTGCCGGTGCCGCTCAGGCGTAGCGGCGGCTGTGCCGGGGCGCGGTGCCGCATGGAAAGCTGCAGCCAGAACACAAAAGCCCGACACGGAGCCGGGCACCTCAGCCCGAATGCCTCTGTCTCGCTCGCCAGCCCGCACCCAGTGCTTTTATCTCCTCTCTGCCGGTGTTTACGAGGGTGGCTTTCTCCTTGGCGCTGGCGGAGCCGCGGAACGGCTGCGAGCGGCGGCTGCCCTCCGCAGTCCTTGGCAGGCAATTTCCTCGGGGCCGGGCCCCCGACCCCGCTGCCTTTTGTTGGCTCTGCGGGGAGAGCGCGACCACCGTCCCGCAGCCTTGCCCGCGCCGGTCCTGCCCCGGCCCTGCGGGGCAGCGGCAAAACTGCGACTTCCCCCAGGCAGAAGGGCACTGGAAGGGCTGAGTCCTTTTCCGTGCTCTGGCCAGGGTGGCTGGAGGCTGGGCTGCAGCTCTCTGCGTGCTGAGGTGGTCCCCAGGCAGTGGTGAGATCACAGGTCCTGCAGCCCCCTGTCATGAGCACTGTGCTCTGTGTATGTGTACTCGAGGCAGCTCTGGCCACCTGGGAACAAACACCCCTCAGGTGTGGGAAGTTAGTGTGCAAAAAGGTGTGAGAGGGGGAAAGAGAGAGAAAATAACCCCCAGCTTTTCAGAAGAGCAGCAGTACCAGGGAGATGTCCTATAGGGAGGAGTCTGGTCAGGCTTGAGTGTAAATCGTGTGCTCCAGCATATGGTCTCTCCGTGGCCACTCAGCTCTGCTCCTCAGAGAGTGAGAAGCTGCTTGGCCAAAGCCCTCTAAGACAGTCTTCAAACTCCTGGAAACGGGTCCTTGGTCCCAGGCTGATGTGGTGATGCTCCTGTCAGTGCCTGGGGAGCATGGGGACAGCCCAGGCACCTCTGGCACATGCTGCTGCCATTTCAGGTGCTGGGGTAGGGATGCACACAACCATGCAGACAGCAGGAACCTCCCTCTTCCACCCTAAAAGAGAACAACTCCTTCAAGATGAGAGAGACAATAGGAAATCAGGGGTTTGTGGTAGGAATGAGAGACCCCCTGGATCCCATGTCACCTTTCCCAAGGGCAGCCAGCCTGTGAGTTATCAGTTGAGCTGAGGTGATGTGCCCAGCACTGCCTCTGGGCTGCACCAACCCCTACCTGTGCTACCTGGTGTGCAGCTCTATGGGTGCTGCTCTCTGCCCCTGCTGCTGCATGGGAGCCTTTTCCATGCTGCCGGGGAGCTGCAGCACTGGGCTTGTGCAGTGCCTGGCCTGGCTGCCTGCCTGTGTGCCTGCCCTCATGGGGAGGGCTACAACGGCTATGTTTTCTATGATCTCACCCTGGCCAGCACTGTGAGTCATTGGAAACCCTCCAGGGCTGAGCCAGAGCTGGCTAAACAAGTGGAAAGACCACCAAGGCCTTTGAGATGAGGCTGAGCTGTGTTGGGGGAGGCTGTGGGCGCAGGGCTGGAGTGGGCGCTGTGGGCAGCACCCCAGACTCTTCTGCAGCAGCCCTGAGCTGCATCCTGGGCCAGGAGCTCATCCCTCATGGCACTGGGGTGGGAATCCAGCCCAGACCCCAACATGCACCATCCCCTTTCTTGCCAAATGGTGATTTATCAGCCCCTGAGGGGCAGCGGGGTGGCTGTGTGGCTCGGGGAGGCTGACACAAGGTGGTTTCCAGTAAGGACAGCTCATTTCCTCCACAGCATCTGAAGACACGAGCTGGAAATACCCTTTGTAACTGACAGCCATGGCAAGGCCTCTCAAGGTGGGGCTGGGCTCTCACTATTGTGTCATTACTCACTCTGTGCAGATGTTTTCTGTGTGCCTGGTGATGAGCAGCTGGAGACAGCTTCACTTGCTGTCAGTAGCAGGGAAAAGGCAAAGCTCTTCTCTCTGTACAGTTCCACCCTTTGAGATTTGCCCCCACCACCTGATGCGTGAGGTGATGCTGGTTATTGCAGAGACTGCTGTGTATCCTGCTGACCCTGCAGGGAGGATCTGCTGCCCAAAAGTCTTGGTGCTCATGTTGCAGTAGGTGTCTGCCTGCAAGGGGAGACCTGCCAGACTGGGATTACCCCACAAAACCCCACTGCCCAGCAGTGAAAACACTACAGGGAGGTGGCTTTGGCATACAGTGATATTTCTGATCCCTCACGAGCAACCCAGGCAGAGCTACTCACATCAGCACCTGGCCTGGGGTAATGGAAGAGAGGTAAGGAGGGTCAGGGGCCTGTAGTGCTCAGGGCCTCACCTGAAAGACAGCAGATGTGAGGCAGCATGTGGGTTTTGTTGCTGTGGTGGGACACAGGTTCAGCACCGGCTGCTTGCAGAGTGTAAACTGCTGCAGCACATCTTTACCTGGAGACAGAGCACTTATGGGGCAGGACTGAGCTCTGCAAAGATCCTGTGTGGACGGGACCAGAAGCTAAGGAAGGGCATCCCAAAGCATCCCTGGCAGCCTGATCTTCTCAGCCCTCCCATGGAAGAACAGACTCCGACGTCTACAGAAGACAGGTCACCCTTAGAAGGAGTTTGTCTCGATGGCTGTGCCTCCAGCAGAGAGGCTAACAGATATCCCCCAGACAAAAGGCTTTTCCTACTGACCTCTACGCCAGGGGCACTGTGGTCTCCTTCTCACCTTCCTCACCCACCACCATCGTTTCTACTTCTGCCCAAGGTAAGCTGATTGATTTTTATACTCCTGGAAAAAAAAGACAGTCTGAAAGGGAGAGCCCCGAGCTCTGCACTCCAGAACTGGAGTTTGGCTTTATCACAGTTGTCACATCTCTAGGGAAAACCAGCTGGTTCCCAGCAGGTTTCAGGAGCAGCTGAAGGCGGGAGGTGAAGGGCAAGAACAGGAAGAGGCAGACGTGGTGCGGCCTCAGATACAGCAAGAGAGCAGCTTGGTGTGTGTTGTTCTGCTCTCTTCCTGCAGGACATCTGTGTTGGGCTGTACTTGGCCATGACAAGTGCTTGTCTCACTGCTCCTGTTTCCATTAGGATGCTGAGCAGAGGGTTCACTGAGGCTCAGACCAGGTTAGAGTTGTTCATGTCTGCGTGCCAAGAAATAGATAAAGCTCCCTGTTCCATAACTAGTCTTAACATCTACTCCTTTACTGTTGGAAACTACAGCATTTTTCCTACACAGTGAAGAGCGCTGAAACACCCCAAAATCTCTCTCTTCCTCCATCCTAGTGCTTCCATCAGAGTGCTCTAACAGCATGACAGGGGGCTGGTTGCTGGTAACACGGAGTCTGGCACAGCAGTGGACTGAGGCCATATGTTGATTGATTTAAGCTCCTTTACAATGATACAGTATGACATCATCATTATATCATACTGCTGTCACATATGTTGGTTTTGGTCTGGGCAGAAACTGGCTTTCCAGACAGTAGTATATCTTTTAAACCTAAGCTTAGCTAAATGCTTGTCTTGATGGGTTTATTAATGCCGGACATGAGCAGTGATTGCTTCATCCCCTCATTAACTTTGTAAAGCGTTGTGCCTGTGTGGCTTCAGCTGCCAGCTCAGGCTGCTCTCTAATCTGCACCCCACAACTACAGAGCAGCTGGTCCTTCAGCCACCTCCAGGGATCCCTGCCTGTTTGCAGTGTATCCCAGCAGCTCCTGGTGCCACACACCCTGTGCCTTGAGAGGTTTGCAGATGGTTCTTCTGCTGGACACCACAGTTGCATTTAGTGATGGTTGTTTTTCCACTGGCAGTTGGAAAGTTACCTTTTAAAACTGGATCAGCTTCTTAAAGCTCTGGTGAGTGGTGCCTTAAGAACCTTCTCAGTCCATAGCCTATCATGGCTCTTCCATCTCTCCTTATCCTCCAGTCCTGATTGTCTAATCCTTGTATTTCCCAGCTGTTTGCCAGCAAAAGGTAGGAGGCAGGGCTGCCTGGTGAGCACAGGCTCCAGTGCCTGTGCAGGTAGGTGCTCCTGCCCACAGCAGCAGGGCTGAGGCATCGTGGTGTTGCAGGAGAAGTCCTGGAGGTGGCACGTTATCCTTTGAAGGGCTTCCATCGATGGCTCCTGGGGTTTGTTGGGGCAGCCATGGTGCTGTCAGGCACTGCAGGCCCACCCTGCTCTGCAAACAGCAAAACTATGTCACAAACAATTAATGCACACAACAGTGGCTTTTTCATGGCCAGTGAATGCCAGCTTGGCCTTTTCCATGCCAAATGCCACAGGGGCTCCCAAGCTTTCTCGTGTACAACTGGTGAGGTGTTGAGCAGCACTGCACTGCTAGCCTGGACCCAGGCACTGAGGCAGTTGATGTCCTGGCCTGTAGCTGTCATTTCTGCATGGAAGGGTCCCACTCTCTGGTTTGCCACATCACACGGGGATGTGGGGACACATTCTGACTGGTTTTAGCTATGGCTCTGTTTTGCTTGGCTCTTCAGAGCTCTCCCTTATAAAACTCGCCAGATATGGAGAGAGCTCTTTTTACTCTGGTTTTGTCAGTGAAATGGATGCCAGTTTGGGGGGAAGCACTATAAATATCCCCGAGTCCTTTCTGTGATCCCTGGCGTTAGTATTTTCTGGCAGTGCTTTCAAGAGTATCTGATTGATAAGCACTCAGCACAACAGTGAGCCCTGACACATTTTTAAGTGTTTACAGATGTGGGAGATAACCTTGTCCGATCATCTTTGAATGTCAAGTTGAGAGCTGGACATAGTTTATTGATGGACACGACTTCATCAAGGCCCAGCATATCAGCGAGGCACAACTCAGCTAAGTGTTCACTTCATTTCCAAGAGGCTTCTGAAGATTATCTTCACAGCTTCATCTGTTTGTTGTTTTTAGGAGAGGATGGAGGGTAGCACTGGCTTTGGTGGCAAAGGATCCCTTATAAGTCACTTTCCAGATTCTGACAGGCAATTAAAGGGAATGAAGCCGTTTGGTTTTATAGGGAAGGTTACTGGTGTCTTTTGCAAGTGATCTTTTGGGATATCAGATGTGAAATAGCTTCTCAGAAAATTGTCCCAACTGGCAGTTTACTCCATTTCATGGGTCTCTTAATCACAAAATCACTGTTATGTTTCTGTCTAACACTTCCAATTACCATTACACTTTCGTCTGCTGTGGAGGGTGACCTGCAAATCCTCTGATCCCCGTGTTCTGCAATAACATTAGTGCAGAAATATTTCCAAGAAGTTTTGGGTTCTTTGGGTTTTTTTTTTCCTGAAAAGCAACAATTTGCTCCAGTTTGCTGTGAGTGAGTTGTCAAAACTGCTTTTGAAACACTGTTTTTTAAAGCTGTGGTCAACAGTAGGTCCTGTCCTCCAGAAAGTCAGCACACAGACCCTGTGGGGCTGTCTGACGGAGCATCCATCTCTGCTGTAAGAGCATTACCTTCACCTCCCTCCACAGCCAGTGGCTGCAGACATCCAGTGTAGGGTGCTTGGAAAGATCCCTACCTGTTCATCAGCTTTTATGCTCATCCTCACTTAGATGTCTGTTAGGTGTGTCCTACAAACACATAGACCCTTGTTTTTTTTCCTCTTACAGCAGGCTGGCAAGGCCTCTAAGCCCATCCCCTGGTTCCAGCCGTGAGCAGAAGAGGTCAAAACGTCACCATCCTGGCCAGCTTTCGTGGCCCCAGCAGGATCTCCAGCCCTGGGGCACGCTCTGCATGCAGCCCAGCTGCAGGCATGCTGCTGGCCAGGGGCTGCCCAGGCAGAGAGAGGCTGTGCTGATGGATGAGGTACTGGGAGCATGTTCTGTGGGGACTGTAGGCACGCTCTGGGTGGTACAGGGACCTGGTTTTGAGAGCCTGGCTCTGTGATGGCTTGCTTTTCCATTACCCCAGCTCCCTGCCACTGAGTTATTGGGTTTGCTGCTGATGGTGGGTGGCTTCAGACAGAGCAGTATCTGCCCCTGTGTTTGTATCTGAAGCCCAGCCACAAGTGCTCGGTTGCCAATGGTCCCCTCCCCTCCCCGTACTCCCCAGTGCACTCCAGAGCATCGTAATGGCTTAGGATGATGAATACTATGCAGACAACACACCCAGCTGTCCGAGCAGACAGGCAGCACAGGAATGAAGATATGCCTGCCTAAGTAAAAGTTTGATTAATTGCATTAATTAGGCCCCAAGGTATGGTTCATAAAATAAGAGTACAACTGGTGTATTGGATTGGGGAATTGACTATGTGACAGAGAACAAACAGTAGTGTGAACAGGAACTCTTCTCTGCCTGGAATGGCATGATAAATTATCAATTAAATGAGGGTGAGGGACAAAGCTGTGGGCTGCAGCCGGTGACCCCCAGCCTGGGCTCCCTGAGGGCTCCCTGGCCCTGCAGCTTCTGCCCTGTCCCTCCAGCACAGCGGTGCTGGGCTCCTCATCCTGGTGAGTATCTCACCCTCACAGGGTCTGTGTGGGCCACCACGGGCCAGTAGACACCAGGCTCCTGCGGGACCATCCTGCAGCAGCTGCTGCTCTCTCCCTGCCCTGGTGTAGCTCAAACACAAGGGCCAGCAGTGTTTCCCTCCCGGGTCCTGGGAGTTTGTGCCAGACCTTTGTATGGTCACAGCTGTAGCTCCCACATCCTCTCTCTTGTCCTTGCTGCTCTGGGTGATGGACATTTCACTGCTTTTCCCTTCCACCTTGCTGTAATCCCACGGGGACTTGCCTGCTGCCCAGACAGGGGCTCGTCTTCACCCTCACAGTGGATGGTGTTTCTCTGGTTTGCTCCATGGCATCCACTTCCCAGTTACCACCTGAGTGCTTAAAGAGCTGCTGATGCTCTGATCTCACTTGGCTCTCGGGGATCCATCAGTCGCTGCCCTCTCCCGTCTCAGGTGCTGCTGACGTGTGTGTGCTGCAGCCGCAGCTGTGCAGGAGGAGGCTCTCCAGATTCCTCATTACCGGCCCTTATTAATGACTATGCACTTCCAGAAAGCCAGTAGCAGCCTGAGACAGATGCATCCCCTGTCCCAGAAAGCCTATAAGAGAGATGCCTCCCCAGTGGCACTGGCTCAGTTTGGTCTAGAGGAAGGTTCCTTCAGGTTTGTTTCCACCAGCTCTCGCTTTCCACAGCATTCTCTGGCATTCTGCCTTATTTCCTATCCCAAGGTTTGTTGCATGGTTATTTTTAGTATGGCATAAAGGCCTCGTCTGAGGCTGCACTCGGGCAGCACAGCCCTGCTGTGTGACACGTGATGTGGGGAACCCCAGGGGAACCTCAGCCTCGACAGCCACGGCACAGGGGGTGGTGTGGGCTGAGTGGCTCAGCTCCTTTACCTTGGGCAACTGTCACTGTAAACAGAGGAGGGACTGAAGGCAGGGCAGAGTCTCACCTCTGTACCCTGCTGAATGGCTGAGCCAAGGAGTGCCGGGTGTTTAGCTGTGATGTCTCCATGGTGGGTGTCCAGACGATGTAAGACATTGCCTGGATGTTTCTCTTGTGTCATCCCCTCAGCAAAGTGAGATGCTGGCAAAGTGACAGGTCTCTGCTGCTTGATGTCCTGTTCATTCTGTAGCCACCATCAGGAACGTCTCCTCTCACCTCCTGTCTATCAGAGTTCTCAGATATCCATCTCGTATGTTTGGAGAGGACCCCTTCAGACAGAGCAACACCGATCCCAGTTGTCATCCAGAAACAAGGGTACTGTGAGCTGACTGAAACTCTTGTCTGTTTCTCCCTCTCCTCCTCACCTTCTTCCCCCACAGCCTGACCTCTTCTGCTTTGCCTGAGCTCCTGTGCCTCATTGCTCTGGATGGAGCAAGGACAGCAGCTTGGGGCAGAGCAATCACGTGTGTTAGTGTTTACATTGTGCATGCTTAAGAAGGATGGATTCTTCCCAAAATGAAAGAAATAAATGATTCCTGGTCCAGCAGTGCTTATGGTTGTCGTGTTGTAATGAGGGAAAATCAGAAACAGGAGGAGAACTGGAGGAAGACAAGAACTGTAGTGATGGGATCTCATTCACTTGGGATGCAGGCACATCTCTGTGGCTGATGTGTGTGTCTCTGTCAGTTATCTCAATGACTGAGCAGCACTGGGCACCTCACAGTATTCGTTCTTTCCTGTTCCATCTCTCTTCCTGTACTTTGTTTTGTTTAGAATTACAAGATGCAGACTCTTAACCTCTTCAGCTTCCTCCAAGTCCTTTGTGTGCCCTTCTCCCAGGCTGTTGTTTCTGGATGACTGTCTCCTCTCACTGCTGGTGACACCACCAGAGCCTTGCCTCTGCCTGTCTGTGACATGACTTCAGCAAGTTGCTCTCTGTTCCCTGGCAGATCAGTTACCAGCGGGGATATTTGTGCAGCAGTGCACCCACCCTTTATGGTATCAGTGAGTTCCTGGCATGACCTTGGGGAAAGGTGGCTGCTCCATGAGTTTCTCTCCTCGCCTTAGATGGGTTGGTTGAAGTAGCTGTGGCACAGGCTGTAGATGGGATATTGCTTTCATAAAGTGTGGATGCATTAGAAACTCACACTAGCAGATTGTCTTTCCATTTTGCTTTGGAAAAAAAAAAACCCACCACTGATTCTGCAATTGTAAACCCAGAGTTTCTGTTGGAAATATACATATATCTATATACACGTGCATACAGTCCTGGGGAGATTTTTGCCCCTGTCTCGTCAGACTTCTTGTATAACAGGGCACAAAAATCCCCCCCCAGCTTTCATCCACGATGCTCAGTGAGCTTACTGTAGAGCTGAAGCATGGCTTTCTGAAAGATGCCCAGCCTAGAAGTTTTGGATGAGTCTATTTCCAACCCCAGACAATCTGGTAGAGCATCCCTCTACTCAGCAAACGGGAGAAGCTTTTAGCTTGCTCTCGGAAATCTACTGGCAACAGGCGTGCTACAGCAAGCAAATCTAGAGTTGATTCATCTGCCTCTCTGCTCTTGCTTTGGGTCCCCCTAGTGAGACAACTGGCTGGAAATTTGATTGGTGTCATCACAGAAAGTGGTTGATGTTTGACAAGAGCCCATGAGAGCTCAGCTGCGCTGGGCTGCAGCCGCTCCCCGCTGCTGTTCCGTGCTCCACGTGGCCAGCTCTCCTCGGGGTCCCAGGAGTGGGGCTGCCTGTCTGTGCCCATTGCTGAGCACCCTGGCAGGCAGGGCTCCTACAGGGCCTGTGGCACCTACCGCTGCCATCTCTGCTCGAGGTCACCCTCCAGACGTGTGCTGTCAGCTCAGGCTCCTTGGGGCAGAGCTCGCCATTGTCACACAGGCTTCTGCAGGGCGACCAGCAGCTGCTGTGGGGCTGCAGTTCAGGTGTCCTGAAAGCAGCATTATGCTTCCCCAGAGCAGCACAGGCTGGTGGAACACTGTGGGGATGGCACTGTCACTGATGTTGTGCTGGTTGTCTTGCACATCTTTTTCACCTCTCCTGCTTGCACCTTTTGGACACGACAGCCAGGCAGCCTCCTGTACCCTCACCCGGGACAGCTGCAGAGGGCTGCCACCTTCACCAAGCCATCACACACATCTGCCCTTGTCCGGGCCTCCCAAAGGCCAGCCCTTGTGCCTCCTTAGAGGCGGTGTCAGGCCTGTGCTGTGGTGTCTGGCAGACAAGGCACATGTCCTGGCACCACCAGTCCCTTGCTGCCGATGCCAGCCCCAGCGGGAGCTCCCACGCCAGGGCACTTTTTGTGTGGCAGAACAAATGAAAAGAATCGTGATCAAATGCAGCAGTCCCCACATCCCTTGCTTCATCCATGGCAGCTGGTGGATTCCTTGTGAAATGTCATCCTCTGTCCTGTTTATTCCAGATGAAAGTCTCCTCTCCAGGGACTCTCTCCCCAGGCAGAATCCTTCATTTGCCTAAGTGCTTCAGAAGGAAAGGCAAGCAGCACTGAAACACAACCCCGCTCTCTCATCATTGCTGAGGAGTCCAGCTAAAGCTGCCATAGCACCCCTGCCTTAGTTTCCAGGAGAAAAAGAGATCCTTCCCATGGCAGGGAGAGAGCTCTGCCAATGTTTCCTTCTCATAGCTAGCACTGGCAGTAATTTCAGCTGTGGCAAGATTCATCAGAGTTAATCATCTGACCCTCATCTCCATGAGACAATTTTTCAGCGAGCAGAATTTGCCAGTAGCCTCAGCTGGCATCACGCAGACCAACATGAGCAAATCACATCATGTTCCAAGTCAGGCTTTCCAAATCCCAAGCAGGGAAAGAGAGCAGCGGGCGTCAGATCCTGAGGAAGACCTAGATTCGAGTCAGCGCTGGGTGCTGGGCCATACGGCTGCCTCAGGTAGCAGTGCCCAAAACTTCACCAACACTTCTGGCCCCGAGCGGCTGGCGTCTTGCAGAGCCTTCTGAGCTGACAAGTTTGCCAACATCCTGAATGGTGAACATCTCCCAGGGTGGGCGGTTCTTGGGAGGCTTCCATGCATCTTCTGTCGTCTCTGAAAACCTGCCTGAAAAAAAAAAACCCGGGCTCCTTCTGGCTCTGCATTCAGCCCAGCACCAAACCTATGGAGGCAGGTTGGGTTGGAAAGGTCCCATCTCTGCAGGGGTTTCGAGCCAACCTTCTGATTTGATGTGAACAGTATGTACGAATGCCACTGAATGACATGTTTCCATGATAAAGAGTGTGGTGATGAAATTCTCCTGCGTGCCAAGGATGGAAACAAAAAAGTCGGTGGGCAGCTGCAACACATCACAAGAGCTGGAAAACAAAGCCCTTTCTGATTCCCAGAGCAGTTCTCGAGGCACTTGGAAGGCTCAGATTCCTGCCCCCTGCAAGGGACCTGCTCTGGCCAGGCCCACGCAGGAGCAGACGGGCGCTGTCTGTGTGTTACAGCTGAACAAACGCTCCACGCGGAACATGTTCGTACGGGGAGAGATCTTTTGAGTGGCAAAGGCTGATAAATCGTTCTCTGGAGTTTCTCCTCTTTGCTTGGCTTCTTCCCATGGATCCATAGGAAATCAATGGGACTTTGCAGGTGAAAATCCATAACCCACAAGTCCATGCATTGATGCCTTCGAGCAAGTCATGTTCTCAGGTAACACATCGTTCGCTTCTGGGTTTCGTTAGCATCCTTCTTCTGTGGGGAGGAGGGTGAGGAAGGACCAGGGTGATTTTCTGAAGCAGGGAGGACAGAGCCCATCTGCATCCTCATGCCAAATGAGGCCCCATCCTGGAGGAACACATCCTGCTCACGTGTCACCCATCCCTGGTGCTGCTGGAGCTGCAATGGCTCAATAACTCTCAGGTTCTCTCTTAGGAATCGAGAGCATAGAATCACAGAATGGTAGGGGTTGGAAGGGACCTTTAGAGATCATCCAGTCCAACCCCCCTGCAGAAGCAGGGTCACCTAGATCAGGTCGCATAGGAACATGTCCAAGTGGGTCTTGAAGCCGTCCAAGGAAGGAGCCTCCACAACCCCTCTGGGCAGCCTGTTAAATGCATGGTATTGATGCAAATGGGACCCTCCTGGGCAGCTGGAATGTGGTGTACACCTGGAGAGGTTCAAGAGTCCATCAGAGACCCGAGGAGCTCAGTCTGTCTCCCGTGGGCCATCACCCCAGAGCTCCCCATCTCTCCAAGAGAGAGGACTGCTCTGGCTGTGGTCTCAGCAGGTGAGGATGCTTCTGCAGCCTGAAGGCTGTGTGTTTTGGGCCCACTGCAGTGGATTGGCCCTGGCCAGCTAAGCACCCAGGCAGCTGCTGGCTTGCTCCCTCCCTCCCCCCAGCAGGAGGAGAGAGAAGGGGAAGAGCAAAAGTGAGAAAACTCGTGGGTCGAGGAAAAGACAGTTTAAGCAGCGAGATGAAGCTGTATGCTCACAGAGGGAAATAGGGAATTCATTCACTCCTTCCCATCAGCAGGCAGGGGTCCAGCTGCTTCCTGGGGAGCAGGGCCTCATCATGCACGATGGTTTCTTGGAGACACAAACACCACAACCATGATCATCCCTCCTTCATTCTCCTTCCCCTGAGCTTTTACTTTGGACATCATATGGCAGGGAATATCCCTTAGGTCAGCTGGGGTCAGCTGTCCTGGCCCTGTGCCCTCCCAAGGCCCTTCCCACCCCATGCCTGGGGGCAGAGTGGGAAGCAGAGAAATCCCCAACACACTGCAAGCACTGCTCAGAACCATCCAGAACACTGATGTGTTCTCAGCAGTGCTGCTTTAGTCACAGATCCAAACCAGGGCACTGTATAGGCTGCTGTGAGGAAAACAAACCTAATCCCAGGCAGTTCCAGTCCACCCACACAGCTTTAGTTCACAAAACAGCTCCGTGCCTGGGGCATCACCTTCTGTCTGCCATGGACAAAAGCTTTGCAAAGCTCTAAAGGTGCCACATACAGAAATAAGTCCATCAAGATCATCTTCCTCTGCAAATCTTCTATTGATCCAAAGAGACAGACAGCCTGAAGCTGGACGGAAGAGATATTGGCTTGAGTGGGCTGCCCTTCAATTTAGGAGACCAGGACACCTCCATTTCACTTTGATGTCCTGCAGAACAGTTGTTTATCTTCCCTGTGCCTCATTTTCCCAGTGCCCAGAGCAGAGGCAGCACCGGTGTCCCAGGGGCTGGTGGTGGTGCAGGAACAACGGGGAGGGAGATGGGCTGTGTGAAATCACTCGGTGCTGGCTCTGTTGCACAGATATTGTGTCATCCCTCCCCTGGCCCTGTTTATCTTGGAGCTGCCTCTTCCAGGAAGCATAGCCTCCACCTGGGTCTGGACTGCTTTGGTGTAAGACTTGTGGAAGGTTCCCTGCAGATCTGTGCCACAAGATGTGATGGGAACCTGCACAGCATATGGTTCAGATCTCCTGATTTCATACAAAATGGGACTTGTCTTCGTAATCCTCAGCTAAACAGAGAGATACAAGCAGAGCCAGAAGGGAGCATCACTGCCACTCTGGTGCCAGCTTTCTGGGTCAGCACCGACTTCCATCTCTGCACAAGCAGCCAGCCATCAGCCACGTTCACCCACCAACGCTCATTCCCACTCGCCCACGTGGGGACTGGGTCAGGGTTTACCTGACCCACTTCCAGGTGGTGTAGCCCTAAGCAGCCCTTGTGCTACAGCTCCTGTGTTGGGTTATACTGGCCTGCAGGTCTGCACCAAGCAAGGCCTTTCTCAGTGTCAGGGTCCTGAAAGAGCTCTGCAGTGAGTAACCAGCTGCACCGCTGACCTTCTGTGCTGTCGGCAGGAGTGGGTGACAAGTCCTGTCCCAGTGCCTGGCCAGCAGCCTGGAATGCAGCTTTGCATCATGAACTCACCCATAAGGGCTTAGCAGTGTGGGGGACGTGCATGTGCCCAGGCAGGCAAGGACTCTGCTGTCCCATACTCTCTGCCTACCTGTAGCTCTTTTAGAGCCTCAGCCCTTCTGAGTCTGACTTGTGCTTTCCTTCTTTTATCTATTACTCAGCTGTTGTTATCCAGCTATTTTTTTGTTGTTTTCCTTCTAGAGTTTGAGATCAGTGAAGAGCTCAGGATTCAACTGCTTTGGTTATTTGCTGCGTTTCCTTGCCTTGCTTTGTACCTGTATCCATAAGATCATGTCTGTAGGGAGCTGTCAGCAGTCCCTGTCCCCTCAGCCCCCCGGGAGCTCACCCCCTGCCTCTCTGAGGCTGTGGGAAATGTCTCTCAAGCCCATTGTCTGTCTTTTGCCACTCTCGCGCTTCAGAGCTGTGAACTCTCCCAGCTGCTCTCACCCAAGGTGCCTCCCACTTTCTGTTTGCAAGGATCCCACATCAAATGCATGCAGCCTAAAGCTAACAGATGTTTTTCCAGCCCATCAGCTCAGTAGGAAACTGAGATTCAGATTTTTTTCCATTGCTTGTACCACTGGTACTAAAGTTTCTCTGGGATAAAGGTTGGCTTGGCTGAACACCTGCTCAGCCCTTCACCCTGCAGTCGTCCTGTGAAGGTCTAGTTGTGCTATTTTCCAGCAGATGCTGTCTTGGGATGCAGAGTTGAAAGTACGAATCTGCCTCATTACAGGACTCTCTAGTCTTTCTCCATGTCTCTTGGAGGTGTTTTCCCCTGAAACCAAATGCTCCCTGACCATGCTTCCCCACAGTTTACTAAAGAGCTGATGTTCCTTTTTCCACCTTGAAAGTACAGCCACACTCATGAAGAACCACCCTGAGTTTACCAGAGGGAACCACGAGACCAGTCCATGGTGGTTACCTGTAACTGGCCTCGTGAGAAAACGTAAAGCACAGTGAAGTCTTTCCTAAGTGCATGGCTGTGCAAAGGAAGGGCCAGGATTTGGATGGCTCCAGGGCAGAAAGACCTTCCTTTTCCTCTACAACAGCACTGGACCTCCAGTGGAGAAAAACTCATCTCTATGGCTTATGTGCATCCGTTGGCCAGACAGACCCTGTCCTTCCTCAGGTGCCTCAGCCCACATCCTCACTGCCTCACCTCCAACCCCTGCGTCTGCTCCATTGTCAAGAGGGAAGCAAGAGGGAAAGGATGGGTGCAAAGCAAAAGGTGACAGTCACCTTTCCATGCTGGCAAGAGCATGGCTGTGCCAGGGCCGTTGCCAGGGCTTGCACCTGTGTTAAGGGCGAGTTGCTCTCTTTGCTTCAGCAGAAGCTGCATCCTGCTGGCTCCCTCCCCTGTAGCCAGCCCAGCCCTGCAGAGCTGTGAGTCACGCAGAGCAGCAAGATTTTGTTCCTGTCGCTACCACACCAGCTCAGACCGATGCACTGGGGAGCTGGTGGGCTGAGCCAGGAGGTGCCATTTCCATGTGGTTGCTCTCCAGGCAGGACATGGGCTGTTCTCACTGCATTTGTTTTTAGAGCATCTCAGCAAATAAAACTCTGAGCACAGAGGGTCAGGACACGCAGTGTATCAGTGAGGGGGATGTAGGTGAGGAATAAAAGTCACTGCATTCTCTCATCTCCTGCTATGCCCTGCAGAAACCTGGGCCTCAGCACTGACAGTTCCATTGCAGAAGCCTCCGGAGACATGCAAGTCAGCAGGAGGACTGCTCAAACTGTCATCAGAGGAGATGGGGCACAGCAAAGGGACTGGTTGTTGGGTGGAAGGTGAGTTTGGAAAGCTATGCCTTACCACCGGCCTTTCATAAAACATAACCAGATACTCCAGTGAAGATGAGAGAAGAAAGTACCCATCATCTGCTCATCCAAACCTACCCAATCTCCAGCAGGCAATGTCTTGGTCAAGAAGGATCACACCTTGCTCTTTCCCAACAACTGGGGAACCTTGGTCTGCTGGCCTGGCCATGTGGATCCCTCTCCCAGCTTTAGGAAACTCAAAGCTTGTTGCCTAAGTGACTTATCTGATCCCCTTGATAAGGGAGATAAGACCTCTCACCTCAGAGGCCAGTTTATCCCAGGCAGAAGAAAGGACGTTGGTGAAGGGTTCAGTGTCCACACCAGCTGTGCACAGCAGGAAGGTTTCAGTGGGGTCTGGCTGTGGGCATTGTGAAGCCATCATAAAAGCCTTGTCCTGGCAGCCTCACCAGCCAGCAGTGAGGATCCATGCCCTGACTGCAGAGATAAGATATGCTCAGATGCTGAATGGGAGAGGATCCAGCAGGCAGTGTTAAGCAGATTGCTCCTGGGAGGACCTGACAGTGTGGCAGAGCCACTTGAGTCCTGTCCAGTTTGCCTGTATCTGGGAAGAAATTGTGAAAACCAAGTACAGCTGCTAAGCAAGATCTCCAAGTCAGCTGCAGCTGGAAGAACTTTGATGCTACTGGGACCAAGGACAAGGAGTTCTGCAAATGGCATCACCCCAAACATTTCAAGTAGCATCGATGGATACAGCTAATTGCTGTAAAGTTGGGAGCTTAAGATGCTCCAGTTCCTGGGGCTGGAAAAGTCCTTCATTCAGAGTAAGGTGCAGGAGAGGAGCTTGCTGTGTGGGGCTGGGCATACATGTACAGACAGAAGGGGCTCCAGACACATCCCCTTTGCTTATAGTATCGCACATCAAAATCCCCCCTCCTGCGCTGGCAAGAACCTCTTTGTGCTGGATAATTGAAGCCACGTGCTATTAGTCATTATTTGGGGCTGGGTGAGACTTAGAGAGTGCACATGCTTTCTCACCTACTGGCAGGTAGGAAACCATCTCTGAGCAGAGGTGCTGGGCTGAACTGAGGGCTCTCCCAGGGATGCTCACAGGGACTCCAGCAGCTTCCCTGGCTGGAAAACACTTTGAATGGTTGCCCACGAACACACCAAAGTTGCAAAGGTCTCCCAGAAAGTTCTCAAAAGACTTGATTTTCGTTTGCCAACATGTTGTCTGTTTTTACTGAAATCCTCTTCAAAACTGCAAAAAGCACCCTGATGTTTAAATGTGGCTGCTGAAAAAAGCCAGTGCTCATGGTTCTGCAGAAAGTGGCAAGTGCCAGGTTGAATTCATGCCACCTGCCATTTACTTATTAAGAAGTGTCAGTCTTTCCATTCAAATATATTCCCATCAAACATTTTGACCACCTTCCCTAACTGTGGTTTTAATTGTGATCTACTTATCCCACCTGTGTCCATCAAATGACCAGAGGTGGGGACACAACAGCAAGGGCTTGCAAGTGAAATCAGGGACAGGTGAGGAGTTCCCACCCCCATGATAAAAACCAGCCCACTGCTGATTAAACCTCATTGCTCAGACTTCAAATACTGTAGCTTGTGCCTCATTTGGATACTGTGGTTCTCCTGCTGCAAGGAAAAAGTGATGGTCTTACTCCAAGCACAGGAAAACTTGGGGCTTAGTGGAACTGCCAGACCTCATCTTTCCCCAGGAGCAATGCCACAGCCTACGGCAGAGATGGCAGCAGCAGTGAGTATTGAGTCAGCCTGGGATCCCAGCCTGGGCAGATGCATCACAGCAGCTCAGATAATGTGTGGAAGGAGGCATTCTTTGCCTGCTGGGGAGTCAGTCTGGACCTCACCTGAATACAGAAAGTGATTTCCCTGGAGTGCAGGCCAGTGGGATTAACCCACACGGTCCCAGCAGCGGTGGGTGAGGTAACACGAGGCAATGGCTGATGGGCTGAATCTTCAGGTTGGACACTAAAGAAAGAAATCTCTTCCCTGTGTGGGTGGTACAGCCCTAGGTCAGGTCACAGAGATGTGGGATTTTCAAGACCCAGCCAAAGCAATCCCCACTTGACTGACATCAGTCCTGCTTCAGGCAGGAGGCTGGGCGAGGGGCCTCCCAGGAGACCAACTCTCTCGTAGGTTTGATTTCATGCCTCAGTCTGGCAGAGGCATCTAACAGTCTGCGCCGTTATTTGTTTCCCTGAGCTCAGGTGTAGCATCCTCTGCTAAGGGCTCCTGTGAGCAGGCAGACCTTGGAAAAACACTGAGCTGTTTATGTGCAATCATTTTTTGGAAGAAGGGAAATGCACAGGCAAAGGCAGGTTAAATGCTGGAAGCATTTCTTAGCTGCAGCCTCTGTCCTCACCAAGCTTAGGAGAAAGCCTCTTCTTCCCAGGGCAGCTGAGGTTACCCCAGCTGGATGGGCTGTGGGGTCATATCCCAGATCCACCCAGGCCAATGAGCCTTCTGGATCTCAGGGCCCAGGAGGGGAGCTGGACCTCCCTCAGACCCCAGGCACCCAGACCAGCTGGGCTGGCTGTGCTCTGCCTTCAAACAAGAGAACTGAGAGAAGAGCAACAGGAATGATTATGGGGGTGGAGGTAATGGCTGAGGAGGAAAGAGTTTGAAATTTAAAGATGGATAGCCAGGCTCCAAGCCTACACAGCGAGACATTATCATCAGTCATTAAGCATCACGCTGCTTCAGAGCTGGGGCAGGCTCATGATTCAAGCTGGGCTGGGCTCCACGGTGCTGTTCCAGAGGAGCAGCACAGGCCATGGTGGAGGAGCCTGTCCACACACATCAGCACCAGCAGCTTGTGCTTTTTCCCCTTGACACAACAGCTCATATTAAGAAGTGAAATTCTACTGGGCTCTAGGCAATCCCACAGGGGCAGCAGGGGAGGAACCTCAGCCTTAGCTTCAGGGAGGCTGTCCAGAAGCTGGAATTGACTTGGCATAGCAATGATCAGCCAGAGAAAGAGTCAGAGCCCCATTGCTCAGGACACTGAAGTTAGACTGGACAGAGCATCAGGCAGCAGATGATGGAGAGCGATGCTGCAGCTGCTGGAGTGAGCAGGGGAAGGCTCTCCCAGGGCAGCCTGGCAGCAGAGGCCAGCTCTGCCTGCAGTGCCATCCCCAGCTTCCCTGCCAGAGCTGCTGCACTGAGCCCTCCTCACCCCTGCACCCAGGGAGCGGGTCCCACAAAGTTTGCAAACCGCCAGCATCGTGTGGCGAGACGGGGAGGGAGCAAAGGAGAGCAGAAAGGAGAGCAATTAATATGCAGCTGGTGCACGGGCTGGAGTGAAAGGAGCCGCCGATGACCACCCGGAGCTGATGCTTGGAAACGTACAATAAAAGCTGAACGGATGGCTGAATGCAGGGCCCAGCAAATCAAAACAGATGCAATAAGCTGAGGCCAGTGGAACCAGCAGCCAACAATGACAGCAGAGCCCACGGGCTGGGGGGCACGTGGTTGGCACAGAGAAAGGAGAAGGCCAGAGACAAGCGCAGATGAGCTCTACCAAGGGAATCAAAAGCCTGCTGTGTTGAAAGCTGGAACAAACGGCAAGTGTGCTGCTGCCACACAGGGCAGCAGGAGCTGCGTGGCCTCTGCGTCCCTCCAGCCCTTGTACCACTCCAGTTCTCACCCACACCCTGCTCCCAGGCTTGGTGCAGAAGCCTCTGTCATCCCTGCTGCCTTCCCCAGGGAGGGCTGCCCTCGCCTGCACGCTGCTGGAGGGACATCAGGAGCTGCTCTACAAAGCAACCCTGCAGCCAAAGCCCCTTCCATCATGAGAGGGAGATCATCCATCCCATGCCCAGTGTGGTTTGTGGGGTTGGCTGAACCAGCTTGTACCTCCCAGGTTGGCTCTGCTGCGTGGTGGCACTCGTGAAGGCTTGGGAAGAAAGGGTCCGTGGTGCTGAGGTCTCCTGCCCCTTGACCTGCTTGGGCATTTTGCTGTGGTTTAGCACAGCAGCTGATGCCCTGAGCCAGGCACACTGTGACAATGCATCTGCCAAGAGGAGAGCTGATTGTGTAGCCAAGGACACAGACGTCCAGCCCAGGAGCTCTCGTGTTGGTGACATCTATGAGTTTGTGTAGGACGTGTGCATGTTAGAAACAGAAGCATTTGTGATTTCTATCCAACATCCAGATTTATGTGGCAGATTTATGCACCTGGTGAGGAACATCTGCAGTTTTGAATGGCTGGTGAGGATCTGTAGCGAGTGTAAAGCAGCTTGGGGCTTCCAGAGAGATGTGCTGTGTTGCAGAAGAGAGCACCTGACCCCCAGTGTTGTGCACAGGGGTGCAAAGGCCTAGGGTCATTGGCTTTCCTGCAGCATGCAGAAGACTGCAAGGCAAAGGCTGGGCACATCTGCACTTACATGACATCCAGGAGCAGTAAACCCACCTTGAACATCTCAGGCCATGAAAGAACCAACGAGCAAGCAAACAAAAAGAATGAAGAAATGAGAGAACAAAAGAAAGAAACAAACAGCCCTGCCTGAAAACTCCCTTTTGACTCCTGGCATCTCGTCTGTTTGCTTGTGGCCTCCCTTGTGAGAGGCCATAAAAGCAAATTTTGCAAAGGGTAGGGTGTTTTTTTGAGCTCCTTCTTGCTGCTCCCAATGCACAGCCCAATTTAGAGGAGTGTTGCTTCATCTCCCCAGCTCCTCACAGTTAACCTGTGGAGCAAGACAGACTCTGCAGTGCTGTAACAACCCATTAGACATCCAGTCAATCACATCAGCGATCACTATAATGGTACGTACACCAGCGGATGCTTCCTCACCAGAGCTGGGCACAGCAGCACACCAGCAGGTCCCTGCAGCACCTACCAGGGGATCAAAGGATATTAAAGGGGTAAAAATAAAATACATAACCTGAGCTCTTCTCCAGCTGCCTCTTCTTCCCGCTGGCAGAGACAGAGCATGGTGAGGATGCCATGCCCACGTCAGAGACTGTCCCTTCCAGCTGCTGCTCGGCTCCCTGGGCAGCTGCTGCCTGAAGCCTCCCATCAGCTCAGCAGCACCCTTTCCATGCACAGCCAGAACCAGGCTGCAGGATGCCAGGAAGGCAGGAGATTCTTTCTCTGTCCCTGCCATAGACTTCCTTAAGCCCTGTAGTGAGTGATGCTGTCATGGAGATCCAACCAGAGAGCCTGGCTAGACAGGGCAAATGGGCCCTTGCTTTGGTCAATGTGCTGCTTTCTCTTCCCTCTCTCATTTCCTTGCGCCCTGGTCCTTTGAGGGTGGTGGATACAGGGACCAACCCCAGAGCTACCTCTTGGTTCTAGAGAAAATACAGTCTGTGGTCCTCAAATCTAGCTTTAGAAACTGCACCAGGAGATGGTTTTATTTCTTCTCCAGCCTGGAGCCCTCTGAAGCTGAGGAGCCTGTGGGCGACACTCAACTGAAATATAAATATACCAAAGCAAGATTCCCACGTATCCCTAAGCCTCCCAAACAGCCAAAGCCTTGCATTAGTCAGCCAAACCAGCAAACTCTGGACCCCTCAAACAGAAGCCCTTCCTAGAAGGGAAACCTTGGGTCTCTTCATGTCACTGGGCATTGTGCAGAGGCAGCTGAGTAAAGGCCTCTGGACTCTGATCTAATGGTTTCCTCTGGGCTTAAAACTTATTCTTCAAAGATATGCTGTTTCTGTACTGTGCCTGTAAAGCCTCTGTTATAGATCTGGCAAGAAGGTGTTCAAATCTATAGCAGCCATGGGCACCACCATGATGGATGTGCTGGAGAAGGCTGGGCTAAAGGAGGGGTGTGTACACAACAAGGAATATGGTGCCTTTACAGGTATGTGTAGCCTTCAGTGAGCCATAAATCAGTTGAGAACCCCTCAGTGTTTAGAGACAACCAAGATACGTTCTAGTCAATCAATCTCTTGCTGAAAACATTATTAATGCCTGGCACACAGATTTATGGTGAGGGCTGGATGATGCCAAAGAGGTGTTTGTGAGCAGGAAGTTTTGGTGACTGGGCTGAAAACATCATTCACTGGTGAAAAGAAAGCTGAATGTAATCATCACTGTTATTTATCAGGAAACAGCCACCTTCACCTCTCGGGTGTCCACTTTAATGTGTGTGATACTTGGGCTCTCTTGTCTCTCCTCTTGCTTTGGAGGTGTGCAAGTCAAGCTCGAGTAACTTCACCATCCCACATCACTCCTGACACAGGCAGAGGTGTCTGGCCTCGTGCTGTGCACAGAACCTCATGGCACAAAGTCACCCCCCCAGAACATCACCTCTGTGAGATCCCTCGTGCAGGGAGGGACACAGGAGGGAAGGAAGGGGAGCAGCCCTGTCTGTAGCCTAAAGGCTACATATCTAAAAGCACGATGGTTGTGGAGTTCCAAAGAAATGGGATGGAGCATCTCAGGGAGGTCAGTGTGAAGAGCAGCTGTACTGGCACAAGCGTTTCTGATGCTGCTTGTGAGTCCAAGGGCTGATGCTGCTGTGCAGTTCTCTTTGCAGTGGTGCAAATCCCAACCTCTCCTCATCCCAGCCCCACTGGTCCTGTTGCCACCCTGCCATCACCAGCTCCTGCCTTCCCCAGAAGGTGCCTGTGTGGCAGTGAGACTCTGGTGTGGTCATCCCTCCTCAGCAGCCACCTGGGAGTGTCCACAGTGTGGAAGAGCCAAGCTGTGATGCTGAGGGACTGTGGCCATGGATGCACAGACTGTCAGATCCTGTGGGCTGCTGGCTCCAGCCTGCCCAACACCTCCATGGACATGGCTAAACATAGGCAAAGCAAACACAGATGGGTTACTGTCTCCACAGCACGAGGAGCTCATGAGGGTTGCAGAAGGAGGACACCTGACCCCTTCCTCCACCATGCTGAGCAGATGAGCTCTAGGACCCCTGCTCCAGCCCCAGCCTCAGCTTCCTCTCCAGCCTCAGGCCCACACTGCCCTGGCCAGCTCTCTGCCCGCTCATCTCCCTCTTCTCCCTTTACTGCTGTTTTTGTTTTCTTTCCACAGCTCGTTTTCTCGGTCATCCATGTCTCTGTGCATCATATATCACGCCTATGTGTCCGGAGGAAAGAAAGATCCCCTCCAAGCCAGCAGCCCTGTAACGGATGGACCTTCCCGGCTCTCAGCGAGCTGACAGCTTGTGAGAACAACAGCTTGAATTACTGAAAGAACTTTTCCCACTGAGTTAATCTGCAATGGATGTAGGTGACCTTCTAAAGGCATCTATTAATCAAAAAGCGAGTGCCCATTCACCGTGCTAGGCTGAGCCCTTTGGGGAAGGGGGGGGGTTGCTAATTTCCCTCTGAGATAAATCATAATTTGACAATAATCATCTGCCCTAATCACTCCGATTCTTCCCTTTAATTATTTGTACACACAGCTCTTCCTGCCTGGGAAACACAAAGGACAACAGCAAACATGGCGTTGGCTCTGCCGACGGGGAAGCACTGAGGGCTCCCCACAGAGCCTTCCGCTGCTGGCTGTGGTGCAGAGCCCTGGGCACTCCTGAGAGGGCTGCTGGGGGACAGCAGGGAGGCTCTGAGGCTGTCCTGGGAGCAGAGCATCCAGGAGAGGGCTCCTGGGGAGGAGAGAGCAGAGGGGCTCTAGAGCTGTCCTGGCAGCCCGCGCTGGCATGCCAACGTTGCCCAAGGTTGTACCCGCTGCAGGAGGCTGACCCCTGCACAATGCCCATCCCCTGCGCAATGCCTGCCTGGAGAACTGTGACAACGTCGAGGCTGTGGAGAGCACGGGGTTAATGTGACATCAGTGCTCCTGGATGCTGGAGGAAGAGCTGTGGGCTGGGACTCCAGCAGAGACCCGGAGGGAGGGATGTTTTGGGGGGCCCTGCTTGTGTGGATGCCTGGTGTTGGCCCGGGGCTGGTGAGGGGTCCTTGCCTGGGGTGAGACCTCCCAGGCAGTGTGAGGAAGGGTCTGGTAAACACCAGCAGCTCCCTGCCCTGGGGAGCTCTCATGTGGTGCTGAGTGCAATGCCTGGCTGATGCCATGCTTGGAGGATGTGAGCAAGGGTTCCACTTCCTGGCATCTCCTCCCAGGCTATGGGTGTGTGGAGCTGGGTCTTGTTACTGACTCCAGCAGCTGGTCCTTCCCCTCAGCCTCCTCGAGCACACAGGCTTCTCCCATGCTGCAGAGGCAGCTACCCTGGGCACCCATGAAAGCAGAAGATGTGTTGATGGGGTCAGATGAGCTTTTGCCCAGCCTGCCTCTGTGAGGTAGCAGTACAAGTGGCAGTGGTGTGACGAGGTGCCATCGTGGTGGCTGCAGGGAGGGCAGGAGGCTGGGTTTCCCCAGCACAGCAGAGGCACAGTGTTCCTTCAGGTGGGACCAGCTGAGAAGCACTCAGCTAACTCAGCTAAACTTTTTCAGTGTATTCGTGGGCTGAGGCACAGTGCACACTGTCCCTGGGAAAATAGGACTCCTCTAAGAAAACGTCTAAAACTGGAAACAGCCAGGAAATGCTGCTCAGCACCGCATGGGATGTGAGATTTCTCACTGCACCCATCTTCTTTCCCTCTCTGCTGTGCCCACGGCATCTTCCACAGCTGGGACGGGCAGGTACAGGCTGGGTGCAGCAGCTGCTCAGCACCAGCGCCCTGAGACCGCAGCCTGGGGAGCTCAGCCCCGCGCAGGGAGCCAGGATGGGCTGCGGCGTGCGGCTGCACTGCTGCACAAACACACCAGCCACATCTCACCCGCTGCTCAGGAAGGCTTGCGGACGGGACATCTTAGGATTTAAACATCAGCCCTCCCCCCAAACCCAAGCGAAAACGGAGACGGCTCCCACAAGCTGCTGGGCTGACTTGCAGTAACTGCCGGAGCCCAGGTCAGTGGGATGTCTTGCAAGCTGTACCGTGGACCTACAGCACCATACGCTGGCCTAGTTCAGCATCTACACAGCAGCACAGCCTCCCACTCGCCTCCCTGGTCCCTGCAAAGCTGCGCAGGGCAGCAGGGGCGGCTGGGCTGGGCTGGGCTGGGGGAGCCACACAGGGCTGGCGATGCTGCCTGTGCCCTGCAGCCCACTCAGGTGGGTGCCCGGCGGGGCCGCGGGAAGGGAGCAGGGCAGTGCCGGAATGGCAGCATCCTGCTCCCTCCAGGTCCCCAGGAGAGCTGCCTCCAGGGACACCCGTGCAGCTGGCGGGAGCAGAGGGAAGCTGGAGCTCAGCCTGCAGGGTGGGTCTGGGGCAGCTGTGTCCCCCCTGACCTGCTCCCTTCCCTGGCCTGTGCTTTATCTGCTGCAGTGCTGCACTAAACTCACCCTACAGCAAAGCTCCTCTCGGTGTCGGCAACCCCAGGGGAGCAGAGCCTTGCCTTGGGACCCTCAACTGCCTCAGGCAGCCACTGGGCACAGCTCTGCATCCTGCCCCACCAGTGCTGTTCAGACCTGCCAGACTTGGGGCAACTGGGCTCGTGATCCTCCCTCAGATGGGAGGGACGAAGTGACCCTGAGCAACTCAGAGTCACCACATTAATGTGGGGCTGGGGAGGAGCAGGCTGCTTCCTGAAAGCCTGATCTGTGGGACTCTGCCATGAGAGGCTGATGGTGGCTGGAGCCAAAGATACAGAAACAAACACCTCAGCTGAGGAGAACTAACTGCATCACCGAGGAAGGCACAGTGCCACTCCGTTTCGGGCACCTCTGTGTCCTGTTTCCTATCCCTCTGTGCCCTGCAGGCTGTCTTACATTGACCCTTCCTTGGTAGCAGACCCCATCCAGGCTTGGCATACATATCATCAGTTCCCCTGCTGCTGCAGCAGAAGCACACGTCCTCCTGCTCTGGCTGAGCCTTTTTTCCATGTGGGACATGCCCATGAGCAAGAACGTGTTTAAAGCCCCACAAGCAGAGAGAGGACCCTGCTGTCTCCCAGCGCCTGCTGTGTCCCCTGGCCTATTGCCCACAGAGCTGTGGGGCTTCAGTGGAGAAACAGAGAGCATTTGCCCCCACAGCCTAAGGATGAGAGGAACCAAACAAACTGCAAGGGGTCAGCAGACAGGCTGCAGCGACTGGCACAGGCAGCGGGGAGCAGAGAGCGAGACGCTGCGATTTATGGGGTTGAGGAGAGGGAATTCTCAAGGGGCACTGATCCCGCACTATAAATACCTTCAAGGTAATGACATAAATGAAGGGAGTGAATTATTCACCATCTCTGATGATGGGAGGGCAAGAGGCAGTGACCTGGATCTGAGGAAGGGAAGGCTGGGTGGGAGGCAGACCAGGCAGCAGGAAGAGCCTGGCGTGGGCTGCGCTCCCTGGGGCAGCAATATTCCTGCACAGGGTCCCTCCAACACTCCCCTGGCCAGGCCCATGGCCACAGCTGTGCTGAAGGGACTGAGGGGCTCGTGGCCTGTGTGGGAGCTCCCAGACTGCCTCTGCCTCCTGGCATGCAGGACAAGTCAGGAGGAGGGAGCTAGAAGAAACTGATGGCTTTGACTTGGAAAGAAGAACCATGATCTGGAAATGCAGCCTCCAGCAAGATCACAACATCACAGGCTGCCTGAGGTTGGCAGGGAACTCTGGAGGTCAGAACTCTGGAACCCTGCTCGAGCAGGGCCACCCAGAGCCCAGGTCCATTGAGTATCTCCAGGGATGGATACTCCACCACCTCACTGGGTAACTTGTATCAGTGCCCAGTCACCCTCACAGTGAAAATGTGTTTGGTGCTGCTCAGAGGGACCCCTCTGTGTTTCAGTTTGTACCCACTGCCTCCAGTCCTGTCACTGGGCTCCACTGTGAAGAGGCTGGCTGCATCCCCTTTGCACCTTCCCTTCAGGTATTTATGTACAGAGGTAAGAATCCCCTTGTGCCTAAGGGACGGATATTTCTCGTGCACAGGCAAGAAGCCTCCAGTATGCTGCTGGGGCTATTTATCTGTCTGTGGACATGTGTGTCTCCTGAAGAGTAATGACCATGCTGACATTATGCATGTGAGGGGGGCCAGGGAAGTGCTGTGCCTCTGCTGATGCTCTTGGCATGGGCTGGGGTTCAGCCCTGCTCCTGCTCCCCGCTGCTTCACGGTGGGGAGCTGTGAACAGATTTCACGACGCCTGCTCTTTGTTCTCTCTGCTGCTGGATCATAGGCTCATGCCACAAGGAAAATGGAGGAAAGGTGGGAATCATCCTGCTGGCCCTTTGTCATGGTGACCTGTGGAGGCAGTGGTGCCTCCTGCACGCCTGGCAGCCTGGCACCTCTCCTGGCAGAGGCAGAGGTGGGATGGCAAGCAACCTGGGAATCAAAGGGGCCAGCTTGGGTGCTTCTTGCAGCCTTACCAGGAAATGTTTAGGAGAGAGTGCTCTGATCTCCCACCTAGTGAGCAGAGTCTCATGAGGAGCTGGGATCCTGGGTGTACTGGCTGAGCCACACTGGTGCGAGAGGGAGACAGGGAGATGCCTGTTGCACTGTTCGTCCATCACAGCCATACATAGGAGATGACATGGGCTGCAAGGGTTTTGGAGCAGATTGTCTAGAGGAGGCTTGCTGGCTCTGAGACCCACAGAGACCACAGGGTCTCCCGTTCCCTCTTAGCACAGACAGCTGCCCATAGGCAGGGTGGTCAACCTGGCTGTTGGGGAAGAATAAGAAAAGCTGAATCCACATGGGAAGAACATGATGGTTTTGGCAGCCTGGGGCCAGCTGCCTGCTCTCTGCCTCCTGAAGAGAAGGACTGTTAATTTCACAGTTTCTGGACACTGCAGTGACACAGAGCTGCATAACAACAGCAGGAAAACAGGGATCCCTTAGACTCTGGTTGGTTCTGTCCTGCATTGGCACAGACGCAGAATCTGACCCAGGCGCTGATGCTGTAGGCAGGGAAGAAGGAGGGGGGTCTGGTCCAGCGTGTGGCATGCAGCTTTACAAGCTAGAGAAAGAGGAAAGGCAAAGGAAACTGCCTCCTAAATGTGAAATAACTGGAGCCTGGCTCCAGACCCTCAAGACAAAGCTATAAATCTGCCCGGCCCTGCTGCGAAAGCATGAGACGCGCTGGAACAGCCGCACGGCGTCAGAGCGTCCTTGGGCTCTGTGTTCTCTGCCATCCCTTCCTTTCATGCCACCACCCCCGCAGGCACGTTCCGTCTCCTGGTGACCACGGCTCCTCAGCCCGCTCCAGCGCCGCTCCCAGCCCCGCTGGGTTTTATAGCAGCCGGGTCAGGTTGCAGCTGCTAACAGCAGCCGTGGAGCTGGGCAGCGAGGGTGGCCGCAGTCCCCGTCGCAGGACAGGGCTGCTGGGACAACGTGCTGCACCTCCACCAGCCTCTGCACCCTGCTCTGTCCTCTGGCCTGTGTCAAGAGTCCATGGGAGGGCTGGCCCTGGGGAGCTCAGCCCTGGGTCACTGCCGTGGTGGAGCAGTGCTGCAGCCACATGTGAGGCTGTGTGAGCAGCCACTCCAGCCTGGCTCTGTGTCACAGGACTTGTCACTGCAGCTCCTGACCCTCCTCTGCTTCCCGGGCTGGAATTTTCCTGGTAAGCTGTGATGAAAAGAGGATTCTCTGGCCACCCTGGGAAGGGTGAGTCACATCAATGCCTCTTCCTAACATAGAGCTGACACCGAGATGTCCCCTGGGAGACGTGACCCAGCCCAGCTTCCCAGCTAGCTTAAAAGCCACTCTGTTCTGAAGCCACAGACCCCTCTCCCACAACAGCAAACAAGGACAGTCTAAAAGTCTGCCCAAACCACATCCAGGGAAGGCCATTGCCCGCTTGCCCTCGTTTGACTGTGTCCTGGACATGTCTGGAAGTGAGGGAATAAAGCAGAGAGGGCATAAAGCCATTGCCTTGTGCGCCCCGGATTAGCCCCACAGCGTGGAGGCAGAATCAGCATGTAAGGCACAAACAGTCTGTGCCACATTTGTCTCCTTTGTGTCTCTGGACTTGCTGCACAAGGAGGAAGGGGGAAGAGAAATGTGTTCAGGCTATAACTAATTCCAGAGCCTAAGAAATGGATCAATTCACCCCCAAACAATTTACAGTGCAAAGGGAGCAGCTCTCCCCTTGGTTCACTCCTCCCTGTGCACAGACACACACGCCAGCCCTTCCCACATCCCTGCCGAGGCAGGAGAGCTGCCCAGTGCCCTGAGCATTCCATCCTGCTGCCCCTGCCCACTCCAGGCTGCATCCCTGCAGATTTACACCCCGGTGCCTGTCCCTGCTTTGGCCCCAGACAGTCGGGAGTGGAGTCTAGGGGGTGCCAGCGAGGGGGTAACCCCAGCACGTCTGCCCATACACAGCTCAGCTCTCCCTGTCTCCAAAGGTTTCTCTCCCAGGCGTGCTTGACTAATTAGTAAACGGAGCCTAAACCTTTTGGTCTCCATCGATCTTATCTTTAAGCCCTGCAGACAACAATTCCTCAATCGATACCTCATTTAATTGCTGCCACCAGGCTGACAGCTGGGGCTCTGGCTGCGCAGGCCTGGCTGTCATGGGGCAGGTTGCCAGTGCCCCTTTCTAATCCCAAAATGATTTATCCTCATGCAGCTCCTCCCCCCTCCCCATTTCTGACCCTCCCTCCCTGTGCAGGAGCGTGAATGCCCGTGGCACATGCAACCCCCTGGAACACGTCACTCCTCTGCCCCCTGAGCACTGCTGTGACTGTGCAGCCCCAGCCCAGCCCGGAGCGTGGCCATAGTGGGGACACCAAGGTGTCACCTGTGCTGTCCCCAGGCAGCCCACAGCAGTGGACAGACAGACAGACCCTGCCCCACATCCCCATGCCAGCCCTGGCCCCAGCCATCCCTGGGGCACTGCCCGTCCCAGCTGGGACCCAACATGTGCTAGCCACGACACGTTTGCTGGGCTGCTCTTCCCAGATAGTCCCAGGAGCTGGATTCTGGGGGCTGCTCACATCCCTCTGAGGAGCAGCAGATACAGAGGCAAGCCACGGCTGCTATTTTGGCACAAACTGCATTGCAGTCTCCAGCACTGACTCCCCCTGGGGCTGTGGAGGTGTGGTGAGCAGGTCAAGCCTCTGATGGGGCACCAGGCTCTGTGTTTGCTGTGGCTCAGGTTTTACTCTTGCTTTGATCTGATCACGTATTTTCACTGCAGTTTAATGACAATATAGGTGCCACATGCATTTCCTTCAGTGGCAGGTATGAGAGAACTGCTGCAGCCCTGATCTTTGGCCGGTGATGCGTTTGTCACCTGCAGCTCTCGGTGGCCTCTCTTGGTGATGCTGGTTGTGCTGAATGGAACCTGGGCCTGCCTCTAGATTGAGAAGGGTGCATTACTGCAGTGTGATCAGCACAGCTGCAGCTCAGCCCAGCCACTGAGACCAACGGCAGGTGGGATGAATCATATCCCACACACCTCCTCCTCCACATTGCTCTTCTATAACAGTTACACCAAGGCAGAATGACCCCCAGCAAAAAGCCAGATTCTGCTCTTGGTGCAAGCTACTGAGGCTGGAGGATGTAGCAGAGGTCAGGCTGAAGGTAAAGGTACCCAAATCCCAACTCTCTGGGCTAGAAACCAGCCCAGAGCCTTTGAGTCTGGACAGGGTGTAGCCTGCATAGCCAAGGTGTCCTATCACTGAGCTCAAACAGCATCTATGTAAGCGAGGCCATGCCCTGCCAGAGTGCAGTCCTAGCAGAAGGTCTGTCCTGTCCCCAGCCTCCCAGGCCACAGTTCCCCAGGGAGCTAGGGAAGGAGGTGCTGAGGCTCAGTATCTCCATGACTGAAGGTCATAAAAGCTTGCTGTGATGTGGAAGGGGGATGGCTCGTGTGTTATCAGCAACCAGAAGTTGTTTCCACTGCCCTCTGCTACCACTGAATAGTCTGTTTCATTCAGGGCTGCTGCCTGCTGCAGCTTGCTCCTGCCAGGCCCTGGGTGAGCCAGGCTGGAGCACAGGGGATCCCATGAGCAGTCCTGGAGGGACAGGCAGAGGAGACAACCCCTCCTTTGGGGGTGGGCTGGGGGCTGGCTGCCCGTGCAGGCAGTGCCACAGGACAGCCTATCCCTTGCCTTGGTGCGAGAGGGTGCCTGACACACGCTCCTGGGAGATCAGCAGTTGGCCCCGAGCGTGCCCCAGATGGTTTGATGCCAGGGTGTTTGCACACAGCTCTGCCATTTAATGGGGAGAGAACGTGGAGCTGATCCCAGCTGAAGCCATACACTAAAATGCTGACAGACTGTTTGTCGAGACACAAACATTGGCAAATGGCCCTGCTTGCCACGTACTTTGAGACACGGCAGAGAGGGAGGGAGCCCAGGAGCAGGGCTGTCTCTGGCAGTGATTGAGAGGCCTCGAAGTGTAGCTCGGTGTGTGTTTCTGGGAAGAGGTGAGTCACCTTCTTGGGAGATTTGAAGCATGTTTTTCCAAATGGGTGTGACTGGGATGCCCATCTGCTTAAAATGAGGCTGGAGGTGAGTTGGACAGCTATGTTCCTCACACAGCACAGTTTGGGAGATGGAGCATCCCATCCGCCCAGCCAGGATGCTCACAGAAACCTCTAGCTTCAGAGTGACATCCCTGACCTGGAACCCTCCAGGGACCTCTCTCCACTTTAACCTCACCCTGCTGATGCTGAGCTCTTCTTCCTCCTGCTCTTGACCCCTTTGTCCCCACCTTAGAGCTTTCCCTGTGAAAGGGGGAAAGGGTTGTGGGGGTGTCTCTCAGGGCAGCTTTTTTTGTGTGATCTCTCACCTCATGCAGAGGTTCCCCTTCTGCTGCTGCAGGGGCTGGCATTGCAGCCCCCCAGGGCAGCGTTTTGTCTGATCTCTCACCTCATGCAGAGGTTCCCCTTCTGCTGCTTCAGGGGCTGGCACTGCAGCCTCCCGGGGCAGCCTGTGTCTCAGCAATGCTCCAGCCCAGAAGTAGATGTTGAGCACACGTACTGATCTCTGGACTTTGTGCAGGGGGCAGAGGGAATTGGGCTGCATCCCCCCTGCACACATCACCTCTTCCCTTGTCCTTGGGAGGTGACTGAGCAGCACAGAAACTTGAGCATGGGACACCACAGAACTTTCCAGCACCCTTCTGTGCCCCACGTGTTGTCCCAAAAGCGGGTCATTCCCTCGCTGTGCCACACGCTGCACACACACACAGAGCAGAGGGACCTGGCTGCATCTTGGCACAGATGTGTGTGCCAGGAGGTGAGGCAGCAGACCCCAGCAGTGCCTCCCGGGCTGTGTTCATACCCCAAACACCAGCATGTTCTGTGTTCTCATGCCAACGTGCTGCTGTTGTGTTCAGCGGCAGGCCAGCAGCCCTCAGCCTGGCACAGCAATGAGTCCACTGCTCAGGTCACTCCTATGCTTTGGGCTCTGGGCTGTAAACTGGTGAGGCAGGTGGTCACCATCTCCCCACCTTCGCCTGGTTACTGCCGGTGTTTGGTGATGCTAATTAGGCACCAATCAGCCTTTGGGCCTTGTGAAGGCGGGATGTATCCTCCTTAATCAGCCTCTGGTGCGTCTGGAAAGCTACAGAGCAGACAGATTCACACCGTGAAGCTGCTGATTTATGGCCATCCCACTTTAAACAGGGCATTAACCCCTTCTTCCCCTTGCCCGAGGGGCTCCTTCTCCTCGCCCCCCCCGCAAGACGGGCGCAGCGCGGGGCCGCGGCCGCCAGGGGGCGGTAAAAGGCGCGGCGGCCGGCAGCCACTGCTGGGCCTTTTACCGCCCCCTGGCGGCCCCGACCCCGCGTTACTCCCGGGACCCAAGTCGGTCCCCGGGTCTCTGGTGGGGTTCAGCGAGGGGGCCGAAAGCAGCTTCCCCATGGCCGCACGCGTGTCCCAGAGGCCGGGCCCCGGCGTGGCGGTGACGAGGAAGCAGAGAGGAGGTAGGCGGTGAGTGCCCGCCCTTGTCTACCGGAGAGGGAGCGTCTACGGGAGTGGGAGCTGGGTACGGCGGGGGGAAGGTCAGGCCTCGGTCCCCCGTTCTGGAGGGCTGGGTGCTGCTGGAGCTGTGTTAACCCTGTTCTGGAGGGCTGGGTGCTGCTGGAGCTGTGTTAACCCTGTTCTGGAGGGTTTTGTGCTGCTGGAGCGGTGTTAACCCTGTTCTGGAGGGCTGGGTGCTGCTGGAGCTGTGTTAACCCTGTTCTGGAGGGCTGGGTGCTGCTGGAGCTGTGTTAACCCTGTTCTGGAGGGCTGGGTGCTGCTGGAGCTGTGTTAACCCTGTTCTGGAGGGTTTGGTGCTGCTGGAGCTGTGTTAACCCTGTTCTGGAGGGTTTGGTGCTGCTGGAGCTGTGTTAACCCTGTTCTGGAGGGCTGGGTGCTGCTGGAGCGGTGTTAACCCTGTTCTGGAGGGTTTGGTGCTGCTGGAACGGTGTTAACCCTGTTCTGGAGGGCTGGGTGCTGCTAGAGCTGTGTTAACCCTGTTCTGGAGGGTTTGGTGCTGCTGGAGCTGTGTTAACCCTGTTCTGGAGGGTTTGGTGCTGCTGGAGCTGTGTTAACCCTGTTCTGGAGGGTTTGGTGCTCCTGGGCTGTGTTAATCCTGTTCTGGAGTGTTGAGGACGCCCCCGTGGCTGTGTTAACCCCATTGCAGAGGCATGGGGATGCCCCTGAGGCTATGTTCCTTGCTGTTCTTGAGGATTATGTGCTCCCCAGGGCTGTGTTAACTCTGTTTCAGAGGCACGAGTATACCCCTGAGGCTGTGTTACCTTGTACATCAGCACTAAGGTGGGGGGTGGGCTGCTCAGGGCATTGCATGCAGACCTCTCTGCAAGCAGAGCAATGCTGCAAGGCAGTGCAGCCACCCCCAGGAACAGTGTCCTCTAACAAGTAGTGCTGGGTCAAGTGAGACATGGTGTTGGAAGGTGTCTGTCCTTCCCTGAGAGCTTGTGGGGGATTAAACTTGTACTCAAGTGCTGTCACGCTATCTCAAAGGGCTGCAATGCTTCTCAGCCTGTTCGGGGAAAGACTTGGTGTATGGGTTTTGGAGGATTTGAGGCCTGAAAGGGAGTTTACTGCAAGGATTTTACTGCTCTCAGGTCCCTGGCTAGCTGCTTCCTTGTCTGGTGCCTCAGTGAAATGAAGCAGGCTCAGATGGATGGCAGAAACCTGCTTTGAACCACCATCCAATGATGTGTGAGCCAGAGAAGCAGCATCCCTGGCAGGCTCTAAGCAGCATTGCTCTGCTCAGACATGGGGGAGAGGCAGTGGGCTTCCTGTGCTTCCCTGACACAGAGAAGCTGAGCTCAGCAAGGTTTGTGGTTCTGTGAACATCCCTATTCAAGATAACTGGCAGGTCACCTTGGTCTGATGAGCGAGAGTCGCACTGGGAAGGTTTCAGGTGTTTGTTGGCAAGCAGAGTCAGTAGCCTCTTAGCAAAGTTGCAGGCCTGGGACTGTCTGTGTGGGATGGGAAGCTCTTGCTATGAGGAACACTCTTCTAGTGCTATTAACTGTCTTCAGGTTCAAGTTCCTTGTCAGTCACTCTGTGTAGTGTTTGTAGGAGGAAAGAGGGCTGGCCTGCTGATTAGAGTTGAGTGCATCTGCTTTCCCCTCTCTGTCAACATACTTTGGGGGAAGACAGAGGGCAGGTTTAAGGGTACCAGAACATTTGATACATTCAATTGCTTTCCTGAAATGTCTTTAAAACACACAAACAAACATATTAATTATATCCCCATAACAAAGTGTTTGCTTGTGGATTTGAGATGATTCCTTACTTGGAAACATCTTTATGTAGGATGAAGGAGTAGCGTTGTCCCCAAGTGAGTACTTTGAGGTTCTCTCTGCTTGGCAAAAATCATCATCAGTGTGGTGGGAAAAGGGGAGAAACGGCTCGTGGGTGCAGTGTGAGGGAGGCAACGTTTACCTGGGCTGGCAGGGGTGGTGTATGATGGGCTGGCCTGAAGCAGCCAGCTCGTGCACCTGCAGGCAGCTTCGGCAGCTCGGGGCCGGCTTCAGCCCGCGCCCTGCGCCTGGCAAACCAAATGTCACCTGATAATATGGGGGTTAAAAAGAAGCTGATGTGGGGATGCTTGCAAAGCAGTCTCTGTGGCTTCTGTAAGGGTGGGCTCAGCTCTCAGGTTGGGCAAGTGACAACTGAGTGAGCTGGGTCAGGCCTATGATGCTTCAGGAGCTGCTCAGGGAGCTGCCCTGGTTCACTCTTGGCTGCCCCAGGCTGCTTTTTGCAAGTCTGGGTTTAGGTAAACAAATGGCACTGGCCAGAGAAAGCTTTCTCTGGAGGGAGTTAAAGCGCTCTGCAAAGGGACCTGGGTCCTGGATGGTTTCCTACTGCCTCCTTTGAGAACAGCAGCAACAAGGAACAGGAATTTGAATGGTGTCCTGAGACCTGGTGCTCAGGGTTTCCGTTCCAGCACAGGGTCCTAAGCCAAGAAAACTGCCTGTCCTGCCAAGACTGCATAGGAAGCTGGGCCCAGGAGCAGCCAGGCAGCAGTGTGGCATTAACTCCTCTCTGAGGACTGTGCTGTCTGCCTCCTTCTTCCTTTCTGGAAGACCCATCAAGCCTGTCTCGGCTTTAGTCTGCTGGCTGGCTGGAGGGCTGCAGGGCTTTCGAGGGTGCGAATACAAGCTCGGTGATGATCCTTAGTCACTTGTTAATCGTGCCCTCTCTGAGTAGTGCTCTGCTAGTGGGCTGAACGCCTAGCTGGGGGAAAGGCTGAGGTAGGGGGGCTTGAGCCAGCAGAGGCCATGGGCCTAGGAGCAGGGAGCCTTTAAGGAGTTCATGAGCATGAAACTTGTTTGGGTACATCAGGGACCTCCTTAGGATTCTTCTCTTGGTGATCATTTCTTGCAGCCCCCTGGATTTAGCAGGTCAGGGAGAAGGGATCAGCTGTTAGGTCTGGGCTTGCAGATCCCACAGGCTGATGGATCCCACAGGCTCTGGGGGGCAGGACAATGCCTGGCAGGCAGGAGACTGTCAGCAGCGAGTCTTAGCCCCTCAGGGAGACAGAGCCACTCCGCTTTGGTTTAGGGCCGCTGGTCCCAGCTGCTCTCCTGAGCATCCCAGATGGCTGTGCTTTACCTGTCTCTGGCAGGTTAGATGTGTGTGTGTGTAGACAAGTTGCCTCCTCCCTGTTTGCTCCTGCCATGGTGACCAGATGTCCTACTCTTTAGTGATGTTGTCCTACTTTCAAGTAGGTTAATCTATTTTTGCCTGGCCCAGAGTGTTGGACTGTCCTTTGTCATGACTTTGCCTTTCTACGTGTCCTGCACCTGGCTTTCCTGTGGCAGAAGATCTTGCAGGTTGTGGTCCCAAGCAGTACAAGCTGTTTTCCTTTCCTCTGTTTCCTTGGGGAAGCACTTGGGACCTTGCATAGCAACCAGCCCTGCAGACAAAGTGTGGGGCCCCAGGGCACAGCTTTGAGCCTGTCTCCTTAAAGATGATGAGATGCTGAAGGCCCTCAGAGGGAAGGGTCAGGCTTCCAGTTTGCATTAAGTGTCTGGGTGTCCTTGCACTGGCCAGCAGTCATGTGAAGGTGGTAGATCTCATTTGTGTTTCTTGTCCTCCAGTGCCAGCATACCCAGGATCTGGAAGAGATGTGTGAGCAGAGAAGGACTCACTGAGAGCGAGCTGAGAGTGAGACTAGAGCCTTATTCTACAACTGAAAACAAAAGTCAGGTTGAAGCTGAGGTACTGCAGGGAACTAACTTGCAATTCACAAGCCTTCCTCTGAAAACACCTTCTCTTCAGCTTGCCAGCCCCTGCTCGTACTGATCTCTGACACTGGCTCTTCCTACCCACTGGAGTGTTTGCCCTTTGACTTTAGTCTGAAAACAGCAGGTCCTTGTTCAGGCTGAGATCTGCATGCCTGAAGGGTCTCTGAGGTACCTGAGGTGGAGGCCAATGCCCCGGCAAGGCAGGAAGGGAGCTGGAGGGCTGAGGCCGGGATGGGAGGCAGCAGGCAGGGTGGCAGCTGAAGGCTGATGAGCTTTGGACCAGTGCTGCAGTTTATTTATGGCCTGCTTAGCAATCTCAGGCACACAGTGTGGGTTAAGGCATCTCCTGTCCTGGATTGACAGTACAGATCCAATTAGCCATGAAAGCCTCTAATTATTTGTCCTGAATTGCTCTGGTGGTAACCAAGGCTCTGCTATCTCCTCCTTTTGTGTGTGTCCCAGCTGGAAATGCCCCAGTGTCCCTGCATCTAGAGCAGCAAGTGTGATGTGGGAGCAGAGTCAGCACAACCTAATCAAAGGAGACAGGCCCTGTGAGTTAATGAGGGGATGAACCTGCTTCGTTAACTTTGGGGAGCTCTCTAAGCCCGAGCCCCCATCTTGAGAGACAAAGACTACGTGTGGCTTAGATAAGGCTGACGTGATGAATGGCTGTAGTGGGAGAGCTGCTGGATGGAGGGACTGCAGACCAAGAGGAGGGAGGAGAGTGGCTGTCAGAAAGGATTGCAGAGCAGAAGTCCCTCATATCTGTGCAGGGCAGGAATGTCCATCACTGGGTGCAATGTTTATGTCCAGACCCCGTCGCTTGTTCCCATGTTGCGCTCCTCCCTATGAAGCTGCGCTGCCAGGAGAGTTCTGAGGGCTCAGGATGGCAAATGCTCCCCTCGCTCTGCCTCTTCTCCACCACCCTCACAGCTGACAGCCCTCCAGAGGACACCCTGTCTGTGTGAATGGGCTGTTCTTCTGCAGCCCTCAGCCCTTCGTTCTGCTTGTCTGTGCCTGGTTCCTTGGTGACCCAGTGCAGGGAGAGCAGCTGGATCTGCTCTGCCAGGCTGCAGTGTACCAAACCGAGGAGATGCCCATCCCAGGGAAGTAAGCTCTCTAGGAGGGCAGCTGGGGCTCTGCAGCTTGGCCAACCCAACAGCGTTGTGGCAGGTTTGGTGTCTGAGAGGGAAGCCCTGGGAGTGAGGTGGGGTTACACAGGCAGGGCCCAAGGGCTTTTTTTTTTCCAGACGTGTGCAAAGTTCCAGATCTATATTCACAGGATCCCAGAGTAGGGGTGGGAAGGGCCCTGCAGAGCTGCTTCAGCCCCAGTGCCTGCTAAAGCAGGTTCCCCTCACTCAGAGGGCACAGGAACGTGTCCAGGTGGGGTTGGAAACCTCCTGAGAAGGAGCCTCCACACCCTCCCTGGGCAGCCTGGGCCAGGGCTCCCTCACCTCAGCACCAAAGGGGTTTCTTCTCATGTTTAAGAGGAACTTGTGTTCCAGCTTGTGCCTGTTACCCCTTGTCCTGGCACTGGCCATCACAGAACAAACACTGGCCCCATCCTCTTGACAGACACCCTTTAACTATTTCTCATCATTGCTGAGGTGCCCCTGAGCTCAGGCTTCTCTTCTCCAGGCTTAACGGCCCCAGGTCCTCCTGCAGCCTTTCCTCCTCACACACATGTTCCAGTCCCCTCAGCATCTTGGTAGCCCTGTGCTGGCCTCTTTCAACTGCAGAACTATTTTAAGGTGAAAAAAAACTTTGCAGGGAAGTTACTGCATCCTCCAGCTCGTTCTGGGTGCTTGTGCAAGAGAGGAGTCTGCAAGAAAAAATATGTCATTGATGTTCTCAGCAACCTTAACTCTGACCTAAGATGTCAGTGCATAGCTCTCAGATGAGACAGGGCAGCCAGCCTTGTTTTTAAAGCAAAATTTTACATAAATAATATTCAGCTCCTGTGGGAGGGCTCAGCTGAGGGCTCCCACTGCTGTTTCCAGGTCACTGGGCCCTCCAAAAATGCCATTTACATCATCGTCTCAAGATGCTGCCCGAAGGCAGGCTGTGGCTTTGCTCATCACTTTTGCATGTGTTCTCTTTGTGTGGACATCTGAGGCCTGTCCTGCACCTGACCCTGACAGTGACAAGGCTCTGAGCCCGAGAGGAAGGGACAGGGGGAACGCTGGTGAGCGTGCCCAGCTCGCTGGGAGCTGCATCCCCGATGGGACCCACGCTGCTGAAGCACCAAACACGTGTCTCTGATCTCCAGCCAAGGGATGTTCAAACGGGCCCCATCTCTGCCAAGACCAGTGTTGGTCTGTCGGGGCTGGGAAGGAGCTGACACGTCCTTGGAGTCTCTCGGTGTCCCTCCCCCACGGGCCAGAGGCGTGTCGGCCAAATTCAGACCAGAGAGTTTCCTCCATACAAATGGGGACAGGATGGGGGGGGAACTGTTAACGTACAAAAACTGTTTCTTTCCTGCCTGCTTGGAAAGGGGAGCTATTGAATTTTAAGCAGCAGAGACAAAACTCTGCTAAAGAGTTCTCTTCTGTGCTTGCTTAGTGAAATTGCTGATCAGGGTGATGGGGGGGTCCAGGAAGATGCCAGGCTTGGCCTGATTAATGACTCTCTTGTTGTCTGCTCTAGTTTGTTGGTCTTTGCTCTGGGAGATGATTTGTTGAAGGAGCAACTGTTTTCCCCAAGAAGCTTCCTTGTGAGCTGTCCCCATGGTGGGGGGGCCTGCTTCTCTGGGGGTCCATGGAGTGGACCAGCCCATGGAGTGGCACTGGCCTGACAGGTTCTCTGGGCACCTCCTGTACAGCCACAGAACCTGAACTTGCTGCTAAAGTGGGCACAGACCAGGGGAAACAGAGACTCTTTGTTCCAGCAGGAGCTTTTAAAGGTGCCCAGCCTCACAGCTCGGTTCCCTGAGGAGGGGCACATGCCCTGGCCTCTGCCCTCTCCAGCAGCACGGATCTGGCTGTGCTGGGGACACAGGAGCAACCTGTCTTGTGTTTTGCATCCAGTGCTTTGACCACCCAGCAAAGCAGCTGCACGGTTGCTCTGCCCTGCACAGCTCCTGTTTCCCACCCCAAGCTCAGAGCACCAGGCCCCCTTACCTGTGTTTTTCTCCTTGAACCACTTAGATTTAAAATAGAGCAATTATCTTCCTTCAGAAGGAGACTTTTCTCTCTGATCTAGGGCAGTTTGGCAGTGCAGCAGCCTGCACAGCTCACTCTGGAGCACCAGCATGGTGTGGCTGTGCTCAGTTTGATGGACAAGTTAGTTGCTCAGAGTCTGAGAAGGGGCATTGTTGGGCTGGCTAGTGTGAGTCCTTGGTCCCAGTCTTTATAACTGCACACGTGTCAGAGGGGCACAGCCTTGGCTGCTGGGCAGCGAGGCCGAGGCATCCTGACAGGGTTTTCAGCCCACCTTCTATGGCCTGAGGAATCTCTGGATGGGGAAGCTTACTTTGTCTTCAAGTCTCTGTGTTAAGAAAACACAGACCTTCAGACTTTCACCTACATAAGTATCAACAAGTGGTAGATCTGTGGGGCTGGCAGGAGCTTTAAGAGGTGACTGAGTCCATACTCATGCCTCAGGATGAGACCAGTTCTTATGTAGGTCACTGCCAACAGAGGCTTCCCCAACCTGCTCCTAAAGTCCTGCCCATGACCCCTATCTCTTTTATGCAATGCAGACTGGAGTGTGATTTGAGGTACATAAATGGTTCTGTATTCACATGCTCAAATCTGAGGAACCCTTTGCTGAAGCTGCTTGTAGCGATGGTTCAGGGATGGAGCAGATCCTGTCAGCATCAGCTGCTGTACTGGCAGTGGTGGGAAGGGTTTTTGCATCCTCCTGTGATGTAGGCTGCCTAATCGCCCCTGTCTTGGGATCCTCCAGATGTCTCACAAGTCTACACCCAGCTGTCATTTAATTAAAAAGTAAGCAGACAGGTATTCACCAGGAAAATGAAGCTGTTTTATTCTTGATGTGTCCTTGGTGCTCTCCTGTCATCTAGTCTGGGGACAACAGCTCTGGGCCTTGAATTTTTGTCTTGCAAAGCTGATGGTTGTAATTGGGAACAAAGCCATGGACCAGTGAATGTCCCATGACAAGCAGACAAGACAGGAAGGTGATGCCTTCTTTTCCCTTTGAACTGCCTGATGGGCTGTGAGGTTAAGTGATGAGGCTGTAGGTCACGTTCAGTTTCATTGTTGGAGTGACTGTGCAGCTAGCTTTGTGTTCCTGTGCTAAGCCTTGACACTAACCATGGCCTGTGTTGTGCTGTGAAATACGGTTAGAACCAAAGAGTGAGCTGTGTAATGCATCTGAGGTCACCTGGAAAGGCAACTTTAGCCACTGATGATTTCTGAAGAAGACCAAGCTGACGAGAAGCTAGAGGCTGGATTATAAGGCGAGCCTTTCATGGAATCATTTGGGTTGTTAAAGCCCTTGAAGCTCTTGGAGTCTCAGCCCTGCCCTGACCCTGCCAAGCCCACTACTAACTCATGGCCCTCAGCACCTCAGCTCCACAGCTTTGGGATCCATCAAGGGCTGAGGACTCCCCCAGCTCCCTGGGCAGCCTGTTGGGGACCTACAAAGGAATCCCAAATGGGCTCTGAGGTGCTACTCAATACCTCCATATGGGCCTGACAAGCTGTGAGATGCCAAAGCAGGGCAGGAGACCACAGAGGCCTCCATGTTCCCTGAGTCTTCAGAGCTTCTTCATCTGGTGGCTTTGGATGAGAAATGATAAAAGGCAAATTCCCCAAGGTTGGAGGAGTTGAATCTCCTTTATGGCACCTCTGCAAAGCACTGCACTCACCAAGCCCACCCCAGGTGGACAAGCTTTCATGGACATGGTCAGTGGATCCACTGGGATGGGATTTAGGGCATGGCCCAGCTGAAGGGAGCGTTTCCCCTGAGCGACAGACAATTAGGACAGGACTTGGTTGCTTTGCACTTCCTCTGCAGGAGAGCCAAGCTTTCACCCCCAGATCACAGACACATCAGACTCTCGGGGTTCAGCCCAGCAGCTGCCTTCACTGGCTGACTCCATCGCTGTGGAGCAAATGCAGTGGTACAGATCCAGCCATGACTTTGCTGATGCCTGGAGGCAGATTAGTGTCAGTTTTTTTCCTTGATGTCTGCCATCTATGACATTTTTGGCTAAGGCAGAGGAGTGTCCATGGGTTAGGCTCCGCTGCATTCCTCCTACAGTGATACTGTGGATTTTTCGTGCTGGAAATGGAGATCAGCAGAGGCGAAGTGAGCTGGTGAAGGAAGCTGGAGCTGTGGGGAGGGACAGGAGAAGGACCCAGGGAAGCTGTAAAGCTGCCATTTTAATTTGCTGTATTGTATTCTGAGGACATCATCGTTGCTGGAGCTGCCACCCCAGTGGCTCATCTGCTGGGAGCTGTGCAGGGTTGCAAGTAGAAGAGCTTTAAACAAGGGACAACATGGGTTGAACCTGACACCCCGTCGCATTCTTCTTCTCTTGAACCACAATCTAGCAATGGGCAGCTCTCCTGTTTTGCATATAACGTGACCTATTGTACAACTATTTAGCCACTCTGTTGGGAACATTAATTATAAATGGTGACGAAGCTTTTGAAAGCTGCCTGTAGGTCTGGGCACCCAATTTCCATTAATTTTAATGAGAACCAGACATCCAAATCCCATTCGGTGGCTCTGAGCATCTCAGGCAGGAAGCTTCATTTGACACTCCCCCCGCTCCCTTTTCCCCACTCTGAGATTTAAGAGTGAGATTTGCAAATACCTTCCCAAAGCTGCTGCTGCCTGCGTCGCCCCTGTGCCACGCCATTGTTCTCAGCTGAGGGTGGTTGGCTGGTAGCTTCAGAAGTGTCTATAATAAGTTGGGTTAATCCATCCTGTTAGTTCTTTCCCTCTGCATGCCTCCTGCTTCCCCCCCCTCCCGCTCCCTGCTGCACTTTGGAGCAGCGATGCCTGAATAAACCCCCCACCCTGTGTGGGTTTTGACAGAGAGGCTTTCTGAGAATGACAGCTGTGAAAAGCGGGACTGAGACCAGTGGTGGAATTATCTGACTGGTGAAAATGTGCCGTGGCTTGGAAGATCTGACAGCGAGTAGTCACTGGGCAAGTGGCAGGAGAGGGAGTGCGCGTGCACACAGGGTGTGTGTTTGTGTGTGTCTGCGTGTGCCTCGGCAAAAGCATCCAGGGAGGTGTGACAGGCACCCAGAGCCGCTCGGAGTGGCAGCTCCTTCGGCTCAGCAGCCCTTCAGAAGCTCCAAATCTTCTCCATCATGCTCAGCAAAAGCTAACACTCAGCATGACTGTGGGGATAATGATTACTTAGTCAGACGTCAGCAGCGGTTTAGGAAATGAAAATGAAGTTAAAAGGTAGCACAGGCTGGGGAATTGCTGCACTGCATCTCAGTCCCATACCGACCTGTGTCTGAGGAGTGATGAGCTCTCCCATTGAACACGTGGTTCCCATCCTCTGTGCTCGTGATGTGGAGCAGCCCTGGGGCCACCAGCTCTGTGGAACGTGTCCTGCCATTGAGGTCTTTCAGACATGTGAGCTCTGGTGAGGTTACCTATAAATGGCTGGAAGGATGGAGAAAGGAGGCTTGATGATGGCTGTGCCCTTGGTGCCATCAGTGATGGCAACAGCAGATGTGTTAATGCATGAGGGACAATCACAGGCTTTCCAGACCTATCTCAGCTTCCTTCCTGGTCCCCATACGGTGAATTGTCCCTTCCCAGAAGTTCAGCTCTGCTGGAGCAAAAGCAAAATATCCAGAAGTGAAATGGATGAAAAAGATAAAAGAAAATGAAACAAATATTGTCAGCTCAGCCAGTTCACAGCTTCCTGCAGGAGTTTCACAGGGAGAAAAGTCACAGCATCAAGGTTCTAATAGTAGTTATTCATTGTGAATGGTCTCGTTCTGATAGTTTACTGAAAGGGGTGTTTTTTCCCCTGGATTGTTTAATTGCTCTTCATCTCCCCACTTGCAGGCAATCACTGTCTTCCCCTGACTGCTGGCTCAAACGAAGTGAAACATCAGGCTATAACTAATTGCTTTATCAGTAGTTTTAGTTTAGTCTCTCAGTCCAGCCACTGAGTAATTTGTTCTTTGCCCCTTCCAGTGCCTTCAGCTGCAGTGGGGTGAGGTGTCTGTAACAGCTTCAGCCACGCTCCCTGTCCCAGTTCCAGTGGCCATTTCAGTAGCATTAAGTGCTCAGCTGCAATAGTCCTAAGGGCACACATAGCTAATGGTAGTTCATTGGCATCTGTGTCCTCTCCCCATCAGCATCCCAAATGTCCCTCTTATTGAATCCACTTTAGCAACCCAGCAACACTCAGAGCAGGGATAATGCTGGGATTCTCCTTGCAGATGTTTGTGGAGCTGCAAGCTTCCTTTTTCCTACATGCCCTGCTGCAGCCCAACACCTTCCCAGATGTGGGAGTGCCCTCTCTGCTTCTGTTTCCCCTGCCTCCCAGCCAGACCTGAACTCTTGAGCTCAAATGAAACATCAGGTCATTTAAATGTCTCTTTCCACCATCTGAAAACTTGCACTTATAAACAATATCATACAAGTATGTGTATAATATATACATTATATATGATAGAATATGTATAATGTAGATAATATAAACCCACTATATAATGTGGGTTTATAATGCCTTAGGGATGCCCCAGACAGCAGTGGGGGGTGGGCCCTGGGCACCTCTGGAAGCTACTGTCCCTGGGGTGAGCCGAGGGCATTTGCTGGCAGAGCCGCAGCCTTTTTGCCTGCAGGTCATCAGCTTGTCCTGGGACACTGCCCACACGCTGTCCTCGGATCCAGACAAGGGCTGCTCCTCCATCCGGGTTCAGGTGCGTCTGCCCTGACACAGACATATGCCTGCAGACTGCCAAATCCAAGCAGGGGGATGGACAAAGAGCTTCCCCACACAGCTTCATAGCAAAGAGAAAGAAAATCCACATTCCCAGAACAGCTTTAGCCCCGGGGGCAGATGCTGAAGGACTCGTGCTGCTGCCAGTAACGCAGCCCCAGAGCTTCTAAACATGACAGATGATAGTTTTCTGTTACTGGAAGTATCACAGTGAACTTGGTGCAATTCTGCATCACACCTCGGTCTGGCACGTAAAGGTGAATTGATGGCTGAACTCAGAATTAATGGTTGTTTAAACGACCTAATTGCATTTGTTACGATCAGAACGTAATCCTGAGTTGGTAACACACGTGCAAGGTGCTTCACAGTGCTCAGTCTGCCTAAGCTGAGAGCCATTACAAGCAAGAAACAAGTTGGAGGAAGAACTGAGGCTAAATAATGCGTGTTATAAATGAGGGTTGTTTAAGCAAACTTTGATAGGTGCTGTCTCCTCCACAGCATGCCCAGAATGTCACAGTCATCGCAGATATGCTTAGCTGAGGCTCTGTCATTGTTAAGGAAAAGCAGAAATAATAACAGTAATAAAAAACCCAAATAGAAAGGGAAGGGAACAAAAGCCCTGAATTAACTGTTGTGTAATGCAGAGACCTGGAAGGCTAATTTGAAGGAGCAGTCAGTGGAAACCGTATTTACTAGCACTAGGGACTGTAAGAGTGGTTCTGTATTTACATGCGTACGTCGGGAAGGAAATAAATGGTCTGTGTTATTTTTAGAAGAAGGTGGTAAAAGAGTCTGCTCTGATACTGCAAAAAAGAGGGGTGTCCAGCCAAAGATTTGTAGCTCTGGAGGAACACAGTCTGATGAGATCTTGTCTTACAGAGATGGTGGAAAGCACGTTCAATGGTGACTGGTGAACTGCTGTGTTTGTACGGGTCTGGGACTAGAAGAACCATGCTGAACAGTTTGAGAAGATAGGGCTGAGAAATCCTTTCAGGGTGGTGACACTTCATATGTATCAGTACCTGGGCCATGGGGGAAAGGTGCATTTGCACCTCAAGTCAGTCAGACCAGATAGGATGGTGTTTGTTTAGGGGAGATGATGAATGGCAGAGAGGGAGAATCTTACTGAACTGGCATGTGATAAAACATGGAAGAGAGGCTGCAGACCCCTTGCAGCTGGAACAGCAGACTACCTGCTGGACCTGCCAGGGTTTGCTCAGATCAGCTGCTGAGGATACATGTGCTTTTGACACACCAAAAGTTGCCTGGAAGGCTCCCAGACACGTGCTTTCAGCTCTCTGGGGCTGGAGGGGTGGCTGCCCTGGTGTGGGCACGGTCTCTCCTGAGGCTGCTCCTGCTTCCCCAGAGAGCTCATGTCACAGGTGGTAAATGGCATCTGCACGTTCATGTGCATATCCAGGCAGTTCAACCCCATCTCCAAAATTGCCATACTTTAGGTCTTTTCTTCATTAAGAAGCCTTGCTGTGACATACACAAGGCACCTAACACAGATCTACCCTCAGTCCAGGAGCAGTCCTGGTGCTCACAAGTGGTAAGGACCAGCACAGCACCCTGCTCAAGGGCTGATGGGAGGTGTCTCCCTGAATCCAGCTGTTGATCATTCCTTCCCAGAAGCAGTGATTGATAACCGAGTTATTTGGAGCCTCACTAGTGGATGTATTCTTAGAAACTAGAACCTCATTTTCTCATGCTGCAAAATGTCACTTCCTCGGGCTGGCTGAGCAGAAATTGGATTTGGTTACTTGCCTTCAGACCTGGACAGTACAATAGGCTGATGAATATTGAGTATGCTTTCTATAAATATGTTTTTTCATATCACCCTAATTGGTTGATTACAAATACATTAGAATTGATCAGAGAGAGGAGCAGGATGGGCTTTTGTGATGGTGTAAGGCGGATCCCATCTCTCAGATGAAGGAAGCCCGAGGGAGGTTGATGGTCCCACACTTGGATTTCTCTGGCTCCTCACTGCCCTTGTCTGTGGCCACGAGATGTATTTCGTGTGTCTCTCCAGCACAGTAACCTTCATTCACACTTGCGTTTGTTGGATAGCTCCTGAGCATAGCTGCGGGGTGGCTCATTACATGGTTCATTACCGATACTATCCCTGGCAAACAACCCGTGTGCTGAGCTCTGCTGAGCTGTGCTGGGGGTATCCCTTCTGGAAGAATATACTGCTGTCTTCTGCTGAGCTGCTCCAGGATGCTGCTTCATCTGATGGCTGTGCTTTGGTGGTGGGATCTGTGCCTATCTGTTGTAATGGTATTTTTAATGTGAGGTGCTGGGTGTTTGTCTGCTCATTCAGCAGTGTGCATCCACTGGAACAAGGTTTCCAAGAGGCACAGAGGTCTAGGAAGAGGTTTTCTTCAGGGACTGAGGAAGCTATTGTCTGTGTTGGAATTGGTGTCTGGGACAGACATCAAAACCCTTCTTTCTGAGCCTGAAGGTCCAGCTTGGGGCTGCTCTCTCTGTGTGCTGCTGAGGGAGCCCTCTGTCCCCTGCAAGCTGTTGGAAAGGAGGACTGTGTGTGGTATGTGGTGTTCTGGGCAGCATGGGGCACAGGCTGAAGGTGGGAGGGCATCACACATCCCTGTGAAGCAGTCAGGCAAAGGGGTGAGCATCCTGGGTCCCATGGGTCACCAGGACGTGGGCAATCCCAGTGCAAAGGTGTGTGCCAGCTCCAGGTGAAGGATGCTGGTTGCTGGCCATTGTCCTATCCAGCTCAGGCTGAGGGACCACAGGCGGGTGCTCAGATGTGCAATGTAACCCAGAGAGCACCTGCCACCTCTCACCCATACGCCTGTAGGAACCCCTGTGGCATTACAGCCACCAAATGCACAACCAGCAGTGCTTTGCTTACAGCACAGGGTCTGCAAGTAAAGTCAGGGGACTCTGTAAAGTATGTCATTGTGCCTCCCCCCACAACTGCATCCCCCCATCTCAGTGAGCCAGCTGACTGTGTGTGCCTGCAGACAAAGCCACTGCCTTTGCATGCCAGAGCTGTCAGGAGGGAGATGTGATGGGATGGGAGGAGATGGGATCATAGAATCGTTTCAGTTGGAAAAGACCTTTAAGATCATTGAGTCCAACCACAGATCATCAAGTCCAACCACTCAGTGGTTGTGATGGGATAGGATGCAATGTGCTGGGATGAGATGGGACAGGATGCAATGCCATGGGGTAGGATGCAATGGGATAAGTTGTAATGTGATGGGATAGGATGGGATGCAATGCTATGAGATGCAATGCGATGGGATGAGATGCAATGGGAAGCTCTGAGATGCAGCAGGTGGGAGTGCCCAGAGGCACGGAGCATGCTGCAGTGCTGAGGGCTGCACCGGGGTGGGTCCTTGAGGCATTTCCAGTGCTGTACGTCTGTGTGTGGAAGCACATCAGGTGTTAAAGACAGTGTGAGTGTTTGGCAGGATTTCAACCCGAAACTTCAAGCCAGTCTGAGCCTGAAGGGTGATGATTTGCTGTCAGGAAGCCGACCCGTCCCAGCGTTTTGCAGGTGCACGTTGGGAGCCATCCGTGAGACCCCAGGGGTCTGGTGTCAGGTCCTGCACAGACCGAGCGGCGAGCGGGGCCGGCGGCGGGTCTGCTCCTGCCCTCTGCTCCCCCGGGGGCTTCGCCAGCGACGGCTTTATTCCATCCTTTCACTGGGTCCATTCACCACTGCTCCCTGCCTCCTCCCCCTCTCTCGTCCCCTCCCACCCTGCCTCCTGGATCCCCGGCAGCCTCCTGACACCTTGGGGGAAGGCTGGGAGGTGTAACCATCGCCGGCGAGAGCGGCGAGCCGGAGGGAAGGCAGAAGGAAGCCAATAACAGGGAGGTCTAGGAAGGTGGCGGAGGGGGAGGGTCGCGGCCACTCCTCCGTCGGTGGGACTGCAGATTATTTTGCATGGATTGTTGAAGAGAAAAGGGGAGCTGCATTTGTGAAGGGACCAACAAAATAACCATCTCACTGCTTGGGTAAGTGCAAATGCGAGCTGCCGTGCTCTCATTGTCGTGCGGAGCGTGGATTCCCCCCTCCGATTTTGCTTAGTTATACCATTTTCGATTCGTGTTGGGATTATTTGATGCATCAGCTGTACGCTTCAGTTGCCAGAGCCTAAAGCCTCCCCGGTGCGTGTGCGTGCGTGTGTGTGTGTGTGTGAGCGAGCCGCGTGTGCCCGTGGAGAGATGCCCATTCTCTGACCGTGCATGGACACGTTCTGCAGCTCTCGGTGTGGCTTCTCTGCCGTGCTGTGCCCTACACACACACACACACACACACACACACACACTCACGCTGTGTGCTCAGCCGCTCGGCCACGCAGGCATCGCAGTAGCAAAGCTGCTCGGCAGCTGCAAAGGGAAAGGGGGCTCTCAAATCTCACCCCTCGGTAGTAGGGGGCTGCTCTTTATCCCGAGCCTGACGTGTTCAGGATGATGTTTTATAACAAAGCTACATTTAAGGATCAATTCGGCGGTGGTTATTGCATCCAAATTACACGGTTGTCATGGAGATGGTACAGAGAAGCTGAAGTGATATGACTGCATCTGGACCGGAGCGGGGCTTCACCGCCGAGTGAGATCCTGCCTTGCCTCCCATGTCTTTTTGTCTGTGCTAGGTTACAATTTCTTATAATCTTGACTGAAGCAGCACCTTATTAGAGGATTTAGAGGTCGAGCTGCTGGGAAGGGTGTGTGTTGCCCCCGCTCAGCGCTGTGTTATTACTGTAATTGTTGTATTAGCATCCGTGTCTCCCTGAATTTCTTCCACAAGTCTGGGGAGGGGGAAGGCGTGAGGAGGACAGATAGTTTCCAGAGCACAGCTAGGGCTGGGAGTACTTTCTATAAAGGAGACCTGCCATGCCCACACCTCCCTGCTGGTGCCTACGTCTTGGGGGACAAAAGGGAAAGGATTATCTGATTTTTAGCCGTGTTTATCTTCCATTTTCCTGCCTCAACTTTGCGGATACAAGGAGCCAGGCACCTGCTCATCGCTGTAGCAAGGGAATGGCGTTTGGGTTTTGTTGTTGTATTTGTTTCCTTTGCAACTGGCAGTATGAATCTTGTTGGCAGTTGGGGAAGAAAATCCATAATTTATGAGAATGAAATTTTTCTGCCCAAGGCTAGCTGGAATACAAAGAGTGTATCTGTGGGAAGGGCATGTTCTGTGGTACAGATGTGTATTTCTCTAGCGGCTGGGAGTAAATCACACTATTGTGCTCATCTTCATTATTTTGGGTGTTAGGCTGGCTTTAGTCAATATTTAATCTGAGTTCATTGTGTGCCCATACAATAAACGTGCAATTTGGAGCCTAACTTTACATCTATAAGATGCCTTGGGAATGCATGTGGCATTGTCTCCATAAATGCAATTTCACCCTTTTCTGTAAGACCAAGCCTTTTGTGGGGATGTAAATATAGTAAAAGGCACTGGTGGAAACAAGCCCATCAGGATGGCAGTGTTTCTCTAATTGCATCACTAAACATAAGAGAGAATTAATTACCAGGATAAACAGAGCTTTGTAGCTGTTGGATCAGGGTAATATTTGCTTGGAGTTCCAGGCCTGCAATACAGTAGCTAGCATTATAGCTTCAGTTTCCCCCATGCCACCAGGTAATGTTTTTAGCCAGGAGTGTAGCATATTATCATCAGATGTATTTGCATTAAGGATGTGCTAAATCCCAGTGTCCTTCTCAAACTGTCCATTATAACCACTCCAAAGTGTGTGATTCAGCTAGAGTTTCCTTTAATGGGATTTTTCCTGTACAAGTCCAAGCAAACAATGGATAAAGTCTGAAAGTGGGCGGCCAAGCCCAGAGGGGAAGTCAGAGAGATGGCTGATTCACAAAATGGATGGTTCTCATTTTGTCCCTTCTTTCCCCCTAAAAGTTAGGCACCAGCTGAGTCGAAGTGGGTGGTTTTCCCTGGAGATCACCTTGGATCTGTGAGGCTGGAAACTCAGCAGTTAGGAATTAAAACTGAGTTTCACCTGTTTCAGAGTGTTGTCACTCTTCAGCCCACTGCAGGACCTGGCTGTGTTGTTCTCTGGGGAAACTGAGGCTTGGCATGGTCAAGCGACCTTGCCAGGGTGACAGTGACAGTGTTGGGCAGAGGATGCAGGGACTCTGGCAGCAAAGCCCCTCTGCCCATTAGACTCGTTCAGTACCCAGATAGTGTGGTCCTGTTTGCAGGTGCAATGGGATGGGGAACAGCTGTGTGGATGGAGTAAGGATGCTCTGTGCTGAGGTCACTCATTAGGGCTGCACAGAGTGTGATGGCCTATGGGAGGACTCGCTTTTCTGGCCTCACTACAGGGTTGCTGAAATGAAGCCCCCCTTTGGTGCCCTCATTGTGTCACCCATCACGTGGCTCTTTGCCTAGCACTTGGCAGGAGGTACCCATCTTGCTTCTCTGTATGGTTTCTTCCAGCTCTGGGTGTGAAGCCTGTACAGGGGATGGCCTGGGACAGGATCCCTGTGAGGCTCAGTGCATCTGGGCCCAAGACAGTGGTATGTTCTGCACGTGAGGCTCATGATGCTTCTCTGTGGCAGTTAATGGTGCGGGAATTGTAGGTGAGAGGGATGGGGTCAGTTCTGGCTCTCTCCTTCACTTCCACAGAAATCCTGAGTAGCTGGCTGTCAGGCTGGACTCTCTGATGGAGAGGCACTTGTCCAATCTGGACATTAGCTTCCTCATTGTTTACCTGCTTCATCCCCTCTGCTGTCCCTTTGTCTTTCTGCAGGAGCTCCGGGACATGAGTGGCTGAGGTGCTGAGGACTCCCTGCAGCCCTGCAGCCCGTAGCCTGGCTGTCCTGGCCCTGGGCAGCACATAGTTCTGCTCAAGTCACTGGTAGGGACACTCATGATTCTTTAGAGCAAATGATGCTCCTGTCATTGTAGCAGCCCCAGTGCTCCCTCCCTTGTGCCAGGCAGGGCCAGAGGACATGAGGAGCTGTAGGCAGCCTGAGCAGAAATGGTGCACCTGAGCCTGAGTCCCTTTTTTGTGCTCTCTGAGCCTTTCCTGGGCTCTGGGCTTCAGCCTGGAACTGAGTGTATGGTTTGTCATCCGTCTCTTCACCACCACTGCTTGCATGTCCTCCACTGCTTCCTCTTCCTCCCTCTCATCACCCCACATCTTTTCCTCATGGTTTTTGTCTCTGTGGTATGTGAGCCAGTCTTGAGGGCCTGGCTGATGCGTGTGGGGGAGGCAGGGCTGGCAAGGGGAGGCTGGCTGCCTGCTGGAGGGCTCTTAGAAGGAACAGCATGTCCCATGTCCTGGGCAGGAGTTGTGATCACACTGGGACACAGAAAAGGAGACCACACCTGAAGACAGCCTCCCCATGCCACTCTGAGGGTCCCCTGCATAGTGGTCAGGGTGTCACCTTTGCAGTACCACCAGCTCAGGAAGGCCTCGCTTCATCTCCTCCAAGGTCCTCCTCTTCTCTGAGGCAACATGAATGGCTCCCAACAAAGGTGATGTTGGTGGGATGCCCTGTCATTGCCACCTGCCTCGAGACACCTCATCAGGGCTCAGGAAAGGGGATATACTTCCTTGGATGTGGGATAGGTGAGCAGGAAGGGCATGGGATTCATCCCAGGGCTCTCTGTTCGCTTCTACAGCATGGGACATGACTTGGCTGTAGGGATCACCTCCCAAAGCCCAACCATGGCAAAGCCTTGGTCCTAGTTCTGTATCTGCTGCCCTCCAGCTGAGACCCCTCAGTGTCACAGAGGCCCTCAGTCTCTCCTGGAGCTTTCAGCATGTTGTGAGCATGCTGGGGACAGGACCACCCTGGGGTCTTCTGGATGAAATGTGCTCTGGGCTGAGAGGCTCAGGGGTGGATTTGGTGGCTTGTGTGGACACTTCCCATCTGGTATCTCCCTTCCAGGTGATGCAGCAGCGTTCCTCGTCTCTCTGTGGCCTTTCTGGCTCTGCAACAGACAATTGAATCCCCCCTCAAAAGACCAAACCTACAGGTCTGCATTAGGAGAATAAATGCCAGAGCTGTCCCCTGGCTGGGGCTCGGAGTGTGTGGCCTCAGCTCCCCTGCTCAGCACCCAGCAGGAGCCCTTGCACTGGCACCAGCTGACCCATGTGCTTGTGGTTCACCAGCCCTGCTGAAAAACCCAGAGAAGCTGATGTGAGCTCAGCCCCCTCTCCAGCTTCTCCCCAGACTCTGTGTGGCAGTTATCTCTCTGATACTATCTTGATATTAAAAAATACATTTGACCCATTCTATTTTTTTTCTTTTACCTCCTTCAGAACTGGGGAGGTGGCAGGGAAAAGCTCTGACACCAAACTGAGCTGAGGGTGTCAGGGTTTGCTCTCTGCGTTGGGTTATGTGCTCCACGGGCAAAGCACAGAGCTCAGCTCTTGCAACCTCTTGGTTTGGGTTTTCTTTTACACTTTGGGGATTTTCTGAAATCCCTCTCTTTAGTGGTTTCAGGCACAAATGCATCCCAAACCTGAGTGAGATTTAGCTGACCTGTAATTGCAGTTTGCAGCCAATGAGCAATTTTTCCAAAAAATTTCACTCAGCACTGGGCCAGAGCCTCTGAGAGCTGGGGCAAGAGCTGCTGTGGGAGCCCAGAGCCTCTGAGAGCTGGGGCAGGAGCTGGCTGTGGGAGCCCAGAGCCTCTGAGAGCTGGGGCAAGAGCTGCTGTGGGATCCCAGAGCCTCTGAGAGCTGGGGCAGGAGCTGGCTGTGGGAGCCCAGAGCCTCTGAGAGCTGGGGCAGGAGCTGGCTGTGGGAGCCCAGAGCCTCTGAGAGCTGGGGCAGGAGCTCAGAGCCTCTGAGAGCTGGGGCAGGAGATGGCTGTGGGAAGTCCTGGGCCAGGGCTGGCTGGTGCAGGGCAGCTTAGAGACACAGCCACACGCTGCTGGGTGCAGGACCTGCTGCCCGCAGCTGCCTGCACAGCCAGAGCTGGGTGACTGCAGACTCTCTGAGTTTCTACTGGGTACTGGCTGGGCTTGGATGTGGACAGGAGGGTGGCACCTTCATCCACAGGTGAACTGCCAGGGTCTGCCTGTGGGCTCCTCAAAAGGGCCAACTGGGTACCCAGACCATGGATGTGGACTGAGACTCTGGCGTCTCGGGGTATTTTTAGGAACAAGAGCAACCAGGCCCTGGGCACAGCCTGCCCAAGCAGGGCACAGGGGGAAGGGAGGGGGTCTCTGGCCAGAAGAGGACACACGATGCAGGGGGGATTCTGCTAAATTAAAAATATGTATTTGTCTTTGCTGGTACAACAGAAGCTGTGGGAGCAGGCAAGGGGAAAGTGAGAAGGGTTTATTTAATTAGATTATGAGGCCCCAAAGGCTTCAGGCTCATAAAAAAGAGGAAATTATTTTTGTAAGTGAGGATGGGGTTTGTGCCAAGCGCTGTTTTAAGGAGTGTTTAGATTCTGTGTCATGTGCCAGCAGCACCAGGCTGGGGCAGCGATTCCAGCCACCTCACTCCAGAGCTTGCCCAAGCAGGAGCTGGTTGCCCGTGGCTGCAAGGGTTAACCTGTCGTTGGAGGAGATGCAGCCTGTGTCCTTTCAGGACTCTCTATCCAGGTCTCTTGGTATTCTCTCACCATTAAGGCTCTTTCTTCCCAGGAGGCAGCTTTCTCTATTGCATAGGTGTGGAAACTGAGGCAGCAGATAATCACGGGGTAGTTTTTCCTCCCAGAAGTAGGGAGAATTAATTTGCTGCAGTAGCTGAGGCAGTTTCCTTGGAGGGCTCATTCCTAGGGGCTGGTGTGATGGATGCGTGGCACTGCCAGGCCATGGCCTTGCCACTGACCTTTGCCAGGCAGCCATGCAGGGGGCCAGCCCGTCTGGCTCCACGCTGGCCATCCTCACCCTGGGCAAGCACTGCCCGGCTCTGAGGTAGTCACAGGCATGGCAGGAGATACAGGCTGTTCCTGGCCCACGTCTGGCCTGTTCTCAGAACTGAGATGGGCTACTGGGCTGAGAGATGCTCAGTCACCCCCCTGACTGGACCATGGAGTGCTGGGCTGTGCTGGGCTGAGGGTCCTGAGCCTTAAAGCTCGACACTGCCATGTCCTTTGCCCTCCAGCCCTGCCTGTTCAGCATAGCCATGGCCCCTGCCAAGGTGTGTGCTGGTGGGGCTGGGAGCAGTGGGGCTCAGCCATCCTGCAGAAGAGCCACTGCTACTGCAGCCACCCATGTCCTGCTGACCTGCCACTCTGCTCCTTCCCACCCTGGAGCCTCCTCTCTCCCAAACCTGGGGACTACTTAGTGTCAGACCCAGGGCTCATCAGCCTCTCCGTGCCCCCCAGCTGAGGGGCCTGGCAGGAGCACATGACTGCTCTCATCTGAGTTGTCTCCAGCCCAGCAGTGCAGAGAGGAGAGCTCACCACTGTCTTTCCAAACAGAAAAAATCCCCCCCACACCTGCCAGTCCAGCCCTCAGGTTTAGGCTCCATCTAATTAGGAAGGATTAATGCAGGTAATGAATGGTTTTAAAACGCTGCTCGTTGGTGTTACAGGTGGCACTTCTGGGGTGCCCAGTCTGCAAGGTGCCTAAAGCCTCTGCTAATCATTTATTAAGGCTTTGTATCAACTCTTTATGAATGTGCTTTGTGTTGAAGCGTGACCTTTTCATTCCCACCCTCCTCCTCCTCCTCCCATCTGTGGCTGCTCCTTGCTGGTGGTAGCTCCGCAGCAGTGCCCATGTCTGTCTGGGATGGGACAGGGGCTGCTCCCAGGGGTGCTGCCAGCGCCAGTGCTGAGCACACACCTTGCACCACTTGTTCTCTAGGCCCCTGTGCAGTTCCTTTCTGTAGGGAAGCAGGGGGAAGGCTGTGGGTTCAGTTGGGGCTTCAGGAGATGTGGGTTTCCCACGCACAACCGGCATCATGCAGAGGCGACTCTGGGTTGCCTGGTGGGAGTGTTGGAGCAGAGCAGCAGCCCAGGTGAGATGCAGGAGATGCAGTGAGCAGCGTCACAGCCAAGTCACGGGGTAAGAGCAAGCTCTCAAGTGCAGACGTGTTACTACTGCTGCTGTCAGACTAGAGAGAGGGAAAATGACCACAGCATGCCAGCAGCTCCTGGCAGGTGTAGGGAATCACCCCATGGCACTTGGGTTTAATCACCTGGGTTTTTAATGTTTTCTGTAAGCACAAGCAGAATGGTGCAGAATCCAGTGCCTTCCAGGTAACAGCAGACTCCAAGGAGTGCCCCTTGGTGACAATGCCCTTGATTTTGCACACTGTGAAACTCGGAGACTCCTAGTCTCAGGCAGAGGATGTGCAGCTCGTGCAGTTGTCTGGGGCCGTGTACTCCCACAGCAAACCCACTCGACACCCTGCCTGGGCCCCTGTAGCCTTGGGTCATCCCATGAACCAGACTGAACCACACACTGATTCCTAGCAGACCCCTCTGGCCTCTCAGTTCAGAGTGTAATTTATCAGCTCCCCAAATTGCTGTCTGTTGCCTACATGTAATGATGTCTGAGGAGCAAGAGGAAAGCTCTGAGAACTCTGTGCTTTAAAACATTTTGCCTGCTAAGAGGCAAAATGAGCAGCTGTAGTCTGGTGTAGCAGCTCTGCTGTAGCCTTGGCACAGGATTGAACACAGGGTGTCCAGCACACTGGGAGAGCCTCTGACACCCTGAGCACACAGAGTTAGAATCAGAACCATTATGGTTGGAAAAAGACCTTTAAGACCACTGAGCCCAACCAGTTATAACAGGCACTGTCCTGATGCAATTACATCAACCCAATGGTGCTTTTGGCTGTGCTTTAGTTCCCTGAGGAGAGGAAATGGGCCTGTCTCTATGAAGCACCTTCACATCGGCGCAGGAGCGTGCCTGATAGAGCCATATCCTCCTTCATCAGGGAAATCACCCTCCCATCGGCATGGTAATCCAGCACATCCATTAAGGGCAGATCACGCTCTGCACAGGAGCTGCAAAATGGCTCCATCAGCTTTTTGGTAATACTGTCTGGGCAGCTTGCTCCGTTCTCAGAGCAAGTCAGCATTGATGTTTCATTCTGCTCCATGCTCCAGAGCCCAGGCTGGGCTGTGCTGGGGAGTGGTGTTCCTGGGGACTGTCACTCACGGGGTCCTCACAACAGCAGCCACTCTGAAATGGAGAAACTTCCTCAGAGAACCTCAGCAATTCCTCCTCAGGCACCTATTTTCTTCAGATGAAAGCAGAGCAATGCAAGCTGGGTCTGCTTGGAACTGTCTGCAGGGGGCAAACAGGGACTGGCAGGTTGCAGGGAGACTGTCCCTTGCTGGGTGGCTGCTCTGGGAGAGCAGAGCCCGTCTGTGGAGAGCTGCATGCAGGGCAGTGTCTGCAGCATGAGCCTGGCCAGGAGGCTTCTGCTCCAGAGCTAGGTGTCTGCAACAGAAGCATCAGCCTCTGGGATTGCTGTCCTGGGCTATGGAGGTGTAGCCAGCAAACTCCAGAGGGTATTTTTCTCACTGTAACACAGACTTCTGACAGAGCTCAGATGCAGTCTTTCTGCTGACTCTGAAGGGGGCCTGGGGGCTGAGCTTGGCTGGAGATGTCTACATTTGGCTGAGTCCCACTCAAAGTGCATTTCCATGTGTTGAAGCAAGTTGTGGAATAGTCAGGTTCTGTGTAGTGTCTCCTGTTGCAATGTTAAAGATAATGACAATTTACCACATCCTAATGGAGCAGTGAATTCCTGCTTTTCCTTTAGTGTCTCCATCCCAGTCTGTAAGTTCTGGAAATAGAGATGCAATTATCTTTTTGGCCACTTCATTGACGCTCTGCACCCTGCAGGCCACAGTCTGGGAGGCTGAGCTAGACAGGCAGCAGGTTGCTACGCGTCTGATGGACCAACCAAAAATGTTGGTGAGCACCAAATCTTTTGTCCTGAGGGGCTAAAGGACTGTTCCTCTTTGCCAAGGGAGCCTAGTTCCCCTAGTGCATAAAGGAGAGGCTGAGGGTTATTCCTTTTTGTCAGGACATGGTCTGGGATGGAAAGGCAGACCCTTAGAGATGTCCGTAGGTGTATATAATGCCATTCCCAATGCTTGCTGTTCTCTTCCTCAAAGGACAATCCTCTTCCTGGTCCTGCAGTCTCCAGAGTAGCTGTCCCTTCACACTGATGCTGTCAGACTGTTCCTGGTGGTTCCCTATGGATGAAGAACGAGCCAGTCTGCCTGCATGAATATAGACCTTGCCCTTCAGACATGAGCATTATGTAGAGAGGGGAGGTTTCACGCTCTCACCAGCAAGTGAAGAGCTGGGTGGTGTTGCAGGGCACTGCACATCAGCCTTGGGCACCAGCAGCTGGGTTCAGAACATCTCTCTCTGATGCTGGTGCCTGGTTGCTCTCTTCCTAGTTTCCTGACAGGTTTGGAAGATTCTCAGGAAGACTTTGTTCCCTGCAGTGCTCTCCAGATGTCACTGAGCTCCCAAGGAGCCTGAGGGCAGTGCCCAGCCATCACGTTTCTGTTCATCTGGAGTGCTGGTGCCACTGGACTCCATCTCCCTGGGGCTGGAGTCCATTTCCCTTCAGCTTGTCTACCTGTTTGTCTGGGCAGAGCATCTCTGTGAAGGTCTGATGTCTTACTAGTCCTGAGTGGGGAAGGGATTTCTCCTGCACCACTAGATGAGAGGTTCAGTGATGTGTTTGGAGGGAAGTTTGTGTCTGTTCCGAAGTTCTGTTGCGTTCTGCAGTGCTGGTCTCCATCCCACGGGATGTTCCTCCCAGAGGGCAGGCAGGACGGGCTGCCTGCTGCCCCTGGCATCTCACAGGTCCTGCATTGCATAGGTTTGGTGCAGATGGCATGGCAGGAATTTCCTTTTCTGGGGTTTGAGTCAGCTGACAGCCCTGTTTCATTATTTTGGGTACTGGGAGAATGTGGGGAGGGAGGATGAAAGCAAAGGAAGGAGAAAAGGGGGGAAGAAGGCTGTTTCCATTTATGGGTTATGAAAAGCAGTTACAGCTCTTGTGGACTTTTATGGAAGGTAACTATGGCTGTGGTGAAAGCTGGGGTTTAATGAATTCAGTTGCAATGCTGCATGGAACTGAGTGGAAAGGCCCTGTAAACAGTTTTATAGTAACACCTACACTTGGGACAGAGGCCCAGTTTACAGACACCTGAACTATAAAGCTCTTCCTCTGGTCCTCTGGTGAGGACCAGAGCAAACAGGCAGAGGTGAGGATGGAGCCAGCTCTGAGCTGAGCAAAGAAACTCTGCTGTACACAAAGAGGGGTAGGGTTTGTCTGGAAGTAACTTGTTCCTGTCTTGAACAATGTGAGCTGATGAAGAGCTGTTCTGCACTGACACAATGTTTGAGCCACTGAGACCTTGATAGGCACCCTGCTCTCAAGCTCTGAGCTGTGGGAGCTGCCTGAAGATGTGGTACCAGGGCACAGAGAGCCTCTGCCCCTTTTCCCCATGCCAGGGAAGGGGTGGCAGGGATCCTTGCATACATGGGAGTCTTTTGATGTCACTGTGACCTGCCTTTCCAGCTGCAGAGTTTATATCTGCACTGCAGGCTCGTGGCCTTGAGCTCCTGCAGCAAACCACCACCTTGGCTGGATGCACTTAGCATTGCCCTGGGGCAGCAGGAACAACAGCTGCATGGGAGCTGCCCTCCTCCTTCTTTCCCCAGGGTGCACTACAAATTTGCCCTCCTTTGCTCTTCCCTCTCTGGAGGCTCCTCTTTCTCCCTGAGCCACAGGAGGGTTTTTGTGACTGCAGCTGTTCAAGGGCAGCCCTGGGAGGTCTCCAGCGGGGTCAAGGCCTGCTTCACAGGAGCAGGGTCTCAGGGCCAGGCAGACCCTGCTGCCTGCTCTGTCACTCATAGTACCTTTGTCTTCCCGTAGTCACCTGGAAGCTCCATGTGGGGTTTTAAAGGAGCCTACTCCAAGGAGATTCTCCATCCCTGGGCTTTGGTTCTCCCCCAGCCAGGTCAGTGTGATGCTCAGGCAGGGCTAGTGGGGCACAAGGTGCTGTTTAGCCACAGTGTCAATGCAAGGAGAGGAGAGCAACACCTGGGAAATACTCATTGTGATCTTGTATTTTCCCCTTTTGAGTAACTGCAAACAGGAAAGCTGTTAAGGACTTTAAGACTCAGCTTTATTGTTTTCTATAAGCAGAAAGCTGCCACTGTTTCCCCCAGATGAAGTTTTGCAGCAGTCGTTTGGGTCTGAATCTGCACTAATTGCTCTGGGGACTCCAATGAAAATTCAAAATAAGGAGCTGTAGCATTTGGCTTCAAGGAAAAGTATGTTCCATGCACAGTGATTTCTGATTACCCAAAGGCTCTTTTTTTTTTTAGCATGTGGCTGGTTTATTTTAGTCTGTGGGATATGTTTTATCCACAGCCTCTTTTCTGCTTTGGACGTGAAGGATGTAGGACCTGCAGTTTAAGCTGCCAGTGGTGGTTGGGAACCACTGGGACAGTGTGTCACTCATGAGCAATGACCATCAGCAGCCCAGGGTCTCTGCAGAGCACATCACCAACATCAGTAGGTGCTTGTATTTCCTTGTTAAGCCCCATTTTCTTTCATCCCAGGCGTGTGCTGGTATGCAGTGGCCAGGAGAACTGGCACCTTGGAGCACGCTGGCCCTGCTGACTCTCAGAGGTGGCTCCCTGAAGCCTGGTCTGGGGCTCCCATGGCACCACACTGGTCCTGGTCCACCCCTAGTCTCTCCCAGGCTGCAAGGGAAGCTCCAGCTCTCCCAGGGAAGAGCTTCATAGAGTAGTGTCAAAGGCAGCACAGTCAGAGGAACGGTAAGGGGAGCACAGAGAGTGGGAAGTACTGCATCCCTCCAGCTCTGCCTGCTTCCCTCTTTATCCTGCCTTGCAGTAGCACCTTTGAGATAATCAGTGTCTGGCTGAGACCCTCAGCAGAGATACTGCAGGTGAGGTGAAGCTCAGCATCACCAGGGAGGTCACTACTCCTTTCCTTTCTCCTCTGTGCTGTGCCTCCTGCTCACCCCCTGGACATCCCTTGCAGTGCCAGGGTGAAGGACAGCATCCTGGTGAAGGAGCTGCTGCCCCATCTCTGCCAGGCCCAGGGAATGGGGAGCAGCAAGGCAAAGCAAGACTGCAGTATGAAGCAGCCCAGCTCAGCACGAGCTTGAGGAAGAGCTCATGCTCCACTAAGCAGCAGGATTTTTCTCCAAGCCTTCCTGTGTTGCAGCAGCCAAGTGGTTACACAAAACTGAAGTGGGAGCCTTTCCAGTTCCTTATGCAGGGGAGAAAATTAAAAATAAATCATTTCTCACCAGCCATTCAGCTTCAACAAAAGCTGGGAGGCTTCCAGAGCCAGTCCCTGAAAGAGCTGCTGTGTGCTTTCCAACCCCTCACACAATCAGGGCAAACTTTGCTGCATCCCTGCCCAGCCTGTTCGGGACTGGTGCTTCCCTGCAGTGGGTGCCAGCCTGGCTTTGTTGGCCCACTGCAGCCCCAGCCACCATCCCAAAGGGAGTCACGGGGCACCCCTGCTCCCCTCTTCCCTTGGCAGCCCTGCCCTGCCTCCCCATGGCCCAAGGGCTATGTGTGGCCCCGGGGCAGAGCGGGGCTGGGGCAGGGAGCTGGTGATTGTGCTGCTTTGCTGTTCTGTGGCACTGGGCATGTGACTGTGGTGGACTGGTGTTGCTGGGATTCTGCTAAGTAAAGCTTTTAGCAGTTGGCTTGCTTGGATCCAGCCAGCAAGAAAGGGCAGCATCAGAGGGCCATGGGGACTGGGACACTCAGTCCCCTCCTCCTCTCTCCCTTCTTGTGGTGGAAGCACCAAGCCCTAGCACTAGGAAGGAGACAGGCAATGGTTAGCACTGGATTGTGGATGCCTTGTCTTCTCTCAGCCTTTCCTACACCAGTGGTATCCTCTTTCCAGCATGAGTCCATGTTCTCCTGCTTCTGTGTGCCTTACAGAGCTAGTCTGCTCCAGGTCATGTACCTGCTCCCCAGGGCTGGGGAAGGCAGTGGTTCAGAGATGAGCCCTTGCACCTCTAGCTGTCTCATGGGGATGTAGAGTGGGAGAAAGCCTCCACAGCTAACATGGGACAAGCTGCCTGGGCTGAGTGTGGCAGGAGTCTGGTGCACGACTTCGGTGCAAGACATTGCCATGAGCAGCTGGGAATGGAGCCACAGCCCATTATAACCCAGCCTCCCAGTTCCTCTGGAGCTTCTGGGAAGCCTCAAACCCCCTGCTACCTGGGTGATCTTCAAGTGACTGTCACTGTGAGCATCAGTCAGGTAGCTAGTGACTTGTTGGGTGATTTGTCTTGGGTTGATGTACACTCAGCTTGCCTGGCAGACTTCAGGTGCACATGGCAGCCTCCATCTATGTGTGAGCAGTAGAGTGTGGATTCAACAGGAGACACAAATCTCAAAGGAGTCAGGAGGCTGCGAGAGGCCTGGCACTGTCCTCTGGGCTTGGCTCAGCCCGGTGTGCTGGGAGCTGGTGGTCTTCCTGTCTTAGCAATAGTTTGTGCACACATCCTCCCAGGACTTCTCCTCCAGCCCAGGCCAAGGAAAAGCATCCCCAAGGGTTTAACTCTTGACTCCTCAGCCCTTCTTCCAGACCAGAGATGTCCCAGACAGGCTTTACAGAGGGTAAAACAGAGTAGGCATCATGCAATGCTTTATACACAATAACAGAAAGGTTATTTTTCTTCATATGAGTCACTGAAGTTGGTTAAAGTTGGGAGGGGTGAGTGGGACAGCACAGCTACTAAGGTTTGCCAACATTTCTTACTCAGGCCCATCTCCTAACCACATGGAGCTTCCCGTTTCCTGGTTACACAGCACTGTGCCAAGCTTTAGCTGTTGGACTGGAATGTAGCTTGGGTGCTGTCTGGTTCCTACTGGATGGATGGATGGCAGGGACGTAGGGAATTTCAGCCCAAACCCTTTGACTGGTCTCAAAATATAGGACTCAAAAAAGCCACATGATTCATCTCATGTTAAGAAAAAGGCCAGCAAAGCTTTACTGGAAAGGCTCCTCCAAAGGTTTGAGCGTTGGCTCTGTGTTGCACACTGTATCATGCCCTCACTGCGGGAGAGCACAAATTTGGCCCATGTTGGGTTTTCAGTGTTACTTGAGATTACAGTGTGGATGTGCTCAGGAGAGTCTTGGTGGTTTTGCAGGTACATTAAGAGGCTGCATTGGCTTGGCCCTGCTCTTGGTTCATGAGAAGACCAGGAGCCTGGGACTGATTTTCTGTCCTGGATTTGGTGGGACAGAGATTTTTCAGATCTTTCCTCTTCACTTGAGATAGCAGAAGGACAAGCTAAAGGAGATTTGCCCCACATGTGTGAACCCAAGAACTGCCCCAGGGGCTTGTTGTGACCTCATTTGGGAGGGCTCAGCTGCTGGGGGTGGGGACCTGGGCCACAGGAGGTTGATGTGTGGGTGTCCTGGGAAGTTGAGGCTGGCCTTTCCCTTATCAGGGAGAGGCAGGCTGGCTGAGAGAGAGGCTGAAGGCCCATGAGGGCAAGCCCAAGAGAGAGTATAAATCCCTCTATAGGGACTTGACACAGCTATCAGGTGCCAAGCTGCTCCATGGGCCCTTTCCAGCCATTGGGAAGGGAGTGGCACATGGAGGGCCTGGTGCACCCAGCCTGAGTTGGACCTCCAGCAGCACACAAACACCCGTGCCCTGTCTGCTTCTACCCATCAATGCCACAGCAAGCCAGGCCTGCTAGGTCAGGCAGTAGATGACAGGCCATCTGTGGTGAGCAGACATGCTGCTCCAGCCTGGGGTCAGCTCCCAGAGAGGCATCGCTGTTGCCTCCTTTTTCCCTGTGCTCTGCAAGGGAAGTGTCGCTGCCTCGATGATGTGCAGAGTTCAGGTTTGCTTACAGTTAGCTCAAGGGCTTCTAAGCTGGCTCTTGGTTTGTTGGTGGGGTTGGGGAGGTCTGTTGTGGGGATCCGTCTGTGTTACATCTGGGCACCCTCCTGGCTGTAACAGGATGGGTCTGGGTCTGACTTTGTGTGCTGCCTGTTGCAGGCAGGGCCCGTGCGGAGGCCGGCGGCAGGAGGCTGCGCCTGGGGCTGTAGCTGCAGCGGTGCTGTGACAGCGGGAGATGCTCACAGATGCACCTGGAGAAGAGGTAAAGCTGCTGGTGGGAGGGACCTGCCCCATCTCGGGACTGTGACCTGGGCAACCCCTGAGGGGTTTCTCCCTGACCCCATCCCAGGCAGGGCTCTGAGCTCCCCGGCCCATTGCATCCCCAGCCCATTGCATCCCCAGCTGTGGGCAGCAGGACATGGGGAGCGGGTTCTGGGCCCAGGATTGCCTGGGCTGGGTGACTGGAGGAAGGGGATTGGGGTTCCCTCTGTCCTGCTCAGCCAGCTGTGGGGATCTGCACATACTCAGGCCATAGAGGAGTGTTTAGAGCTGAATCCCACCTCTCCCTTGCTCCATGCAGAGGCATCAGCAGTAGGGAAGAAGCTGCTGACATCTCCAGAGGGTGAGGGCTCAAAGAGCAGAGGCAGCTGCATGTCAGCACCTCTCATTACCAAGATCTAGTCCTGCACTGGCCCAAGCAATTAGTGATTTTACTGCTAACAAGAGCTGCAGCTCAGCAAGTCCAAACACTCAGAACCCTTTGCTGACACCTGGGCACCTTATTGTGTATAATCCCCAGGTTACAAAGAGGGATGCTGGGGCAGAGTTTATGTGATCTGCTCAAGGATAGGAGCTAGGAACAGAATTAGGGGGAGGAGGTGGGGGTCCTGTTGGCCTGCTGTAATGGATTAGCCCTGCCTCCTGCACAGGTGGTGTTTTAAAACAAAATAATCTGTTATCATGGCTCAGCCTGAGCACCTTACAGAAACTCCTCCCTTCACCTTTCTGGCGGCACATTACTGCAACTGTAGTGTGCAGCTACAGTGCAGGGAAGCTTGCACAGGCCTGCTACAGCCCATGGCTGAGAGCAGTGCCTGTAAGACTTGCAAACTTTGCATCAATGGGCATGTTTGCCAACCAGCTGCCTTTCAATCACAAGATGACTTGGTGCAGTACAGCATCCTTCCCTTGCCCTCCAGAGAGAGCATCCGGGGGTATATACAAGGAGGATGCTTTTGCCAGAGCCTTAGCTGGCAACACACAGCCCCCCTCAGCAGCACTCGTGTGTCAGGAAAGGAGAAGCGTTATTCTGGCAGGCAAGAAGCCCTGCAGAAATGCAGCATCAGCAGGGACAATCAGACAGGTTGACTCATCACAGCTGCTTTGAAGTGTTAAAAAATAAATCAATCACACCTATCCCCCATTTCTGGTGGGCAGAGGAGACCCCTGTATCCAGCCTGGGAGAAGCAGCTGTGCCATGTTCGTGTCCCCAGGCCACGGCTGGGGCACCAGTGGCCCTTCTGGGGAAGTCCCCTGTGTGTGAGGCTGCGGCTGTCTGGGGGTCATGGAGCAGCAGCAGGAGGTGGGCGCCTGGGCCCACCGTGGCGGATTTAACTCTCTGGGTGTCCCTGTGCTGAATTACAAGCACTACACTTTGCAAAAGCAGTAAGCCCCAGTATGGCCTTTCCTTGCTTTTACAGTGGAAGGAGTCGAGAGGAGTGGGGGGCATTTTCCCGTGTTCTGCTTTGCCCCGCTGCTCTCCTGAGCCTGCACGTTTCCCTGGGTGCCTGTGACGGGGTCTCTTTTCTGTCGCAGGTAGTGCGGAGCCTGAGCTGAGCGCGGGCAGGGAGCCGGTCATGAGCCGCAGCAGCCCGTCGCCGCGGCCGGGCGCAGACGGCTGCGAGCCGCATTCCTCGGGCTCGCCGCCGCCCGGGGACGAGCAGCTCAGCCAAAGCCCGGGGCCTGCCAGCGGGAGAGACGGCCCCCGGGACCACGCTCGGCCCTCCCCGGGAGCGGAGGGGGAGCGCGGGGGCCGGCCCGACCGACCTCTGGAAGCGGCGGCGGAGCCGGGCGAGGGGCTGCCCGAGCGGAGAGCGGGGCCGGGCGGCGGCAGCGAGACCCCCCCGGGGCTGCCCGAGCCGGGAGCGGGGCCGGGCGGCGGCAGCGAGACCCCCCCGGGGCTGCCCGAGCCGGGAGCGGGACCCCCGGAGCAGCCCGAGCGGGCAGCGGGACCCGGCAGCGGCAGCGAGACCCCCCCGAAGCAGCCCCAGCGCGGAGCGGGGCCGGACGGCGGCAGTGAGCCCCCCCCGGAGCAGCCCGAGCCGGGAACGGGACCCTCGGAGCAGCCCGAGCCAGAAGCGGGACCCAGCAGCGGCAGCGAGACCCCCCCGGCGCTGCCCAACGGGCTGGGCGCGGAGCAGGACGCGGGGCCGCAGCGGGACGAGCCCGGCGCCGGCGGTGAGGACGCGGGGCCGAGGGGCGGCCCCGGGCAGCGGGTACCTGGGCAGGCCCTCGGCAAGGAGCGGTGGCACAGCGTGCTGGGCTCCGCGGAAGCGCTGAGCGCCGACGAGCCGGAGGAGCTGCTCGGGTGAGTGCGAAGCTGTGGCAGCCTTGGCTCGGGGCTGGCTGACGTGTGCTGTTTCTCCAGTGTCCTTGGTTGGAGTTGCTTTGCTCCGTGTGTAACTCATCAGTGTAAGAAGCTGCAGCTGCTTCCATGTCTGACTGTGGCTTTTTTCACTCTGCTGAGGCCTCATCTGAAGTCCTGTGGTCCAGTTCTGGGCTCCCCAGCTCAAGAGGGACAGGGAACTGCTGGAGAGAGGCCAGTGCAGGGCCAAGATGATCAGGGGACTGGATCATCTTCCTTCTGAGGAAAGGCTGCAGGAACTGGGGCTGTTTAGTCTGGAGGAGACTGAAGGGGGATCTCATTAATACTTATAAGTATTTGAAGAGTGTATGTCAAGGGAATGGAGCAGCCCTTTTTTCTGTGTTGTCCAGTGCCAGGACAAGGGGTAATGGGCAAAAGCTGAAACACAAAAAGTGCCCCTGGCACAGGAGGAGAAAGTCCTTTGATGCTGAGGTGAGGGAGCCCTGGCCCAGGCTGCCCAGGGAGGGTGTGGAGGCTCCTTCTGAGGTTTCCAAACCCACCTGGACATGTTCCTGTGACCCCTGAGTAAGGGGAACCTGCTTTAGCAAGAGGGCTGGGACTGGATGATCTTTAGAGGTCCTTTCCGACTCCAACCATTCCGTGATTCTCTCTGGGCTCCTGATGCTGCCTTTTCCTGTTACAAATGCAGAAAAGCTGTGTTTAGAAGCAATATCTGCCCACAGAAGCACTGGAGTGAAGGAGAAGCTTTGGGCATCTCAGGGTGCTGGTTGTGCTCGCTTTGGGGGTGTCCCACTTGCAAACTGGAGCTTCGTCTGCAGCAGAGTTACCTGAGATAACTCAGAGCAAGTATGACAGCCTGGGGATGTTTCCCTTATGGCCCATCCTGGATGGAGGATAACCTGGGGTTTCTCTGCCTCTCTCCTTGTGTTTTGCCAATGAGCAGTCAGCTATTCATTCTCGGAGAGCAAATCACCAACAAATCCACATATTGCTACTTGTATTTTGTCCCTGGTTCTTAAAGTACTTCCCAAGAAGGTGTTGAGTCTTGCTCTTCCCACTGAACCAGTGGAGAATTACAGTGGAAAAAAGTCATCAGCTCTGTGGTGGAGCTGGAGGAAGAAGCCAGGATTGCCCAGCTGAAGGCAGGTCATGTGTCTGGGTAGGAAACGGTTGCTAAAGCAGTCAAGGAAATAAAACCAGAGCTTACTGCAGTTTGCATTAGCTGAATCCCTTCCCACCCCTTCTGGTTTATCCCCTGGCATCGGTTTGCATGCCACTATACCTCCAGGTACATGCATCTCACGGCTCCTAAAGCTGTGCCTGAATCCCACAGCCTAGTTGTAAAGCAGCATGGAGCCTCCCCTGCCTGGGTGAGTGTCCATCAGCTCTCACAACCCTCTGGCTGGAGAGAAAACCCTTTGTAGGCTGCCTCACGCTTCTAGGGTGCCTCATCTAACAAAAAAAGGCTGAAGTTATGGCGTATTAGTTGCTCCCTAAAAGCTTTTGCTTTTTCTCCACTGAAAAAGGAATCAAGGACATTTGCTGCCAGCATCTTCAGTTAGATGAAATGGCCTTGATCTTAAGGGTTTCTATGGTTTTGAAGTCACCATAACTGGGGGCCTTGAAGGCAGAGCTGACCTGCAGATTAAATCCATTCTGGCAGTGGAGCCGGTGGCAGGTGTCGGGTGCAAATGTCTCCGGCTCAGGGGTCTGACTTTTTACTGGGGCATGACCAATTAAGGGTTGGCTTGCTCCCTGGGATTGTGCATCATAAAACTCTGCCTTTTTCAGCTCCAGAAGCTTGTAATGAAATTGGAAACCAAGCATGTTATACCACAGAAAGGTCTCAAGGGCCTGCAATTATAGCATCCACTTCTGCCTCTTCCCTTGCCTCTAGCTCCAAGTGGAACAGTGCAAGCAATTACCTTGACAGCATTTTCTGCATTTCCTCTTTTGGTCCAGGTTTGCTTCTGGAGATGCCAAGTTGAGCTGCAGTGAGGATGACAAGGAACATTTTCAGTTCAAAGACATCAGGGATGGGTTCAGCTCGACCTTTGAGAGGATTGTTGAGTCTGACCTTATGAAGGGTACATACTACAGCAGCTTGGACTCCTTGGACGTCCTCTCTCTCACAGACGAGACAGATAGCTGTGTCAGCTTTGAGGCCCCACTCACCCCATTGATCCAGCAACGGGTTAAGGAAAGCCCAGAGCTCTTGGAGCAGAAACTGGTAGCCCAGCAGAGAGAAGCCCTTCACCACATGGCTGCTGATAAGCAAGAGCAGGCAGCAGCAAAGCCAATGGAGGGGGATTTTGGGAGCCCTCTCAGGCACTCGATTACCAGCAGCAGGTCAGAGAATGTGCTGAGCAGGTTGTCCTTGAAGAGTATCCCAAATGGGTTCCACATGGAAGGGTCGGAGGAAGATGCCACCAAGGTCATTAACTCCATCAGGTAAGGCAAAATGAGGATTCCTTGACCAAGGGCTCCTTGTGGAGCTGCTTTTTTTCCCCCTCATGCTTGCTTTGCTGCGCTTTGTCGTGGCAGAGAGGCCAAACAGGGAAAAACTCTGCAACCTGTAGTTTCAGACTGCAGTTGGGAACCCAGGTCTCATGGCATTAAACCAGCTGGTCCCCAGCAGGCCTATATCTGAGTTTTCCTTGTTCCCAGATCCAGGACCCTCAGCTGCAGAGTCCTGGAGCAGCACTTCAAGCCCAGTAAAAGCCAAGGCTCAGCACTTGCTGTTCGTGTTTGCCCTGGAGGGCACTAGCACTCACCCAGCTGCTCACACATCCCCTCTGTTCTTACAGCAGGCAGAGCTGGGGCTCCACTGGCTGAAACACTGCCTTGTCTGCCTGGCAAGTGCAGGAGCCTGTGGCAGGCTGGAGGCAATCAGGCACACTCCCAAACCTGCTCTGAGGTGCAGAGAAACCTTGAGAGTTCACTTAGGACTGAGGGCCCCTGTAGAGGCCTCCCCAGAGGTTCTTCTGCAGATGGTGAAGAGATCAGCAGAGACTTCATCCTCTGGGCCAGCTCAGACTGAACCCTCATCCCCTCTGGGGATGCTTCCTGGGAGGAAGCAGCTCATCTGCAGGGCACTTCCTTGTGTGAGCAAGCCAAGTGATGAGCAGCCAGGTTCAGAGAGCACCCTGCCCAAAGTGTGTGAGTAGGTGACATAACTGCCCTTGGGCCAGGAAGTAAAGGGATAGAGCCTTGCCTGCATGGTGGCTGTGGGAGCTGCCAGCCACCGTGCCAGCAGGCAGCTGGGAGAGGAGCAGCCTGCCAGGGACAGCAGGTCTGCTGCTAGTCCCATTGGCACCGTCTGTGCAAGGGCAGCGTCCCAGCCTCAGTGAGTAATCTGACGTGAAAAGCACACCGTCCATCCCCGAGATCCCCAAGTGTTCACGGCCCTGGAAGATTTCAGCATGTGTGGCTGAACCAGTGGGGAGAGAGGAAGCTCAGGGAGGTTCTTGGGCTACTTGCTTTGAACAGGTCCGGCCTCGCTTTTCAGGGGGAAGTCACCTTCTCTTAAATCTTTCTCTACACATTTCACATTAAATCATAGCATTTCTTTTACCCTGGAGTGAAAAGGAGTGGGGCCAGTCTCCAGGGCCCAAACCTCTGGGTGGTTCTTCATTTCTTTTTGTTTTGGTTAAGACAAGGAGACATCCCAGCCAGGCATCTGCTGTGGGCCTTGCCCAGTGATGCTGCTGCTTGTCTCATGCAGTGACGCCAGCCTGAAGGACGCGCTGTCAGACTCGGACTCGGAGCTGGGCAGCACGGAGCAGCTGGACCAGGGCAGCACGGACACGCTGGCCAACGGCTGCCGGGCGGACGGGGAGGCTGCCAAGAGGCTGGCCAAGCGCCTCTACAACCTTGAGGGCTTCAAGCGCTGCGACGTGGCCCGGCAGCTCGGGAAGAAGTGAGGAGGGGGCTGCAGAGGGCTCTGTAGGGGGAGCTGGGGTGGCAGCGGGGACACGGCCAGCAGAATATCTTTATGGCCTCCTCCATGCAGAGGGGTGCAGTGGGGACCCACATCCCTCATTCCCACGTGTCTATGTCTGGTGGCTGCAGTGCTAGGCTGTGGGCATGCTAAAGCCCTTTTGAGGTCTTCCAGCAGCATTCCAAACTCAGAGAGAGTCCCCCTGGGTCTGGGATCGTGTCTGCAGGGTCTAGCTGGGTGTTGGGCTGGCCTGGAGGCAGCAGTCTGCTGTTCCTCCTGTAGGCAGTGTCTTCATCCCTGATGAAAGGGCTGACTGCTTCCTCTTTTAATTACAGTAACGAATTTAGCAAGTTGGTAGCAGAGGAGTATCTCAGCTTCTTTGACTTCACGGGCCTGACCCTTGACAAAGCACTGAGGTGAGCTGGGCCATGGCACTGCCTGTGGAGCGGAGCAGTGTGGGGGGTTCTTCCTCCAGCCTCCCCCACGCTGTGGGGGCTGCCCGTGGGGTAGCAGCAGGGGCTTGGGGCAACTCCAGGTTGCTGTTTAATCTTTGCTTTGGTGTCACGTTTGGTAGTGCCACCAAAAGTGGGCTTAGGCAGGGAGAGCCCACAACCTGCTTCCCCGTGGTGGAGAGCAGCATTCCTGTACAAAACCAGAGCGAGTGGGAGCAACTTCTTCCCTTGGGACAGAGACCCCCTCCTGGTGCCATCAAGCCATAGGTGGGTCAGCTCTCACCTGGCAGCGTGTTTCCCTGCACAGCTCAGAGCTGGCTCCATAGGCAGCCTCTGCATTGCACCTGCAGGGGCCCAGGGGAGCACAGGCTTTCCTAGCTGCTCCGAGTTCCCCCCTTCCATCTCCCTCCTCAGCATGGATGCTACCCAGCAGAAACAGCTCCACTGCAACCCAACACAGCAGGATGTCTTTAAGCATCCCTTTCTGTCTGCAGGACGTTCCTGAAGGCGTTCCCGCTGATGGGGGAGACACAGGAGCGGGAGCGGGTGCTGATCCACTTCTCCCGGCGGTACTGCCAGTGCAACCCAGAGGAGAGCACGTCCGAAGGTACTGCGGGCTGCCCTGGCCCTGATGTCCTTTGCACGCTCACAGTGCACATGTGGCACAGAGACAGCGTGTAAAACTTCGCCCTGAGGCACAGCTGGGCCTCAAGAGCTGCCACTGGGCAAGCGAGGCTGCTGCTTCTCCCTGACTCTGGGCTGCTGCCCTGCTGATTGTCCTTGCCTGGGGAGGGCACTGGGTGCTGTGCAGCCCCCTCAGGAGAGCCAGCTCAGGATCTGAGGGTCTGGGTATGGAGGAAGGCTCAGCAGAAGGCCTGGCCTTTAGAATGCTGTTGGCAAAACTGCTTTAAAGCCAATTCCCCAGTGATTGTCTCAGGAACAGGCAAACTGTACAAGAAGATATCTTTGCTTTTTTTGAAGGAAACAGGTATTTGTTCCTCAAGGTGCCCAGATATAGCAACTGACCTTAGTTTTGCTGTGGGTGGGCAATGGTTTGCCAAGACAGCACACCCTGGAGCTGTGTGGGAGGGGGAGTGATCGTGGCTGTCTGCTGTGTGTTTCAGATGGGATTCATACTCTTACCTGTGCCCTGATGCTGCTGAACACAGACCTTCATGGCCATGTAAGTAGTACTGGGGGATGCACCCTTCTTTTTTTCCCTTCCCAGTGTAGAGGTCTGTCCCTTTATGGAAGGTGTGTTGCTGAAAAATGGAGATAGGTTGACACAGAGGGTGGATTTTGGTTGCCAGGCCCAAACATGGGGACAATCACTCCACACTCAAGCCAGAGGTACGTCTCCTGCTGATATCAGTTATCTTATACAGGCAGTGCAGCTTTCTGCCCAGGAGCTGTTGTGGAGAGGTTTTCAGCACCAGTCTCTGTGGGCTGTCAAACAGCAGCACCAGTTGCAGGGCCGACATCTGAGGCTCCTCTAATCTCAGGACCTGCTGTAAGAGAGACAGTGGTTTCATATGGGTCTAGGTTTGATCTTTCCTCCCTAAAACATGAAGTAAATCCCAGCTGCTCCTTTCTCCTAAGCCACTGGATAGTAACAGCCAGCCACTGGAGAGTTTCATGTCAGAGAGGCCTCTGGATGAAGGGCAGGGTGAGCAGAGGCTGTTAAGAAGTTCTCTCTCTACCTTTCAGAGGCTCTCTCAGGTGACATAAGTTGTATTTGTTGCTAAAACATCAAGTGGAGTGTAGAGAGCAGAGTGGGAGGAAAAATAACTGCAGACAGGAGCTGGGACTGGGCATAGGGGACAGCAGTGGGGCATTGTGAGCCCTTGAAGAGCCCTGATGGAACCTACACCTGGGAGCACACGTGGACTCTACCCAGAGCTGTGGGAGGCTGTGGCACTGTGAGCCCAGATCTCCCCACTGTTCTCCAGCCCTGTAGTGCAAGTACAGTGTGGCTGTGGGCCTCAGGGAGCTGTGCCCCCTTTCCAGGGGTAGGAGGGCTCCTCAAGTCTCAGGTGACTGAAATACGTTCTCTCATAGCTCCTCTGAGAGCTCAGACCTGGAGCCCCAGACTCCCCAGACCTTGTGTGAAGATGGAGGGGAATTGGGGGTATGGCTTTTTGTAGCAGCCTGCTCATGTGAAGCCCTTTTCCTGCCCCACAAGCCCACGATTCCCAGGCTGTAGCATCAGTCCTCTTCTGCCTCCAGCTGGTAACTATTTGTTGTGCCTCTGCAGAGGCTTGCCCTGATTTCCTCATTAGCCTGTTCATGAGGGGACAGTAGGCCATAACATAGCTCTTATTTTTGCTTACTGGTTTACAATCACCTTTGAAAGGAGCCTTTTCCTGGGGAGGTGGGAAGAGGACACTACATGAGTGCTCACTCTTTACCTGGGAGGGCAAAGATGCAAAGGCCACCAGCTTCACCAGTGCCATCCTGACAGTCCAGCTGGGACACCCTCCTCATCATTGCATCAGAGACATGGCCTTCAGCACAGGGACCAGGGCTGAACACAGCAGTCAGTGAGGGGAAGGGCTGGTCTCTGCAGGAGCATCCTTTCCAGATGTGCACTGTGGTTTGCACCAAGCTGCCTGCAGCTGCTGTGCCTCACCCTGGGGAACAGGCAGCCCATAGCCAGCACTAAAATGGCCTCTGGGTCCATCCCATGGCTGTAGCATATCCAGGCACAGTGTCTCTGCACACAGTGGGACAGCAGTGGGCTCACTTCTGGGAGGCTCTCACAAAGCATCCATCCTAAAGCATTTGTCCTTCAGCCAAAATGGTGGGAGCTGAGAGATGTTTTCATCAAAGAGTTTCCTGCAAAAGCAGTGTTGTGGCAGGAGACCAACTGTGCAGCTCCAAAACAATCTCATCTGGGGCAGGGCTTTTAATGTCTCTGGGAAGGTAGAAATTATTGACAAGGCAAAAGAACCCCTAAACCTCTAAAGCCTCACTGTTTCTGTTTGTCATTGACAAGCTGGCTGAGAGACCTGGTGAGAAGGAACCGTCTCATGCTGCTGAGGTGTCGTGGTTTGGCCCCCTCCAGCAGCCACACACAGGCAGCCACCCTGGGTGACACAGGGACAGGAACTGGGCAAAAGGAGTAGAACCCAAGCTGGGTTGAGACAAGAACACTTTAAGAAGTTCAGGTCTGGTTGGAGTCACTTGTCCTGGCCATGCTCTCACCCAGCTCCGTGTGGCCTTCCTTGCTGGCAGAGCAGGGGAAAAGTCCCTCAGCTAGGGTAAGCACTGCTCGGCAGCAACTGTAATATCAGTGTGTTAACAATGTTATTGTCACCTTAAATCCCAACCACAGCCCTGTGTCAGCTTACCTCTGTCCTAGCTGAGCCCAGGATACTAGGCAAGGGAAAAGAACTTGCTTTCCAGCAACTGTAGAAGTGTCTGAGCTTTTCTTTGAAGAATCTCCCCTTTACTTTTCCACATGTGTAACATGAATTTCTTTTTCTCCTTCTCCTCCTTTTTTTTTCCCCCCCCTTCCTTTCTTCTGCTCCTGGAACCTCTCTTTCTGCTCTTTAACCCTTTACCAGGTGGTAAGTGCAGTCATTCTGGTGTTTTGCTTCAAAGCACTGGCATTTGACTTGTTTTTATTCTGTGTTAAAAACTAGCAGGGATTTCTGTCTGGGTTCCTCCGTGGTTGTGCAATGTCCTTCCCTACTTGGTGACCCATCAGCAGCTGATATGCATCACATGAAATTCTCCTTGTGTCAAGAAACCTCCATAAACTGCATCGTACTTGGGGCCGTGTGGCTTGGCCTCTCACCCCTTTTTGTTGCAGATGCTGTCATGACACTGCATATCACTTTTGATTTCATTCCCCCTTTTCAATATCGTGTGTGTCTTGTTGTTTTCCTGTGCATTCCCATGGAGTGGGAAATCCCTGTGGTTAGGAAAGGGTGGTTGATGTATCTCTGTGAAGGGGCAGTTCCCTACAGCAGTGTCTCTGGAATGGGCTGCTCCCCTGTTCCAGCAGTGACTGTCACAGAAACTGAGTCCATGCTTAACAGTAATGAGGTTGCCTTTCAAACCTGAGACTTGCACCTGGCCATGCTGGGTTTGTCCAGAATTGCTCCTGGAATTCCCCAGACTTGCTAAACACTGTTGAGATGTGTGAAGGCTCAGGCAATGGCTGGTGCTGTTGGTAATGAGGCACTTGTGGCCACGGAGCTGCTTCTTTGCAAGTGTCCATCAAGTGAAGCTGCAAAGTCCTTGTCCTGGAGTGGGGGTTTTGTTTTGTTTTCTCTCTTCAGCTGCTGGTGATTTGGAGGCAGTTGCAGGGCTTTGTGTTCCAGCCCACTTCTCAAAGCAGCAAGCTCCAAGGGTTAAGATATTGTCGACTTGAGGTTGTATTGCACCTGAGCCACCCCAGCATCCCGCACTCAATCCTGCTGCCACACAGCCTGAGTCCTGCCCCTGACACTGCAGTGCTTGGGCAACCTCATCCCTCAAACTGATTCACAGTATTAGCATCGTTACTCGAGCTTTCTCATCCCCTCTTCTGGTTGTCAGACAAAGGGTATGTTTTCATCTTTCTCAATTGCTCAGCAATTAGCTGCTTTTCCACAGTGTGGCTGCTGTCTCACTTGGACCTCAAGAGCTCTTCTTGCAAGAGAAAAGGAGATAGATCACAGAATGAAAAGGAAGCCTTGCCCTGGGATTAGTACATATCCTGGATGCAATGCACGACAAACCCAAAGAAGGGCCTGTGAGGCTGGTAACTTGTGTCCTCTCACAATGCATTGGCCTCTGTGTTTGCTGCTGGATCACTGCAGCGAGATCTGTGCAGGCAGAGCCCTGTGCTGTGCACTCTGCTTTCCTGCCTCAGTGCTGGGGTAGAGGCAGTCACCTTCTCTGTGTGCAAAGTAATTTTATGCCTCAGGGTCTGGGGTAACACAGCTCCCTCATCTCCAGGCCACCTCCCTCGTGGAGGCTTGTGACTGCATTTTCTGATGTGCTTTCTCACTCTCCTTCCCCATGACGCTGTGCTGATGCCTTGTTGCTTTTTTCTTTGGCTGTAATTCACCAGCCAGCAGGCACACCAATCTTTCTGCCTTCTGCTGAAAGATACCTAGCATGTCTGCAGGATTCCCCACAGCAATTCTGCTGGCAGTGCAACCACTGAGCAGGGGTGGCAGGAGTCTCCAGCCATGGGTCTGGCCATGGGAGAGCAAAGATGGCACCATGTCCCTGGGCACTGCTGTGGGTTTGCAGCAGTGCTTTATTCCTCTTGATTTCTTAAGGGTGGCAGCTCACCTAGAGCTGGCACCAACAGGAGCAGTGATTAAGAGTCTCAGGGCAGCTCTTGCTCCCTGTGCAGCCAGAGAGAGGGTCTGCACACACAGGTGTGGGATGGGCATGTTGCAGGCTGATCCTGAGGCCTTACTTATTGCTGATGCTTTCACCTGGGGAGAAGCCTCCAGCTCATCTGTTGTGCGTGTTTATGGGCAGGGGTTTCTGGTGTCAGTCTCTTTCAAGAGGTTATTTTCTAGCCCAGAGGACACATCTGGCCCCTCAGGGCACTTCCTATATCATCTGCAGCTCCATCCCCACCCAGTGAGCCAGTGAGGCCCTTCTTCTTCCTCACTGAGTTCCTAAGCAGGGCCCTGGCTCTGCTGTTCTTGGTCATCCTTCTATGTCCTCCTGGCTGGCCATTGTTGTCAATACCTTGATGCAAAGCCCACCCCATGTCAGGGTACGGTGGGGATCCTGAAGACCCATGGTGGCAACTCCTGCTCACCTCACTGACTCCGTTATCCACTCCATGTGATGTCACCACAGGGTCTGACCCTGGGGACTTGAGAGTATGAAGGCTACAGTATGACATGGCACTGGAGACACTATCTTTCCTCTGTGCTATGAGACTCCTGAACAGTTTCCCACATGGCAGGCTTGGAGACCCATCCAAGAGCTGCAGCTTCTAGACAGTCTGAATGCTTGTCTTGAGTGCTGAGACACAGCCTCTGTACCAGGACCAACCTGCAGACCAGAGGTGTGATCATCTATAAAGTTTGGAGCAAGAGCTGGAGAGGTTGTTTTTGAATGTTTTGTCCCCAGCATTTACAAAGAGGTTATTTGAAAGGTTTGGGTGCTGGTGTGAGCAAGTAAAGCAAAGAGCCCAAAAGAAAATCAGAACAGAAGACCTTTCTACTTGGAGCTCTTGGGGCAGGCCCAGGCTTCACCACTGCACATAAGATTGTTCTTTGAAAGACATTAAAGTCAAGACTCTCTAGAAGTTTAACAAGCTGCTGCTTTGCCTTGCAGAACATTGGCAAAAAGATGTCGTGCCAACAGTTCATAGCAAACCTGGATGGGCTGAACGATGGCAAGGACTTTGCAAAGGATTTGCTGAAGGTAATGGGGTATAAGTAGACAGCAGGGTACTGTCATTATTGCTGCAGTGCCACCCAGTCCTGCTGGGATGCTCTGAGCCATTGTACCAGTGTTTCCCAGTGCACAATGGTTTCGTTAGAAGAACTGTAACCCCCGTGGATGGCTCCTGCTGAACTGCAGTGAGACACCAGAGGCCTGTTCCCATCCAGGTTGGTGGCACATGGGTCCTCAGGGCATACCAGGGATTTCCCCCCTCCCCAGGTAGTTTGATGATGCAGCAGACAATGCATAGAACAAGACACCTCCTACACCCAAGTACAACCATGTGGCACTGATACTTTCCTCTGCCCTCACTCCCATGTGTCAGGGCCACCTCCACGTTCTGCTCTCCTCACCCATTCCTGATTGTTTCCCAGCTCCCCAGGAAACCACTGGAATTTTCCACAGGAGGAACTGGAAGGGCAGACCCCCAAGGTCATTCATCCCTCCCCTGCTTCTCAGAGCAGCCTTCAAGCCTCCACTGTCCCTTTCCGCTAGTCGAGACAGTGGAGGTGTCTTGGCACACCCCAGAGTCTTTTACCAGCTTTGTGTAGGCCAGAATTCACTCAGGACTAGGCACAACACCCAGAATTAGCCACAAATGTCATAGACAGGCTCCTGAGCAAGGCTGGTTGCCAGAGCCCTCTGCTCTGATGTGCCCAGTCCAATACCTGGCATGGCACACAAAGTCATCCTGCTCACTGGTGAATACTTCTTCAGGAGAGTTCAGCAAGGAAGGTATCCCTCCAGGAACACAGACAGGGTGTGGAGGAGATGGTCTCCACAACCCAGACCTGTCTTCCAGGAGAGACACAGTTAATGCCATGTTCTTCTTTCAGACCCTGTATAACTCCATCAAGAACGAGAAGCTGGAGTGGGCCATGTAAGTATGCCTTAAGCATGTGGGAGATGGTGTGTCTTTCAAAGTAGCTGACAGGTCTTGAGTCATGTTTTTAGGTCCAGAAGCACCCAGAACATTTCCTGCCAAGCCTTTAAGCACTGAAGACCCTCCTGTAGGCTTCATTTATGGCTTAGACCCAAAAGCAGATGGGGAGGCTGGTGTCAGTGGGTCCACAAGCCTGATCAAGAAGGGAGTGTCCTCTTATTAACTATTGCACCTATAAAATGCTGGTCCTTCTCCAGATGCTTTGGAGATCTTGCACAACATCTGGGATTTTTTGGTCACTGAGACTTTCCATCTCTTCCACATAGTTTGTTCTGAAGGTAGTTTCAGAGAATCACTCAGGTGGGATGGGACCTGGTGAGATCTCCAGTCCAGCTTCCTCCTCTGTGGATGAGCAACACTGAATTCAGAGCAGGATGCTAAGGCTTTGTTCAGCTTGATCCTGAAAACCTCCTGGGCAGAGAACTGACAGCCCCTATGGATCCATGAACCTGTGCCTATTGTTCTGAGGGAGACTTGTTTTTCTTATCCACTGGAAACTGCTGTTGTTTTGACTTGTGCCCCCTGTCTCTTGTCCTCCTGCTGTGCCCCATGGTGAAGAGCCTGGCTTTGTCCCCTTCATGACCTCCTCACACGTTGCAAGGCTGCTGTGAGGTCCCCCAAAGGCATCTCCTCTCCAGGTTAAACAAGTCCAGTTCCCACTTCTTACATCGCAAGTGCTCCAGCCCCTGGACAGCTTGGTGGCCTCTGCTGAGCTCTGTCCACCTTGTTGCCTTTTGCTGTGCTGGGAGCCCAGCACCGTTTGCTCTGTTGAGATGTGATGCAGAGTGCAGAGCAGAGGAGGGCCATCAGTTCTCTCTGCCTCCTCACTGTGCCGCTGTTACACAGCCCAGAGCCCCTGGCCTCTGTTCCTGCCAGGGCAGGCTGCCTGCTTCCTCTCCTGCTCTTCCCCAGTCCTGGGGCCTTTCTGCAGAGCTGCCGCATTCCCTGACGCCTCTGTCGCTCTACTTCTCACTTTTATGTCACCCACAGACTCGATGAGGGGCACTCATCCAGATCACCATTTCTTCTTACCCAGAAACAAGTGTGGGAGCAGCTAGCATGGCCACCCTCATGACAGGTTCACACAACACCTTCCTCAGCCAGCCCTGCTCTTCCCCTGCTCTGCTCCTGCCCCCGCTCAGCGAGGGGAGCTCTGTGCTCCCCATCCCTGACACCTCCCCACCGCTGCCCATGACAGACCTGGGGCCTCAAGATAACACAGTGATTCCTCCCCTCCTCTCTCTCCTCCCCTCCCCTCCCCTCAGACGTCTGTTGCCTTGGCTCAGCTCTGCTCAGCAGGCAGGAGAGGGAGCTCTGCAGCTCGGCAGAAGGTGCTGGTGTGAGCTTTATGTAAAAGCATCCGTGCAGAGGTGGATGTGCTGGTTACACAACGGCCGCCAGCCCCCGCTCCCTGCCCGGGCACATCGCGCCCCGCTGCAGCCAGCAGCCAGCCCTGCCCTCGTGTCTCCTCGCTGCCCCCGGGACCTGTCCTGCTGCAGGGTGTCCTGCCCGGCTGCAGCTGGACAGGCTGCAACACGATAGGCCTCTGGGCTGCTCTGCAGTAGGACAGATGCTCCCTGACGTGCAGGACGTGGTTTTCCTCCAGAGCCACGGCACTGACTGTAACCCTGCACGGGCAAGGCCTTCTCCCTGCTTGCCTCTGCCTCCTTGTCTCAGGGAAGGAAATGCCCTTTCTCCCAAAGCCCACCGGAGAGGTGGGTACAGGGCCAGTATCCCATCAGCCAGAGGAGCTCAGAGGGTTTCCTCTGGGGCAGCTCAGGGAACTGAGCCCCACTAACTCCCCACCCAGGGGTATTTGTCTGGACTCTGCCTGAGCCCCAGGACTCCTGTGGGTGCTGAGGGCTGAGAACTCATCCTTCTCTTCCAAGAGGTGCCTGATGCCATGGCCATCTGCATGCTGCAGCTGAGAGAGTGTGGTGTTCTACTGCACACCTCCCAGCTGCTGGATTCAGCCCTGGCTCACTCCTCAGCTGAAGTTTGGCCTCAATCTAATCTGCAAGCTAAAGTGACTGCCCACACCATTGACACATATCACACAGGACAGAGATGTCCTGTTTGCTGTCCCTCCTTAGTGTCCCAGGGACACTGGGAAATATAATTTCTCACACAACTTCTAGTTTGTATGCACCAGAGCAGATGTTGCTCCAAGCAGGAGGAGGCCAGCTTGGTGTAGACACTTCCCCAAGCTGCTAAGCCCTTGCTGTCCAGGGCTCAGAACCAGGAGATCTGTGAGGAGAAGCAGTTTTTTTTGGGAAAGGCCATAATTTCTTGCTCTCTGTTGGCCCACCCTGAGGACATAAAGGGAGAGCTGGTGTAAAACCTATCCTAGGGCCTGTGGTTTTTTGATCAAGTGTCCTGTCTCCCTAATGTCTGCAGAGCTTTTGCTCCTCAGAGGTTCAGAGGACATTTCTCAAGTTCCTTCAGTACCTAGGAGGCCCCAGGGACTGTCTCTCAGAGGCTGAGAAGACTCAGTACACCTGGTCTTCAGCAAAAGACCTTTTTAAGCTCTGTTTTGAGTACCCTCACAGTGGGACCACTGGGAGTGTTTCCTGACACCCACACTCCTCCCAGCTATGGCCAGATCATCACCTCTGGCACTCCCTGTACGTTACAGTCCCTGTACCTCTTTCCTTTTCTTTCTCTGACTAGTCTTGTAATAAATAACTCCCATTCAACCCAGAGCAGACAGGGCACACTGAGCCATGGCATGTGCCTTCCACTCAATCTCTTCTCTGGCTTTGTTTCCAAGCGATGAGGACGAGCTGAGGAAGTCCCTCTCGGAGCTGGTAGACGACAAATTCGGAGCCAGCGCGAAGAAGGTGACGAGGATTGTGGACAGCAGCAACCCCTTCCTGGACATCCCCCAGGCTCTGAACGCAGTCACCTACAAGCACGGTGTCCTCACACGCAAAACCCACGCAGACATGGACGGGAAGAGAAGTACGTGGCGGGGGACAGGAGATGTGCCCCAGGCAGCCCCAGAGCCCTGCTCTAGCCTGTGCCCCAGGGAGCACAGAGGGATCCCCAGGACACAGGGAAACGAGGGTGTTTTGAGGCATTTGTGGACATGAATATTTCCAGGAGGCCTCAGTCCTCCCTTCTCGCTGCCAAGTGCCTGTCCCACACAGACCTGATCTTCCATCCTGTTCACATGCCTAATCCTGAACCCCACACTCTGAGTAGGTGCCACAGCAGTTGTCCACCCCAGCCCTGACCTTGAGGACAGTCTGGTCTTCACAGCTTCGTTCCTGTAACCTTCTGCTTCATACTGGAAGCAGCTGCTGTGTGCTGGGTGGGCAACAGGATGGCTCATAGCTCTGCTGTCAGCATATGGGATTATAGGAGAGCTAAAGGAATACGTACCTGGGAACTGCTAAAGAGGAGAGATTAAGGAAACCTTGGATATAACCCCCTTGGCTAATTGGTAGGATTGGTCCAGTCATTGCAGCTGATTAAAAGTCCTGAGTAGAGATTACCACCTAAGGCCTCCCTTGCTTCCAGCACTTTCCCTGTGCCTGCAGGATCAGCTGCCCTCATCTCCCACCCCTCTCCAGTTTCCAGCAAGCTCTCTGTCCCAGACTGCCTCAATGCTCCCTCCTCAGTGGAGCTGCCTTACCCAGGGTATGTCTGCCTAACTCATCTGAAGCAGGGGAGCTCAGGGAATGTCTCTGCTCCTCCCAGCATTCTGTCCAAGGAACATGAACCTGGGTGTGGAGGAACAGAGACTTGTTGCCTGTGTCCACTGGTGCCAGCTCACGTCTGGCTTTGACCTGCTTGTGTTCCTGCTGGGAGGCTGCATCTCCCAGCCCACGTCTCTCACACACATCCCTGCAGACAGGCCGCTTGTGAGCAATCCCTTGGAGGTGTACAAGGTGTGGGCAGCAGTGCACAGCTGTAGTGGGTCAGGACAAGGGATGGTTTTGACAGAAACATGAAAATCAAGCAGCGCTGGCAGAAGCAGACGTGTGTAACCCAATGTTCTTCCTTTTTTTAGCTCCCAGAGGAAGAAGAGGTTGGAAGAAATTTTATGCTGTGCTGAAAGGGACTGTCCTTTATTTGCAAAAGGTAACCATGGTCAGCTGTCCTGTTTGCTGTTTGATGCTGTCTCCAAAGCTGTCCTAAGCAGGAGACCTATAGGTGCAAGTAGAGGGGAATCCATGTCCTAATGCATACATGGGACATCCACAGAGCTCCTCCAGAGACCAGTACACAGAGCTGGGAGATGCAGTCATTTGTGCTAAGGGCACTATTCACAGCCTCCAATGAGGGCCATACAGGAACAAGTATGACAGAGGGAACACTGAGGCAAGCTTTCTGCAGAAGTGTCCTAGGAAGCAGGAGCAGTTTGGGGAGGATGAGAGAACAAATGATGTGGAATGGGTGAAATAGGATGTTGGTGAGACATGCAATAGGAAGCTGTAGAGGTGAAGCATCAGACCAGTCTTATCCTGCCTATTGTTTTACTTGCTGGCATAGCTCTGATTATGAGCAGCTTCACTGGGTCTGGTAGGGACCGTGCTTAAAGCTTCTCTTCTCCTTCAGGACCTTGCTGAGCTGGGTCCTTCCCTGGGTTGCCAAGTGGCCTTCTCTGCCTCTCTTCATCTCTTTTGTTCTGCAACCACCTCTAGTCACCACCAGCATAATTCCCAGGTCCTCGTGGGAGGCACAGTCCCCATGGAAGGGCTTCCCTGCACACTACAGCAGCCAGCTCTCTGCCTTTCATGGTTCTTGGATGCCAGGAGGGTTTCCAAGGCCAGTCTCCTGTGAGAAAGCCCAAGGAGCCTGGATAGGGGCTCACTGGAATGTCAGTGCCAGCCAGCTAGGAATGCCAAATGTCTGCTCATCACACAGCAGCAGCACATAACCCACTGAACTGGGTCTGAACCACCTCAGCAGCACACACTGTGCAGCAACCCGCTGAACTCACCTTGCTGGAGCAGCCCTCCCCATGGGTCCGTGCTCCTGTGTGCTGCAGCATTATCTCCAGAGCAATGAGGGTAAACAAACACTGGATTATATAAGAAAGGCAGAAAGATCCCGAGGGCAGCACGGAATGATGACTCAAAGCTCGCAGCACACCCCAATGATTCCTGTGTTTCCCCAGGTCCTACGGCACATGTCACAAAGCCAACACAGATCTGGCAGCAGCACATGGTAATTTGGAGTATGGGCTACTGTTAGCCAAGTGGGGTTTTTACAGACTTGCCACTGTCCTGAGGCTGAGGGAAGCTGCACCATTCATGAGAGCCCAGATCTTCTCCAGCCCTCCAAGTGTGGTGTTCTTCAAGCCAGTGGCTTCTTCCTCTCAGTTTCTTGCCTCATTGCAAGTCTCCCTGTGGAGCCCACTGAGGGGTCCTGGTGCTGACCATGGGTGATTCCCAAGGGTTTAACTTTTCATTTTGTGACAGTTTTCCTATGGAAAAACAATGCAATTTCAGCAAAAGCACGGGAACCATTTGGATCTAACTGATTTGGCTCTAGCTGACTTGACTCTAACTGATTTGGCTCTAACTGATTTTTTCACCAAGGACATCTCGAGCATGTCTCCTGTGATGAGTCTGTTGGGGGCTTATGTATTTGGAACAAAACACACTTTGAGGACAGAATTTTCCTCCTGTACTGGACCAAAATCCAGTTTACTGAAGATTTTCTTGACTGCTTGGGCTGCACTAGAAGGAGCTGTGGAGCCAACACTGAGTGTCACTGTTGCTGGTGGGGTAGAGGGGCTGGGTTTCTTTGCTGTGTGAGGTTAGCAGCAGTAACCAGGGTGTTACACTAACAGGCTGCTGATATAAGGTGACATAATCAGACTGTTACATTAGCATGGTTCCTGATGTTAGTTCTAGGTGTTCAGAATTTAGGAAGAGAGTGAAGATGAGACTGATGTGGCAGTTGGAAGACTGATGTTGTTACCTAGATGACCTTCAGGAGCAAATGTTTAAGAGACTGAGGGCTTTGTTTAGAGACAGGGACTGAGGCAGCAGAGCAGCTGAGATTTGGCAAGGTTATGAAAGTCTGATAAATAACAGCCATGACTGATGTGTAATTAGCAGGAGGGACTGGAGCTGCCAAGGGTGCCCCAAGGAAGTAGCATTTGGAACAACAACAAAAATGAACCTGAGGAATGTTTGGGCAAAGGATTTGGGCAAAGAGGGGTTTTGGTTCTGAGCTGCTGCCAGGCTGTGTATGGTCCTTTTCAGAGGATTCCTTGGGCTGGGCTTGACTGGAGTCTGTGCCTGTCAGGCTTGCAGAGGCAGGACAGAAGGATGAGACCACGAAGACAAAGTCCTTGCGCTGCCACTTCCAAACATTCCCAGCACCGCAGCAGAGTGGATAAACATCCACCTGCCTGGTGGGTCCTTAGTGCAGAGTCTTGCTTGTGGGGTGGCTGCAGAACAAGAGCTGCAGGCAGCGGGAGGAAGCGCTGGGCCAGCCTCCCAGCTGCCTGCAGAGGAAAGGCAGAGCCTGGCTTGAGCACGAATCATTGGGTAAACATTTTCTGATGTAAAGGGGAGAAAGAAGAAAGTACTGACTTCAGACCATGCAGCACAGGTTCACCCTGTTCCTGTTCTTCACCCAAACCAAACCAAGGGTCTAGGCTTTGGTAGGAAATTACAGTGAGTTTGATAGGAAACTACTCAGTTTGATTTAGGAGGTAGGTTGAGTAGAAATAAGAGTGAGAGAGAAAAGGAGCAGGAGGAGAGAGGCCCTGGGAGATGTGTAGAAAGTGGGTGGACAGGTAGATGTCAGTCATGAACCCACTGATGTGGAGAAGCCACATGTCACTGATTGGCCAGTGCTAATTGCTGGAGCAGTGTGTTCCAGCACAGGCTACTGGAGCAACTGCTTGATCCCCAAAGGGATGCAGCACAGGCTGAAGGAAGAAATGCAGATATGGGAGCTGGGGGCATCTCTGCCGTGCACTGATCTGCCCTGGGCATTGACTCACTCCAGGGCCTGTAGCAACTTCACCTCTGTGAACAGGGATCATCACCCTTCATGGCTGCACATGGAGGGGTGCTGAGGGGGATAGAGGGGAGGTACAAGGTGTGTTTGTGTGGGAGTACTGGAAAGGGGGCAAGTGGTCCTGCAGGCTGTGCCCCTGCCTACGCAGGCAGGCCTGTGCCATGGCACCAACATCACTAACACAATGAAAAGTACCCAGTCGTTCCTTTTCCTCACCAAATGAGCCCCAGAGCCGCAGGGAGGCTGGGGCTGGCTGAGGGATGCCCAGTGAGCCCCAGGGCTGCAGGGAGGCTGGGGCTGTCTGTGGAATGCCCAGTGAGCCCCAGGGCTGCAGGGAGGCTGGGGCTGGCTATGGAATACCCAGTGAGCCCCAGGGCTGCAGGGAGGCTGGGGCTGGCTGAGGGATGCCCAGTGAGCCCCAGGGCTGCAGGGAGGCTGGGGCTGGCTGTGGAATGCCCAGTGAGCCCCAGGGCTGCAGGAAGGCTGAGGCTGTCTGTGGAATGCCCAGTGAGCCCCAGAGCTGCAAGGAGGCTGGGGCTGGCTGAGGGATGCCCAGTGAGCGCCAGGGCTACAGGGAGGCTGGGGCTGGCTGAGTGATGCCTAGTGAGCCACAGAGCTGCAGGGAGGCTGGGGCTGTCTGTGGAATGCCCAGTGAGCCCCAGAGCTGTAAGGAGGCTGGGGCTGGCTGGGGGATGCCCAGTGAGCCCCAGGGCTGCAGGGAGGCTGGGGCTGGCTGTGGAATGCCCAGTGAGCCCCAGAGTTGCAAGGAGGCTGGGGCTGGCTGAGGGATGCCCAGTGAGCCCCAGGGCTGCAGGGAGGCTGGGGCTGGCTGTGGAATGCCCAGTGAGCCCCAGAGCTGCAAGGAGGCTGGCTGGCTGTGGAATGTTGCTGTCCCAGGGCTGCAGAGGCAGTGCAAAGCCTGAGCCCGGGTCCTGTGCCAGGGCAGCAGCGGGGCCAGTGCTCACCACAGCCTGCCCACGGCTGGGAGCTTCAGCACAGCCTGAGCTCTGCAGAGCCCTGGCCCTGACTTGTGCCTTCCCCCAGAGCCTCAGGCGTGGGCCATGCTGGAGATAACTATTGAAAATTACATTTAAAACTTTTCATCTCCCGCTTCACATCTTCACAGTGAACTTAGTAATGGAAGAAGTTGCCAGGTGTTAATTATTATCATTATCAGCTCGGAGCGTTTAGTGCACAAAGCAGAGCTGCTCCTGCTCTGTGATTATAGCACAGAGAGAGAGGCAGGCTCATTAAAGTAGCCCTCAAATGTTACTGTTGTCATTATCCAATTAACGTTCCTGTTGGCAGGATGAATATAAACCTGACAAAGACCTCTCTGAAGTGGATCTGAAAAACGCCATCCGTGTGCACCACGCCTTAGCCACCAAAGCCTCTGACTACAGCAAGAAGTCCAACGTGCTCAAGCTGAAGACAGCTGACTGGAGAGTCTTCCTCTTCCAGGCCCCGTAAGTCCTGCTGTGGTGCAGGGCCCAGGGGCAGCCCCAGCCCCAGCAGGCCCCAAGGACACCCCAGGGAGAAGGGCTGAGGCGAGGGCTATGGGGATGTGCAAAGGGCTTGGCCATCCATCGTGGTAACTGCCCATTGGCCCCAGAGGTCCCTTCTCAGGAGGGGCTGCGGTGTAAGGAGCTGAGTACAGGGCTCCACTCACCAACTTCTTCTGGCACTCAGTGGAAAGGAGGAAATCTTTAGGATGCATTGACCTAAGGAGCTGAGAGTTCTCCTGGTCAGCTTTCGATGGGAAACTCCCTAAAGCTCGTTAAGGAAGCCTTAAGGCTTTAGGCCTAAGGGAGGCTGTATCTCCTTCCATCCTTAGTCCACTGCAGGAGAAAGTTTCTCTGCTGATAAGTGTCAGGTGGGACTCAGTCATCTGTCTGGCCAAGATAAGTGACAGTGTCTTTAGGCTGGGCTGGGGAGCTAAAGTCAAGCTAAAGCTTAACATCTGAACTTGTACAGTGAAAGCCCTCCTGAAGGCCAGGGGAAGCAGTGCCTGAACAGATTCAGTGAGGAACCCTGGTCAGTGTCCCACAAGTGACACACATGAGGGTTCCAGCCTGCTGTGTGGGGCCTCTGTCACGTGGCTCGTGCTCTCCAAAGAGCAGGATGTCCTTGGGCCTTGCCACCATGCTGCCTCTCCCCAGCTCCTCAGGGAATGCTGTCAGAGTTGAGGAGGGCAGGACTGCCAGGGCTTCAAGAGACAGATCACAGCCCTCAAGTGCTTAGGGCACTGTAGAGGAGCAAATAGCCAGTGTCTGCCTCTGTTCACAGCACTGAGTGTCACAGAAATGGCTACAAAGCAAGGCCACCATGTTTCTCCTGAGAAAACCCAAGGGCTGAGCCAGGAGCATTTACCAGACACCCCCTCTCTTCTCCCCTCCTCCGTAACAGGAGTAAGGAAGAAATGCTCTCCTGGATCCTGCGAATCAACCTTGTTGCTGCCATTTTCTCTGCCCCAGCCTTCCCAGCTGCCATCTGCTCCATGAAGAAGTTCTGCCGCCCACTCCTGCCTTCATCCATGACCAAGCTGTGCCAGGTGAGGTGGGAGAAGGGGCTCTGGAGAGGTGCCCAGTGCTCTGCCAGCCCCTCAGCACACAGCTCAGGCCCCTCTGCAGCCCCCAGCTCCTGCCTGATGGACACACTCAGGTGCTCAGGGCAGGAACAGGGGACTGGAGCTTGGATGGGCCGTGGCAAATCCTGGTGTGTGGCTGAGGCTTCCTTTGCTGTGGCTGTAAAGCAGCCCTATGCACACACATCTGCCTGCATGTCTGATGGTTCTGCCTCAGTTATTGCTCTTTGCCCATCCCATCCCACCACTTTTCTGAAGCAGCTGATGCCACAGAGCCCAACAGCTGGCTACAGTTTTTATAACATGGCACTCAGATGAGGCACTCTGTTGTTTCTCAAGCTGAAAATCCACAGACAAAGGGGAAGTCTGAGTCCCACTCAGTGCAGAAGGTTTTCTGGGAGCAGGGGGACATGGTGCAGACCATGGCTGCCTGAGGCTCAGCTAACCGAGAGCAATGGGCAGCTGCCACCCAAAGAGTAGCTTTTGTCCAGGGAAGCCCAATGGGCCTTCACACCTCCAGAAAGCAGGGACCTGCTGCCACTGGCTCCCAGCAAAGGGGAGGACAGCCTGAAATGTCAGGGCAGAGACACAGCTCTCTGATGTGGGCTGACACTGCTTTTCTCAGAACCCAGATGGGGAGGGCACTTGTATCTTAGCAAAGCAAAGAGTGAGCAGCTCCTGGCTGTGCCTGGTTGATGCAGGATGCAGAGCACGGTGTGCTCACGCTGCTAAAGCAGCACAGGGCCCAGAGAAACCCCGTCTTGGCACTCACCAGGACTGTTGATCTTCCCCAGGTACCTGTGTTTCCACTGTCATTATCAGATGGATTTGCAAATGTGCTGCACACCTTTGGCTGTGGAGCCAGGGCTGAGGCTGAACACACGGTGCTGCACTCCCACCCTGACACCCCACAGGCTCCTACTGTGTAACACCTCACCCACTCTGATGCTGTGATACCTGCCCCACTGCTACTGTGTGATTCCTGCCCCACTGCTGTGTTGTATGACCTGACACCCTTCTCTCGGCAGGAGGAGCAGCTGAGGTCCCATGAAAATAAGATGAAGCAGATCACAGACGAATTAGCAGAGCATAAATTACACCCTGTAGAGAAGAGCCTCAAGTCAAAAGAGGCTGAGGAGTACAGGCTCAAAGAACATTACCTAATATTTGAGGTAAAAGAGCTTTAATGTTTTCTGTGATAAATGAACCTTGGCTTATAGAGGAGAACTCAGAGCGGGCGAGTGTATGCTATGAGCCTGGGAGAGCATGAAGGGAGAGGGCAGGATGAGTGCTCCTGAGCTGACTGGATGACTTGAGGCAGCAGCAAGCCTTGCTGCTCTGCACTGAAGCTGGGAAAGGGAATCACAGAAGTGGTTTCTAAGCACAGGAGGGGAGAACTGATAACAGAAATAAACCCTTCCTTTACTGTGACAAAACTTGACATTTCCTCAGGTTCCAAGCAGGAAAGTGGTTCAGCTCTCAGTGTGCACCAGTCTTTTTCAGCACCATTAACAAACAGCTCAGGGAATCCCTGGGAGAATTAATCTTGTTTTGCTGCAACTGTTTCTGTAAGTGAAGCCAAAAGCAGCGTCACAGCTGACTACAGACTCTGTGAGGATGCACATAGCTGAGTTTAAGCTCTCTGTAAAGGCTAAGAGGCATTAAATTGTGGGAGAAATGGGATATTTTCTTCCAGTGATGGTTGTGCACAAGGTGTGCTTCCTGCTACAGAACTGTCAGTGGGAAGGGACTGGTGGAGGCCTCCAGTCCTGCTTCCAGCAGGAGCTTGGTTTGTTCCCAGTAGCAGCCCAGGCCAAGTGTGCCATTTTGAGGCTGAGGCTCAGAATTCTTCAAGGATGGAAACACCTCAGCCCTGCACACCAGGGCTGCACCATACCTTTGTGTAAGCCCAGCCCGACTCTCCAGAGCCACACCTTCTGGTTCCCTTGTCTTTGTACCTGCCTTCCAAACAGCTGCTGGCTGTTGCCTCCTCATTTCCACACACCTGGTTTTGAATCCCTGCAGAGAAGCTTCACCTAAGCATTTTCCCTAGGCTGCCTTTTCAGTCTGCAAGGTGAAGTTGGCCCTTCCAGAGCACAGTTCCTCTCATCTGGCTTATGAGATGTGCTCTAGAAATGCTTGTTTCTCTGTGCTGACAAGGAAGCGAGCACAGGCTGCCCCTCAGGTGCTGGCGAGAGGAGGAGCAGTACACAGGTCCGTAAAAAGGGGTCCCATCTGACCTCAACAGAAAGATGCCAGGCAGAGAGGGGATGTCTACCTTTGTGCTGTGCTCTGTGGGAAGCAATGAGGGCACAACTCAGCAGTGATAACTGACTGACTGGACAGAAACAACGGCAGGTGGAAGTATTTGACTCAATCAAGGGGAACTCCTGCATCAGGAAGGAGCAGAGCTCTGGGCCTGCTTTTGCCTCCAGTATCAGCCTTACACAGAGTGGCAGCCAAGACCAATAAGAGCACCTGGAGAGTCTTGCACAGCCCTCCCCTTTCTCCCCAGCTGTTTCCACGATGGGTTGATGAGTCTTTGCAGGCTTTGCACAGACCAGGCCCCGTGCTGTGGTTAAACAGCACTTGCTGGGTGTGAGGAGTGGGGTCAGGTGGGTTTCCTGCAGGACCAGATGGCATTGGCTCTGCTCTCCCTGTGTGACAGGGCCTGTCCCCATGCCCAGGCTCTCTGTTCCCTTTTCCCCCGCAGAAGAGCCGCTATGAGACGTACATCAACCTGCTCTGCATGAAGATAAAAGTCGGGACTGATGACCTGGAGAGAATTGAAACCAGTTTCTTCAAGGTGGAAGCTGATGACTTGGCCTTGCGGAAGACACACTCCAGCCCTTCCCTGAGCCAAGGGCACGTGTCTGTGGGCTCTAAGGCAGAGAAGGACCTGGTAGAGCAGAACACTTAAGCAGGAGCACAGGGGGATAAGCCGGCGCCGCTCTGCGCTCCCGGACTGCAGCGATGAGCACAACTCCACGTGAGGAATTCCCTCAGCAGAGCCAGAGCCCCGTGCAGCACGGGGACTGCTCTAGTGAAGGAAAGCAGAGAAGCTTTAGTTGACACTCCCTGGCCATGCTCTGGCATTTCAGTGTCACAGACACGTCATCTCCTCTTCATCCCCAGCAGCACCAGTGGCTTTCCTCTCCCTCCTCCCGCAGCCTGTGCAGCGAGGGCATGTGTTGCTTCTCCAAGGGCCAGGGTGCTCTGCTCTTCACCTGCTCTCTCCTCTTCCTCCTCTTCCTCTCCCTGGAGTCCCCACCAGCCCATGGTCACAGTTCCCAGCAGTGCAGGAAGCTCAGACAAGGTGCTGGTTTGTGCCATCAGCAGCAGAGCAGCCACCGAGCCTGTCCCTTGCCTCGAGGAGCAGCCACCGAGCCTGTCTCTTGCCCTGAGGAGCAGCGACCAGCAGGACAGAGGCCACAGGTTGATCACTGACCCAGTGCATGTGGGAATGGCACCTGCCCGTGGCAGGAGGGGCCTCAAGTGCCCTCTGTCACATTGTCCTTGTTATATATATATATACATATGAATATATATAAATATATATACATATATATATATAAGGAAACTTTACAGTGGGTTTTTAAGCTCAGAGTGCGAGTGAAGGCGAGCTGCCTGGGGAGGATAGTCGGGACCATGGAGGGTCTGCGCAGCCCAGCAGGATGTTTTACAACCTGCAGTAGCCTGTGTATCTCTCCACAGCCGCCCACCTCGTTTTCTACTCAGTTGGAAGTGCCCCTGGCTTTGCTGTGAGATGCTGCTCTCTTTCCTGCCTGCTCCAGGGGCTGCTCATTACCTCCCTGGCCTCGCCACGTTGGGTTCAAGGCAGCGCTGGGGCCGAGCCCCAGTGTGCAGGAGCAGCTGCAGCTCCCACCGACATTGTACCTCCTCCATCCTGCCATGCACATGCTGTACTGTGGGGAATTGTGTTTCTGTTCCTTTCTGCTGCCTGTGGTCCAATGATTTACTGTTGTGCTAGAAGTGATCCCTCTGCATTTCAATGCCATGACTGTCCCCTCTCACTCTATTTATTCATCCCACTGTCTGGGTTGGTCCTGTATCTCGGGTTGCTTTTCTTTCCCCCTAAGGTGCATTCACAGTAATCAAGTTCCAGTTTTGAAGGATCTTGTAGCTGCTAATTACAGTCATTCATTGTTTATATTTTGCAGCATATTTTTAAACAAAGTAAGTGAGATTTATTTGGACTTTCAGCCTTTGAGAGCCTGTGGACTCCTCTTTTCCATGATGGTTCATGACACTGAAAACCTCTGCCCAACTCTGCCACCTCTTCTTTTATCTCGGTTCCTTTGTACAGTTTGATAGTTTATTTGAAATGATGCACTAAGAATCATGTAAAAAGAAAAGAAAGAATAACAATAAAGCAGAATCTGTTGGTAAAGAGAACTGGTGTGACGTGCAGTCCCCCCCGTGCAGGATGGGCACGCAGCCGGCTTCCTGCGGGGTACCATCCTCACCCTGCCCCTGGTGCTGAGCACTGTCCTGCCTGTGCCTTGGGTGCGTGGCTCACCCCTGGAGCATGTGTGGACAGAGGGGCTGCTGTGGGAACACCTTCAGGCGGCTCTGCCCTCCGGCTGGTGCATCCCAGGTCTGTCTGTCCATGGGCAGCCTCGAGAGTTATGGGAGGATTCATTTTATTCATGGTTGTATTTATTATCGTGTTGTACTAATTCATTCTTTGTTCTTATTTATTTACTTATATGATGGGAGGATTTATTTTGTCGGAGCCACGAGACTCGGCACTCAACGGATGTGGAAAGGGGTGGCAGCTGCTGCCAGACCACCCCTGGTGAAACAGCAGAGGGTGAAACAGGCACCAACAACCAGCAGCTTGCCCTGATGCACGCGTGCTGGGCACCTTACCTGTAAGGGCCCTGAAAACACCCAACAATGCCCTGTCTGACCAAGCCACAGCTGCAGCTTGTGACCAGAAAGAAAATGAGGGGTTTATAATCCCTCTTTTCCCTCCTGAAGGAGAAGGACCAAACCCCGCACCGCTGAGAGAGAAGAGCAGCATCTGATGGGAGTTCAGCAGCCACGTCTCCTCCCTCTCCGGGAGGTGCCCAAATGCTCTTTGTGGCACAGCCTCAGCCCGTGCCAGGCCCTGGGAATGCTGTGTCACACACACCTTCCTGCCAGCCCCTGTTCTTGGACACCAGCTGGACATTTTAGAGGAACTTGGTGGGAATGTGTGTGTGTCTTTGCCATCCCAAAGGCAGGGCTGATGCTCCTCTCCTGCCTGTCACCGCGTCAGTGTCGGTGCAGCCCCCTGTTCCCTGTGGGGAGGGGAGCAGGGGCTGGCTCAGGCAGAGCTGGGCTGGCAGGAGCCAGATGGGTCTCCCCTACCTGTGAAATATTTACGGCCTAACGCTGGGAATGCACGTGGCTGGCAATGAGGGCTCTAAAAATAAACCAGCCAGGGAAAAGGAGACACACACACAGGCTTCCTTCAGAGGCAACTGGAGAGAAAATTGAAGTAGTGTAACTGCCTCCAAAAATAGAACACAATTACGGGCATCAAGGGACGTGCTGAACAAGAAATGGCTGCGAGGAGCCATCGAGGCTGCCAGGGCTCAGAGCTGGTCTCGGCAGCAGCAGAGCATCACTGCTCCCTGCAGACCATGGAGCAGCCACATCCCTCTGCACAGGGCAGCGCTGGGCAAACCGCACATGTCCAGCATCCTCTGGGTCTCTGTGGGCACGAAGGTGATTACAGAACCAGAGAATCCTTCCTGTGACGAGAGGCTGGGACAGCAGTGACTGTTCAGCCCGGAGAAGAGAAGGCTCAGGGGGTCTATCCACGTGTATAGATACCTGATGGGAAGCGAAGAGGAGGGAGATGGACTCTTCTCAGTAGTGCCCAGCGACAGGACAGTGGGCACCAATTAAAAACCTGGAATTGCCTGAACACAAGCTGCTTTTTTACTCTGAGAGTGGCCAAGCAGAAGCTGGCCACTCTCAGAGAAGCTGTGGCGTTGCCATCCCTGGAGATATTCAACAGCTGACCGGCTACAGTCCTGGGCACGGGCTCTGGGTGAGAAGCCTGAGCGGGGCAGTAGAGCAGATGACCTCCAGAAGGCTCCTCCAAGCTCAGGCAGCCTGAGGCTCCGCGTGTGGCTGTGGTGCCAGCTCCCTGCCCCGCGGGTCGCCTGAGATTGATGCAGCTCACAGCTCGGTATTTCTCGTTTTATTTGTAATATAAAAAAATGTTCAAGTGTTAAACAGTCGAGAGTTCTGACATTCAGACAATCCAGAGCAAACTTGGACAATCATCTCATGACAAATTAGCAGAGTTTTCTATCTGACCCCATCACGGGTGAGGAATAGAGGGTTTAGTTACTTTATTGCTAAAAGTTAAATGAAATACACTGTCAGTTGTTGTATTATCTTCTCAGTCACAGCTTCACCATGCATCCAATCTACAGTATCTGAAATGCAAAGGACATGCAGAAGTAAAAATATAAAAAGAAAGAAGTCAGGCTACAATGTAAACAGGTTTCTGCAGGGACCGGGGCGAGAGGGACACTGCCAGGGACGCGCGGGACTGCCCCTGCGCCGCAGAGCTGGCGGCCAGGGCCGCGCCGAGGCTGGGGACACGGCGCCCGTCACCCAGGGCAGGACGTGCCGGTACAACGATTCTTACACACGGGGCACGGCGGCAGAGCCAGATGCGCCCGCGGAGCTGCCCGGCATGGGGCCCTTCCCGCCAGCACGGCCCAAAGCGCCCGGGCTGCTGCCCAGCTGGCACCGCGTCCAGGCTGGGACACCCCCGGGGCCCTCCTGGCACCGCCGGGGCTGCAGCCGAGCGTGGCACATGGGGCACTGCGGCCTCTGCAGCCTGATGGCACCATGGCCCGGGGGAGGCCGCAGCCCACGTGGCACCGGCATGGCCACGTGCCGTCTGCCTGCCAGGGCCCCGCCAACCGCCTCCAACCCTACGTGCCGGGGAATGGCTCTGCCGTGTGCCACAACACCCCTGCGCCAACCCCACTCCGGACCCACGGGCAAAATGGCCAGAGGCTGAGCGCAGTCTGTGAGGGCGGCTGTTGCTGCACCATTTTGCCTTCTCGTCCTGCCTACGTGGCAACAGAAACACCGTTCCTGCATTTCAGGCGCTGCTGTTGGGTTTCCTTTTCTCCTGATTTAAAGCGAAAATACAAGTATTTTACGGGGTGAGGCAGATCCCCATCAGCCATGACATGGAAACGCTCCCCCTCGAGGCAGCACCCCATCAGCCATGAGGATGGAAACGCTCCCCCTCGAGGCAGAGCCCCATCGGCCATGAGGATGGAAACGCTTCCCCTCGAGGCAGAGCCCCATCGGCCATGAGGATGGAAACGCTCCCCCTCGAGGCAGAGCCCCATCGGCCATGAGGATGGAAACGCTTCCCCTCGAGGCAGAGCCCCATCGGCCATGAGGATGGAAACGCTCCCCCTCGAGGCAGCGCCCCATCAGCCATGAGGATGGAAACGCTTTCCCGTGAGGCAGATCCCCATCAGCCATGAGGATGGAAACGCTCCCCCTCGAGGCAGATCCCCATCAGCCATGACATGGAAACGCTCCCCCTCGAGGCAGATCCCCATCAGCCATGAGGATGGAAACACTCCCCCTCGAGGCAGCGCCCCATCGGCCATGAGGATGGAAAAGCTTTCCCGTGAGGCAGATCCCCATCAGCCATGACATGGAAACGCTCCCACATCCTCCACATGTGTTTTAAACAATACCTTAAGGAATAAGCTCGTTAAGAGCAGGGACAGGGCGAGGTGGCGAGGCCATGGGGGACGGGGCGAGGTGCTGAGGCCGCTTGCTCCTGGCGGGGCAGCGCCCTCGGGACGGGCCGTCTCCCAAACAAAAACCTATGGTCTTGAGAATGCTACTGAAACAGAATCCTCAGCATGAATCCCAGCACTAGCATACAGCAAAAGGCACCACGAGAGTTTTGTTTTCTATTTTTTAAGTAGTCAAAAATTGGCCCACTTTGTTTTTTAACTTTATTGTTTGTTTCCTTTTCTTCTCCTTTTTTTTTTTTGGTCTTTTTTTTTTGTCTTTTTTTAAACTCTTTTTTCTCGGAAGCTGTAAATCAAGACATTACATATAAATAGAGATTCCCTATAAAAAAGTCATTGTCGTTAGCTATTATAAGACAACTTTGCTAAAATGAAAATAAAACATTTTATTTGTTATATTTTTTCCCTCTTTTATATAAAATAAAAATATTTATTTGTTTGTTTTTTTCTGTTTTGTTGTGTTTTGTCTCATCCCCCTCCTCAGCCTCCTCCATGCGGGTCAGGTCTGGGAGGCACCTAGAGGGGGTGTGGGTCGGGCTTGGGAGGCTCCCCGTGCGCGCTGTGTCTGCTGCAGCAGTGAGTCCGGACGTCGCCCGGACGGGGCAGCAGCGGCGGCGACTCGGCGCGTGCCGCCGCACTGTTCTGAGCGCCGAGGAACGGGGTGCTCTCGGCCACCAGCTCCTCATCAGACTCGCTGTAAGAGGCGCTGCTCAGGGAGAAGGAGTCCCGCACGGCCCTGGCTCTGTGAGGGATGTGCCCGTTCAGTTTGGATTTTTTCCACCGCCTGTTGCTGCTGGCTGTTTTCTTTGGCTGCTCTAGCGCTGTGACGTACTCCTGCGTCGTCTCGTACTCGTCGTCCTCCGTGATGCGGAAGGGGCTGGAGGGCAGGCTCCCCATGCTGTCGTTTAGGTAGGTCTTCCTTTGGTAGTAGCTGTCGCAGCGCTGCGTGTCCTGGAAGGGGAGCTGATACCGCCGCAGCAGCGGCTGCTGCTCCTCCACGCGGAAGCTGACGGGGGCGGCCGGTGGCAGGGAGACGGCGTGCGCAGAATTGGGGGACGTGATCTCGAAGGTGGGCACCTGCGCGGCCATCGAGTAGTGGAAGTCGACAGGCGACAGGCGTGCTGGTGTGGTCAGGGCCGACACGTACCTGCAAAAGGCAACACCTCCTGATGGACATGTCCCGGATCCCCCACTGCAGCCCCGCTCTGGGGGCTCGTCAAGCCTCTGCTCGGGCATCTCCCACAGAACCAGATACAGGGACCTTGCACCTCTGTGCTGAGGGACCTTGCTGAGCTGCTGGCCTCAGCAGGCACTTGAGCATCCCAGCACTGTCAGCAGTTCTCACCCTGCATCGCTGCAACCCTTGCAGCATCTCCCAACAGGATGGGTCAAGACTTCCCTGCCTCTTGTCTGCCTGCCAGCTGCCTCCTGTTCCCTCTGGAGCTGCCAGGCTTGCCTGTGAGGAAGATCTCCGAATTGCCCTCCCCCTGCTCAGGCCACAGATGGGGAAAGCCTGGGAATCGCCTCCTCTGACTTAGCAAAAACTCCTGTGTCTTATAAAAGCACCGACTGCTTTCATCTACTCCAGTGACAGCGTGGCAGCTCGGGTCTGGTCTAGCCCCTCTCCAAACAGCCTTCCTTCGGCATCACCTCTTTCTGAGGAGCAGATTTCATTTCCCCTGCATAGTGCCACTGGTGTCTCTGCCCATTTCAGGCCAAGGGTCAGACCCTGCTTGAGCTGCCAGCCCACCAAGCTGCCCAAGGAGTGTCCTCTGCCAGGTTTCTTCACTGGCTGCTGACTGCAGCCAGGTTTCTGCCACTCCTCTCACCCCTGTGCTCCGAGCCTACCTTGCCAGCGGGTGAGCAGGGCACAGTGCCCACTGCTGCCCCTACCACAGTGGCAGTGCCTTCCTCTGGTGAGACCAGAGCTGGTGCTTCTCCAGCGCTACCAGAGGGCTGCTGCCCGGGCCGGGCAGCGCTCTGCTCTGAGCAGCACGCGGCAGTGCTGACCTCTCGCTGTGCGGCGAGTCCCGCAGGGAATCCACCGAGTCGCGGTACTGTGTCGTGGGCCTGCGCGAGTCCTCAATGCAGAAGGCGGCCCCGCGGCGAGCCCGCGCCTCCACGCACGCAGGGCTGTTGCATTTACTGGTTCCCACCGAGGACAGCATGATCCCAGACTGGGAATCCGAAGTCAGGCTCTCGGTCCGCTCCAAGCTCCAGGTGTGGCTTTCATGTCTGTGGACCAAACCCCATAGTGACAGTGAGCAAGGGATTCCCCCAAGGGCTTCTCTAAAGAGCTGCCTGGGGGCACAACTCACACTGCTCTGCACTGGTGTGTCCCCTCTCCCTCTCTGTCTCTCACTGGGATACACTTGGCCAGGAATGCTCAGCTTCCCAACCCTGCCTTGATTTGCCTTTCCTGGTTACTTTGTGGAGATAAGGTTAGAGGGTAAGGGAAGGCAAAGCAGTGCACACCAGGCACTTATCACATCACCTTCTGAGGGCTGGGGACGGGATGGCACAGCCTCTGCAGGGAGGCCAGGGCAATTCCACTTTGTGCTTGCCAAGCGTCCCTAGTGTGGAGCAGCATGCTGGCCATGCTAGGGCAAGGCCACCAGGGATCTTCAAATGTGCCACCTGCATTGCCAAGTGACAGCCCCTTCCGAAACATCACCAGGCACGAGCCAGAAGGAAAACCACTGCAAATTGCTTCATCCTGGTAGGTAGGTCTGGATGTTTAGTTTCCACTGCTTTGTAAAAGACCTTGGCAGGAAAACACTTTAAAGGTGCTCAGCCCTATGTTGGCCAGAACTTGCTGAGCATTGGGAGCTCCACCTGCCCTTATCTTAGTGCAGAGAAGCCATCCCACAAGGGCTCACGGGGCACAGGGGGCTGTGTGCACAGCCCCGGTCACAGACAGGCAGGGTCTGTCAGACACACGGCTCTGGACTCCCAGACTGCACCAGACAGACCTGTGCTGGCAGAGGCTTTTGGGTGGGGGGTTGCAGAGGACAGAAGGCCTCACTCAGGCTTCCCAACAGCTTGTGAATTACCGGTGGCTCCAGGCACATGCTGCAACCACCACCAGTTTATAACTTCAAAGAGGTGCTGAAGGAGGAAGATGGAGCCTGATTATTCCAGGAGTTTGCCTCTGGCATGACTTCAAGAAACACCTGCTTGCTGCACTTGACACAAGAAGATTAGGAGGCAAGTAGCCAGGACCAGAGGCTATGCAAGGTAGGTGCCTCACCACAGCTGCCACGTGTTAATGACACATCGTCTCCAGGAGGAGCCCAGAGACGGCCCTGGGGTCCCAGGACTTTGAAGTGAGCACGGAGGGCCAGCAAGGTGCAGCTCCACATGCTCAGAGGTTTGCACACACCCAGCCAAGGCTGGGCTGCAGCACAGGAATGAAAAATAAACCTGCAAAACACATCAACCATCTCACTGGGGTTAGGATTTCCCTTGATAAACACAGTCGCTTCCTGCCCCACAAGTCATTTCTGGCTCCCTCTCTACTTGTTGGAGGTCTGGCCAGGGGAGTCTAGGGAGGAATTCACCTGAAAACCTAATTTCAATATCTGAAGAAGATCCAACACGTTGCACACTGAGAGCATTCGCTCAGCCCTGAAGGAACCTGCCAAGAGCCACCTGTGAGCTTCAGCTGAAAGCATTCACTGCTTCCTGGACACACGGAGACACACACATCAGGCTGATGAAGTAAATAAGCCAGGACACCTTTAGCTTCATGAAGTCAGTGCAATGTGATCCGCACGGTATTGATGACCCCCTGCACCCCACAGTCACCTATCAGAGGCAAGTGCTGTCCCGGGGAAGCACCATCACCCACAGGAGAAAGCACAAGGGCTCTATAAGAGGAAGAACCCGAGTATCCAAACTCAAACCAGCACAGGACTTTCTCTGCAGCACTTGAAGGACTTTTCTGGATGTCATAAAAAATAAGGAAGCTCCATCTGCAATTTAAAGGCTCTCCAGAGCCGTGAGAACTTCAGGCTCTGAGCTGTGCTGAGGTTTTGAAATGTAAGACAAACTACAGCTCATCCTGTGTGGCAACAATCACTGGTACTTCCCTGCTAGCCACAGTTTCCCTGAGAGCGTCAGAAAGACTTCCAGTGAAAGCAGGCCCAGCACTGCAGGGGCTGAGACTCTAACACAACGTCCTGGACTGTGATAAATTACACAGGAGTGCTTTATTTGGGTGAAACACTGGCTCCCAAGTCAGGCCCCGACTTGAGGATTGGCCAAAACGTGTGATATTTTGTGTACTTTGTCTTCCCCGAGGCAAACATGTTCTAAATATATCAGGCATGAAAGAATAACCTGTGTGTGCGTAACAGGGGACTGCAGGCGTCCACTCTGGCTGCAAACACAGCCTGCAAAACCTTTCCTAGATGCATTCTCCTGCTTGTGTCTGTGTGAAGCATGGAAGCACAACTTCCTTTCCTCTTGATTTCCAGCTGTGTCAGTGCTGCAAGTCAAGGATCACACCTATCCACACCTTTCACTAAGCTGCTGTGCCAGCAGAGACCCACAGTGTCGATATGGCCTGAGTGTCAGTGCAGTGTCAAACACCATGTGAAAGCAGAAAGGGAGGTAAGAGGAAAAACCTCTCGCTGGCTTTGAACCTCACAGCACCCCAAGGCAAACAGGAGGAGAAGGTCCAGGGGAAGGTGGTATACATCACCTCTGGCTGGACGTTGGAGTGGCTGTGGAGCAGTGATGGGATGGGGAGCAGGAGTGACTTCCCGAAAACGTTGTCTCTGTTTCCCTTCGGATCACGTGCTCGGTGGCAGAAACGTTCTTAGAAATGTACTGTAAGACACAAAGATCCACACAGGTCAGCCACCAGCCTGCCATGGCCAAATTGGGCTGGCTTGATTATTTCTGATGCAATCAGATGAGGAGGGAGTGAACCCAGCAGCTCCATACCCCACGGCAAGAGACATGGGGGCAGGAGGCTCTTCTCTGCTCCTGCGCCTCGAAGGCTGGCAAAGGGCCGTGGCAGAGGGACTGCAGGAGGGCACAAGGAGACCAGGGATTTAGAGATGCTTCTGTGTGGAATCTCATCTCTTTGTTCAAGTCTGTTAGTGTTTTGCTCCTCAAGCACACACACACAGGTGTGTAAGCACAAAACCCCACAGGAACACAGGCACCCCGCAGCGTGCAGGGAGCTGGAGGCAGACAGAAGGACTCACATCAGCCATCTGGATCTCCTCGGGATCCAAACGTGGATGGCTTGGCCCGTTGGCAAGGCTCCTGTTCTGATGGGCAGGGCACATGTTCTGACGTAGATGATTATGCATTTGTTTTCTTTGTTTCCTTTAAAACACAAAGGGGAAGGGAAAAAAATCTATTAGGATGACTTATCTCCTGTGTATCTCTGCCCCCAGACAGAGGTGCAGGCGAAGGACAAGGCAAGTCTCAGACACGGGGTTTCAATGGTGTTTGTGGAAAGCTGCTAACGGGAAGAAACAAGGACTTCAACATTTACCACTTTCTGATGCTTTTTCAAGTAAAAAGGTGAATATGTCTCACTACAGGCAGTTTGGGAGGTCCAGGGTCCCCTTCTGCAAGACACAGCCCAGTATGGTGCAGAGGAGCCAGGGACACCCCAGTGCTGGGAGCGGAGAACAGTGGGGAGAAGGAAAAAGGGAAGCAGGTGCTGGCTTGACCCTGGTCACAAGGCATCTGATCTGTCCCGCACTAAGCACCAAGTGGCACATGCTCCTGGCAGGGCATCCACCCCACAAGAACCCCCAAGTCCCAGAGGCACTCTGAATTGAGGCAAGGGACAGGCTAAGCAGGAAACAAGGTGCTGTCCAGGCAGTGAAGACTGGCCATCAAAGAAGTCCCCAAACCTCTTGTTCCATTGAGATTGCTCTGAAACCCCCTGAAATGTACACAGCTGACCCACAGCTCCTGCAAGACAGCCCAGTGAGCTTCTGCTGTCAGGTGGTAAGCTGCTGGCTTAGGGGCCTCCTTCTCCCAGTAACACAGCAACACCAGGCTGGGCAAAACAATGCTGATTCAGGGGATAAGCAAATGGTCCCAGAAAGGCATCCTGGTAAGGTACAGCTTGGTCTTCACTGGCCTCCTTCATGAGACCTTCCTGGGAACACTGCAGCACGGTATCTCCTTAAAACAGCGCCTGGGTGAGGAGCGTGAAAGCATGAAGCACACACACTAGCACTCAGTCACCTCTGGCCAGTTACGGTCTGTTGCCCACCCATACTCACTTGGTTTTACAGTAAGCTACCACACAAACGATGCCCACCACGAGCAAGGCAACACAGATCCCCGTAATGGTTAAAACTCTCTTCTGGTAGAGCTCTTCTGCTTCTGCAAATGGAGAGAAAGAAACCAGTTACGAATGGGCTCCAGCAGCAGGCATGCGCCTGGCTGCAGAGGAACCAGCACTGCGTGTGGTCAGATGGAGAACAGGGCTTGGTCCTATCCACTCTGATGCCTGCCCTACACCTGAGACCAGCTGGCCCACATGCATTCACCCCTCAAGAGACCTCCTCCTGTATCTCTGCACCTTTGCCCTCTCTTGCTCATTACCTCACCCCTTCTGCACTCAGACGTGTGTCTCCCTTCCTCTTCTCTTCCCACAGCGTGACTTGGTGACTAATCTCAGAAAGCCCCACGCCTCTGCTCTCTCTTCCAGCAGATCCCCCTTTCTCAGTAACCGAGGAGCCTGCTGAGGAAGCCCCCGGCATCCCTCCCTCGCCACGGACTCACAGGGCCCGTGATGCTCTGACCAGGGCTGTGCTCTGGCGCAGTCAGGATGCCTTTTCCTGGCAGCACCACGCACTCTGGAGCTCGGCGAGTGAGGGAACTGCCTAGCGACCGGCCCCAAAGTATGCAGGTGCTGACAGGGGCATCCTAAACCAGTCAAAAAGCAGGATGAAGATGGAAAGTGACAGCGCATGAGACAAGGAGAAGGCAGTGGAGTAATTAGGGTACAGTAACCAGTTACACTTACGGGTTTTTAATGGGACCCCAGAAGCAGTGAATTCCCTTGCACGGGGTCACTCAGATGCACACACGTGTCACGGACCACCCCTCAAACCAGGAGAGTCAGGCACTGGCTCCACAGCCCAGGCCGTGCTGGGTGTGAGGTAAGAGGCTCACCCTAAGCACAGCCCCGGAGGCTGCTGCAAGCTGAGCTGTGCCCGAGCAGTGGCCGCATGGCACAGACACCTCACGGCTGCACCAGAGTCCCAGCTCCTCGTGGTGACACCCAGCAACACCCCCCACAGCACCCATGGGTGACTGAGAGAAGGACTCAGTGCGTGGCTGCCGTGAGCACTTCAGCATCGTGTGAACAATGCCCTGGTGCCTCCAAACTAAGTGCTAACCTCACAGTTACTGGGTTTTGTGCCTTCTTTAATACTCATTGGACTCCAGAGTCAGGGTTTTTTTTGCTACAAAGACTTTTTCTCCAAGCATAAGCCATTCCCTTTGCATCATGGAGGGAGAAGGAAGAGCAAAGCCATCAAAACTGTGGCTTTTTTTCTTTTACCCCTTATCTCCATGTCAAACACAGCTTTGGCCTCTCTGTCCTGAGCTGACAGCTCTGCTATGTGAAGCTGTGAAGTGTGAGGCCAGGCATTACTGCTGCAAAGCTAAAAATTAGCTGCTGCTGGTAATTTAGCTCGGCTCCTAACACCTCATTACAGTGGACATTCGATAGCGTGGTGTCTTCATGTTGCACAAAACCATCTCCACAGCGACAGAAAGAGAATGCACACTACAGCTTTGTATTTGAGCAGGGAAGATCCTGGAGCAGGACATGTCCATTTGTGTCTCTATGCTCTACAAACACCAGGTCTTGGTCAGCAACACGGTCACTCTCCAGCAGCAGACACAACGAGCAAGCCCTGTGGCGGCACACGGGGCCAGCAGCATCCCAACCAGGGTGTAACAGCAGGGCATGAAAGCGAGGGAGGGATGACAGAGGAGAGACGGCTGGGGGCTGGGAACAGGATGTGTGCGGCTCTGGGATGGCAGTGAGAATGGATGACGAGAAGGACAAAAGGTCAACAAAAAAGGGATGTCAAAAATCCTTGATGTTAAAGTCTCTTTAGGTGTATTAGCATTAGCAGCACCACTTTCTCTGGAACACCCAGCCACAAAATGCACATGTGTTCTGCAGCAGGGAGCAACTGCTGGGGGATGCACACCAGTCCAGGTGGATCAGGCATGTAAAAACAGAGGACACAAACTTCTGCAGCTCCAGTTAGCTCATGTCCCTCCACCCCAGGGACCCAAGAAGACAATTTAGGATCCAGAAGCGAGAGACTGGTGTCTCCATACCTCTAGGAAATGGAGCTGGAGCATCTTCATGTGAAGATCTGCTCTGGCTGACATTGCTGGGTCAGTGTTTTTAAACAAAGTGATAGAGAAACCTCTCTGCTCTCACTTGACTGAGCCTTCCCAAACACTCACAGGAAACCTGACCTCAAGGATATGATCACCCAAGTGCACACTCAAGAGACACTTGATGTCTTTCTAAAGACAGACTGAGGAGAATGGAAGAAAATACCATTCTGAGCAGTTGGGCAGGGACAGATAACTGCCCAAAGGGGACATTTTTAGAAGCATCCAAGCTACTGTAGTGTTTGTCCAAACTTCAGTGTGATGCTCAGCATCACACCCTCCCTCTCCTGGCTGGCTGTCGGCTTTCCTGGGCTCACTGACAACTCCTCTCATACCACCTCCCCTGCAACAACTTCCTCCCATCCAAGAACTGAAATGAGCCGCTAACCTTTCGGAGGAGGAAAGAGGAGAGCTGTGCTCCTGACCCTTTGTGGGATCCAGTGGGGGTTGGTGTGTCCAGGACGGCAAGTTCTACAAACACCCCAACTCTCCTAAAGCTCACTTTGCCCTTGCATTCCTGTCCCCCGTTCCCAAGTGGTGCCTGCTGGCAGCCTTCTGGATGGACACAGGCTCCAGCTTCTCAGTTAAATACACAAAAGCATGTGGAATGAGATGTATGGCACTTGTAAGGCCCCAGTCACGCCACACACACCAGGCTGCTGCTGGACACAAAGAAAAAAGTGCTGCTAAAAATACACGTGCATTTTTCCAGGCTCAAGTTCAGGTTTGGTGTTTTGCTTTGGTTTGGTTTTAGGTTTTGGTTTGTTTTGTTTTTCAAGCCAAACATCTATCTTGGTGCCAGGGAAGAGAACAGAACAGCTGATTTTTTAATCATCCCGTTAAAGCCATAAGTATAATGCGGGCAGCTCTTAATGGCTTCTGATTAATAAATGAATGGTTGTTCCATACCCTTTAATTCAAATCCAAGATGCTCTGCCAATGCAGAAAGAAGACAAGGAAGAGAAAGAGAAAAAGAAAAAAAACAGGTCTGTCAGAGATCTCTAATACACAAACACACACACTGCAGTTACAGCAGGTTAGCTTTCTGTAGGCTCAGCAGCAGCTACACAGGAGACAGTGTATGCTTCGGAGCGTTCCAGATCCCCACCAGAGCTTACATCTCACGTACAGAAAGACCCAAACAAATTGCAGTGGAAGTTAATCATGAATTCTTTTAGTTAATTATGAATTCTTTTGAGATGAGCCATGTTTGTTAGTGCCTGATATGGAATTCACAGTTTAGGCAGGGGAAAAAAAACAACAAAAAAACAAAGCAAAAAAGGAAAGAGCAAAGGTGCACTTGTTCTGAAACAACTCCCAACAGGGCAGAGCAGACAGCAACCACGGGCACCTGGGACACACCACTCCTCCTACAGGCAGCACGTGCCCTGCATGGGTCCCCCATCCCACACAAGGTGCTGGGCAGAGATATGGGGTCCCGTGTGGGGTCCCACGTGTGGTCCCAGGGCTGCCCCGGTCACAGGGCATCCCCCATCCCCTGCCTAGAGGCACAGACCTGCAGCTCAGCCCTTGATCCCAAGGGAGAGGCAACGAATCCCCCACAGACCCAGAGTGCAAATGGCACTAAGCACTTCCCGCAGGCTGTGCTCCTCCAGACTCCCCTTCTGCCGTGGCTCTGCACCATGACAGAAACACATGTGCTGAAGGCAGCACACATCAGAGCGTCTGCTTCAGGTTCATCCTCACCACGACTGCAGTTCACCTTGCAGAGACAGTGCTGAGCACAGCAGCTCATTCAGGAGCCAACAATCCCCTTATACAAAACAGGTGCCCCAAATTCGGTCACTTTCCTGCTACAGGCCTCACCTAAAGGCACTTCTTACACAAACATTAAAGTTCTCCATACTTACCAGTGTGCACAAAAGTGAGCTCTGCTCTTCGCAATCACCATGCACACAAGACTATGTGCAGCTTGGAGATGTCCAGCTTTATTTACTACATTTCCATAGGGACTGCTCTTTGCTGCACAAAAACATGAGCTTTTGTCTTGCAATGCTGTTCAGGCTTTAGGCAGCAGGGAAATCAGCACTAATCGTTATGGAACATGGAAACACATTTTCTAAAGCAGGTTCTTCTCTTCAAATCAATGCTGACGTTTAGGGGTTTTTTTTGGGGGGGTGGGAGCTGGGAGAGGTGGGTTTTTCTACATTTTGTGTAATTTCAAGGCCAGGAAAGGTGGCTGCTCTCTGCTTCACTCTCACGTTTGTGCAAAAGGAAGGGCAAACTCTACCATGCAGTTTCACAGTCGTCTTGAACACACGGCAGTGACAGGGACACAATTGTGGTGGGCAGCAGAGAACAAGACAGAATACATTCATCCTCAGCCTCCTGGTTACCACTGCTAGGCCTGACCTTTCCAAAGGATTGCTGCCATTACACACACAGCTTTGCCTGACACTGACAAACACATGTACAGACACATTACATCTCATCTACACATCTGCATCTCATCTATACATCTGCATTTCACATATACATCTACGCTGCTGATCCGTTTGATATAGCTGAGCACTGTCTATACTGACAAATTCCTCCCTGTCCCAGTATTTGCTGCAACACCTACAGCTACAAATGGATGCAATTTAAAACATTTTCCCAGGGGTTTTTTGCAAACTCAGAAACACCCTGGCAAACAGAGGCAATAGGCATGGCCTGAGGAACTCCAGCCTCCACACCGTCCTTCTCACATCAGAGCTGCAGTTTCTTTTGGCTCCCAAGTCCATGGAGCAGATACAGCCATCTGGCTGACTGGATTTTAGCTACAGGTTCCCCAGGCAGGAGGGAACCATGCGGCCACGCAGCAGCTGACTCCAAACAGCTGACTCCAAAAAGCCTGACCCCAGCCTGTGCTCCAGCATCCGATGTCCAAGGCTGCTCAATGCTCCTCTACCATTGTCCCAGGCTACAGGCATTGCTCCTGTATCACCCACAGCTGAACACACCAAACGGGGTTGCTCTCCCCATCCCCTCCCAGCCTGGGCAGGTACTGCCTTCTGTGCTGGGAAAGTGAAGGAGGAGACACTTCCAGAGTAGGCTGTGATTTGGGATCTTCTCTAAAGAAGATCCTGTTAGATACTCAATATGTTAAAATCCAAAGGGTAACAAGACAACCCCAGCTCTAGGTAAAAATATTGCTTCAGGATGTGATGTCTCTGCATTGAGCAGAGGGGTGTCATCCTCAGGTAGCATCCTCATACCACAAAATCAGATAGAAGACAGTCCTACACTTACTTGATCGAAGGGGCTTTGTGACTATGTCTTTCTCTGTAGTGTTTTTTACCTGTTTTAAAATATGAACAGACAAAACCATTTAATCTAAAAATACCTTTATAGGAGTAACACCTCAAGGCAAGAGAGCTCTCCCCGAACTGTAGATTAACAACATAATTAAGAAGGATAAAAGCCTTAGCAAAGAGCTGTGAAATCTGGGCCTGTGCTCACATGGACTACAGGTTGCCCAAGAAGGTTGTTAAGATGTTTGGTTACTGCATGCATTGCTCCCCCAAACACGCTTGGGTCCCTCAGAGGCTGAGCCACAGAGTGTGCTCCAAGGCACGGAACAAAGTGAAGAATTTACACCTGAGCACCAACAAGACACGCAACTGATAATAAATTGTACTGACAGGAGCGATCCTTGCAGCAGCCTGGTGTGTGTGGGCTTCCCTCAGGAGCTACAAGGAGCAATGCAGGGCAGTCCCCAGCATTGCTAGGGGCAGAGGACACTGTGCTTGTGCTAAGCCCTGGGCAATACATGGGATCTCCAAGTACAGAAAGGCTGCAGACTTTCTATAAACTGCACAGACATTTAGCCTGTCCAGTACTGCATTGACAAAAACCATTTGGTGGGCCTAAAGAGCCTGGATACATAACAAGAGTATTAGCAAGCTGCTGTGGATCAGCATGCAATTAACTTTAGGGGATCCCAAACGGTAACCTGTACTGCTGTCCAGCGGAGAGGAACAACCCTGTTATGGTAAACAACAAATGGCCTGCAATTACCCAGCCACACCGCCCTGCAATCAGTGGTCAATGGTGATTGTGTCATTGAAAGGAAGGTGCAGAATGTTTGTGGAGATTGAAATGCTGCTAAGCACGGTTTTAGGGTTCAGATGAGTAAGAGATGGAGGAGGAAACAGGCAGGTTAAAAAAAGGAGTATTCTTCCACACATCATTTTCATCTTTCAAACAGGGAGAGAATAACTGCTGGATAAATAAATGAAGAAGTGGAGAAGCTGAGATTAAGATCTAGACCTTCCTAGAAGAGCTTGAAGCAGTGCATTTATCCCTCTGCTCAAGAGGACACTTCAGCTCAGTGTAAGCTGCAAGCATCCAAAACCTGTCTGTCACAAGGGTCCCTTTTATGTGCCTTGGTGATGCTCTACACTCCTCCATCTGCAGCCTGAGGACTTGAGAGTGAATGAGACCATCCCTCAGGAAAATAAGAAGTCTCTTACCTGAGAAACCTACAGGACTCTGCTTCCCCCCCAGTTTAGCCAGCAGTCCCGTTTCCAGCTCAGAGAGCCTGGTACAGACACTCCAAGTAGAAACAGTTGATGCTTTTGTGACTGGAAAGGCTCTATGAAATCAACTTCCTTGGAAAGAATGACTGATGGGAAGACCCAAACATTCAGTCTATGGGAAATGAGTTACTCAGGGCCAGAGTACTGCTGCTGAGATCACTGCACACATCACACCCAGCGCCTGGGCCCAGGGTGCTCAACAGATGGTGGCTCTCATCTCGGAAATACCCGTGCTCCTCATTGGTGGTGGAAGGAATCTGCAGTGCTTATGCAAGGAAAAGGCCCTGACACGCAGCAAACCTATCAGCAGCCAGACCCCTCACACTAAAGGATGGCTACAGACAGGGAGACCTGGGAGACGCATCAGGCTGGGAACTCAGGACACGCAGGACATGCTGTGCCATCAGCATCCACTGCAAGCAGAACTGACCAGACTGTCAGCCACTGCAACACTCGCATTTCTCAGCTCAAGCTCTTCTCTTCTCTGTTTCCAGATGACTACACTGAATGCAACAAGAGTAACCTTCCTTCTTTGTCCCCTTCAAAAAAGGGATTTGATGCCTCAAAAACAGAGTGTTGAAAGAGTCTGAAGCAGAGTATGGAACAGAGGTGAAGAGAAAGCCTCCTCTCCCAATGGCCAGCAGAAAATGCTCCCCCACGCTCCCAAAGCAGACCAGTAGAAAGACTCCGACTATGGATTAAAATTCCATTTGTAAAGAGGCCACAAAGGAAACTTTGGGGCAAAAATGGTGAATATGGTAGATTACGTTGTACCTGAAGGACAGCTCTGTTCCAGGATGTTTACAGGCAGGTTACAGACTTCAGTCTTAACTAGGACACAAAGTAGACAATGAAAATGTTCCACTAAAGAAGAAGATGAGCAGAATGACATTTATCCTCCAGATCAGTGGCAATTATTTTTGGAGATGAATAAATATCAAACTTGAGACAAAATTTCAGATTCTACAGAGAAGAGACAAGCATAAACACATAGCTCTATCCAAAACCTCTGAAATTGTTCCTCAAATCATAAGTGGAAAGAACCCAAATGTGTAGATTTAGGCAAGCTAGAGACTTTCCTTCTCACAATGTTTAACTTTCAGTATCTCTGCCCCACCAACAGCAAAAGAGCTGCCAATGTGATTTACAAACCCTTTAGAACCAGCCAGCCCAAAGCCTGGCAACTTACTGGCAAACTTCCAGTTTCTCATAGAAAGAAGAAGATTGAGTTGCATCTCAATCTGATGTAGGACATGCAGCTGCAAAATAGAGGTGTCAGCATAGCTTTTTTGTTTGTTTTGGGGGTTTTTGTCAGTTTCTTAAAAGGCAGGATGACTTTGGACATGCTGCTGTCGTCCAGGGAGAGCTGCAAGCTGCAGCTGTGCCCGTGAAGCTGGACTCAGGAGAGCTGTCAGTTGGGTGAGTCTCCAGTACCTACCAGAAGCTCTCATGTGAGAAAGACTTCCTGACGCTTTTGTGATATTGCTGAACCTTTCTCCCACATGTGCCAGCAGGGATGAAGATCTGACTGCAAAGGGAAAAAGGTCCCTGGGTACTAATGGTTTGGAGTCGTTCAGGCTGCAGATCAACAGCTTGATGCGTTAAACTTCTGTTCTCACTAGTTCATGGACAGTCTGTGACTCTGGAGAAACATCTGATAGCCAAATCTACGAGTTCGTACTCATCACCCTCAGCACCTCTGCAGGATGAAGGATCTCACCCTGATGGCAGCACTAGAGTTCAATTAGCCAAATGCTCATCCTTGGGCTCTGATCCCCCTGCAGTGATGACAAATGGAGCCTGGGCTATGAATTTGGGCCCAAATCTCTAGCACAGATGTCTAAAAGCCAACTGAAAAAACTCTTGAGCTTCTGTCTGAACTACTGCTGCAAAGAGGGAGAACAGTGGTCAGAAAATGAGTTCACAAGGTCAAAGACTACCAGTATAGCTGGTTACTCCTTGTCTGCAAGTTGCATTCCCATGGCCAGGGAGGATCCCTGCTTCAAGTCAACTTTTGGAGTTAGTATCTTCACCAGAGTTACATCATAACTGCAAGATCTAACTCATGAAACTAGCAGACAGTATGACTTTACCATCATGCGTGCAATACCATATGTGTATTGATTATATCTGCAGCTACAATTGTATGGAGACATAGAAAGATGAAGACCTTGATGTGCAAAACATTGCAGTGAAATGATTTAATGGAAACATGGAAACAATTCTCTGTATTATATGGAAATAATTCTCTGTACTCTCACCTACCAGGGCATTCCTGTTTTATACAATGATTGTATAAATCAGTGACTGTCCCCTCTGTTTGCTGGGATTAATCCTCCCGTCAGCCTGAATTAAAACTGCTTGAAGTGTTTCTTTAATGTCCCTCAGTTATATTGTACAGTCTCTACAAGGCTTCCTCTTACAGGTTAGCTAAAGCATAGACAGTGTGATCTGCTAGCCTTGATCCATCAGCCACTTCCTCCTGCGTGGATGGAGGTGTGCTCAGAGACCAGCTGAGGTCAGAGACATTTCACAAGGAGAGAAGGGATCTAGCCAGGCTTAGATCGGCACATCTGAAGTCAGTCTTTTCTTCTCAGATATGTACCTTTCAACTACTCTAACCTCAAGCAACGTGGGGTTGTTTGCTCTGACATGCCTCCTTTCTTCCTTCTCCTGGTAGGTTTTATGTTTTGATGAATGTGGGAAAGCCATCTGTCATAGTGTCCTAAGACTGACCGATGATAAACAGGATCAAACTTTTTGGTTTCCCTGAGATACTTTGCCCATACAGGATCAGGGATTACTGTGCATCAGTGTCTCCAAGGCCCTTGTTCGTGTTGCTGCCTCTTAGCAGATTCCTGTCAGTCTGCTGACGGATGGCAGCCAACTGCCTGTGCCTACCAAGCCACTGCTGTGCAAAACAAACCCGCTGCCTTGGGGATCCCCCATACAGTCTCAGCCTGGGTAGGAAACAGACCATCAGGGTGGCTTAAGCTAAGGCAGGCTGAAGGTAAAGGCAGGCTCAGAGAGCTGACACAGCCAGGGACCACAGCTCTGCTCACAAGGGGCATCTTTTTGCATCCATTCTCACCAAGTCAGCTGCCTGTTTGCATCCATTCTCTCGGACAAGCAGCTGGGTCACAATGCTGCACCTTTTTCCTCCAGTATCTCAATACATTTCCCATTACATTTGCACTACAGTGCAAGTGAAATAAAATGATAGCTCCTTGCAAGCAGATAGGAACCAGCTGCTGAGATACCTGCTGGAGTTCTGCTGTTGCAAATTCCCACCAAAAGCAAATGCTATTCATCCCAGTAAGGGCTGGGCCAGGACAGACTGGGAAGTCTCCAACCTAGCCTAATGATACAACCTCTAGTGGGTTTCTCTGTATCAATCTGTTAGAAAATAGCAATAGTGTGAGCACAACATAGAAAAGAAGCTGCATCTTTAACATTTCCTCTTTGTTTTCCAGCAGACAGGTGTACACTCAGAATGTACACCCCGAATGTCTGGCAGTAAGCACTTAACACAGCGACACAGAGAAAAGTCACACACAAGAAAACCCATGTAAGTACATCTGATTTTCACCTTCACAACTGCAGGGGTCTGGCAGGTCTTTTGGATAGAGTAAAACAGACCTCCAGAGCTGCCTGTCCAACAGACAAAGACAGCATGAACTGCTGGAGAACACCAGGAGTCCTACCTGAGCAAAATGTGTACTGTGGTTCAAATGAGTGAGATGGGAAACTGCTCTCAGGAGGAAGATACACCACACCTGGGATACTGCTGGGATGCTGCTCCATCTCCATTGCCAGCAACGAGTCTGCCAGCTCTTTAAACAACAGCATCTTAAATGTAGTTCGCTCTGCAGAGGCTGTTGCTCAGCCCTGGGACATACCTACTCAGAGTCGTGCTGTAATATTTAATATTGATGTTAAAGACTCCAAAGGCTCTGATCTAGGCCTGAAAACCTAAAATACCCCAAAAGCATTCAAAACACCAGCGGTGCAGGCGTCATTATTTACTATTTAAGTATCTGTCAAGTGCTGGCAGTGTTCTCAAAACGTGAATCAGGACAGAGCTATTTCATTTCCAGTGGAAATGCCTGAACCTCATTTAATCTGTTTCAGCATTTGACCTGTCAGAACCCATACGGGATGAAGCACCGAGTGAATTACACTGCAACAACAACTTCTACTGTGCCCTAATTATTGATTAAAGCAGAAAGCAAGCATTTGCACAGTCCAGACTGGAGTGCAATGGCTTCCCTGTGTAGAAGAATGGCCAGTTCAGTGCATGCTTTTCTGCAGTGTTGCTGCTATGTACATAACTGTGACCTGACAGTGAAAACAGCTATAAACACACATGAATCATCTTCTTAGATGATTTTTATCCATGTTCAGACAGGTAAACTGGATTGTTAAGCTGCTTTTACCTTACTGTCCTGTGGTTAAAGCAGAATTGAGGTAAGAAAATGTACATGTGCTGGTTTTAAAGTTGGCATTGCTCCTTTAACACATTGATACAATTCCAACAAATCTCACTGCCATAAAACAGCTGAATTCTACAGTCTGGGGGGAAAAACAAACACATGCTGTTTGCTCTTGCTGCACATCAGCTTCACCAGGTGAGCATCCCACTGCTGGGGTCCCTGACACTTAAAAGCAGAAAGGAAACTCTTTTGTATCAGGTTAAAGATCAAAACAGAACATTTCCTTTGGTCCTTTTAAAAAGAGCTTACTGGGGTGTTTTAGTCTGAAAGAATAAGTCAATGGAGGTTTTCACTTCGGCAGCCAATTTGGAACAAAAGGCAATGTAAAAACGTCAAGCTGTCCCAAGGGCCTCACAAAGCCCATCTGCATCTTGTCTGCATACTGTGTGGAAGGGAGACTAACTCAAACACCAGCTATTAGCAGGTGCTAATGGGACTCCTGCTAGTGCCAGCTCAGGATGAGGGCTGCAGGGTTTCTTACAGAGGGTGGGAGAAGGCTTACTGGCAATCAAGGAGTCATCATGGAGAGGCATCTCTCCTTTGGTTCCCACTAATTAGAACCACTTTTGTGGCTCTTTTCAAAAAGCCTGTTTTTAAAACCACCACTTGTGGTGGTGCAAATGGCCAGGATGGAGGCAGGACAGGTCACAGAGAGGGTCGGCCCAGCTGATTCTCTGGGCTGCAACTGCTCCTGCTTACAGGTCAGTCCTACCCAGACCAGGGCCTCGCTGTCTGAATATGGACCCAGAACATTTACCTGCCTTCAGCAAAATGACCTAATGCTGTCTCTAAGTGAGGCACCTCTGGAGACACAGAGCCTGTAGGAACTGGAAAGCAGAAATGGGGCAGCATGAGGTGCAAGAGCTGTAGGGCATTTGCACCCACTGAATATGAGGTTACAGGATTGGTCACTGCAAGGCTGTACAGTCCCCTGGGAGAGACAGGAACATCTCTGTGTCTGGGAGGGATGCAGCCTGAGATGCCCTGTCAGCAGACTGAGCCTGGATCCGTGTAGGAAGCGCTGGGGCAGCAGCAGCCCCCAGCGTGACCTCTGTGGCTCCAGAGTGCAGGTCCAACCATCTCACCTGAACAGCTACTGATGCTTGGTCTAGCTTCTGGAAACAGAAACACAGGCTCACCTCAGGGGAAGGTTCATTAAGGCCCTCGCTGTGATCTCCTCAGTTGGTATTGAGAGACTTGCACCCTCTTGCAAGAGCCATGAGCAAAGGCATGTCTCTCGCACTACACAGCACGGTCCATCTGAGGCAGCAATGCTAGCAGATACAGCTCATCACACACACTGTTCTCATGCAACACACCACATAACCTTGTGCCTGGTTTGGATTTTGCATGAACAGAGCAAACAACATTGAGTTCAATCAGCAAGGAAAGCAGAACCCAGAAGGGGAGATAACAAGAGCCCCGATTCTCCTCTTGGACACGATCACAACTCCCCTTACAGCCAAGCAGAGCTGGGACCGCGCAAGATTGAGCGAGGGCTCTTGGAGAACAGAAGAACCTGCTTTAAGGACACAACACAGAGCTACAATAACCAGGGAGAGAGAGAAGTAGAAAGAGACATACTGGAGAAGCTGACCATTGCGAAATGCTGACACCGGTCTCCTGTGAATTCGATTGGACACCTACCGGAAGAAAGAAAACCAGAGAGAGAGAAACAAGATAGCAAAATGACACCCAAACAGACCGAGCTGAGGCCCCTTCTGATCCCTTCCACAGCTCCTATCTCACTGCTTTCAGCCTTCGCCCTTACCTGCATCCCTAAGCCCTAGCCCAAAGCTGACACTAAGAGCCATCCCTGACTAGACCACTCTACATCCACCGCTGTGCCCGGGAGGTTGTAAGTGGTGTGGTGCATTTTTTTTTTGGTCTTCAAACATACTTTGCTTAGGATCTGGCATGTACAATCGCAAAGGCAGTTTCTCCAAACACCTCTGTCCGAAGAATCCGTTTGGACATCTGGAGGGGAAAAGGGGAGAAATCACAGAACATGTCCAGCAGCGTCCTTGAGGCTAAGGTCAGAAACAAAAAGTGCATTGTGATGAATGGAAAAAATCAAGGCTTCACATGTGTATTCACTCCTTGCTTTGCCTTAACCAGGCACCTGCGACAGCAGCGTTCCAGCCCTATTTTTGGCCTGCTACAGACAGCCAAACCCCTCCTTGCCTCCTCTGCCTGCCTCCTTCCTTCTCACCTGCTAGAAGCACCTGCTGGCAGAAAGATCAAGATGGGCTGGGTGCTACTTCCAGAGACCCTCCTTGGAGCTGCTATCTAGACAAGACTGGTGAGAGGCACCAGAGAGGAACCAGAGAGCGGTGAGCAGCGGCGCAGGCGACAGGGAGCGTGCAGACAGCCAGCGCCTTCCCATCGGCCGGGCAGTGGGCTGGCACCGAGGAAGCGTGTGCAGAGTCTCTGTGTTAACAGAGAGAAAGGGACAGAGAGGAAAGCTGAACCACGCAGGTCTCACACTGCCCAACTGGTAAGGCTGTCTCTGGATGGGCAAGGCACGAAGCACCAGTGAGAGCAGTGCGGTGCTGCAGCAGAATGCTGTGGACCATGGCCAGCAGCGAGCTCCATGGCTGAGCCAGGTTTGGGGAGCACAGGTACATGGGCAGGGGTGCAGGGGGAGCTGCAGGACCAGGTAGGGTGCAGCAGCACCCACACCCTCTGCGTTGCGGTCAGCCACAGCTGTGGCTGGCCCTGGGAAGTGATGGCAGCTCAACTGTGGGTGGTCAAATGCTTCTCCCCCAGGCATTTATCTCTCTCCCATGCTTCACATCTTTTCTTCTAGCCTCTTTGGATAGTGCCTCAAAGTTATCCCCAGCTTTCTTGAAGCTTTTACCTGCTTGTCCCACAAACCCCTCCGTCCCCAACCGAGCTCTCCCTCCTCTGAGTTTCAGAGGATTTTATCACTCTGGCATCTCAACACCTGCTGTCCACCTTCCTGGGGTATCTCTGTGCCTCATACTTGTCAGACACTCCTCACTCTCAGCTGCCAGCTGCAAGATCACACTGTCCCTCAGTGTTCAAGCAGGTCCCAGCTGTGTAACTAAGAAGGGGCTGAAAGACAACTCAGCAAAAAGGAGAGAGACAGACCAGCAGCCCCAGCCTGGCTTAGCTTCGTTGGTCCCCTGTGAAGGATGGCGAGCAGCCAGAGCGGCCTCAGTATGGTGTCAGGCCCCTGAGTAGGCCATGGGACAAGCTGCTGTACTCCAGGGACAGCCCAAGCCTCAGCACTGGGCACTGGATGCCTACAGGGAGGCTACAGATGTGCCTCTGGATGCAGTATGATCCAAAGAGAAGATACAGCCAATAAAAGGATCCATAATCTCTCTGTCCCCTACTGTCTTTCTCCACCTCAACAGCTCCAAATCTGTCCATCTTTCTTTCCCCTACAGAATGCATTTCACAGTTCTCCAGGGCAGGGTGCCCCTTGTCCAGGGGACGTTTCACCTGCTGTCCCTCTCACAGAAGAAAGCTTAGGAAGGCCCTGCATGACTAGTGTGTCTTTGTTACTTGATTTATTGCTGGTGTCCACAGAAGTTTCGGTAGGTTGGCACTGAGCAAAAGGAGCTGGTGCACCCTCAGTGCCCATGGCCAAACTGTTTCCATGCTATGCAGCATCTGGTTTCTGAGACCTGTGTTCACACCTCCGTGCAGGAGTGTGCTGGCTGTTTGAGCACCCTGAAGTGCTCAGGGACAACTCAAGGGCCTTGCTCTGCACGAGGCTGTCCTGAACTCCCCAGTCAGACACTGCAGGTTTTCTGCATTCAAGTCACTTTTGTAAATGGAAATTTGACTGCCAGGTCAGGCCAACATCTTGGAAACAATCTCTCTCTTTTGTCATCCTGGGACGTTCACCTTGGAGCAGAGGAAACACCAGCAACGCCGTTTCAATGGCAGCCAGCTCCCAGGGAAAGCCCAGCCCAAGGGGATACCATCAGGCACGGGGCCTGTTGGCCTTCCCTCTGATGAGGCAGAGGAAGTTGGTGCTGGGAAGGGGCGGGAAGAAGAAGCCCTGTTGGCAATCAGACCACAAACCTGAGGCGACTGGGTGATGCAGACTCCCAGGGACAGCCCTGGGGAAAGCAGCACTTAGGAGAAACCTTGAAGAGATGGTACTGGGGTTTGAGCAAGGCATTCAAACCAGAAGATGTCTTCCCAATCCTTTTTGAAGTTTATTCATCACCACTGATAGAGTCATGAAGTTATTCACAGAGTCTTCAAGGGTCTCTAGTTTAGCTTGCAACATGCTGCTGCCCATTTGTTTGGAGATGTCATGTATGTTGTGAGCACACCAAAGGGCCTCGAGGGTGCTGCTGAATGAAGCAAGTGTCCTACCCTCCTCAACTTTGTCTGAAAGGACAAAGGACCTGACTGTCTCAGGTGCACATCTGCAAGAGGTGAGCCAAAGCTGGAGCTTCAGTGTGCCTGAAGCTGCATGCCATTAAAGACACTGAAAATTAAGTGAAAACTGGTGAAAGGAAATAAAAACCCAAAGAAAGAAATCAGTGAGAAATGAAAAAGCAAAACATGAAAGTGGCAAAGAAGCTTTGATGCTGTGACAGGTACCATATAGCCCATCTTCAGATCTCTGCAGTCAGCCTAGCGTGGGTGGGGAGAAGAGCTTTCCAGACAGAAGGCAGTAGATAACTGTCTTCTCTGGTTTAGGACAGCTCAGGCTTTTCATCTTTAGTTACCAGTCAATCAGCACTGGGAAACTGACAGAAAAGCCCTCATGAGCATGAGCCCCTTCTGTCACCTCTCAAGCTAGCACACAAGCTGTCCAGACACATCTGCTTCTCTGGAGCCCCCAGGTTTCAACTTCTCATGAGCTAGGCTTCTGGCAGCAACAGTGACCAGGAGACCCTTGAAAGCATACAATGCTCGTGGTTCCTTTTTCTTTGGCTGGCTTATACTTCTAGGCTGCTGAGATGATTTCTTATTCTTACTAGAGCTCCAGATGTGACTTCTAGGGAAGAAATTTCCAGCACACATGGCACAGGAGTCTCCCAGTCTGGACAGGAAGAGCAATGGAAAGCTCTCCTTCTGCATGCAGAATCTGCTGCCCGTGGGAAGTGCTTCCAGGCAGCTCTTCTTCAGTGGCCAAGCATATGGCCTGAGGGATACACCTGAAAGCTGAGGCTGAGAGCCGTGATATGGTCTTTGATCGTGGCATACTTCTTCCTGCATATTTGACCCTAGTCAAGAGGTTCTGGCTGGCTATCCCAGACAATCTGAGTCCCTCCTCTTTTTGAAAGCTCTTGCAGGGATTACACAGATGGTGGACTATTCCTGCAAATATTACCTTTCAACCTCCTGCTCTACTCACTGATGTCATGGAGGCCCAACATGTCTCTCCTCAGAGGCCAAGGGAAGTGGGCAAAGCTGTGTCTGTAGGAATTGCCTTGGGGAAATACAAGGCTGCACCAACCTCTTGCAGACAGCACCTTGTCTCCTCTCTCTGGCCAGTGTGGAGCACCCCTAAGGCTGCCCTTGCCTAACTGCATCCCTCTGTGCCTAACTAGGTGCACAAAAACCCTGCCACATTTGCAAATCTGGTACTTGCCAATGCCACTGATGACAGGGGGCAGGGATCTTTTTCTGTCCAGATTATGCCTTTGCTGGAAAAAGCCCAATTCTTTCATTTTTTATCAATTCCTTAAGGCTTTTTTTTCCCACTCCACTTAAAACAACATCCACAAAGCTCTGCTCTTGGGTTCAGGAAGAATTACAGTTCAATATTTACATAGTAAAACCCCCAAGAATCAGTAAGGTGTTCAGCTAAATAAAGCATCTCAAAAGGTACAAACCAAAATGGTTTGAATGAGCCATTTCCGTGCTGTTTGCAGAGCTCTTACTTACGAAAAATTGAAGCACTTTGACCTTTTGCCCTGTGTTAGGGCAGAGCAATAATTACTGTTAATTATTATTTGCTACTGTTAGTTAAGAACACCATTATCACAGTGTTCCTGCTAGAAGCAAAACTGCTTCTGCCCAGCTGTTGATCTAAATCTTGAAAGGGCTGGGACATCTCCTTTGCTCCCCCAGACCTTCATTAAAGTGTGCCAGAATTCGGTAGCTCTCATAATGCAATCCACATCACAGAGGAATGTGAACGAGCAGGTGCTTCAAAACAACAGGATAAGGAGAAGCTGCAGCAGCAGGACACAATGCACTGATACAAGCAAATGGAGAAACGTTTCAAGCACGTTGCTCATTTGTGCAAAGGGTTGAAAAGGAAGACAGTTCTGTTATTGTCCCCTGACCAGTCCCAGATGATCAGGCTCTGGAGAGCCACAAAAGGCTGGACTCCACAAAATTGCTGATGGGAAGAAAAGAAAGCAACCAGAATAAATGCAGAGGCCTTATCCAGAGCAGCTAATCAAGGCATGTTTGCTGTATAGTAGGGTTCAAACCGCAGGGACATCCGCTTCTGAACCCTCAGTGGAGACAACAGCACAGCTCCAACTGAGCTGTGGGAGCTCAGCAGCATCCCTGCTCTTGCCTTCACTGAACCTCACTGTTGCAGGGTCAGCTCCCACACTCTGGTGCTTCTCAAGGGCCTGCTACAGTTACATGGGCATTAAAAAGAAGGCATCGAACAGGATGCACAGATGGGCCACTTGAGCCTGACAAGGTACCTGTCTCATCACCCAGGATAAGCTGCCTGTGAAACCCAATGGGCCAGCAGATCTGCAACAGGATGTGGAGATTTTCACCCCGAGCTCAGCACTGCGGGCTCCTCGTTTCCAAGGACGTTGCAACACATCCCCACAGAACTGCTCACATACCCAGGCAAAGCAACATCCTCGTGGTTGTGCAATCTGCAACTTGTGCTGAGTGAATCAGAGGAGTCATGGGGAGGGATGGCACAGCTCCGGGCACCGCAGTGGAGCCGGGCAAGCTGTGCTGCAAGGAGGACCACAGGCATTGGGGATCAGCCTGGCATCCACCCCTCTGCATGGTGCTCTGGGAAAGCACAGCGGAGCTGGCAAGGTGGCTAAGCCCTGAGAAGGATCTTTCCCCTTTCCTGGGAAAATCTGCAGAGAACAGTTATACAGGGAGGAGATCAGTAACTGGGCTTCTAGGAAGTGAGCATGTCATTTTGTGAACTGGTGATTTGCATACATCAACTAGTTTAAAGATGAATTGATCTTTTCTGTTTCACTTTGGAGTGGTTGTTTTTCACTCCTTGGCTTTCACTATTTTTTTCCTGAGGTCCTCCAGGCCTCTGACCTCACTCTCTCACCTAATGCAGCGCAGCCAGTCCAAACCCAGAAAGGCTGTTTTTCTGTCAGCGTTTGTAAGTCCTTCAGCCTGCCTCCTGCAAGCACAACCAGTCCAGCATGACAGGGGAGGTATTGCTCTTTAAAGGTCCGTGGAAGTCTTCTGATCCCATGCAATTTAGGCAGGTCCAGGGTACCAGCCACTTTGACTGCATCAGCCACACAGGTGAGTCACGGAGTGTGTTCAAGTGGGCACAGAAGGTCTGAGCAGCGATGAGACTTGGCTCTATCTCTTTGTTGGGGTCTTCTGGTTCCTGTCAACAAGAGCCTGAGGCTTTCTAATTTACTGGGGCTGCTGAGTCAATGCAGTATGTGTGTGGCTCAGTCATTCCCTCCGTTTATGCCGAAAATCTGCAGAGGCAGACCACACTTCTCCCATCCAGCTTCCAGGTGGTCTGTTTGCAGAGTCAGGATCACAGCACAGATTGCCTCATGTTCAGGTTTCCTTTGACACTAGCATGTGTAGAATCTACTTCAAATGAAGGACAACATTATGCAAGCACACAGTCCAAAACACCAGGACACAACTCCTGGAAGAGCTCCGGGTCGGCTCCAAGCTCTTCCCCGCTGAGGAACACGCAGTGTCCAAGGTCTAGCTGAAGTGTATTGAAAAAAGGATGGAGCAGGTGGGTTTACAGGCAAAAAGCTTGTTCCCCAGAAAACTTAAAAGACCAAGAGGAACACATTTCTGGGAAGCCTGTTAAAAAAGAATAAATTAAAGGCCAGCTGCCAATTTTGGTGATATCTGTAACAAATCAAGCACGAACCACTGCAGGAGAAGAAATCATTTGAGAACCCAGCTGCTCCTTTTGCTCCAGAGCACCAGGGGTAACATCTACAGGAAGTGCTTGTGGACATCTGCAAATGACAAAGCCCACTCTGGGAAGGTGAGTACAGGACGGTGGCAGGTAGTGAACACGAACACTCACAGATTCTGTTTTCTGACAGCTGGTGTTGGAAGGGCTGGTAACATCACATGAGAGCTGGGCACTAGAATCTCCTGTGTGCTCGGTGAAGGGGGACTGCAAGCTGGCACATGGTGACAAAAGACACCCAAGGCCCTGCTGACGCTAATTGGAACAGCAAAGTAGGAACAGCACACAGACACATATTGTTCCTGGCCTGAGGTGCTCACGTGGCTCTTGGTTGAGCTCCAAGGCACTTGAAGAAGTTCTGCCCAGGAAGTCCTGTGGCTCTCCTCTGTGCTCATGTCTCAGTGTGGCTGAAGGACCATGGCTGGCTCTCACGTTACAGAGCTTGGAAATGCAGGTCAAAGCCTCCGCCTTTGACTCCTCCAGTTTCTCCTCTGTACCTGTATCATATTCTCCCTCACAAACCATAGCAGCAGATCTCCTGTCCTACTGTGAGAAGGAAAATGTGAAACGTTTCAGCATTTTGCTGGTTTGCAGGCAGACAAACGTGAGGCTGTTTATCCACCATCAGCCTTCTCCAAGGATCGTCCATGCTAGTGGGAAAGCCATTTAATGGGAACTGCTCTGCTCAGTTTAAGTGTTCCTGCACTCCTCAATAACGAACTATTGTCTCCTGGAGCCTGGAAGCTCTAAAATTACACCATTTCAAAAGCCAGGATTTCTTGTCTTCAGTCTGTGACTTGATGATACACCCAAGGAGAACGAACATTCAGATATCTCTCCAAACAGCAAGGTCAGAAACTACTGCCCTGCACAGAGCTAGGCACCAGCTCGTGCTCAGCACAGGGGCCGATGCAGGGCCAGGGGTGCTTTGGAACCATGTCTCAGCAGTCAGACTGTGCTTTCCATTTCACCTGGGACATGCTCTGGGGCTTGATGGCTGTAAGAGGCTTGAACCAGAGGTGAAAAGGTCTCACATCCCATTCCACACCCGTTGCACTATGCAGCACCACTTTAACCTCTCCAAGAGACTTCACTTTAAGGACAACTTGGTGTTTCTGCCTGTTGGGGTTGGGGTTTTCTTGCAGGTTTTAACATTTGAAGGGGAGAAATGAAGAGCCCACAGCCTTCCACAAATTGGCACAGGGAGGGGAAAAGCTGTGTGCTGAACCTGCCTCTGTGCTTGTGAGCTAAGATATAAGTCTCAGCAAGGGACCCCCTCCAGTCTGTCACGGAGGAGAGAGGTGCCTGTGCCCTAGGGAAAGCCTCCTGCTCATAGGGAAGGACACAGAGCTATGACCTAGCTCAGGGACAGTAAAAGGGACCCGACTTTCCCTGAAGCTGCAGAGGAGAAAGGGAACAACGGCAAAGGAAAGAGCCAGGACAAACACATTCTCAGAGAAAGAGTGAGGAAAAGTGAACAGTGGCACTCACACAAAAAGGAAAATATGAGCCCTCCACCCCCACCCTGCTCCTCTAGTCTCCCTTTCTGAACCTGCACAGCTCAAAATGCAACTGTCATGAGAACTCCAGAGCTACCCCTCCTCTGGCAGTTGTACAGAGGTCACCTCTCCCCCAGCCAAGTAATTTCCATATTGGCACAAGAACTGCACTCACTTACTTGCAAGACAGCTGATTAATCCCCTCGATGTAGTAGCATACCCCGCCATTGACACAATAGGACTTGGCTGTTTCGTTGCATTTTCTAGCATGCCCGGACCAGGAGGAGAGAGTTGTGGTTACTGCAGGGGAAAAAACCCACAAACACACACAGAGAAAGCATATATGGTTATTTCCTTTGTTGAGCAATTCTGTTTCCTTAGATGATTTTCAACCAGTTCAATTGCCAAAGTAAAAACCCCAGAGCTACAAACCTCAGCCTGTACCTTTAGACCCACCTTCACCTCTCCAGGTCCCAGGGGCTGTGACTTGACCTTTCCTTTCCCAGGAAAGGTAGCCAAGTGAGTGAGAACTTGAGGACGTACCTTCCTCTAAGCAGCCAGCATGTCTGGACAAGATCATATTTTTGGCAAGATGTCAGGAAAAGTGCCCCTTTCCCACCTCTCCTTGCCCCCCACCCCCAGAGATGCTTGTAGCCCTGCATCAGAGGCAGGCAGGAGGTCAGGAGGAATGTGTGCCTCAGTCACAGTGACATGCAGCTGAGCCCTCATCTGCATCATGATACCTGACCAAGATCCAGAGATACTGCAGGGGACATTTCATTGCTCCACATCTCTGTGAGGAAATAACTTCTAAGAGCCAAAAGGAAGTGCCTTTGTTGTCCCAGGAACAGGTCCCATGCAAGCAACAACAGCTCCATCTCTCCCTCCCCTATTTCTGAGCATTTCTCTGTCATGCTCCAATGGGGCTCCCTCAAGAGACTATGCAGAAGTTCAGCAGCAGAAGTCATCCAGCCCTGGTGAGTGCTGAGAGGGAGGCAGCCAGCATGACTCAAGCTTCCTGGGATACAGATGCTTTTCCAAATTAAAATCTCTTTCTGGAGAAAACCTTTGCAGGCACGTAAGGTACAAACAAAACTGATGGCACTCTGCACGATTCCACTGCAATTCTCATCTCTGAATGACTCAGAGTAACTTACAGCCCAAATCAGAGTCTCCATAGGCAAAGCCAAGGCTTCTGAGAAGGGAACCAACAGAGGTTATGAAAGTACAGCAGCTGTAGGGAATGCAGACACGTCTTCACGTCACTGAAAGAAGAGTTGGGCACTCAAAAGCATCTGCTCTGCTTTTTCCAACTGAATACTTAATCTGATTAAAGAGAGTCCTTTTTCCTGGATTACTCACCTTGCTTATACCCTAACACATTTACATCTCCAGCAGCATGGCTATGACCTTTATAGTGCCCTTTATGCTGTACGTGAGGTTTCTGAGGAGATCCTCTCCTCCATCCCATTTTCCAAAGCATCACCAAACCTCACAGAGAGGCTGGTGACTTCAGACCAGCTGCTAAAGACTGAACAGCCCCCTGACACGGGATTTGAGGAAAAAGGCTGGAGCCAGAGCCACAGGCAGGAGCCGAGCAGGGTGGCGGGAGCAGCCACGGAGCGTGCCAGAGCCTGCCCGCAAGAGCTGCTCCCACACTGGAGCCCCTGGGCCTGTCCCAGGGCTGCAGAGGGCTCAGGGGCTGCTGCAGGAGCTGCCTCTGGCTGCAGCCCAGGCTGACAGCACACAGCTCCAGGCTGTCATGGGCAAAGGAGAGCTGTCGGCACCCTGTGAAGCCTCCCACATTTGAGTGATGTTTGGCACACGAGCAACCAAACGAGCTTGTTCTGGCTTTTGTGCTTTCAGGTTGTCTCTGGCTGCACAGGGTCTGTGCCTCTCTGAACGAGGAGCCTGTGCTCAGGCTGGGCACAGCAGGGGCAGCCCACACTGTTACCTGCAGCCCCAAGCTCACTGACCACTTTGCTGGAATCGGTGCATTGTCCAGCACCATTGTCCTCTGTTCACATAGGGGAGTCAATGCCTTCCCCTGCCTGACACAGTCAGGGCTGTGCACTGAGCAGATCTATTTCTATGCTTTCCCTTGAATAACCATTGCCTCTGGGATTGTCTTTTCACAGTCATCCAGGGCAGAGCACATTGTCCCAAAGTGCTCTGCAAACCAGACATGGCAAATACTTCAGCAAAGACTGATAATGCACATGGCTCTGGGACAGCAAAGAGCTGCTCCCCTCCCAGGGCACATAGTGCCAGCCAGCTGGGAGCCAAATGTGCAGAGCAGGGTACACATAAGAGTGTGTGCTGGGGTTTAGACCAGACGATGACTTGACCAAACAACCAAAGTAGTCCTTGCAAAAAACCCTCAAATATGAAAGCTCCCAAACTTCTGTAGGGCGCTCCCTTCCAGTAAAGATTGACGGGAACTAGAAGCCAAAGCCACCGTAATGGCTTTGTAACAAGCCTGGATAATTTATACCATTACAAGAGAGAGTAGGACACTTCTTCCAAGGCCAACGGAGAGCTGCAGGTTCAGGACAGGTTCTTAACTATGTGATAGCCCTTGGGCTTGCTCTGCAAGGCCTCTCCTTTAGGTGTTTCTTGGTCCAGCCACTCTAACCAAATGTCATTTTAAAAATGAATGTGAGAAGAAAACCTAGCCTGGCAGCACACAGCTGTGTCCCAACACAGAGCCAGGGCCAGGCTGCAGACAGGCTTCAGATGGAATGGCCCACGGATGAAGAAGCAGCACAGCCTTCAGGGGAGCTTTCCCTCCTGCAGCCAGCACATGTACCAGCTGCAGCAAGCAAAATGATCCACCCAGCACAGTCTCACATCACAAACCCTACAGGAGAGGATCAGCAAGGGAGAAGCAGAGAAGGTGAAACAAACACAGAGCCCAGAACCCTGCCCACAGAAAACACCTCAGATAAGAAAAAGTGGATGGGAAGATGCAATGCTGTGTGATGTTGTGATGCAGGGGTGGATGCCAGTGCTGACCAGATGGACACTGCGTGGGATTTTCATCCCACATAAATTGTTTTGATCCTTTCAAACAAACAAGAAAGAGGCTGCCATGAATGAGGCCTGGGACATGTCTTTGTGCACTTTCAGAAAGAGCTGTCGATGCCTGTCAGAAAAGCACATGGCTGACCAGTTCTCCCAGAGGCGTCTTGTTGAAGTTGTTTTCAGTCCTTTTTTCTGCAAGTACTGTGCCTTTTCTCTCACAGAAGCACGAAGTGTTTTAAACCCAAATCATAGAACCACGTTACTATAGTCCATTTGTTAGCAGCAGAGATGTAGCAAAGACCACAGAAGGAGGCAGCCAGCCCAGTCCCTTGTTGAGAAGGGCATGTCACAAAATACCAGCCAATGTAAGGCTGTAAGCTGTGCAAGACTGTTCAAACCAAAGCCCTGCCAGCCTCTGCAGGTGGTCAACAGGCAATGTTTGAGGAGGGAGAACAACATGAGCACTTGTGACGAGCTCCGGTGTTACGTACACACCGTGCAAAGACACACTTGGGGATCCAGGAATGGCTTCCCACAGGCATTTCACCTGAACTGCCACACAGTACCCGGCAGGTTTTACTCCCTAGAGGCTGCTGTGGTAGAATAAGTCCTTCATCAGCCTCCAGCTCAACTCCATCTATCCCAAATGACTTGCAAAGTTGTACAATTACTGAGCTGGATGAAGATCTGAATAAGCAGGGGAGCAGCCTTGGGTGCAGCAGCAATCTGGGTGGATAGGGACTCACAAGAAGGCAGCAGGATGCAATGAGGAGGTCAACTGTCTCCCCACATACTTCAACAAATTAAGAGCAGGAAACAGGGAGTGTGCATGGGCCAAGCTACAGAAAAGAAATCATGAAACTAGGCCAGTGTGTGGTTGTCCTGAGACGAGGGCCTCTGCAAACACACAGGCAAACTTGTCATAAGGCTCCTGCAAGGTGACACGAGGCCTGGAGCAGCTCAGTCATCAACGAGTCAGATCTCCAGCCAGTCTTAGTCCCAGGGCTGAGAACAAGGAGGTGTGGAGAAGGAAAAAAGAGCTCCCTCTTGATGGATGTGATTGTGAACAATCTGAAGCCACATTTCATTGTTGATGTCCCAGTCAGGAAGGACAGTGCAGCATTACCATGAGAGACCCAGAGCACTGCAGTCATCCGGAGCATCTGCGTCCCACCGCACACCCACGGGGCCAACAGCATTGACAGGGCAAAGGAGCAGAGAGCCACAGGCACTGGCATGTGGCCTTCCCTCCACACAGCCCATCTGCACAGAGAGGCCATCACAGGCAGTGCAGGCCCTCTTACACAAGTCCCACCACACACAGCACTTAACCTCTGCAGACCACTCACCAGCCTCTCCTCAGAAACCCTGTGAGACACTCCCCCTGCAAAGTGTTAGTTAAAGCAGCCTGTATCAGAAGGTATAGTTAATTTCTCACAAAGTACAGCTACTGTGGAGGAAAGCAGGGACACGTGAGAGCTTCAGTGCTCCTTTTTTTTTTTTTTATATAAATAACTTTGGCTGGTGGGTTCATAGAGTACAGACACTTTATTCTCTCAATATTTAGACATTCAGTTAGACAGATGAACTCAGCTGGTTGGAGAGTGTATACAAATTGCCTGCTCTGTATATGCCTCATGTACTTACTGATAAAACACAGAATTGCTGAGCTTCCTCTCAACCGAGTTCATCCAACTCCTTGTCAGTAGAACATGTATGAGGAGGTGTCTGGCCAAGCTGTTCCTCGGCTGTAGCGCTGTAATCCTGGCGTGAGCTGCGCTACATCCATGATTTACACTGATTAATACACCGAGGGGCTGTTGATGGTAACCATTCTCTCTGTGGCAGATTTCTGCACGTCTGGTACAACACTCTCATCTCTTAATAAACCTGAAGAGAGGCTGTCTGCTCACTGGACATGAAATAAGAAGGGTCTGTGCAGACTGGGGCTTGCCTGGCAGCAGACCGGGCACTCTGGAGCCCATAAAAATCCTGCTCCTGTGTGTTTAATAGTTTGGAAACAACCCAGTATTTACTCTTGCATTGTATTGAAATAGATCCTACTGGAACTATGTTCCCAGTTGCTGAGGGGATCATGTGGATCAATATCTGCAGAGAAGTTGTTCCATCCCAAAATACAAAAATCAGACTATGGGTCACTCAGAGCATCAGATACTGCAGATCACAACAGCACACCTCCCACCTGCACTGTTCAGGTGTTTCACTGAGAACTTTAAAGGTTTCTGAGCACTAAGGGACTGCCAGTTTCCACAGGACAGGCAGCTATTGCAGGGGCAAAATCCCGTGCTATTACAGAGCTTGTATTTGCTCCTCGAGGCTGACCAGCTTTACGAAGGAGCCTTTCCTATGCTTTTCCCTCCCGCAAGGATCCCAGAGTGCATGTTAGCACTGCAGCATTCCATTTTTCCAAATCCCCATCATCAATTGTAATAGCAGCAACATGATACTTCAATGAGGGGATTTGTTCAACAACCTAAAAAGCATTTCACAGGGGGCCAGTGCCAGCATGAATGCTTTGCAGGCGGGACAGCTGAAGCCCAAGAAGTTGAGCAACATGCCAGGATCACACGATGGGTTCAGACGGAGCAGATCTGCTCTGAGTGCTGGGCTTCTGAACAAGCCTCAGCTCTTCCAGGGGACATCAGCTTCCATCCTACACTCCATCTATACTGACCCTCCCTGCCTTTAGAGTCACAGCCTGTCTGGACATCACATCTAGTGTAGCTAATGTGATGGATACTTTAAAAATACACGGTGTGCCAGAGCAGCAATGAGTAGGACGTGCCAGCAGCAGCACACCACAGCTCTCCGGGCAGAGCGGCGGTGGGGCCTCCCACACGCACACCCCGGTGCCAGGCGTGCAGGCCCCACGCCATTCCAGCCACAACCTGTGGCTCACCAATTACCTCCACAAACGCCACATCAGGGCTTATTTTTAGTCTAAAAGCGTAAAAAGGTCTGTCTGCATGCCCCCTGCCTTCTGTCTGTTTTAGCCATGCTCTGGGCTGGCCGGACACCCTCGGACTGCGAGCCAAGAGCACTGTGCTCACATGTGTAGCACCGCTGGCTTCAGGAGAGCACGGTGCCCGCAGACCCAGGGACCTGGGGGGTGTGGGTTCACAGCGGCTGAACACGAGCCAGCATGCGCTCAGTGGGGCAAGAAGTCCAGTGGCATCCTGGCAGGGCTCAGCAGTGGGGTGGCAGCAGGAGCAGAGCAGGGATTGTGCCCCTGTGCTGGGCCCTGGGGAGGCTGCAGCTCGAGAACTGTGTTCAGTTTTGGGCCCCTCACTCACTGCCAGAGGGACACTGAGGGGCTGCAGCGTGTCTCTGCTCCCAAGCTACAAGTGACAGGACAAGAGGAAATGCGCTCAAGTTGCCCCAGGGGAGGTTGAGATTGGAGCTGAGGCAGAACTGTTTCCCTGAGAGGGGTGTCAGCCCCTGTGCCAGGCTGCCCAGGGAGCTGGGGGAGTGCCCAGCCCTGGAGGGATCCCAAAGCCGTGGAGCTGAGGTGCTGAGGGCCATGGGGTAGTGCTGGGCTGGGCAGGGTGAGGGCAGGGCTGGGACTCCAGGAGCTTGAAGATCTTTTCCAACCAAACAATTCTATGGTTCTATGACCAGAGACTGACCAGTCAATTAACACACAGGTCAACATGGTCACCCAGTAAAGGCCATGAGACAAGGTTTGGGGGAAGTGCCTGAACGTTAATTATGTGGCATCTCTTACTGTTATATGTGCTTCAATTTAAATAGATGTGACTAGATGTGACTTACAAACCACACCACAGTAAAGAGATCTCTGAGACATTGTAATCATGCAAGTCCACCAGGCCCATCTCACCTGGGATGGGGAAAGTGAGGAAAACATTTCCAGCACCCAGGGATGCTAAACACTGGGGAAAGTAGTAAATGGGAGAGGGAGAACCTGAATGAATCTAAATCAGTGAGTCTACAAACTTAGTCCAGTGACACAACCTAGATGACAGCTATAAAGTCTGTGGACCCAAACTAGTGTGTGGACAGGTAGACTTCATTGGATAGAGAAGGTCTGTTTCACCTGTCCTGACCATGAGGATCTCTGAAAGGACTTCAGGGAGGGCTTCTGATCCCCAGCAGTTGAAATAAAGGCCCTAAAAATCAATCCAGAGACTCCAGCTTTCATTCAAGTGCCTCATGTTATCCTCTAATCTTCACATTCCCATCACAACCCAGCACTGCCTCTTCTGCTCTTTCTCTCTCTTTCATCTCACCTGATCCCAAGCCTCTCTCTGCTGCAGAGCACCCACAGAGTGAGCTTAGATAGCCCAGCCAGCCCTTTTTCACCCCACCTTTTCAGGGATTCCAAGCATTATCTTTTACCTTTGAAAAGTGAAACCTCGGTAGGATTTTAGTATCTTTGTCCTGCATAAGCCTTCCAGCTCAACCCTTCCATCTCAGGATGCTCTACAGATTGCTCTGAACCTTCTTCCATTTTGGCCTCCACCAGTGGAGCTTGTTTAGCTGCTTCAAGCTGCACAGTGGCGGGGTCAGATTACCCTTCTGAGTTCTGGATGTAAAAATGAGCATAAAGGATCTTTCTCTCTGCATCAGGGCAAATGATCGAGTTACCTTGTCCCTGCAAGTTCCTGCCTGTGAGCTGAGCCATTGTGACCACTCAGCTGCACAACCTTAGTCTGCAAGAAACACAAGACAACATGTCTTAATTCTTTTTCCCTATGGATGAGGCCACTGAACTATCTCGTACTTACTGGGCTTACTAGGAACACTTCTTGATAAGAGTAGCAGGCATATCATCTCTCGTGAGCTCCAGTGCTTTCAGAAGAAAGCCTGTCTAGGGTTGCTCTAGTCTGACAATGCTCAAACAAAAGCACACACTCAGAAGAAGGTGTCAGACCATGGTACCACGTTGAAATAAGCAGCATTATAGAGAAAGACTTTCCCAGACACACAGATATCTTTTCTGAATCAGAGACTAGTTTATCCACACAGGCCAAAGTTGGTGTCAAGATTAACAATACACCCCTGCGATCAGGCTAGCACTCATCACACTCCACAGTCCAGCTAGTTCATCTGCTAAATGGCTGCAGCTCACCTGGAGGTGTCCACACCACCGAATGAGGCCGAGTACGACCCTGTGCCATGTACATACCATGCAGTGGGGGCATCAGGAAACCCATCTTTCTGTCTGACATGTCCCAGTACTCATCCCGAGCATAGGGCTGCATCCACAGGGGCTGGACAAGGATGCAAGGCAGATGTGAATCCAGACGGCTCTTGGAATGCAGCACTGTCAGGCCCCACTTCTCCCCAGTGTGCTGTCTTTGATCCCAGATCCAGGCTACTATCAAGGTTGTCTCTACACCATAAGCTACAAAATCCTTGGGTTTCTCCACATTGTCATGAGAACTGAGTACCTTTGTCAAAGGCAACCAGAGGTCCTGTTCTAGCTGGCATGTAAGCAAGAGGACCAGCAGCCGGGGCGGAGATCTCATGCAGACATTTCCAAGAACCTGTGGTATTGATCCTCCTTGCACTCTGCAGCTTCACGTCAGGTGCCAGCTGGGCACGGGAAGGTGCTGAGATGGGAGGCAGCAGGACAAAAAACATGCTTCCAAAGAAAAAAGATTACCCACAAACACCTTGGAGACCTGGGCTGCATCCTGAGTGCTGACTGGTGTGTAAACCTGCCTTGTGTCAAGGATGCAGCAGTGCTAGAGATCTGTGGCCACTGGAGGAGTGGGAAGGCAGGAGTGACTCAGAATGTGGCAGGATTTGCCAGGAGGTTCACTTAGAGACGGTGAGAAAGGCTCTAACAGTGCTCTGAGGGGAAAATACGTGATATCCCACTTTTCCTCCCAAGGCAGGGGTAGAAAGAAAGTTCAGACCATCCAAGAGGGAACTGGGACCTTCAGGAAAAACACTAAAAACATATAAACCAGGAGCAACGGAGCTACATGGAGTGATGGGGTTTCACCCCCCTGCCCATAGGGACTGTCTGCACCATGGGGAGAACACAATGAGCCTTTCCCAGCCTGACTGGAGAGATCTCTGCCCCACACCAGGGGCTAAACAGAAGTGCCCACACTGCCTGTGCAAAGCCTCTCCTCCTTCCCCAGGGAACAGCAGCCACCACTGAGTTTGCATGGTATTTAAAATTCAGTGATCATTTACAACCTTTCAGTGAAACAAGGGGAGTTGGGACAAAATGCAGGTGTCAGACAGGCTTTGGAACAAATGGCATTTAAATGAAATGCAAGGATTTTACATGAACGAGATATGATCAGATTCCCGGATCATCACACCTCGCAACACCTTCATTATCTCCCCACGTTACACACATGTGCAATTCCATGATAGATCATCAGTACCATAAAAGTCAGGGGGACTATGTGTTATCTAGAAAGCAATTGAGAGACATCATAAAACAGGAACCTGAAGAAAAAGTGCCAATTACAAGTCTAAGTCTGGAGACTTCACCATCTCCTCACATCATTAAGAAAACCACAGCCAAGGATGACGTTCACATCAAGGAAAGAAGTTGTTTAAAAGGAGAAACTTCCCTGCAAGCCACATGACATCTTTCTACTGCTGGGATTTGGCTTTTAGCAAAAACAGCGTGTATCTAACATGATGCAAACGTGTAGCACGGATCTGTGCTGGTACACACAAAGGACAAATCCGGGGCAAGGATGGTATGGTCATGGCATTAATGGTGCAGCATCTCAGCTTGGTGTCCCCAGTGCAGCAGAAGGATAAGCATGACACGAGCAAATCTTGAGTGGAGCTTTCTAATCAGAAAAGCTTTTAAGGGATACGTGGCCAGCCCCTGCTGTGGCTGCAATCACATCTCCTTTCAAATCATAAGAGATTGAGCTTTCCAAGGCACAAACATCCCCATAAAATCTGCCATAAGAACTGTGGACAGGGAGGCTCAGGCACCTGAACTGTCCTGGGCCTTGGCAGATAGGGGGGAAATGCAGCACAGATCCCAAAATACCTGCCTGGCCCTCGGCTCTGGGAGTAGCTGCCCATTTGAAGGGGGTCCCAGAGGGAGCCTTGGCATTGCCAAGGGGCCAGGGCTTCCCTCAGCAGGAGACACTCCCCAAAGCAGCAATAAAGGCTGCACCAGTCAGAGCCAAACCCCAGAGCTCCTGACCCATATGTTCACACACGCTCGGGTTTTCCTTCTTGTGATCTCGTTGTCACTGCATTTGTGACAACCAAATAGGAGGGAGTGCTAAAAAAACACCTCTCTCTGCCACGTTGAATCAAACCAAACACTCTGGGAAATCTGTTCTTGCTTTCTGGAGGCTCAAGGGAAAAGGTGATGGCAGGATGTGATGGCAGGCCTGCAACCTTCTTACCACTCGTGCTTAGAAGCCTCACATCTTTTCTCTTGGATTTCCTATAGTCTCTGATGGCTTTTCCATTTATCCACAAACAAACCCAAACCAACAAAAAGCTCACTAAATCAAAGGCCATGGCAAGCACATCTCACAAGGATCAATGAACCAGGGTATTGAAGGAGCTGGGAATGCTGAAAGCCCGGTTGCAATTTTAAGCAGCGTGTCCTTCAAGTTCCCCTTGCAATAGTCACCAACTTCTCTAAGACAGCCACCACCAGTAGAGATCACATATTTCAACAGATCCAGGGAAAATCAAGTTTCTTATTTTGATTTTGGGAGCAATCAAGGATAAGAGATGATTAAAGACGATTCTGGGAGGCAATAAAGCAAAATATCCCACAAAAATAGAACAAATCAGGAGAAAGGAGTTGTATGGGGCAGCGGGGGGAAAGGTACTTACACTCTTCTTCCATAACAACTATTTTAGTTTCTGAGGCTGGTAAGACTTGTGGTGCTTTCGTTGTTCCTGGGGAAATTAAGGTAAGAAAGTAGTGAACAAAATGTCTGTTTTGAGCAGGGAAGAGTGGGCTTAGTTGCTGCAAGGAGGAGGAGAAGAGCGGGTGCTGCTGGGTGGTGCAGGACAAGGAGGATGCCAGTTGGTTAGTACTGGTTAGAGTACGCTCAGATGGGTAACTGGGTCCTGGCAGATCAACCAGTGTCCCCACAGGGCACAGCACAGGGCACATCAGTCCCCTCACTGACAGGGCATCGTGCTCTGAGAATCTGTCATGATAGAAAGGGAGACGATGAGCAAAACTGTGGGAGGTTTTCTTAGCCCTGATGGCCACAGGAGTGCAAAGACAAGATCAGAGAACATAGAAAAGAGGAAGAGAAAAGGTGAGATGATCTGAAGAGACTCATTCCCACAAGGACGTGCCATTCTGCAGCACAAAGTCACGCTTGTGCAAGAGATGGAGGAACATGAGGCAGAGCAAGGACTGCAGCCAAGCACACACAGTCATTTTCTCTTTACAAACCAGGATAATGGGCAAGTCCAATGCCCACAGTCACCAGCTCTACTCAAGCCCACTGGCAGCAACAGCCCCTCCTGGGTCCCAGCCCCTCACCACCCTCCAGCTGTGGAAGGGAGGAAGCAGCAGGAGCCCACGCTGTGCGTGCAGTGCCCTGCCAGAGAGAGGGCTCAGACCAGAGAGAAAAGCACAGCCTTTATGTTCTTAATAGAGGTTTGATTTTTCCTGCAGTGTTTAGCAGAGGGAGAGGGGGATCAGTTCAGGAGGTGTCTAGAAGTTTTCTGAGGAAAAAAAAGAGTCTGAACAGTCACACGTCAGCTGTACCCTCATGGCTGTACGATGTCAGCATCAGGCTGCTCAAAGAGATCTGGGGAATGGGACTTTTTCTGAGAAAGCATCTAATTTACCTCAAAGTACTAAAAAGCTGGAAATAGTACCAAAGCACAATATGTTCTGGCTAAGCCCAGAAGTATTTCCTCAGAAACTTACATCCTCTCAAAGCTTTTTAATGCAAAAGCATCTGTTTCTGAGCCGGGCATTTTGTGGAAATACCAAAATTGCAGAGAAGAGATGAGGTGACGGGTTTGGCTGATGGGCATTTTCTAAGTGACGTGGGGTCACTGCACTGTAGACACTCTCTTTCTAAAGAAAAAGCTCTAGTCAATGTGGTGTCAGTGATTTGCAACAGATCTGCATGGCTGAAAACTGGTATAAACTTCTGAAACTGGTATAAAGCAAAAAGCAGTGGTGGAGCAGAGCAAAGGGCACTTTGCAACAGCAGGGCTGCCTCATGGGGCTGGGAAATCTTTACCAGCAGAGGCTGAATCTCAGACATTCACATCCAAGGCACCGAGGGTCTTGTGTGAACTCCTTCTCCACCAGCCAGGACCGCAGTGGGCTCATGAGCCTCCTCTCTGGCCTCTGCTGCCCTGAGGGGAATGGGGCTTTGGGCTGAGGACACATGGCTCTTCCACAGCCCTCACCTCAAGCCTCAACAGCTCAGGCCACCTCTTGCAATGCCACTTCTCTCCAGGGGCACCCAGAGGTGTCCCCAGACCCTGTGCCTCCTCAGGACGTTTCCCCAGTCCTGGATCACCCTTCTGCCTCGCAGCAGTGACCTGCAGCAATGCTGCCAAGGGTCAGGTCAGCCAGCACGCTCCCAGCAGCTGATCCCAGACCATCGGTCCCAGTCAGCCTGCCCAGGACAGGCAGAGGCTCTGGGTTCCCAGGGACAGGGCAGCTGTAGAGAGGCAGAATGTCAAGCAGCGGTACAGAAGCAGCAATAACTGGAGTGAGCTTCTGGGAAAGAGGGGAAGGTGCTAAGCAGAGCCCAGCGTGCATCTGCTCTGTTCTGTCACGGACTGCTGGAACCTCACAGAGCACTGTGCTGAGACTGAGCCACAAAAGGGTCAGCACGAACGAGCCTGGAGAAAAATGTGGGCAGGGACAGAAGACAGCACACTTCCGAATTCAGGGAGAAGCAGACGGCCTAAGGAGTTTTGTACTGAAAGACATCACAGAAGAAGGAAACTTGCAGAAGTGAGGAAAGCTGTCAAGGTCCCAAGAAGGCCCAGCATTAAGGACAGGGGAAGACTCCAGGACAGCACATGCCTGGGCCTGCTTGGCTCTGGGAAACTGCAGGGGAAAGTGAGAAAAGAGTGCAAAGCATGTGACAGAGCTGCATAAGCCCTCAGCACTCACCATCATCTGTGCAAGGGACTACAGCTGGCATCCCAATGCCATCCTGCCAGGTAACAGCAAATGACAACAGCAAGGCTGAGATAGGCAAGCCAAAGGCAGCTTTGCACAGGAGCTTGGAAAACGGACGCATCAAGGCACTGCCACAGCCAGGCACCACAACTGACCTGCTGCATCTGCAGTACCTTGCAGCCTGCAGCTCCCACTAGGAAAAGCTTTGGGCCAGACTTTTGAGGCTCTTTGGTTCCTTTTCAGGTCTCAACACACTTCTGGGCAACTTGGGCATGTCCACATACCTGCTCATCAACCTGAGTGAGAGCAACCATCTGTCCTTACCAGGCAGCATCCCTTCCTGTGCAGGAGTCAGAGCCTGAGGGGCAGCTCGAGGCCGTGGTGGCCTCAGGAGCACTTTGCTGGTGCCAACTGCAGTGTGCCAGAGCAGAGTCCATGGCCAGCCACACTCCTGCTCTGCTGACAGGGGAGAGGAAGCAGGGCAGGCAGAGAGGGCTCTGACAGCAGCTGCCCCTGCATGTGCTTGTGAGGAGGGGGCTGCACATGCAGCTCCCAGTCCAAAGGGGAACAGTTCACACCGCAACGGGACAGCCAGAGCACAACAGGAGTGGCGCTGCCTTAGTCAGCTTGCTCCAAACACCTTTGCTATCGTGATTGAAGTGAAACAGCAGACCAGGGGGGGAAGCTCCACAGGTTTGAAGCATGAAGGTCTGAGTGTGAACAGCCTCTCTCCAGTCTTTGAAAGCAGAGTTCTCACAGGCAGAGTAACTGAGGGTGAGCCTATGTGCTACTGCAGTGTCACAGAATGGAAGATTCAGGACTGCAAATGCTGCTGAGGCAGAGGTTAACAGAAAAAATAACACCAGAAAGCAGCAGGAAAAAGCTACCGTCCTTCAGATTTGACTAATACTAATAAGAGCACGACAGAGAAACTGGATCACACCCGACTGTGAAGGGGGGAGAGCTTAGGAAACAGAGCTTGTACAGAGTCATCCCTCCCCTAGCTGCATCCTTACGGCTTCTGGCAACAACTGTAGGGACTTTCTGAGCTGGAGGGTGCATCCAAACCATCCTGTTAAGCAATATAATGACTATGATCAAGATAATGATAAAACCACCTAACCTCAGACTCCATCCGCTGAGCTCTAAGAGAGGGAGCACACATTCTAGGATGAAAACCAGAAGCAGCTCCACTCGTCACAAAGCTCTGGTTTAATTACTTGTCCTCTGGTCAGTTTTGCTTCTCCGAAATTCTTTTTAAAAAGAAAACATCAAGCCCACCAGCTTTCTTTCCTCCTTACCCCTTTTAACAAAATGCATAGGCTGAAAGTTTACTCAAAATGTAAATGAATCCCGTTGCCAGTGACAGATAACAAAGATAAACATTTACGCTAAGCTGCATTTTTCTTATCTTCCAAGATTGTTTTACTCGATATCCTGAAAGCATGAAACAAAATACAGGACAGATCATGTGCAGAACCTCCTGCTTTCTGCTTGGATGGCAGACAGCTCAAGACATTTACTGGCTTCTTCACTTACCACTTTTCACATTCAGGCTGCCCTTTGCGGTGTCTTTCCCTAAAACGTTCTCGGCTTCGCAGCTGTACTCCCCAGCATCTTCCAGCTTCACCTTGTTGAACTGCAGTCTGGAAATCTTTCTGTTGAAAAGTACAGCAGACATTTCTTACTCGATTGCTATCCACCCTCATGAACTGATAACCATTCCTGGCTCTGGCACATCTCCCGTTCTCGAGAGAACGGGCTGCCTACAAGCTGAGCCCGCTCAGGATTTAGGTGAGACCCTTCCCAGGAAGCACAGGCACCGTGATCTCCTACACAACCATCTCCCTCCAAATCTGCTGCTCTCATTGTGTTGCCATGGTTTGGTCTGACACACCCTCTCATTCCCACAGGAAGCCCTGCCAGGGCTTGAGCCTGAGCATCCCAGGCACAGACTCTTTGACCTGAAGAAAAGTGGACCCTGCCTGCAAGAGGGAGATGTGGCGATGAGGTGTGTGTTCTGCACCCTCCTCAGCAAGGAGGCTGAGCAGTCTGGGGCTTCACTGGCTGCACTCAGCAGTGACACACGAACACAAACACCCATGGGGTCGGGGGGGAACTCATATCTTTCCAGCCTGCAAACCAAAACCCTTTGGTCTGTCGTGGACAGGCAGCTTGTGGCTTCACCCAGGCCAACAAACAGGGCAAGTGCTTCGTCTCCCCCAAATACACACACTCCAATGCACAGCAAACACATAGTGCTGAATCCCAATCACCTTCCCAGCCAGAAGTGCCCAGAGAGAGCAGAGGTGATGTAGGTGATACCTGCCTGTGCCCCACAGCCCAGGCTGCATGGGACAAGGAGCAGCTCAGCACAGAGCCCCATCATCTCTCCCCATGGCTCTGACTGATTTCTCCTCCAGCCTGTCTCCCTAACAGGCAAAACCTTTTTCTGCCTGGTTCAACAGAGATTTATAGGAGCCTTCAACACACACTGAACGCCACCCATGACACTGCAGCAGGACCCCCACATTAAGCTCTTTTTTTACTATGTTTACTTCCATTTTAGACATCTTATCAACACCTACCCTTCTCATGAGAACATCTCTCTGCTTTCTACTCCAAGCTTTTATCTCAGGTCTGTGTCATACAGTTGCTTCATTTAGAGACTTAGAAACATTCCCAGCTTTAGAACAAGGACCCACTGGCCTATGTTGCTGAAGGCAAATGAAATTCCTCTTGTGTGGAAAATGATCGTTGGCTTTGGACATAATTGCAATGTTACATGTGTCATCTGAGAAGGACTTTTTCTCTGGGCTGTGTGAGTCCATAGGAAGCCCTCTCCACAGAAGCACAATGGCATCTTTTTACACCCTGACATGCTGTTCTACTGGGAGGAACGGCGCAAGGACGCAGCAGGAACATCTCACTAGTTATATTAGTAAATTAAAAGCACTTGGAGACAACTTGGTACAGCTCCCAGGATGCTGGCACTGCCCTGTTTTACAGGATGTGGTCAAGTGCTCAACTGCCTGAGTTTAGGCCCCATGTGGAGCAATTCTTAAATTGATGTTGACAGTATGCAAAGATCCCTTGAATCCCTCTAATCCCAAGGTCTCCCCTAATCCACGTGCAAAGCCAGGTACTTGGGCCAACATGTTCCAACATGGGTGCCTAAACAAGGAGGCTGATTCAGAAGGGTGCCTTGACTGCTCGTGCTGTACGCTCCTCTGAGCTTTCTTAAGTCTTTTAGAGCAACCTGTGACTGCCTTGGGCATGGTGGTGATGCCTCGGGAGAAACAGCAATGCACGGAAGGGACTCGGGACCAGCTGCTGCCTGGTGGCAGTTGAGTTTTGCATCTTGCTGGGAGACAAGATGGGTGCCTGATGAAGGGGATTGGCTCTGTAGCGTCCAGTCCATGACCACCTTCCCTGCTCTGCCCACAGAGGCAGGTATGGGAAGCCTTGGCAAAGGTGGGCTCCTGGTTCTGGTCCATGCACCTTCAACAAGACTGTCTCCAGCATTGCCCAGTCATTACTTTCTCTCAGCTGTCCCAACCCTCACTGACAGAATACACCATTTGTTTCACAAACCACCCTTGCAACAGGCTTGTAGCTATTGCTGCAACCCAGAGTGAAAAGGCAGGGAGCACATGTTGAAAGCAGCTTGGAAGAGCGAGGCTGTAACTCAGAATCCTATAGGAAGCAGCCCCCTGGTGCAGCAGCATGCTGAGCCTGCCTGCCAGTGTAGAGATGACAGCTCCAACCAACAAGCTGCCTTCAGCTGCCCGAGGACAGGCATCCTGATGGTAACTGGCTGCTGCAATCCCACATGCACAGCACGTTCCACCCTGGGTAGCGGCCATAAAAATGCACAACAGCATTAGAGGATCACCTGTGTACGTGATCTGTCACAGATAAAAGGGTTTAAGTCCCAAACATACAAATTATTAAGTTATTAGTGACACAAAAGGCCAATGAAGGGGGGCACACTCGACAGATCCACCTCCAAGAACAGGATGAGAGACATTTGGTCTTTTACCTGGGACTGGAGAGGAACGTGAGCAGAATAAAACGAGACGTTGACATTTACAGCGTACCAGCGTCAAGGTGAAACCAGAGGGGATTGTTTTGTTTCAGTGCACAAGCCTGTGGCCACTATCAAAGAGCTTAATTTTATTTTCCCTCACGTTTGCTGAAATTCTCCAGGACCGTAAGATCCCCTTGAAAAACTAAGAGCTTTTCACTTGCTTCTCTGGAGCCCAGGCCAATGGTGTGGCTACTCCGGGTCTCCACACTGTGCTGTCAGGTAACAGGTTTGGGGGGAAAAAAAAAGAACAGACGAGGATCTGTTTTAATGTGAAGCATAGTCACAGTGAAGAGAAGGTCACTGTTCCAGGAGGCACTGAAACAGCTACACTCTAGAAGAGCTGAACCCAAAGATGCCAAAGAGACTAGGCCTTACTTGACTTGCAAATGGCAAAGACAAAGGTGACCAGTCTGCTCTATTTTACTCTCTCCAAGTGCTTCTGGGCAGTGTCTGTCTCCCGTGGACAGCAGCTCCTGGGAAAGCCCTCCCCTGTGCATTCACAAGGGTGCCTGGCAGCCCCACCATGCCATTCTTCTGCAGGAAGGCACTGCCCCAGGATGTTTGTTCAGTGAAAGGGCCAGGGTCACTGGCAGATCCCATCATTTCACTAAAGTACAACTCTGTTGACATTTCTTTACTCCAGGGGAAAATCTGCCTCATTGTCTTTCCTGACCCTCAGCACATATGACTTAGCCACGCACTAATTATCTCCTGTAGTGCCAGTGGAGGAATAAGCCATGGGGAATATGTTGCCTGCAAACTCTGGGGGATAGGATTCACAAGGAGCCCTTCAGCCTGGCCAGAAGAAGATCCCTCAAAATACCTTTCTGTCCAAAAGAAAAGAGTCCCCCAGAGGGCAGTTTGGAGTGATGAGTAAAACACCCTCTGTGGTGCCAACCTCCAGACTACAATGGGAAAGAAGGGGAACAGCCCTTGGCTGGGACCTACACAAAGATCCTGGCAAATTCTGGCTGGGAAGGGTGGCCTCATCTGCTGCAACTGAGACATCTCAGAGTTAGATACCTAAATGTAAGCTTTGGTCCTGAGGCCTCCAGTATAGTCAGAGGAAAAAAACAGGCGCTTCATCTGAGCCAAGGAGGGACTTTTCATGACAGAAGTCATAGAATCATGGTCATGTTCCTGCCAGCACTCTGGTCAAGCTTGAATCGTTTTTTTCCTCTTACCTACTGCCACGTGGAAAAGGAACCGTTCTCCCAGGTCATCTCCTCGCAACACCATCCACCTGGGAGCGTGTGGGCAGCAGGGCTGATGCCACGAGCCGCCTCTCCGGGACACCTCCGTCTCACCAAGGACTCGGCTTTCCCTGGGTGAGCTCAGCCGCTTCCGCAGCGTTCGGGACAAAAATAGCTCGAGGATTACTGCCTTGTAATATTTTATTAGCCTTCTAAAAATAGGGTAGCTAACACGTGATGGAGAAGCCAAGGAATCAGCCAACGGAGAAAACTCGAAGACTACACCATAAGTGTCCCCTGGGCTGTCAGTGAAGAACAGCACACGTGGTAAACAGACTCAAGGGAAAGGAGATTCCCAAGCACGACCCTCGCAAGAGACACATGGAATACGCTGCTGTGGTTACCCATTAACTCCTCTCTGAGCAGATTGCTGGTGGCAGGAAGCACACGGGGACTGCAGAGAGCAGGAAAACCAGCGTCTGCTGTAATGCTCACGCTGCTGCCAACGATTTCATTGGTGCCTAGGTGCTGTCCTGGCACTGCACGCTGGTGCCCTGAGAGAGCAGGTTAATGATTGGCAAGAAGACTCAGAATACCCAATTCTTCAGCTTACAGACAAGGAGACTGTCAAATGGTCTGGTCCAGCGACCGTCAAAGCTGTTAGTCCTGCTGACACAGCTGGGGCTCCCGGTGCCTCTCTGTGCTTCGGGAACACGATCACCTTCCACACAGTGGGGTAAGATCAGGCAGAAGAGATTGCTGCACTGCAAAGCAGAGGAGGGGTGGCCATAGCAAAACACTTCTGTCTGGCAGGGGCAGAAGTGGTGGCCAGGAGCATCCTCTGCCCTGCAAAGCTGGATGGAAACAGCCCCAGTTTCCTCCTTGCCCGTCAGTTGCATAGCAGCACAAATGAGCTGGGCAACCTGGCTGTGCCTTGTGGTGCTCACAAAAGCCAAGTGGCCCTGGGCTGGCTGCTCTGCACTCCAGGGCATGGTCAGGCTAGCTCAGGGCTAACTACAGAAGCAGCAAATGGGAAAGGGGAGAGAACACATCCTCAAGCAAATAAAAGGGGAAAAGACAGGAAGGTTTGGACTTTTCAGCTTGGCCCTCATCCCTTCTGCAGTAGGTGAAGTCCTCCTTCCTCCTCCCATCCTCTGCCTCACTCTGTGCTCGAGCTGCTGGGGCTGTGGGAGAAGCAGGAGTGGGACACAGCTATCACCCCTACAAGTGCCCAGGACAGGACTGACCATCCCCTGATCCCCTCTGCCTGCTCTCTCCTACCCCTGTCCCCCAACATTAAAGTGCTGTTCTAACCTGAAAAGCAGATTTGCCCCTTCTCTGCTCAGCAGTGCTGTTGTCTCTCTGTGCTCAGGCTTGGGACAGGCTGATTTTAACAGGAAGACTCAACCAGTCCTCACTGTGCAGAGCTGACACTGGTCTCAAAGTGAGAGCTGGAGTCCCTTTAGGGTCACCCAGTGTCAACAAAAGGAGAATAGATCAATAAGTTCACTCCAAAGAGCAGAGTCCCTTGCGCAAATCCCCTTCACTCTCAAGTTCAGCCTGGGGCCACCTCGCTGCCTTGTCAGGGATGTTCCTGTATCAAGAGGGGTGTGGGGCCCCCCAGGCCATGCAACACAACCACCCTCCACTCCCTGGAGTGGGCTTTGGGGCTGCTCTGCTGAGGGTCAAATCCCACATGCCACTGCTCTGTGTGCCAGATAGGCCTGGGGCAACTGCAGGGTGTGAAATCCACACCCACAGAAACGCAGGACAGCATGCAGAGGCCTCAGGATCCCGTATTAGATGGGGGCTGAGGTGCTGGGCAAATCAGAGGCAGGATCAAAACTTCAGGGATTGCTAAAAGGGAGAAAGGGAGCCCAAGAGGGCCTTGAAAGCAAAGCCAATTCATTTTAAAGAATGAGGGGAGAAGAGGAAGGTGCCATAGCAGAAGGAGCTGCCTGGGCTGTGTAGAGCACAGGGGTGGAGGTGAGCAGAGGCTGCAAACACCCACCTCAGGAAAAAGCACTTGTGGAACAGGGCCCATGGTGAAAGGATGGCAGCTACAGAGGGACAGATAACTACTCCAAAACCTCTGTGGAGCCTATCACCATGGTGGTGCACAGGGCTGTGCACCAGATTCAGTTACAGATTTGGAACTCCTTTCTGAGTTGGGAGCCTTTGTCATTCTTTTCTTCCTAAGTCACTTTTCCACAGCTGGCATGAGCCACACATCCTTCCCGGTGCCTGACTCATGAAGTACAAGGGGGACCTGTCTGGTTCATGCCTGTGGGTATATAACATGCTGTCCCAGATGAACTGCCCGCAGCCCGCAGCCCTCACCCCATCTCTGCTGCCCCAAGGCAGAGCATTTTAACTGAAACTGGATGCATAGGATTTCAGCTCATACCCCAGTGTGTGCTTCAGCCTAAGCTGTGATACGCTCAGCTGCAGTGACCTAAGGTCTGCAGGGAGAGAGTTTCATGTATTGTTCTTTAGCAGACAATATCTCTGGAAAGAAACCCACAGAATTTCAGGCATCTAGGCTCCTTCCACCTCTGAGTTTGCACACATGATCAGCTGAAGCAGACCAGCGTCTGACCGTAACTTGTTAGCTGCCTGAACTCTGTCAAGTTTGATGAAATGCCCATTCCCTGAACCTTTTAAGGGCCCCAACTTGCAAAGCCTGTGGATTGTTCCAGCTCGAGACCCAACTGCTTCTCCTTTCAGTTCTCAAATTCCCTGGTTCAGTCCCAGGTGCGTTGGCCAAGACCATGTCCATCATCTCCTTTAAAACAACAAACAGACAAACAAAGGAGATGCTCTCCTTCACACCCCCCTCCAACAAAGTGCCTTCAGCAGCTAAAAGCAAATCCCAGATATTGGAGACTTACAATGACATCGTGAAAGTTAGCAAGGCAGAAGCTCCCCTGGTGATCATAACAACACCGGTGCTTGGGAAGAGTCTTAGCTTCAAGGCATCTGGAGTTGCTCTTGCGAGATCCATTGTCAAATGAGCTTTTTCCTTTGTTTAAAAATGTCAGCCTGAAGACCCCTGCCAGAGCGGTGGTATAGCCTGCTTGGGTTCACTCTGGCTCCCATGGCTCTCTTTGCCCCTCCTTGTCTCCAGGCTTAATTAGGAAATCATTTATCATTATTGGCACTCTCTTTCCCCTGCTGCTTTGGCATTATGATTCTTTTTTTGCCCTCATTCCAGAGCAGTGAGCTGTACAGGGAAGACCACAGCCCCATTCATTGTGGGTGGGGAATAATCTACAGCAGGGAGCCCTACAAGGAAGACCCCAGCAATGAATCTGCCCCAGCTGGCACGGCCTGAGGGACTGCTGTACAGACACAAGCGAGGAGGGTATCCCTTGGCTCCACTCAAGCCTAACAATAGGGATTCCTGGTGATACCGAAAGTAGGACACCACTCCCAAGGGACCTCATATGGTCAGCCTGTCCCAAACTGAACTGCCACCCTAACGATATGACTACTTCATCACCCCAGCAGTCTCTTTCAGTGAGAGAGTCCACAAGAGGCTGTGAAGACAGTCACAGGCAGGAGCCTCCCAGGCTCCGGGCCCTGCTCCGACTCCAGCTGAAGAGCTTGATGCCCCAGTGCTGAGCCCAGCGCACAGCCCCAAGGGCAGGAGGCTCTCCACACCTCCACAAACAGCAACTTCCTTGGTGTTCTGCACAACTGGCATTCGACCATAGGCCAAGACAGCCAGGGGTCAGACCCCAAGCTCAGCTCCTTGGGAGCCACCGGCCTCCATCAGACACGCTCGGCACAAAGCAGTCCCCCGGCAGGAGCTTGCGGGAGAACCGCTCGCTGCTCTGCTTCCATCTCCTGCGTGCAATCCTTCCTTCCTGGGTAATTTCTCTGGGTTCCCCGTCAACTGTGTTTTATTTAAATTGAGACAGAGACAAAATTCCAGCCAATAATTTCTTCCACCTTAAAGAGAAGTTTCCTCTTCGTGCAAGCCAGGCTTGCCCCAGCCTGTTACTAATTACGGATGGAACATGCAGTTCAGAAAGGAGGAATCAAAATCGTTCCCCTCCCTCCAGCAAATATCCATTGACAAACCTGACTCCTCTGCGTGATGGCACCAGAAGTTCCGCTGGTGAGTTTGAAAAACAAGAGGCAAGGTGATTGACAGGAAGGCTGAGGAGCTGACAGGCAGTCAGCCGCTCCTCTCCTTACAACACAGGCTTCCCTTACTCCCAAAGAGCTCTCCCTCTCCAGGAAGGGCAGTGGGATGAGGTGAAAACTTGGTCACAAAACACGGGGCTTCAGTCACTTCACTTAAAGGTCTCAGGCTTCAGTTAGAGGTCTCACATCCCCTTAAACAAGCAGGGAGGAAAGGCAGGCAGGGAGTGGGAGGAAAGCAAGCCACAGAGGGCAACAGTGCTCTCCCTGTCTCCCATCCGAGTCCTCTGCACCTTGTCTAAGGACCACAGAGCTGCAGACCAAGGGTTCAACACAGGGCTGTGCCCAGCAATGCCAGGGCAAACACCACAGACAGCACATCCTGCTAGCCTGTGAAGCTTTTTACCCTCCATACCTCCTCTAAGCAAGTCCCTTCTCAGAGCTCTCTTTCTGGCCCTCTGGAAACCTCAGTTTTCTCCTCTACTGAAAGGATTATTCGAAGACCAGGGTTATCTCTATGTGCAGCCAGATGCATAAGCCTCATGATTCTTGAATTAACCATCACAGAGTAAGACTTCCTTTCTGAGCTTTACAGTTTAGGAAGCTTACCCTTCCCTGGAGTCCCCCCCTAACACACTGGAGGCAACAATGTACACCCACATCCCATGCCTGGGATGCCTCTACTAAACTCAGCTCCACTGGCCACTCAACAGAGACACACAGAGTCCTGGGGACTCCCTCCATCCCCAGCCTGCCTGCACAGAGCCATCCTTAACACTCAGCACACCAGAAGGAGGCAGGTCCAACCCAGTGAGCACTATGCCCTCGAGGTGTTATCAAGCACTGGCAAACCCAGTGGAGAGGAGAGTCTGAAAGCTGCAATGCCAGGCTGGCCATGCACAGACTCGTCCAGACCCGCTGGGAATGACGTTTCTGCACCATGGCCTGCTCAGATGGGGGCAAACGGTCACCAAGCAGCTATTACCTCAGGGCTGCCCCAGCTCAACACTGCCTGAGGCCAGGCCCCAGCCCAGTCACCTCTCTGTTTCACAGCATGTTTTGCTAGTAGCTGGGAGCAGAGGCAGGGACAGGAAGAGATTCTAGGGGCAGATTAACCCCGGGATGCTTCAGGCTCACACCTCTTCTGCTGAGGAAGCCTCAGACAAAGGAGGAGGCAGGTGCTCAGCTTTCTTTAAAATGTTTATCCTCTGGCTTGTTTTGCCAGCAGGAAGCCCTTGTAGCACGCACAGGTCTTTGGCATGTCACTGACAGGCTGTGAGCCAATGAGTTGCCATGGAAACCAGTAAATGCAAAGTTATGACTTGACAGCAGTATCCTGAGGAAAAAGGATCAACCTTCTTGCATCTGTTTATGCCCCAGCCCTGGTGTGCTCCCTGCTGCAATACTGTGGGGTGGATGCCATCCTGTCCTGGCTTCGTGCTGGACACAGGGTGCCAGGATCCCAGGGAGGACTGTGATCTCACAGCAAGGAAATACTGCAACAGGCGCTTCCTGCCATCACCAGCATCATTCCCAGAGAGTTCTGCTGGTTCTAGGGTTGATTCCTCTCTAGCTCTGAGGGAATCAGGTCCCCTGCATCCCTATGAGATCCCAATGCCAGTGAGGTCAGGGTCCCACGAGCTGCTTGCCCGCAGAGATGCTGTGTCTACAAAGGGTGGGCTGTCAGGCTTCCCATAGCGGGTGCAGACACTCCTCTGGGGCATCCCAGCTTCAGGATCCATCAGTAAGCAACCGCAACCATGAGGGTTACAAGGGCCACAGAAACACCAAGGGCAACAGAGTCAAGAACAAGGAACAAGTTCTGCCCTACCTCTGCTGCCTGCAAGCCCGGAGCCCCTTTCCTGAGCAGACGGCATCCATGAGATACAAGCCAGTTATCCTGAACCCGCTAGTGCTCCCAGCCTAAACCCTCTACTGACCACCTCTCTGCCTCATCCCACAACACCCATGAATCCTACAGTTATTACAATGGAGGGCAACCCCTTTGGGTGTGACCTTGAAACCAAAACCAACAGGAATTAAATGAAAACAAGTCTAACGAGGAGGGTCCAATTGAACTGGGGTCTGGAGAAGAGGATGCTGAGGGGAGACAGGAGCACTCTCTGCAACTCCCTGACAGGAGATTGCAGTGAGTTGGGGGTTACAAGACAAGAGGAAAATGGCCTCAAGTTGCCCCAGTGGAGGTTGAGATTGGAGCTGAGGCAGAACTGCTTCCCTGAGAGGAGTGTCAGCCCCTGTGCCAGGCTGCCCAGGGAGCTGGGGGAGTGCCCAGCCCTGAAGGAATCCCAAAGCCGTGGGGCTGAGGTGCTGAGGGCCATGGGTTAGTGCTGGGCTTGGGCTGGAGAAGCTTTTCCAACCAAACAATTCTATGATTTCATGAAATCAAAGCAATTGACAGCAAATCAATCAAGCACTAACTGATCTTTGTAACTGATGTTTTAGAGAACATTAATTTTAAAACTTAAAAGCCAACCAAGTCCACAATGAGCAGAGGTGAACTCTTAAGTGTCAAGTTTTCCGAAAGGCCAGGCAGCTGCAAGCTGGCTTTGTTGGTGGCTGCATCAGGACAGATGAACATAAGCATGGTCACCATTATGGAATAACTTTTAGACACACCAGATACAAATATTTGGCCCTGAAAAATATCAAAATGGATCAATTTCATTGAAATTTCAGTGAAAACCCTTCAGCTCAGTCACTGTTTCTCCCAGTGTCTTTGCACTGGCTGGATAAGTCAGTCCCCAGAATGACACTAATGAGAGTGGCTGGCTATGTGGGGAGTTTGGAGCAGGCACCACGGAGCTCCCTGGACACAGCAACAGTCTGTCGTGAGATGAGGCTTCGGTAGGTGACTATGGGTCCTAATCAGACAATATCATGATGTGCTCTCACATCCTTGCAGTTGCCTTACATGCTTTTGAGTTCACCTAAACCCAGGAGAGAACAGTGTGATTGCTCCCCCATTTCTGCAGTCCCGCTGCTGGCTGGTGGGATGGCTCCTTGGTTTTGGACAGCTTCTGCATCCAACCCCCTGATCACACAGCAGGACTCACCCCAGGTAACTCCAGCTGCCTACAGTCAGTCTACAGCTAGCAGGGAAACAGTTATCTCCCCAGGGCAGCAGATACCCATCTGGAATGTCCCATGACACAGTTACCCAAGGAGAGCCCCATCTGCAAGCCCAGCCCCTGTCCTCCCTGTGTCTCTCTCCCCACAACTCTGAGGGAACTGCAAATCCTGCTCACTCCCTCGGGCACAGTACCTGGGCTGTGCATGGGCCTGTAGCTCCCAGGGAGCACCTCGGGGCCAGGCAGCAGCAACTTGGAGAGCACAGCACCGCTTCCACCCAGCTGGTGCCCCAGTCCCGACCTCGTGAGGAGCAGAGGCAGAGCAGCCCTGTGACGTACTTACTTCCCATTCCCATACTTGATCCGGATGTCCTTGCTCTTCTTCAGCTCTTTGCCATCTTTAAACCACTTGTAGGACGGCTGAGGGTTTCCAGCAGTTGCCTCACACTTCAGTGAGATCTTTTCACCTACGTGAACGTTGGGGCTTTTCAGCTTCTTCAGTTTGGGAGGGACAGCTACAAAAAGAGGAACCAGACAATGTGAAACCTGCCTCTGTCAGAGGCTGCACACAAGTGCCGTGAGCCCCCCGAGCCCCCAGCCCAAGGACGGGGCCACATGGCACTGGAGAGGAGCTATTGACCACTCCACTCCCTGTCAGGGATGGAGCATGGTGTCAGAAACATCAACACAGGGAGCAGCAGGAGCCCTGGGTGAGGCTGCACCTCACTGCCCCTCACAGAGGCAGTATCTAGGGCTCTGGCTGGCATAAGGCCCCGCTCTGCTCTCTGGATCTCTTACCAGCCCACAGACAGGCATATGGCACCTCAGGCTCTCCAGGAACCATTTGCTGCAACCTGGTTGCCAATGGTCAGCAGCACCTGCATGCCCTGTGGTGCTGCAAACCCATGGCCTCACCAGCCATAGTCCTGCATTTCCTTGCAGAAAAGGCAGAGGGAGGTCAAGGGAGCAGATCCCTGTCCCTGACAGCAGTGTGTGCCACCAGTGTGTCCAGGCTGTGGCCAAGGCCGATGGTCACTCAGCACTGAACACAGATGAGGGTCTGCAGTGTAAAGCTGCACGTGTAAAGGATGGCAAGGGGAGGGACAGCTATTCCTCAGGCTGCAGTTAGAAAAGTGAAGGAATAAAGCTGATTAAAATGGTCTTGGGACAGGCACTGTCAGGCTGGCCAGCAGTCTTTCCCCTCTGAAGCCTGGCTTTGCACATGAGCTGTGCTACGTGTTTCAGAGAGGTGGCTTTACCACGCACCTTCAATAGCAGGCAGAGAGGGAGACATTTCTTATCAGTCTCTGCCAGGCTTTATAACTAAACCTGACAAGAAAGGATTAGCAGGCTTGCAGTTTTTCTGACAGCCCTGCACTCTTCTAGCTGCCTTTTTCATCCTCTGCATTAACCTTTAAAAAAAACAACCCAAAAAAAGCAAGTTGCTGGTTTTGCCTTAAGAACATTGGTAACAACAGCTTTCACTTGTCCAAGATGTGTTACAGATAACGTACTTCCTCTGTCTAATATGCACAAGCCCTCTTCAAATCACCTGGTGCAATCTGATCTGGCAATACAGAAGAGCAATCAGAGGAGGAGGAACTGGATGGGTTTCGTTAGAGCAGCCTCTATTCTGTAGACCTTTGGACGTCTCCACTCACTCTTCACGCCAAGATAAGTTACCCTAGGTTAGTTTTATTCAAAGACTCTTTTCACTGAAAGTCACCTTACACAAAACAAAAAGCACAGCAATCACCAGACATGTGCTCCCATGCACGACTGCATTAGTGCCAAGGCACAGGAGCAAACGTTAGATCCAGGAGCACAAAGGAAGCATGTTTATCACAGAGAGGAAAACTGAATAAACCCCACCAAATACTCTTCCTGGCTGCTGTTTCTGCACACCCCACTCTGCTGCAGACTCCCTAAAAACCCATCTTGCAGGCAAACGAGTGGCAAGGATTGCACATTTGCTTTTGGGGCAGGGATAGCACAAAATGTGGCTTGGAGTGCTGCAGGCAATTGATTCAGCACCACAGTGACGTCTTACTATGCTTCTCAGGTCACTGTGCTTTGGCACAGACAGGGCATCTGCTGAACAAAAACAGTCAGCCTTCCCCAGAGTTCTAGGGACACAAGGTGTGCTGTTTTTTGTGAAGCCAACATCCCTGATCCTTGCCTGGAAACGGGCCACCTAGAAGAGGAGGAAGGCAATGAATGGAGAAGAGGGCTTCTCTCTTCTCAGGACACTGTGCAGAGAGCCAGGAAGGTAAACAGGACCTTGCTTTTACAGGGGTCATTTTGGGGAACAGAGAAATAGACTCTGTCAAATATTTATTCTGTCTGAATGTGTCAGTTGGCTCCTATTGTATGCTGAGGTCACCCTGTACCATGCCAACAGCATACATGTGCCTTAAACACTGGGAAGGTCCTGACCTTGGCACTGCTGCATCTGTTTCACATTATTTCCAGGCTTGCAGTCTGCAGAATTATGAATCAGGCAGCATGGCCTGGGAGAAAGATGTGTCAGGCTTATCCCTCTCCCCAGAAAACACTGGCAAGAGTAGAGCAAAGCCCAGAGACCTGGAGCTCATCAAAGAAGAGGGACAATGACAAGCAAAAACCTTCAAAGATCTCCATTCCCTCCCCACTGGCATGACCCACATCACACTCAGACCTATGCACCTCTTGCACCTTCTGCTCATGGCCACCAGTAATAATGTAAATGACAGTTTTAAACAGGCAAGCCCAAAGGGAGAGATGCCAAGTGTGGCAGAGATGGAGCCGACACTCACAGCACAGAGGGGCTCTGCCTGCACTGCACCCCTACAGCAGACAGTCCTGCCGAGAAAAAGGGAGAGAAAGATGCTTCTTCCCCAGATTGCATGTCTCTGGCTGACTCATAACGGGAGGGAAAGGGACTGCACATTCAGCTGCAAGCCACGCTTCGTGGACTGCAATGCCCCAGCTGAATCAGACAGGCCAGAGAAAGGGGAATCCCATCCAGAAATAGTTTGGGTTGTGCCTGGGAAAGCCCTGTGCACAGAGGAACAAGAGCTGTGCTCCCTGGGACAAGCACGTCTGTGCTGCTGCACTGAGTGTGGCTCCTGCTTGGATGGCAGCAAGGGAAGGGCTGGTGCAGCACCCAGAGCCATGCACAGCCTTGCTCTCCTGGCGAGGCTGCTCTGGGCTGCAAAGTCTCTCTTCATAATCCCTTCATCTTTTTAAAAAGCAGAGAAATCCTCACTTAAGAGCCACGAACTGCTGACGAGTCTGCTTAATGCCAGCCAAAGACCTTCCACTGGTTTGTAATCGTATTGTTTAAACTGCAGCCCTTCTCCCTAGCCTGAATTTCTCTAACTCTGGCTTCCAGCCAGGAGATCTCTCTGCCTTTCTCTGGTAAATTTGAATCCCGTCAGACAACCAGAAACCTCTTTCCTTTTTAGGTACTTGTAAACTATGAATGAATCACCTTTCAACCTTCTCCAGCAGTAAACTGAAGTAGCTCGAGACCCAAGCAGCATGCTGACTGTGAATACTGGAGTATGTCAAAGTTTTACATTTGGGTTCATTTTTAGCTCCAACATCAACCCATTTCCTATCTTTGTCCAAATCACAGAGCTGCAGCTCAGCCAGCCACGAGCTTGGTTCAAACAGACATGAGGATTTTAAAAGTGCCTCCCTCTTCCTTCAATGCTCTGAACATTTTGGGTAATTTTCATCTCTTCTGTTTGGTACTTTTTGAAACACATTAGGAAAACAAATCCACCAGATTCATATCTATATCCAGATAACATACCATCCCTGGCAAACAGTCTCAGATGGATCCCAAGCAGGGTCCAGGTTCAATTTCACAGGATCACAGAATCTTCAGCAGCTCCTGGCTTCCCACCTGTCTTCGCACAGGTTTCTCATGCATGGTCAGGACAGCTTTTGTCAGAACCAAAATGCTGAACCAGGGCCACCCAAGTCACCCTGTCATAGGCTGAGCTGAAGCTGCTGCCCCAGCTCCTCACCATCTGAGCTCCCAGCCCTGGCCTGGCAGCTCGTGGCCTCCCCAAGAGCCGGTTCAGCAGTGCCTGCTGCTCATGGAAGCAGGGAGGAGGCTTTTGGCTGCACTTGCCAGATCAAGGCTACAGGCACCTTCAGGCAATCGTTTAAGTCACCTTGCAATCCTGTCAACCCCTCCTCTATCTGAACTCGAGTCTCCTCTCTGTGAAGAGCCACCAGCCTTCAGTGTGAGGCAGAAAAGGCAGCCACGCTCCAGGTATTTTTTCTAATAGAGCCATGTCGAGACTATGCCATGCAGCAGAAAGGAAGGTTTGCTACTTCTAGAGCTGAGACCAACAATAAATAGAGGTTTTCCACAGGCTTTTTCTCACTCCAAGGTCAGATGAAATACCAACAAGCGTTAGATCCCAGTCACACTGGTTGTGTAAGCCATAAGAATTAACCCTAGAACATTCCAGGGCTGGGATCAACAAAGGCACACAATTTCCTAACCTGCTTCAAGAGCCATGCTTCACTAAGAGGCCCTTGCAAGAGAGATTTGACCTCTGACAGCAGTCCTGGCATCTACTGCCATGTTCCCACCTTCTCATGGAGAGGGGAGGGTTACAAATGTCTAAGAAATTGAGCTCTAAGTTACACTGAATGAGTTGTCTGAGCATCCACCATAAAAGGACTTGGATGCACACACGGCTTCAATTAATTCACTTCTGATTACATTTGATATTACACTGAAGTACCTTGATGATAACAACACCTCTTTTACTTTTGGTACCTGGAGTATGCCTGAAAGCACCTTAGAGCCTCAACTCAAAACATCATTAATCATAAACGGGCAGAGTGCCCAAACAGCGTCCAACAACGGAGCAGGAACAAAACCACATCCCACCCACAAAGCACCCTACATAAACAACCCCTCGGCAGCACGAAGCAGAGGCAAGTCATCCCAGGAAAGGTGCTCAGGGAACTCCAACAGCCACATAACGAGCCACAAACACTGCTTCAGGAGCTGAAGGAGATCCTTCAGATCCCTCTGACAATCTACAGACATATCTGGGCACCCCAGGCACCAGACATGTAGACTAGATGCAACTTCCCATCCCCGCCTTCTCCTGAGGCTGTGGTGCCCAGGCTGAGGCTCTCTGTGCTGCCTGGATTTACCTGTGCAGATGCTGCAAAGACACAGGCTTCATCAAGGGCTGATAACTCAAAGCTCTTCAAGCACAGGGAAGATGTACTCTGTGCCCAGCATGTCCTGTGCTGCTGTGCCCCTCCTTCCCACAAAGGCACATCTTTGTGCTCCTGAATGAGGTCCCACTCTGACAACTGGGGACATCAGGTATGACAAAGTAGGAGCCATTTCTCAGGGTTCTAGGGGGTCTGCTGGGGATATCCACCTCAGCTGACTCACAGATAACAGTGATGTGGAAAGGATCCTGATGACTGGAAGTGTGCAGGTGTTGAAAAGACTGAGCAGCTGCAGACCTGTGTCTGGAATGAAGTTTGGAAGCCTTCCTGGAGCCAGAACTGCATTATTCTGCCCTATATATCCCACAGCATCCCCATCATACAAGATCTTTTCCCTTCACTAGGTTCCTGTGGCCCTCTATCTCAGGGAGAAGAAATCACTACACTGCCAATCCACAGCATTGTATATATTTAAGACTTCGAGTTACACCAACCGAGTCTTTCCATGGCTGTTCTCATCCGCTGAAGAAAATTGGCTAGAAAGTCAAAAGCAGGCTTGGGTTGGCTCTCTAGAGGATCCCTCTGTCAGCTCAAACCACAGGGAAAGGTGACACAAAGGCAGTAAATTCTTTCTCTTCTTACAAATACTATCTCCACTTATGTAAAAGAGCAACTGATAAATTCCCACTCCTCTGTCTTTCTCTTTTCCACACTCAATATTTAGTCATTCTTCTCTGTAGTGAAAGTTTTGAAATCGGTGTATGATTTGATTCACAGCCCTGGGCTGACATCTCAGCTCCACTGAAATCCCTCAGCACTTTGGCTGCTGGGCAGGGATGTCTTCCCAAGAGCCAGGCTGCTCTCTCGAATGGCTGAGACAGCTTGGGTAATGCTTCTGTCACAGATGGGTCATAAGTGCTGCAGGTGCCCAGGGCTACTCAAACATCCACCTACACAGCACAACACCTATGTGTAATTCACACACAAATCTCTGATACTCAAAGCCAGGCTGAAGTGCTTGGGTTTGCCAAACCTAGTACTCTATGAACACTAGCTGGTTTGCAAACAATGTAATTGGAGTAGAATTGCTATTGTGTTTGTTTGTTTTGAATATTTTTGGCCAGGAAGTTGTCCTGGAGGTATAGTTGAACATAAGTGGTCTGGTGGAAAAATGTCATTCATTCTGTTCCTATTAAAACCAGAAACAATAGCCACACAAAGACAGCAGCGACAATTCCTGCTCTTCATGCCTGCAACAATGTGTTTTCAACCCTAAAGGCAACATCTTGTTTGTACCCAATTGATTCTGGGATCATATTTTATACAATCAAATGTATCTTTGAACAAAGATATGTTTTATGAACTGCTCAATTTCCAGATGACCTTGGAAGCAGCAATTCATAAAATATAACCTTATCTCTATCTCCACAATCAGCTAGAAAAATGGCCCACCCGTGCTCTCTGGCCTGCCAGCCAGGGCCCGGCCAGCAAAACAAGCTGCCCACAGCATCCAAAACTTTAAAATATATTAATTGTCCCAGCCAGTGAACACGAAGCTGAAATTATTTGCCCTAGTACCCTGGTAAAGACCTGGGTGGCATCCCTCATCTTTCAGTCACCAAAGGAAAGTGCAACCCTCACCCCAGGAGACAAAGCAGTCTAAGCAAAAAAGAAAACACCCTTGTTTTACTAAATGTTTATGATGAAATCTGTACATGGAACCGTACATAGAACCCTTACAGTCATGGCAAAGCTAAAAAACTGTGTTTCAGTTCCCAGGGAAAGACTTGCTGATGTAAAATGGCCATTGGTGAAATATCATCAGCTCTAGAAAGGGATGAAAAGCACCAATTTGGTGGTTTACAGCTCTACCAGACAGTGCTTCTCTAAAATAGGGGAGAGGCAGAGGAGAGCTCAATTACAGAGGAGGTGAAATTCTCTTAGCATAGACTGGCTGCTCTTCCTGGGCCCTCCCAGGGACAAGGGGACAGAGACACATCATTGGGGACCAGAAGAAGCAGCACAGGTAACTGACAAGCAGGAGCTGCTGCACGGCTGTGGGTACAGAACAGCCCCAACATCACCCACCTCGAGCCCTTCAGACAGAGCAGCAAGAAGGGCCATTGGGAACAGAGAAATGCAACTGGGTGTCACTGAGAGGGTGACGAAGGGTGACCAAGTAAACCTGCCCATTGCCCATCAAAGTTCGGTGTGAAAACTAAGGACCAGGGATACAATCTTAGCTTTAGACAGCATAGCACTTCTGGGCATCTCTTTCCTCCTCTTTCAATATATTAAACAGAATGAGGACTTCAGAGGTGTTAAATGACTGGGATGTGAGGCCTGAGGTGAGCAAGAGCATACACACAGAGCACTATCTACAGCATCTCACTGCAGAGGGTCTGCCCAAACCCAGCCCAAGTCAACATGGTCCCAGTGCAGAACCCATATCCCTCCCTGCCCCAACAAGCTTGTCGGTGAGACTCCCTTTTAACAAGTGCTTTTAAACATCTGAAACATTGGCAAGGAGGGATAAAAACCAAACAAACCAGCAAAATGTGGGATTGATTATGGAGATGTGAATTGAGGGCAGGCAGAGGTCAAGTGAAGGGCAGACGTGGCAGCTCAGCTTGCCACATTTCCTGACATTTCACCTCAAACACAGCCAGGTGGGAAGAGCACACAGAGGAGGATTCGAAGGTGAAAGCACCTCCATGTCCGGGCAAACAAACCCCATGAGCAGTGTCTAGCATTGGAGTGGGGGGGGATATGTAACTTTTAACCTATGAATCAATATTTGCCAGCATTCCGTGACAAGACAACCACTTGCAGCCTTAATTACAGCATTTAGTTCTGTTTTTATGTCCCCTGTCTCTGCTTAACTTTGAAATTCACCATTGTCTCGGGTAGGCTTCTGACAAATGCACCAGAGGGTATTTCCAAAACAGAAAGCCCTGTTTTTATCAGGATCTCCCCACAAGACACTCTGGGGCTCACTTTAAAGACTTGTTTGTTCTCTGTGATGTTATATTAGAAAGATTAAAAGTTTCTTCTGCCAGCACAAGAAACGCTTTAAAGCGCCGGTACCAAAAGAACCTCAGACCAAGACCGCAGGTCTGGTTTTCATCCAAACACAGCGAAAAGGAACAAAAATAAAGATCATCCCTGAGACCGCTTCTTCAAAGCAGCCAGATACGTCTGTCTCAAAGCCCACCAAGGGTGGATAGAATTACGGTCCCACACTACAACAACTCTCCCCAGGCTCAGGACGCTGCCAGGCCGAGGCCCAGCGTCGGGCGGAGTCCCTGCTCTGCCACACACCGACCTCTGCCCTGAGAGCCAGCGGGTCCCTGCGCACGGGACGACACGATCGCAGAGAGGGGCCGTCTGTGCCCTGTGCCGGCAGTGGCCGGGCCCCACAGCCACCGGGCCCTGTGGAGATGGAGCCAGGGCCAGCTGTAATTTGTGCCCGGGACTCTGGGCACTGCCCAGTGGAGACACTAACACAGCGTGTCTCCTGCCTTGTCCAGAGCGCGGCTTCCCAGCATTGTTCTGAGCAGCTCCGGACCCCCACTGAAGAGCAGCGATGGGTGGCTCACACTGAAATGTCCCCCAACCAGGCTGATTTATCGCTGCCAGGGAGTCTCAAGGATGTCAGCTCTTCCTGATTAATTTTTTTATCCTTATTTTCCCCTCGTTTTATATTTGAATGCTGCTTATTGCGATATTCTTCAGAGCTATTCTCTGGAAAGCCATGCTGGCTAATTTTTGGCTTGTAAATTGCTCATGAGCAGTGTGCGACTGGTGCTAGAAAAAAATAATCAAAAAAACCCAGCAACTCGGGCTCATTTTGGTTGGATAAAGAGATTTTGTGGCCTACATCAATTCTAGTCCCTGACAGCAGTGACAGAGCTCTCATTACCACAAACATACAGTTGCAATTTTAAAATTTGCTTCCTCTGACTCTTCTTTAAATTACAATCAACAGTTTCTGCATCCACAAATGCCTCTGGCAGAAGGATCACTTTATAGAATGGGCGGTGAGGAAGGAGGAACATAAAGCAAATGTGAGGTTTTGATAGGAGCAAATCCTTGCTGGTTGCCCAGCTGCTCCATCGAAGGACTTGGGGAAAAGTGGCAAAGGAAAGTGTGACACAGTTTTCAAGGAGACACTGTAGAATGCAAGCAACCCAAAATAAATGCATAAATAAAGAATGCAGTAGCAAAACGTGGATGGAGACAGGACAAAAGGCAACACAGTGTCAACCCAAGCAGAAGGACTATTCCGAGTTCGGTGTGAACAGGGGTTATTAGGACCTGCTTTAGGCCGAGCTGCAGATCATCACAAGGTGGGAACTTCCACCAAAGTGGCCAGCAGATCCTGCACAACACAAACAGCTTAAGGTGAAAAGCAGAGCTCTGAACAAAACATGGTGGTTGAGCAAAAAGCTATTAATAGTGCTGGGTTTTATCCCAGAAACGTTGCGTAAAGTGGGACAAGTCATATCCCTTCTCTGTGCTTCCATTTCCTCCCTCAAAGATCCCACTTAATATATTTGGGGCAGGGACTGTCTCTTGTTATGACTCTGAGCTGCGAATAGCACAAGGGGAACAATGCTGCAGTTAGGACCTCTGGATGCCACCACAAGTGCCAGTTTCAAGCAGCAGTGACAACAAGCGGAAGGAGTTTGGGATCCAAGGAAGACCTGAGAAAAGACAGAGCATGGCATGTCTCATACATCTTGTGTTACGAGCATGGATGGTTCTCATCTCCACACAAGAGTGACAGTGAAAAGCAAGGAAGCAGTTGAGCTAGACAAGAGAGAAGGCATCTCTCTGCCCAGAGTCTCCAGCTTCAGCAAAATTCCCCCAGAGCTGCACCTTCACTTCTGCACTCTCTCTGCCTCCCCCCTTCACCATCTCCCCAAACCATCCTGGAACAGCTCTGTGCAGAGGAACACAACCACTCAGAAACACAGCAACGAGATGTTAAGGAGTCTGAGACACAGTATGAAAAACCTGATGGAAAAAGGAGGATCTCCTCTGCTGGGGAACATTTTTGTAGGAGACAGTCTAAATACCCTGTACACTTGAGGGGTAAACACATAGAAGGGGCGGTGGTGCTAAGGGGCTGCCCTGAAGAGAGGGAATAGACCTTCACCATCTTCAGCATCGACAGAACCAACATGGAAGACCCCAAAGACAGGGTTCAGGGGATAAGGAATAACAGGATTACAGGAATAAGCTTGGAAGAACCATTCAGAAGTTGAGCAGACCACATCCCTGCCCCGAGGTGGGATCAGCTCTGCAACTCACCAGGATCCAGACACGTAAACAACCTTGCACTACACACAGGGTGCCCCAAGACTTGGCTGACCTCAAGGGCGTATCCAATCCCAACCTCCCCACTTCTCCAACACGAACAGTAGATCTCCTCTGTGAAAAGGGAAGGAAGGCTGTCAGAACACGGGCATATCAGTTAGCAGGTGACAAGGAACTCAGCCACATTATCAACCACTAAGACCTGGGAGGCGCATCTGGTCCCTAGATGCAAGACCTATCCTCAAAGATGAGGCCCACCACTCCCGTCTTCTTCCATTCCCTTACACCACTTCTTCTTTCTGTTTTCTTCTGCTTGCCCAGGCCAGCTGCCACCAACCACAAATAACCAACAATCACTCATCTTTGTCCCTCCTGTCTCAATTCACCTTGGCTGTTGAGTCTGTGGGCTTTGAGTTTTTTCCTTTCCTTTGCAGAACCAATGATCTTGAAAATCTTGAACATCCCTCTTCATTCCCAGCCTTGTGCTCCTTTAATTTCTGGAGATGCTGACCACCTCCCAGCCTCGTCTTCATGACACCAAGTGAGCCTGAATCAATCATCCTCTTAGACAGGTAACTTGAGTATTGGCGCTGCTTACATTATTTCCTGCCAGTCTGGGGTGGTGCATCAGAAGCTTCAGGGTCACACACAGCTGGGGAATACTCCAGTGCTGCTTACTGGCTGTGCTGCTCTCCAGCCATACTCTCCCCCTGGCTGCAGGATGCAGAAGCTGAACTTCCGCTTGTACTCACACTCTGTGAAAGGCAACTCCTCCTCACCCTCATGCAGCACCACTTTCTCTACATCACAGCCAAGACTAAAACACCAAGAGAAAAAAGCCCTCCTGCTCACCTAGATGCTGCTGTGCATAGTTACAGGACCTCTGGCACTCATTCAGAGGAAGGATCCATCCCAGATCCATTTTTATGATGCTGCCTCTGAGCAAGCACCCATGCCAGTGGTTACCTGAGTCTCAACTCAAAGCCAGTGGATCACAAAGACAGGACATCCCAGGCGAGCACACTACCCTACTATGCTTTTCATCCCACTTTTCAACTCACACCCCTCCCTTTGTAACTTGGTGGTAAATAGATATCTGGTCCAAAGAGCAGGTAATTAACTGGGAGCGCCTTCGTGAACAAAAAGCTAAGTGAACACCTCAGACAGGCTCACATGTCAGCCTTACCACATGAAGGATATTCTGAAAAACCTTCCCAGGCAGCTAAAGACAAACAGTTTTGGCTTCCCAGGTGCACTGGCAGACGCCTTAACTGTGGCAGGAGCCCCAGGGACACAGGGCAGAGGTGAAGGATGTGCTCCTCACTGTGCAGGGCAGCAACTGGCACGGCTTGAGCTCCAGCACTGTGCTCTCCTTCGCTCCCCTGACAGTGTGACACACTGCTGCTGATCCTAGCCCATTGTTTGTGGTCCTCCCCACCCAGTTTTCAGCCCATGTGATGCTCTCCTGTCCCTACCAACTGGAATTAATTTGGGGTGCTAGGGCTCTATCAAGAGACTTAACTACAATCTAAGTGCTGGTAGAAGTATAACCTGCTTTCATACAGATATTTTGGCCTTTTATCAGGTACTTAAACAAGTGAGCCATCACATTTTTTTGGGGCAGCTGGCTTGTGACTCCTGGCTCCCTCAAAGATTCTCAGAGCAGTAAGATAAATGAGAGAGATATCTGGTGAGCGAGGACTGATCCCCATCAGCATAAACCTTACTCCCACAGAATCCCCCTCTGCCTCTAACATGTTATGTAAAGCTAATGCTGCTAAAACATTTAGCTGACCTCAGGTCAGGAGAAGATGGCTTTTGAAAGACTTCCAGTAGTTCATTTGCAGTAAGTGGCTGAGGAATAAATCATTTCAGCCCTGATGAGTCCTCACACAGCCAACTCTGTTAGCAGGGCAATTCCAGCAGCCAAGAACAGGGGAAGTGATGTGTGGAGACTCGTGACAGGCACAGAAAGCAGCCAGAAAGAGACCACCAGTCTGCAGATAGGCTGCCATGTTGGGTCAGACCACAGCTCCTTGCTACACAGGGACCCTCCACTCCCTGGCAGTAAGCATCACTTCTGTCTTCTGCATTCTCTCAAGGACAGACCTTTTTTCCTGCCCTGATGCCAAGAGGCTCATAACTCCCTCCTGCATTTTTACCCTAGTTAATTCAGCTGACTGCATGCCTGTGCTTCATGTAAATGTCTCTGCATTCCTGCCAGTCCTGCTACACTCTTGCCTTCAGTGACAGCTTCCAGGGGGTACTAATGTACCAAGCAGAAACCAGCTGGGAGCAGTTAGGAACATCTGGATTTCCACCTTTGGCCTCAGCAGAGACATAGAATACTCAATTTGGTGACTTTCTGTACTCTCACAGTGTCCCTTCTCCACTCAGAGACCTCAGGGGTTTTATCCTCTGGGGTGCAAGCTGTTTCCAGGGTCCCTTCCTCCCTCACACACCATCCTTGCAAGAGACACAGTAATGCCTCAGATGGAAAGCACCACCAGCCCTGCACTGGTGGGACAGAGGGCATGGGACCCCCTGCTCAACACCAGGCACTGGTCTGGGGACCACCACCCCTCCTCAGGCCTCAGCACAGACTGTCCATGGGCCACAGCCAGCTCCCCTCAGGACCATTTCCCCAGCACCTCAGGCCTAGCATGATGGGGCCAAGGCAGTGCTGGATGGGTGGATTTGATGAGAAGGCTTCAGGAAGCTTCATGCTGTGGCAAGTGAGGGCCACAGGTGACAGCCAGGCTGGCCAGTCCCATACCTCTGTGAGGATCACATTTGTGATTTACAAAGTCAAATACCATCCCCACACACAAGCCCCGTGGCTACCTACTGAGCAACCCTGCCAGCTCACGTGGACTGTAAGAGCAGCACGGGAGGGCTGCTGACTCAGGGTAATTCACTAAGGTGAGTCCCAAGCTGCTCTGACAGGTTTGGACTCGAGCAGCTAACCCAAGCCCAAACCTGAGACTGTCTACGTAGGTTGGTCTGCTCAGAGTGGCTTCTCCAGAAGGTACCAAGAACCACCAAGGGTTTCCTCTGAAGCAGTCTGCCTTTTTGGAGTATACAGGGAGCCCCAGGACACCAGCCTCCTCCACAGAGATCAGAGCCTGCACCCAGAGCCCAAGGCCAGCACAGGGCTGCCACAAGAGCCATCAGCCCTGCAGGTCCAGTGCAGCTCTTCAGCCAAGTGCAGTCAGCAGCACGGCAAGAACACCAGCCTTTTCTGCAAAACATAAGGGCTTATGGCAGGAATTTGGTTCAGAATAGTTCTTTGCCTTTAAATTCACACCCTAGGCCAAGCGTGTTTTGCAAGAGCCTCCCTGTGCAGACAAGCCCTGAGGCCTTGATGCAGAAAAAAGCTGCTGCTGGGCAAAGCACCCAGGCCATGCAGAGGCCAGGGCCCCAGCGTGGCAGCAAGGTGGCTGCTGAGCCTGCACATGGCAGATGAGCTCGGGAACATGTGGCCCCCCGTCAGCAGGAGAAAGCAGCAGATATGTGCAGGAGACACTCACTACCTCTTCCAACCTGCAAAATGGCCACAAACAGGAGAAGGGAAAAGGAGAAGAGGACAGACAGACAGACACCACACACTCGGCTCAGCTCACTTGGAAATCATGAATTGGGCCCTCTTCCTCTCAAAAGCAGTGATATTGGATTAAGTGTACCCAGGTATCCATCTGAAGATGTGTTTGAGGCTTGTTGCTATACCTATGATACCGTGGTGTTTAGGCCCCAGAAAGGACACACTGTCTTTGTCCTGCAATGACGAAGGATGAGGGAAATTGGAGATTCCCAGAAATAAGGCAAGTACAACACCTGAGGCTTTACAGGAAATACCAGATTATCACAGGTCTGGCAATAAAACCAAAACTGCTATCGGTGCTTCAGATTAGCATTGCTTCTTCCTTTCCTAAGTCCCCCAAAATGAACAAGACACCTACCTAACCTGGTAAGGAATCCAGCGCTATGACTCACACCATCTCTCTCAAACACTGACTCAAAACGTTACCAACACAAAACGTTACAACACATGAAATGAGCAATGGCCCTGCTAACACGAGGCTTGTTCTTAAAATTGCATGGCCTGCCCACATTTTCTAAATATAGAAGAGGCAAGGAAACCTCTCCAGAAGCACTAATAACTCAACCAACCAAACACATGCTATGTGAACTGAGGTAGGTTTTGAAAGCTGTTATCAACACATATCTATGATATCCATTGCACAGCCTTTCTTTGACACTCCTGCTGTCTTCTTCTGCCCCTCAGCAGCAGCAGGTAAGCTCCTTCTGACCACAGAAAAGAGCAATTCTCTGAAAAGCATCTTAGGAAAGTCCTAAGCAACAACAGCAGCATTGCAGCTGCTTGTCTGCAGATGATTCAGCAGGGCAGCCTTACACCTGGGAATTTGACAGTAGAAGAACTAGAAGTATTACTGGAAAAAATTAAAGCCTGGGAGGCATGTGGAAGCTGAGGCCACTGGCCCTGGGAAGGGTCTGCAGCACCTCTGCTCTCATCAGCAGGACAGACCAACATCCATGAGCCTGCCTTGAAGCACGGACTGTAACCAGTACGTAAGGGGTAGGTGCTGGGGCCACAGCCCCAAATTGTGGTGTGCCTTTGCTGGGGCTTCCCCAATGCTGGTACCCAAGCACACGACAGCAAAGGTCACTCAGGGCATCTTCATGCACAAAAATCCTCTCCTGACTGCAGGGCAGACATCACCCTGGCCACACAAGGATTGTTTACCCATGGCAGCCTTTTTCACTTGACAGCTCTTCTTTGGTTCAAGTTGTGGATGAGGAGATGGCCAGTCAGTATCTCAGCCTTGTTAAGGATTGCTACGAGCCACTGCTGAGGCACAGGCCAGGCACTGCCTTTCACCTCCTTCTCCTACAGGAAACAACTGCTCATTCCACCATCACCCACCACCATTCCTCGAGATTTTTACCATTTTCTTCTCCCAACTACCAGCTTTACTTGCCCAGATATCTGGAAATCCACTCCTGGAGTACACCTACCAACATTTCTTCAAAGGGTATCCAAACCAAGACACCCAGACATCCCCTTCACATAGATGTGTCCACTTCAGACATCAGAAAGGTTTTCTTATTTCTGGTCTCACTAGGACAAGGCTCAGAGTGGGCAGTGGGAAGGTCACCCAGAAATGGGTAATTTGTGCTGCTTCTCACCTTCCCAAGGGTGAGGGAGCCCTGGCCCAGGCTGCCCAGGGAGGGTGTCGAGGCTCCTCAGGAGGTTTCAAAAACCCGCCTGGATGCATTCCTGTGCCCCCTGAGCAAGGGGAACCTACTTTAGCAGGGGCTGGAGGGGCCCTTCCAGTCTCTACCATGCTGGGATTCTGCGACCTTCCTGAGATGACCTTTTCAGGGGAAAAGGTTCAGATTCTGGACAACTATTCACATGTAGAAGGACTAAGAGAGGAAATCCAGGATTGAGTGGGACATGTATTGAGCAGAGAAGCAGCATGGACACTGTTATACACACACTGCCTCTGGTACTGAGTCATCACTTCATGTAAAATTCCGGATAATTTCCTGTTTAGGCCAAATCTCTTGTTCAGGATCACGTAACTGGCATCTCTGCACTGTTAGGACCTCTTCTGCCATGCAAGTTTTAGCTGTGTTTGTTACCCAGCAGCTAGCCAGAGAGTTTATTTTAGCATCCATTAAATGCTCCTCTCATGCAGACTCTCGGCACACATACAGAAACCTAATCTCATTTATTGACAAATAAAATAACGCTTCCATGCCAAAGAGAAGTTAATCACATTCCTTGTCCCTGCCCCTCAGGCAGAAGCCTGAATGAGCAGCTGAAACACGCAGGGTCCTTGGAAGGGGAACAAACTGCGTCTTGGGCAGCGAGGGCCAGGCAGAGCCCGAGCCTTGGCCAGGCAGCCTGCCCAGCTCCAGTACCTCAGCCCACAGATCCACCACCCCTGAGCAAGACTTTCTGCATCTGAATTGCTTTAACATCTCAGTCATTTTCAGGCAACCATGATCCACAGCACAAGATCTGGAAGCTGCTGTATCCGCCAGCACCTGCACCACGGGGCAGACGCAGCAGCACAGCCTGGCTCTGTAGGGCTGAGAAAGCCCTGCCTGATGTCTACCCTGTGTTCCACAAGCAGTAACCACTGGAGTGTCCCACAAATCTATTCCTCCATCAGTATTTGTCTTGCTTGCAAAACCTGCCATGAAAGTCAGGCAGGTGATTTGTGCTGCTGAGGCTTCTCTCCTGCAGAGAGCAGCACATTAGCGTGGGCATAGCTGAGGCTGGTTATCCTTGTCCTGCAGAGCAACTCTGCTAGCAAATGAAAGATCCTCCCTCCCTCTGCCCAGCCCAAACTCAGCATTCCTCTCTGCCAGCCCTGATCCAATCAATAGCTTGAAAATGGGCACAGGGGACAGGTAGCTGAACACCTCTGCACTGCAGGCAAGGGGGACATGGCAAAGTTCAAGGGAGCAGACAGAGTCTTTGCCTGGCTCCATGGCCAGTTTGCTCCCAAGAGCATCATCAGCCAGTTCCCTGCTGGGACCTGAGCTCATTTGCTGATTTGACTTCTCAGATCACAAAGGAGACAACTATCAGTAATCTGGCCAACACCAGGTGCTCTGAGAAGACTCCACAAACTCAAACTTGCAGACCAAGACCAGTTTGCCCCCAGAGCAAGGAGGCTCCTGGTTCCTGATGTGCTCCCAAAGTGCCATGGACTTCAAAGTGGGTTAAAAAAAATTCATGAGAGCACAAACATATGTACACATGCACATATACACAGCTTCAGAGTTGGAATGAAGTCCCAGCCTTCGAACCAAAAAGCTGTTGAAAGTGAGGGGGTCAGATGCTCAGCTGGTACATATCACACACACCAACAAAGCCAGAGGAGATAGGTCACAGAAACAGCTGCTGAGAACTTGGCTGATGGATTTTCACCCAATTTTACCCTCAAAGTAACCAAATGTGCAAATTCTGACACCATGAAGAGGTTTCTCTGAAGGGCTTCCAGGCATCAGTCAGTGATGTAGGAAATCTGCTCCTCATTTTTGGGGTGTTTTGTTTTTTTAAAGCACCTGACTTCACTGTAGTTTTAAGGTAAATTAAAGTTTTGCTGCTTCCCTCAGGACCACTTTTCATGTCCACCTCACACATTTGTAGCTGTCTTTTTCTGATGTCTGTTTTCCTTCTGCATCCTGAGCCTCAGACGTGGAAATCAAGTGCAGTTCAGTTCCCCTCCCCATCTGCACCAGGCAGGAAAACTCGAGAAAAAAAAGGCTTCTGACTTCTACATGTAGTCAAAAAATGCGAGAGGACAGTAAGGATGAGCCAAGCTGTAGAAGAACTCCAGGATCATCAGACTCCTCAGAAGTAGGATCATCACCACTACTGTGTGGAGACAGCCTTGAATTGCTTATTGCTCTTCTCTGCATAGAAGCTCTCTCTCATCTTGAGGAGCTCCTACCTTCCAGGTGATCCTTTACAAGGGCTGAGTCTGCCAAGCCTAATTACTGGAGTTACTAATTATCTAAATGTTTAACTTTTACCATCATTACTTGTATTTGCTGTTACAATTTGTAACAGCTCAGAAGCAGCAAGAAACACCTCCCTTGTCAGAGAGAGAGTCCCAGGTCCCACCGGCTCAAAACACAGCTTTGTGTCTGCAGCCCAGCCCAGGGCTGGGGCTGTCTCCTGGCCAGGAGGCCACACACCTTGTGCTGCTCTGGATGCTCTCATGGGACGTCTGGAACCTGCAGTTTTGCCCTGGCCAGGTCCTCATGGGCCCCATGAGAGCTCCTCTCAGGTAGAGTCACATTTCCCAGCCACGCGACTCTCACTGTCCTGCCCGAGACAGGTCAGAGCCCAGGCCATGTGAGCCTCAGCCCTGACCAGACCTTCGTGCCCCCAGGCTGCTGCCACTGCCAGCACATCCTGGAGCTGTGAAGGTGACCAGGCACCAGGACAGCATCTGCTGGCAGCAACCAAGGCCAGCAGTTTGACACAGCACCCAGTAAACTCTGGGGTGAACCAGGAGTGATGGGTGGCTCTCATCCAGCTTTCTCACCACCCTCCAGCCTCATCCTCCGGGACATGAGATGCACTTTCCCAAAGGAAAGCTCCAGGTTCTCATGGCCTGATGGCCTCTGCTCTGCACACGGTCTCCAGCACAGAGCAGACAAACAGCCTTAGCTGGGACTTCACAGCCAAAAGGTAATGGCCTAGATTTACAGTCCTACTCATGAGCTGCAAGCTCAGCTGCTCTTGAGCTGAGTTCTTCAGCTTCTCTTCAAGAGACACTTTTTTTTCCTTATGGAGCTCTTTTCCCAGAGGAAGACAAGCCCATCCAAGTCAGAGCCAGGCATGACCCACAGCTCTGCTCACTGCTTATTGCAAGAGCATGGCTACACAGCTCTGCAGGTGGAGCCCATCACATCAACAAAGGCAGAAGAATGAGTCAAGGACATGACCTCAAAGGTCTGCAGCCAGGCTGTGCTCAGCCCCTCTCCAGATGTTCCTTCTCTTGTCAGAGACTGCCTTTCCCAGGTTACTTACCTCCAAAGGCGATGGACAATGGGACACCCAGTGCTCTGACTCATCAGCTGTAGGATCCACGATGGAATTACTTACAATTGTTCTACCTTGCTCCACCTTGCCCCTCTGCCAGGAGTTCCTAGTCCCCTAGTCTGCCTGAATGGAGAAATGGGTTACTCCTCAACTCTGCTGGGCCTCTCTCCTATACCTTCTGTTTGCGTTAACACCTGAGGCCACAAGCCACAGACAGTGGAGGGAGAGAGCTGCACACTCACTTAATTTATCACTCTCCTCCTGTAGAGCTAGTGAGCTCTAGCAAAGAGACCAGATTGCAGCTGGGACAGATAACTCCTTCCTCTTACCTCAGCATGAATCCCTGGTGCCTGTGGGTCAGACTCCCTCTGCTCCCAACACTCAGCAGGTTACCACATGGCCGTGGCAACAGCAGCCCATTAGTTCAGCCAGTGGAAACAAGCTAGTGAAAACGTGCATGTGGACAGATGCTGGAGCACAGCTGACAGCTGGTACCCTGTGTCTGGGTGTTTATAGACAATAAAACTGCTACTGTAGGATATCATATCTTCCTGTAAACAAACTTTTCTGGCTAGTGTTTCCACAAGCTCCTTAGAGCTGGAGTCTTTCCTATAAACATGAGGCTAAGAGCAAGTCAAGAGCGTGCTCCCCCTGCAACGTGGCTGTGGCTCACGCAGAGGCACCTCAGCCAGCAGGGAAGCAGCTCTTTTGGTTGTGCTCCTGTTGAGGATCCCCAATGGCATAAGCTTCCAGCACAGAGCCCATACCCAGCATCTGCCAGGGCCTGCCACAGCCTTCACTGAACTCCGTGCCACAGCAGCAGCACTCTGCAGCTCCACAGGCCAGCAGACCTGGCTAACACACACCTGCTTCTGCTGCAGTCTCACCTCTGCCTCAGCCCAGCAGCAGTTTCCTCCTCAAGACCTTTGGAGTTCCAATTGCAGTACCCTTCTGAACCAGATCCTGGCTCACCTGGGAACTAAGGTCAAGCAGGTTCCTACTGAAACACCAGAGACTCTCTGCAGAGACTCTTCACCTGCTCTGAGTACTTTTTCAGCAGCAGCACTTGCCACGGGCACTTCAAGCAAAAGGCAGGATGCCCATTGTGTTCCCAGCCTCACCAGCACTGACAAACACCACAAACCTCAAGCACACGCAATGTTTTCCTCATCAAGTAAGAAATGAGAGAGAATGCCTGGAATTGCTGAGGAATTTAACCAACCAAATGCTTCACATTTCTCCAGTCCTTTCTCCTTGAGTGACCTCAGATGAAACACTGACCATTCCCAGCCCTGTACCCCTTCCCTTTCCAGTGTGCCCCTCACCTACCCCGCTACCCAGGCTTCCTCCTGCCTATCTGCCCGTGAGGCTGGTGCACTGTTTGCCTAATCCACAGCTCTGCCCTTCACTTGCACTGTTCTGCCCTTCGCTTGCACTGTTCTGCCTTGAGCATCAGCATTGGCACCAATCCATTAGTCTCACTTCTCAAAAGTCTACCCCAAAGCTTGCAGAGTGTGAAAGGGCAGCTTCTTTCACTCTGTTGTGCCTCAATGTCAAGTCTTTGATTGCCCCAAGCCACCCACTGTCTGTTGAAGTTACCATCTTCTCCTCTAGCCAGGAAGTTTTCCTCCAGACCCGAACTTTGCCAGCACCACAGGAGCATTAAGCACTTATTTACCGGTCTGTTGCTACAACCTGCAGCTCACGTAGTCCCTGCAGGGTGTGCCTTCCACGTGTGTCGGGTGGGACACTCTCTGTCTCTCTTTCCATGCACGTTACAAACATCTAAAAGAGGGATTCTGATGGTGTTTCTTCATAGATGGACACCATCTCCCTCTGGAGGCCTTTGCAGGCTGTTTCCCTGGCTGCGTCTGCAGTCGCAGCACTGACTTTAGGACAGCTGCATCACTAGAGGCATAAAAATGTGAGTTTAGGTTAAAGAGAGCCCTAGCCCTCAGAACAAAGCTCACATTTCACATGAAATCAGCAATCCTCTTTTTACACACTCATAGAAGCCAGAACAATTGTGTTAAAAGCCGCGGTGGAAGAATCCTCTCCTCCCCTGAGTGAGAGGCCTCAGGGGAAATCTAGCATTCCCCATGGCACATTGATGCACTTTCCTGAAATTGTTTCAGCTCTCTCTTCCTCTAAGGGCTCTGCTGTTCAGATGCAGTAGCAGTGAGCAGCTTTACTGCACAGGGCAGTTCCTCCAGCTCTGCTGGGATCACCTCTGGAAGCCTGAGTGAGGGGCTTTCTGTGCCAGAGCTGCCCTGGGCTCTCTACAGACCACACGACGAAGGGGTGTCACAGGGCAGCTTCCCACACAAACAGGGCATCAGGGCAGATCAAGGCTCTCAGTGTGCCACAGATAACAGAGTTTGGCTCTCAGCAGCCTGAGACTGCTCAAGGATGCAGTGTGCGGGAGGAAGGATTTTCCACCCAGTCATCATCATCTGAGTCTCCCCTGCTCTGGCCATCAAACAAAAGTTGGTCTTGTCTGGACCTCCTTAGAGTCTTATATAGACTTCTGTAGGTTCGTATCCTGTGTCCTGGATTTAGAGGGGCCAGCACATCCCATTTATGTGGAAATGCAACCACCTAGGAAAGAATAGAGAACTCGAATTCCCCTTGCAGTGTCCTCAAGGTGCCAGATTTGTGCCAGGGCTGAGTTTTTGCACCAGCCCAAGCATTCTGGAGAGGCAGTCTGAGGTCCAGCCACAAGCTGGGTAAACAAGAGTCCATGTGATAATATGCTACCTGGACTGAGGGTCTATGTAGCAGGACTGGAGCATCTGCTGAGAAGTATCTGAGGGAGAAAGAACTCTTTCAGAAGAAAAAAGTCCTTTTGGGGAAGCATTGCTGTGGTGCCCCTGAGATCCCATGGCAAAAGTGACCATGATGGAAAAGGTGTTCACAGGTTCCACCAATCTTCCAACAATCCCAACCAACCCGACCCAAAAAAGTGAGATTTGGCTTAAAGGCACCACAGACAAGCAAATGCCTTCCTCCAATGGATCCACAAAGCAAACAACAGGCAACCTCTGCAGCAATGAGGCAAATGGGTGCCCTGGATCCACGCAATCTAGTTAGCAATGAATGCAGTAACAGGATTGTGGTCATGCTGTGCAAGTCAAACCCAGAACCTTCCTTTCCATTGGTTGGAGTACAGATAGGATCAGTGCAATCATCCCAAATCCTGTTCTGGATCCATTAGTAGAGAGCAAGCGGTTTGCACTCTGAAGTGTCCAGTTGGAGGATTTATATGTGATAAAACACCCCTAAGGTGCATCTCAGCAGATGACTAGGTTGTCAGCATGAGTAGCTACAGGCAAAGGGTCTTTACATGTTCCCTCTAGAGCAGGGAGTTACTGCAGGGCTTTGATGTGGCAAGAAAAATCAGTGTGGCTGACCCCTTTGCTCATGCCCCATCCTCTTCCCCACATGCAGCCCCCATAGCCCTGCCACAGCCCAAATGGCTTGAGGGCAGGTGGTTGCTCCCTTGTTAGTCCCAGTGTGCTTTATTTCCCTGCTGTGCCCAAGCCAGTGCCTCTCAGACCCTCCACCCATAGAGAAGATGCAGCACTGCCTTGTCTGCACTCAGACTCCTGCCCTCAACTGTCAGACCCAATCCCTACACACTCCTGCCATCTTCAAACAGTTGCTGCCTCTGCTTGGTGGTTTCAAGCTCCCTGTCCTGAAGCTTATCCCAAAAGTCTCCTCCCAGATCCCACAGCAACAGCTCTGTTCTGATGTCATAAGCAGCAGACCACATGTGAGGTCAGGCTGCCACGACATCAGCACCAGGCAGCTCCTGGGCACAGCAGGGCTGTGGGTCTCTGAGCTCAAAGGGATGAGAATGGGTTAGGGGCAAATCCTGCCACCAGTGACGCTGCTGCAAAGCCAAAACAAACCTATTCAGCCAAGAGCACTCACTCACTAGCATCAAAGCAGCAGGACCAAGGGCAGAATTGCATCCAGGCAAGTGAAGAGCTAAACTGACAGGCTCCTCCAGGACCTGGTCCAGCCTGTAGCCTCTCTTAACACTGACAGAACACAAAGTCTGATAGAGTTGCCGCTCTGTCCAAATACATCGCCACATAAACCAGAGATAAGAAACAGCCAGGGGTAATCCCTCCCTGATACCATGACAGAGAAATACCACTGTGCTGCATTACCACTGAAACTTCTACATCCTTCCAAGGCAGCTCTCGCATTGCCCTGGCTCATACTCTCCATTTACTTTATCAGTTACAGGCAATCTAAACATTTCATCCTGACAACATCTTAAAAATTGCCTTGCTCATTCAGCAAGGAACAGTCAGATCTCCTCTAATGAGCAGCCCTTTCCCTGCTAATAAGCATAGCAGCAAAGAGTGGAGGTATACAGTCCACGTGTCTTTAACTACAACTCAATGCAGTTACCTCAAAAAGAGAGGCTATCACTTAAACCTGATCTCTGAGAGCTGCTCTGTCCCAAGGAACAGTCCTTGAGACCCTCCAGAATAGCGGCTTTTGATATTTTACCTCGGGAAGAAGCAAGAAAACAAGCAATCAAACAGCAAATCATGACACACCAGAACCCCCAGAGAATTAGCACAAACCCCCTCAATCACCACAACACCGTGACAGCAATAGAGTGCTCCTGCTTTATCAAAGAGTATGTTGCCTTGAATTCTTGGGGATTTGGGTATTAAAAAAAAAAAAGAGAGATAAGATCAAGAAGAAAGCAAACTTAGAACAGCATGAAATTTGCACACTTGCCTGGTAAATGCTCCCTATCATTTGCACCCTCATGCAACCCACAAGTACTTTCCTGCTGGCTTTTCTGGCTTCTCTCTTCTTCCTTTAAGTAAAACTTGTTAAAAATGGGAAGTACCTTTTCCTGGGTCAGGTTCTCTTTCCCCCTTTTTCCCTTCTTTGTTCTTTTTGCTTTTTCCTTTCCCTTTTTTCTTGGTCTCGGTCATTCTGCACAAGTGTTTACAGTCTCAGGAAAAGACAGTCCACACTAGATCTATATGCCCCAGGACTGCTACTCCAAATGTTACTTGCCAGCTGCAACTTCCGACTGTTCTTATATTGTTTCTGACATAGACAACACCCACCACTGGGTGGAGAAGCAAAACTTTAACCGTTTGCTCACTGCTCCCAGTTGTCTGAACAGATGCACTGGGATACGGTGGGAGGGCAAGGGGACCCAGTACAGGATGGAAGCAGCTCTCCTAAGAGTATCTTGGACATGTGAGGTCAAGAAGTGGTTTTCCATTGCTGATTCTGCCCCTGGCTACAAATAAGTCCTAAACAGCTCCTGGAGAACCCCAGGAATACATGCTTTGTGGAACGAATGAGGTTCAGACCTCAGTGACACATGAAAGACAGCGGAGCCCAGAAGAAAGGGTGGAGGCTTGCAACCCACTCTCATTCTGCTTCAGTCTTGCAGAGAGATTAATTTCACCTTTCTCCTTGTATTGCTGGTCCCACCATCAAGTGAGTTTACCTGTCCTTGCACCCAGCTCTTTGCTGCCCCAGGAGGTCTTTCCAAATGCTAGGAATAAGCTGGAGATCCCTTACCTGCACTTCTCATTTGTCCTCCATCTCTGGGAGCTCTAGCTGGTTGATTAAGCCCATGTCTCATCTGCTTGGGAGTTAACAAGGTCCTTTTCCACAGGTGCAACATGTGATGAGCAACTGAGCCCCATCTCCTTCTGTAGGGCAGGCCATGCTGACATCAACTCAAAAGTCCCTCAGGATTCACATCTGGAAAGCCCCAGAGTACTGCCAAATCATCCCCAGATGCAGCCAAGGGCTTCAAAGGCCTAATGGGGCCGTAAGCAAGTCATTGGGTAGCACATTGGATCCAGTTATCCATGAATCAAACCCCATTCCATGGCCACGAGTACAGCACGTCTTCCAAAGCAGCACTCCCTCCTGATGTACGGACATCAAGCAGCCATCCAGACATCAGCCCCCTTGGGATCTTCTCCCAGTGGTTAATCACTCTCATTGTTAAAAATGTCTGCCTGCTCTGAAGTGGAATATCTGGCTTCACTGCCCAGCCATTGTTTCTTACTCTTGTTTTCTCCCCTAGATTAAAAAGCCCTTCAGCAACTGGTATTTTCTCCCATGAAAGTACTTACATACTGTAATCAACTTATCCCTCAATCTTTTATTTTGATAAGCTAAACAGATCAAGCTTTTTTCCACTGCTTGCTGTATGGCATTTTCTCCAGCTCAGGGATCGTATCTGTGGCTATCCCATTTTGCAATATCCTCCTTAGCTAAGAACACAAAAACCAGGCGCTATTCCATTGTCTCTTGTGTACAGAGGCAAATAGAGGCAAAATCCCTACTGCCACCCATTCCCAGCCCTTTAACCCCCCAAGAGTCATGTTTGGGCACCAGGCTTCACAAGGAATATCTGTTCTGTTGTGTTTCTGCTGCAGCTCCAAGTGTTTGCTGTGCCAGACACAGTCCCCTGCTCTCTAACTAGGAGGAATTTCTTGCTCCTTCTCAGCACCACTCTCTGTAGTGAAGCGTCACGTTGTTTTAGAAGAGACAGTGTGCCAAGCCACTCTGACTACCCTCCCTAGCTTCTTTCTTCCCACTGCTGCTGGCAGCTCCAGCAGGCTCTGTGCCACTCTGATAATTTACTGAGCATGTTCACCTCCAGGTTGCTGGTGACAATGACCTGGTACACACGAGTCAATCACCTCTTTGCCTGTGAGGTGCAATAGAGAACTTACAACACTTATTGTCCAGGTTGAGCAGAGGACATCACGCTGCACACTTTGCATACTGCCCTATGAAAAGCTGAGTGGTATATGCCAGAGATCACCTAGGCAAACTGACTTTCAACTATTGGATAAGAGCTACCAAGTCCGCTGATTTGGAGTTGGAGCCTAATATACTTTGGTTTAACATCCTCCATGGTTTCTTTTTCACAGGACACTAGTAGCCCACAACGCTGTTTCATTTCCAAATACAGGATCATGGTGGTTAATGCTCAGTTAGTGGCATTAAAATGACAATTTCCATATGGCTGTTTCACCCTTTGTCTCAATCATAGTCCTCTTTGCTAAAGTTCCTAGAGTCTCTTAATTGTGTCCTTGAGCTGTTCTTGAGAGCCAGTTTCCCTCCAGATGCCTTTAAAGGTGTTGTCTAACACATCATAATATAGATGCACATGGATTGCTACCTGTTTTTCACAAATGTGTTAGTTCATTATTGCTCCCAGTCCCTGCTTTCATTGCTTCCAAGCTCAGATGGCTATATCAGCTAAACCTTGTCCTGCTTGACTGAAAGCTCAGCTTTCTTGGTTCTCTGCTCAAAGGACTCCTGATTCTTACTCATATTTTCTAGTCAACGTTTTAACACCCAGATAGCCTCACTCAATTTTCCTCAGCTTTGGGGAGTCAGTCCCTTTGAATCCTCAGGAGTGCCTTACATGTATTGATGATTAGGACTCTGCCCTGCTAGCATACATGAATGAAAACCCACCATGGTCACTGGCCCCATGTCAACCACCAGTGATTAATTCAGCTATACAAATCAACAAGCCAACACTTGGCAGACACCACGAGGTATAAACAGAGTTCCTTGCTTCAGTGTGATAACTTAGTGTTAGATCTATAGCCAAGAGCTTTTCACGTTTTACTACTGGCAGCAGTTCCCTTGCCAGCACGTGTCTCCTGAAGGGATGTGTCTCAAAGTACACATTTCCCTCCCTCCTTTTTTACCTTTTGCAATTGTATTTTCTCCTTGAAATATCTTTTTTACCATAGATTCCTTCACGTGAAGGCTGCATTGTTTTGCACCTCTTCTCCCCTTCATTATTTACAAATATAAACTACACCTCTCCATTCACTCCAAATATCAGTGCTTTTGTTCCTGTTAAAGTATGTGTTCTCTTGGAATTATCTTTCCAAGTGCTTCTGCTCAGAAGAGGTCTGTTAAAGTTAACAAGTGCAGCTATGATGATGCCCCATCTTTTTCCCACTAATGAATAAAGACCCCCTACTGCCAAACACTGCTCAGAGGGCAAAACTGTGCACAGCAACACACAGCTCAGCTTCAGCATCAAAACATGAACATTACAAAGCCTAAGAAGCAAAAGTGTGTGTCTGGCTTCACCTCACTGTATTAAACAGCATGGGACATCTAATGGGAAGAAATAGCCACAGCAACACCCAATAGAGGTGGTTTTGTACCTCAGCAACAACCACAGTCTCACCTGTGGCAGAGGAGGAACATTACATACAGATACATTTTTTGCCTTGGTATCTTGTGTATCTTGCCCTTTCATTCAACTGTCTGGTCCCTGTCCCAGGGCAAAGATCCACCCCTCTAGATACAGCTTTAGCATCACAGATGTATGGAACATGCTCTCTCCCAAACAATCCTGACATGCAAACGCAGGAGTTGAATCCAGCAACGTGACCTCAGTCCTCCTGTGGCTACACTGATAACAATACAACCTACCAACGGGAAGGGTATTCCAGTCTGGGGTCCCAGGTGCCTCATTTAGTGGTCAGCAGGTATTTTAATAGCAGTGCTCTCACCAGTCACTTCATACATCATTCTAAAATAGCTTTTAATGCTTATTGCTTTAAACAGTCTCATGGAGAGTTATAACCTAAAATACTAACAACCTGTGCTTTTTCTAGTCTTTACAAATCCTGTACAGCTTTAAGCTTAAAAAGAAAAAGAAGAGGCATATCATTATATAAGAGACTGAGCCATACCTTAAGCACAGCTAATTCTTGCATGAAATCCAGCATACTGATTCTACAATACACTACAAGCAGCTGGGCGAGCTCACCAGGAAAAGTGTCCTTACCCTCATTAGAATCAGCCTATATGCCTATCTAACAAATTGGGCTCCTTAATAATCCCCAGGAGGTCAGAACCGAGATCAGGTGAAAGAGAACCTCCCTACCTCTTCCCACACACAGCATCCATTGCAGTCAGCAGCTGTACAATCACTTCTTCAAACAAGAAATCCCAGACGGGCTCAGTGGAGAGCGGAGCCGGCAGCGAAGAGCCACGCTACTGCCTTGCATTCTGGCTTCCTTTCTGGGAGGATATAAGGCACCACTCCCATGCAGAACAGCAGCGTGCTCTCCAGGGGAAAACAGCGTAGCTTGCAACAGCAAGGTCTGCGTCTAGGAAAGAGTTATTAATACAACACCCGCCGGCCTGATGGAGATGGGGAGAAGCACTGACCCACCAGCGCTGCTCCATACTCCCTGGAGCTCGCTCCAGCTCCTCCAGGCTCCGGAGCTCCGAGCACAGGCAGGCACACGCTCCACCAGCTTCTGAGGCTGTATTTATGGCAGCAATCTTGAGAGCACAATGACACATTTTAAATTGTGGCGTTTTCAAAAGCTCTCGGTATTGGCTTAACTCTGCTCTCACCAGCATCACCAGGGGGTGGCCACCAGCTTCTGGGGAACCTCTGTGCCACACCACATGGCCCATCCTAGAACTATCAGCTCCCATTTAACAGGGGAGTAGACCCAGAATTGGTGGTGGCCAGAAATACTTGTCCATTATTTCTAGAGAAGTGGAATAAAAGACAACAGGTAGGGCTGTACCTGTCAGCATCCCTTTGGCTTACCAAGGCAATCTGCTGGACACCATTTCTCCAAGCCCCTCTTCCTACAAAACACTGAAGGCTTGACAGAAGGACTACAGCATAGTGAAAGCTGCAAAGCTCAGGCTCCTGGCTCACCCTGAGCTGGGGATATGCAGAATCCTACTAGCAGGTTCCCTGAAGCAAAGCCATTGGAAAGCAGTACAGCCTTACTGTCGTTGGTGTTCAGACAGCACCTCCAGGACCAGGGTAAAAACTAGATCCCAGGGGGTCACCTACTCACAACATCTCGTGTCATAAGACAAGACATGGCCACTTCCTAGATCATCAGCTCAACAGTAGCTCTGCCACAGGTTTGTCTGCTGGAACTGGCAAGCTGGGGAAGTCATTTTTAAACTGAGATCATCCTTTCCTTTGTTGCCATGCAGGAAAAAAAGATATCTGTATGTATTGTGTGGCTTGTCATTTGTCTAGGAAGGACTCAGGTAAGTTCCATCTGGCCATCACCTGATGTTCCTCTGTTGCATAAATGGCATGCTCATGTTTCACATCTACATGCCTGAGTCCAGCCTCATCCTCCCCTCCACAGTCAAATGCAGCTCTGTACCTTGTGGCCAGTGGATGATTGATAGAGACATGACCCAGACAGCTCTAGTGGGATATTTCACATTGCATCTTCATTTTCTTTTAATCCTTAAAGAATTAAATTCTCATCTTGTGATTTATCATGTAGCAGTTTTGTCTCAACCACACATGTTTTTGCTCACAGAAGTGAGAGTATGCCACCAACTCCTATTGGAACCCACCTGAATTTGTGTCTGAAAGCAGACAGGAGACAAGGAAGCCAGTGCTGACCTGCCCCCTAAGACAGCTTCTCCCCACTCCTGACACATTCAGCAACCCCATCTCTTGGGCACTAATGACAGCAGAATCACGGTCAGCTTATCTGAGTCCCAGCCCTTGTGTGCCACTGCTGTGCGTGGTACTGCAGCAGGGCTAGAGAAGGCTCCCCTGCCAGGATACCTCACACAAGTGCCCTTTGATGTTTGATGCTGTCACACAGCAGGCAGGCCATCTTCTGAGCAGACACTCTTCATGACCATGGGTGCTCCTGGCCCACCACAGCCATGACAGTCAGTACTGAGTTTGGACACACAGGCTTTGTCCTTGCTTTGCAAGCGGCAGTACCAAGGGCTTGTGAGTAACCTCAGCTGATGGGCTTCAATGATGGGCTCTAAATCACAGACTTATCCTTTCCTTCTCGCAAATTGAGCCTCCAAGGCTGTCCAAACTCACTAACCAGTCTGGGACAGCTCCAGTTAAGTTATCTACCCTAGTCTACGGCCATGAGCCACCTTAAAGACAGAAGTCCGCTCCTTGCAGAGCCAGACACTCCAGTCTCCAAAATCCTCCTGGGCGCTTTTCATCCCAGCTAGAGACATCTACCCTTTCCTTCAAAATTTCCTCTCTATCTGCATTTCCTCCTCCTGCCCCTGCAATCTACAGCATTTTCCACGTGAACCCAACAAACAGGGCACCCACCATTCACATCCCTGTCCTAAGCCTTTCAAGTACATCTGGTCAGAAAAGGCCAGGAAGCTTTGTGGAAAATTCCACGAATTCTTAGGGTCTCTTTGTCTCTGGCTGGAACTGTGCTGAAGTGCTCAAGGCCCCAGCAGGTTATAGCCTCCTACAAAGAAACGGGAAAGTTGCTTTTAGGAATGTTTATATGTAAGCGATAGCACGAAGACTCTCCCCCTCAGCCTTTTGCCCACTTGCAGGGTCAGTCTTGTGCTGGAGGAGGGGAAGCAGAGGCAGAGCATGTGCGTGTATGGACCCTGTAACGAGAGGCACCAACACTTCAATTGCTTATATGAGTGGATCCAAGAGTGATCCTCTGCTAAGCACTGTGCCAAACACACACACAGCATAGAGAAGTCTGTAGAAGACTGTGCTTGCAGGCAATCACTCTTACCTGTGCTTCCCCTGATCCATTGTTATCCCTCCCTGTCACAACACCCAGGCATCCATGAGATCCTCACACCAACAGCCTAAAGGCTATTGCCCAGACCCAGGGGGTGTTCTGCAAAGACAAAATGCATCTAAAACCACTCTCACACGGCTACAGACAGAAAAAGCACATCTGAGGTGTTAGTTCCTTCACTGAAAATAGAACTCGGACAGAAGAAAGGTTGGATGGGACAAACTGAGATCAGCTGGAGCAAGAGTAATCAGAAGCTGCTCTGGTAGCTTCTAGAGATCTGGTCTTGGGCAAGAGGCTGCAAGTAGAACATCTCAGATGTACAGGAGCTTGTGTGGCTCCATAAAGCACAGGGTTTCCCAGGCTCATCTCATCATGGGTCCATCTTACCTCTGGTTCTTCGCAAGTACCAGAGAGGACAGATGCAAGGTCCTATCAGTGACACCAGATCTCACTACTTGGAAAGGCTTTGCAAGGACATCACCTGAGACACCTGATCCTTACCATTAAAAATCACACTTCTACAAAGGTGAAACGGTTCTTTCCCAGAAACCTCTTCTGGAACCTCCCTCCTTCCCACCCTCAGGAGGATGGGGCAAGAGAAAAGGGAAAATAAGAAAATTTTGGAGTCAAGATAAACACTTTAAGAGAAAAAAGGTGTTTTTGAAGTAAAGGACAAGTAGAAGGGAGAAGCAAACCAAACACACATCCCAGCTCCCATGGGTAGACCAATGCCCAGACAGCTCCCTGGCAGATGGCTAACACATTTGTTGCTGAGGAGATGGTGTGTGGTATGGACTATCTCTGTGTTCAGATCACCTCTCTGTGTCCCTTCACAACCACCTGCACACTCCCCAATCTGTTCACTGAAGGGGCAGAGAGAGAAGCAGAGGTGTCTCTGATGCTGTGCAAACACCGGTTAGCAGAAGTTACAACATCAGCATGTTATCGGTACTGTTTTGGTCAAAAATCCAAAACACAGCACCCTGTGAGTTGCTATGAAGAAAATCAACTCTATCCTAGCCAGGCCCAGCACGGAAGAGCATCCAGGAGTCCATTCAGGGAGGGAACTGATGCACCCCATACGTGCACAATGCTCAGGATGGCATTGCCCTGGGCAGTGCCTGCTGACACTGACACCACAACCATGGGCACCCCTTTGTGCTTCAGGTGGCCAGGGGACAGCAATGGAGCAGGGCTAAGCTGCCAGCTCCGCTCCTCCTGCTCCAAGGAAAGAGGTGGGCTGTTGAAGCATCTACTGTTGTCCCTGCCCATGGGAGAGCAGAAAAAAAAAAGGAGGGAGTGCAGCAGCCACAGGAGCAGGTACATGCTCTCCCTGGATAGGGACCAGAGAAGGCAGGTGATGCCCAACACAGAAAGCAGGCTGCAGAGGGGATTCCTCCAGGATAAGTGGAGAAGAAGGCCAAGTAAGGGGTCCCTGGTGATTCCCAGAAATAACTCAGCACGGAAAGGCCTGAACTGACAGCATGCACCAGCTACTCAGCCAAGTAAGATGAGTCTGCATGAATTTTAGACAGTCCTCTGTCCCATGGGGGAGCTAATCTGCACCCTGCTCTAGGCCACCTTCTGATCAGAGCTATGCAGAAAGCATTTTCTTTGCATAACTTCTCTAATCCAGGGACAGAAGGGCCTAGGGGGATGGCTTGTGTCTTCACAGCAGGGAAGAAGCAGCAGCAAATCCACTTCATTATTTTTGTCCTTGCCAACAGGCTGCCTCTTATGCAGGTGTGGAGGCACAAAGCACAAAAGAAGCCATCTCCAGAATCTGATTCACTCCCTCTTCTCACAGCCAGTCCATATGTTTGGCTCCTCCAGGCCAAAGGAAAGCCTCCTGCCCTTCACCAGCCAGCCCATCCTCTTCTTGGGTCACAGTATATTCACCTCTGCCTTGTTCATTAACACATCCAGGGAGACAGAACCAACTCCTGCCTTTCCTGGGGATGCCCAGGAGCAGAGAGCTCTGCACACACAGCCAGGGCACTCTCAGAACTGCTGCTTTCCAAACAGCTCCTTCTCATTACATAATTCTGCCTATAACTATCTCGCCCAAAGGTATTAGCTGTGTGTCTCAGGTTACAGACAACATTATCCTTTTCTGCTCACTATCAAAATCTTCTTTCTCACCTTTATTTCTCTGCTCTCCCCATTGCCCTGCTGCCTTTGCAGACCCCAGCGTGGGGTTTGCCACGCCAGTCCTCTCACCAGCACCTCACGTAGCCTGGGGAGTGATGGCTGGCCTGGGCTGCAGCTCCCCTTTGGCCCTGCCAGACGGGTGCTGGGCACAGCTGCTGCTCCTCCCTGCCTCCATCAATCCTTCCCACACCTCACAAGCCATCCCAGCTCATTGGCGTCTCCAGCGAGGCGCGGGCTGCACCGCGGCACACTGCGAAGGGTTATCTGCCGTCTTCCCAGCCCACTAATTGTGTAATTATGCAGAAATGGCCTGTCTGGTACAATCTATTTCTCATACTCCCCTGTGGTGCTTGTTGCTTACAATGCTCATTATTCCTCTAAGTATTTGCAGACCTTCACCCTCCATCATGTTTCCACAAATTGCAGTTCTGTTAACAAGGGAACAATTCCTGAAGTCCTTGCAAACATTGTATTGCTTTTCTCAGCTGCTCCCTCCTTTCTGGTCAGGAGCAGATAAAGCACTGTCTCCACACTAGCTCACACTCCCCTGCTACCTCAGCTCAGCAGAGCTGCCACGACTCTCCAGTCTCTCCCATGCAGGTTGTTGTGCTGGCAGCCTCAGGAGGCTCAGCTGTGCAGGGAGCACAGGAGGTGTGTGCTGTCAGAAGTTGCCTGGAGGGCCCTCACGCCTCACCCTCTGTCATGGTGATGTACTGCTGGCTCTTTGCTACTCAGACTGTCCCTGCAAGGAGAAGGCAGGCAGGCTCTTTGCTTCATACAGCATTTCTGCCACGTGCCAGGCTCATCTGGCTGTGAAATTAAACGCCAACCAAGGCCTGATCTTCAGACTTGGCTTCCTACCTCAAGCCTGCACCAGGTCTGAGCTCAAAGCATCCCCCCCCCACACAGGGCTGCCAGGAACACCTCCACACTGTGCTCCCAGGAGGACTCACAGGGCAGAAGTTGCTCAGCAATACCCAAGTTCTTTCTAAGCACTCAAGGTGCAACCACAGTCCCTTGGCAAGCCACATCTAGAAGAAACCAAGTGACACCCAGACATCATAGAGATGAAATTCTGTTGTGTGAAGGGTGAACCTGCAGCTTCAGCCCTGTAACTGGCTCAGCAACTGTTTCATGTCTCCCATCCATCACACCCCAGTTGCCTCACTTCCTTCTGTACCACTCATATCCCCCTTCCCTGCCCCCCTTCCCTGGAGAGCCCAGGGAGCAGCCCCCCAGGCACTGTTCTGAACCTGTGCATCACACCTCACAAATGGGTCAGCAGAGCACAGCAGGGATAGGCACACAACAGACAGGCTCTAAGAAGCCCAGGTGGTCAGCTGGCACTGAACCCATCTTTGATCCCATCTTGCGCTGCCAGCCACACTGTACCTGTGTAACCTGGACTTCTCTCTCACTCCTAGAGCCATACAGCAAGCTGTGCAGGCGAGAGCTCATGGCAATAGCCCCAGATTGATCATCTGCCCTTATCAGCAACAACCCAGGGAAGGTGCTCAGAAGGGACCCAAGGGACTTTCCTACGAGAACAAATTGGAGCTTGCTGCAGAGCTGGGTGCCTCAGGCAGTCTGGCTATCGGTGATATTCAGAGGAAACATATCAGCCTTAATTTCCATGTTGAATTTCCAGTACAGCTTTTGGCCACCGACACAGCACAAATAAGAACTGTTGATCACGATAATAGACCAAGGGTGTTACTAAGCCTCACACAAGCTTATCTCTGACATAGTATTCCACAGGAGAATTTAAATGTCCCCATAAAATTTAATTCTGACCATCTTTCTCCTGGATGTTTCTGAAAGGGGGTCTCCCAGGAGAGGCCTGGGGCTCTCTGCTTTCATTAAGTCTAGACATTTCATAAAGCAGTCTCTCCTTTTACTGTTCTGGCTTCCTCATAGTCAGCCAAGAGTTGATAAGACTTCACAAAGAGAGGAGAATGCACAGAAAAAAGCCCCACTTTGACATCATTTGGTCAGCACAGTTGTAGATCTCAGCAGAGAGTTAATGGAGGAGAATGAAGATGCTGCTCAGTCAAACGGGACTCCTCCACCCTCCTTTTAGCGACAAACCAACCACTTTCGTAACTGCCCCCTGCAGATATTAAAGCTGAGAAAAATCCTTCTCATAGCAAGCCACAAGAAGAGGAGATTTTTCTGGAATGCTGCGTTAATTAATAGGATGAATGCCTCAGAAATGGGCTGAAGGCTGCTGTATCACGGGCTTCTCAGGCTAGGAGGCCATTCACACACACACCTGGGTCTATTGTATGTTGCACATAAATTCACTGAAGCACTAGATATTCCTTCCTGTTTGTAAAGTGTTTCTTAACTGATCTTACCAGCTAAAGATTGTAAATATGTTTATAAACATCTGCTGGACAGTTTACAGGAAGAAATGTCAGGCTCTGACGCAGGTCATGTGTCACGATCTGCATTACGTCCACACAGCCACATCATTGCAATCACACACGTGAGCCTGGGGACTTTGATCTGACCAGCACAGGTAAGTGCACCCGTGAAGAGAGAGCTCAGGGCAAGCCAGAAAGCCCAGCACACAGGATGTACCTGCCTCTGTGCTCCAAGCAGGAGGCTGGTGCTGTCTCCCTGCAGCCATTGCTTTGATACACAGCAACTCACATCACGTCAGGCAGCACTTACCTAGGTGACCCTGCTTCTGCAGGTGGGTTGGACTAGATGATCTCTAAAGGTCCTTCCAGCCCCTACCATTCTATGGTTCAGGACACCCATGGGCCAGGCAAAGCAAGGTCGCAGTTCCCCTGACCACTAAGCACAGCCCTAGCAATGGTACCTACACCTCTGGCTCAAGAAGGCACCCAAGAGCTCATCAGGCTTCATTTGGCCTTTGTCAATGAGGTATTCTAGACCAAGCCTTTACGAGCACTGCAGAAAAATAAGCTAGTTGGTAAGTCTGCCTGATCTCCAGTGGCCTCGTTCAGCCCCAAGGGAAGTCTCTTGAGGGAGACCCTTTGCAACATACCTCCTTGAGCACAGCTGAAAGTGAAGCAGGAGGGAAGCCAGGGAGAGGGCTGGGTCAAAAGCACTGCATGATGACTTGCAAGGACCTTAGACTGGACACTGGAGATGAAGAGGATAAAGGGCAGTGTTTGCACCTTTCTACAGGACATCCCTTTCTATAGTGTTAAATACCACATATCCTGATGGAAGACTCTTTTCTCTGCCTTGTGAGCCTCTGTTAAATCAGGCAAGCATACACAGAAATTAGCATCTTCCTTTATAAAACATATGTGCTGAGAAGCCACATTTCCCAATGTCTCATCTCTGCTGAAGACCTAGTAATGACTTCCACACGTGCCCTGGCTCCAAAGGTTAGGCACAAATCAACAACCAAGTTCCAGAATGCATTATTCTTCCAGTTGCTTGCTAGGGAATTGTCCACGTTTGATTTCAGAACTGTTGCAGATAGCCCAGAAAGCCAGACTCCTTCACGGCTGAGCCTCTCAGGAGCCTCTAAGTCCTACTGGAAAGGAAAACAACTGAGAGTTCCACAGCTGAAAACCACTTCTCTCAGGCTTTTTACTCTGCCAACTGCACTTTCTACCCCATATGTCAAGTTGTCACAATTCACACTTACTAGCAGCTGCCTGACCCTGTCTGAGTGGTGGCAGGAGTAAAGCTGAAGAAACATGGAGCCAAGAGTTTAAAGGAACAGAAATGCTCTTGGCAAAGATAGGGAAAGCCTGCAAGACTGGCAGCCTTCAAGCTAGAGAGCTCTGCACTACACCAAGGGTCTCAGCTGTGCCCCTGAGGTCTTTCCAGATAGACTGGTAAAATGCTGTCCTGAAGGAGCTCTGACAGAGACCATAACACAGTCCTTGATCCACAAAGCTCACCAGTATGCAGTGGCTCAGCTTTACCCAGGCAGCCAGTGCCATTTGGCTGGACCTCAGCTGTGGTAACTGATGACTGTGGCCTCTTTATTCCAGTTTGATATCCCTTGCTCAAGGACATCCCCACAGAGAGCACATATCTTCAACTCTTAGCGCCATCTCTGCAGGCAAAGCAACCGATGGGCTAGCCAGGCACATCTGTGTGAGTGTGTGTGATCCTCCCTGGTCTGAGTGGTAAGGCATGAGAAGAAACCCTGGCACTGGCCCAGAGACATCTGAGCTTAGCAGCAGCATTTGACGACAGATGTGTGTCTTGCAACATCGCTACTGAAGTGTCTTTTCCTTTCAAAGTAGAAATCATTTTCTTTCACGTAATAGACCAGGCAAATATAATCCTATTAACAGGGCCATTAAGCTAAACAATACTTGGCACGCCATGACCTAAAGAAACAATCCACCAACACCAACAGCTTGTAAACAGACCTGTCCCTAAGGCCAAATGGGCATTTCCTATGCCCATGCACCCTCCTAGCCAGCATCCTCCCACCCTACTGCTTCACCAAGCTCTGCAGGACACCCAGTCCTTAAGTGTGTGGGACAGCAATTAAAGAAGTTGGTGTCTTCATAAAAATTATCTTTCCTGAGAAAAGGAGGCCCTTTTCCATCCCACTCTCTAGATCAACTTTATTCCCTAGCCCAATTAACATCCACTCAAGTTTACTTCAAGGCAAGGTCTGGCTCTTTGTTGGCATCTCTGCAATGTCTCTAATCTCTTGGGTTTAATCAGTCTTTTGCTCTTACATATACCAGAACTCCCACTCCAGCCATGTCCAAAAGCCTGGGCCCACCTGTCCTTTTGGCACGGCTGCCAATAACAGTTCCTCTTCCCGATGGTCCCTCCACTGAAGTAGTCCTAATTCTTGCTTTGCTCCCTCCAAGGATGCAGCCCTCACACGCATCTGTGACAGAGCATGAGCTCGACAGCACTGCCTTGGGAAGTGAGGCATGCCAGCATGCCCAAATACTCCATGTGCAACCTTGGGTTCTGGCTTCCTCTCTGTAAGTCCAAAAATAGCTGTCATTTCTTTCCATGGTGCTGCAGCAAGAAGAATTTGGGCTCAAGAACCATTTGGGCCTGCATAAACACTTTGAGCAGCCTGAGATTATGCACTTGCCCACAGATGACACTTCCACTCCATGGGACACCAAACTGCGATGAGCAAAGGAACTCAGCGGACACTAAACACTGATGTTGATGACCAAATACTGTCTTCTCATTGCTCCTCAGAGCTACCCACACAACAGGACCTGAACAGATGTATGTGCTACGTAAACTACTTGCCTCTGGTCTCCCAGCACTGTTGGGCTCACCAGGTGCTTCCAAGGAGAACAGACACACTGGCCTATCAAAGCACCACCAGTTCCCTTCCACTGCAGCAAGCTCAAAACAAAACTGGAGCAATCACCTTTCTGCCTCTCTGCCCACATGTCAGCCCCTGCTCTGTACCTGCAAACATGCCCAGAGTGCCACTGCACTGAGTGTAGGAAGGCACCATCTCCTCTGTCCTCTCCAGCACACTTCATCCTTCAAGCCTTTGCTAAGCAGCTGTTCTTTCCATGGGCTGAGACCAACCACAGACGATTTATTGGCAGAGATCGTTTACCAGATGGGTGAGGGATGTTTTATCACCATCCCAAGTACTTCTGTCAGTTCCACGAAGAGAAGTGGAGGTGTTGGTCCAAATGACGTCCTTGGCTACATTATGTGTTAGAGATGGGGTTTCCAGGGAAATGCACCATCCTGACACTGTTGGAAAGGCTGGAGAGATCTGCTCCAGCCTCATCAACTTAAGGGAATCAGATTCTCCTTGAAGCTGGGGAAAGGCAGCCCCCAACATCACTAGTCACTCTTCAGTTCCTTTGTTATTGTATGTTACCTTAGAAACCTTTGCCAAATAGGTAATGCACAAAACCTAGATCATTTCTCAATGCACTGGGTGGATCTCCACAGATTCCCAGCCAGAAAATCTAGACAAGAGAAAGTGACAGATGAAGCAGTAGAGTTAAAATTGCTCGTTGGCACTTGACTGTTGCTCAGTCCAGCTACTTCATATTTTCTCCCTGACAATTTAGCTTTCCTTCTCACTCCACTTCAAGAAAGGTTTTTATGATTGCAGCTTAATGTCTCCCTCATCTGCTTTTATGGGGAAAGTGTACTGGAAATTCGCCCTCACACAAAACTCCTGCACAAAATGAAGCAACGACAAGTGGGTCTCAGATTTCTTGATCAGCTGCTTTCAGGGGGATTCAGTCCAATGACAAGTAGACCCGTCATGGCTCCAGCCACTTAAACTGACCACAGCACCTCTTGCTCTGCCCTCCCCCCCTTCCAAATTCCCAGAATAAGAGACATTCTGCATTGTTCAAACAAACAATATTTATTTTAGTCTTACGTAAAATTGTGTGGGTTCTGCAGATATAAACACGAGTCAACAGCAGCAAGGAGAGGAGGTAACGTAAGGCACAGCACTGTCACAGACAGGAAAAAGGCTGTGGTGCCTGCATTCACCTCTCAGCTCTGCTGGACTTCCCTCAACAACTTTTCAGTAGTCAAGCATCTTGGGTTTGTCTCCATCTGAAGGAGCACCAAGCACCTGAATGTCAACATCCATCACCACAACCTGTTTTTCAGAGGTGTTGGACTGCATTAGCAGTCAGCAGCACTTACAGCATTTGACAGCCAGGACACTTCATTCATGTACCTGAATACTTCTAAATATTAACAAACATTCTATGTTTAATCATGGAGAAAGAGAACAGGAGAGTTTTCCTAACCAAAAGGCTGAATTAGTCTCTTGGTGACATTGAACAGGGGAGAGAAAGCACCACAGAGCATGATAAAGTGAAAAAGCAGCAAGTGCATATGCTGGACTCAAGGGGCTGATCTGTTTTCTCTTTTAGCAAAGCATTCAGAAATGCAAATCTTCGCCTCTTCACAGATGGTGCTAAGCCAGATCATCCTGCTGGAACCATCACTGACAGCGTTGCTGAATCATCTCCATTAATCCCCAGGAGGAGGCATGGGTAACTCTGGAAGGCTACTGCAAGGTAAACCCCTTTGGGGCTCATTTAGTGGTTTATAAACAGTTTTGGAAACCTTTGCAGGCCTGCTTCAGGCCTACAAAGACAAAGACGAGCTCTGTCCAAGGGTGACTAAAAACCCTACCTTAGGTTTCTGGCAGGAAATTTCAGGCAGCTTGGGTTTACCTTTACACTCTTGGGTAAACTTGGGTTTACCTTTCAAGTGGCACTTTGGGAAGTGCTGAGATTCACTGGGGTGAGGATCTGAGATCCATCTTCCCACAAACTCAACTCCAACAGTGGGGAAAAACTACCAGAAAAGGTGATACTTGCAAGTCATTGCCACAATTTCTTGCTGCAACACTAGCTGCAGGATGCAAAAACAGAACAAGACTGAAGAACCAGTCATCCCAGGGAACACTATGAAATAAAAACCCATAAAGAGTGCATCTCATTGCTCCCTAGTGCAGACCAACCCCAAAAGAGAGTCATCTCTTCCAAAGCATCTTCCTAGAGGTTATGCACTTGTTCTCCAAGCACGAGGTTACCTTGGCAAAGGGTGGGAAATGCATGAGAAGGACTTGACAATATTATAATCAATCCCTACTAAAAAGAGAAAGCCTTTCTGCCCCCCTCTCACCACCCCACACAAAGCCAAGGGCTGCAGAGTCCCTGGCACACTCAGCATTGTCAGACAAAGGGCAGAAGGAATGTTTGAATGGGTGGTTTTCAGCTGGCACTGCAAATTTGCCAGTCCCTTCTGCAGCCTTCCAGGGTTTGCAGCTCTCTGCAAACACTGGGAATCAAGGGCCTTATGACTCACAAGTCTTAAGGATTTTGTCTCTTCTGAAGCACCTTGGTACCAAGATAATTTCATTATCCAAAAAGATGAGATCTCCTAATGAAATTCAGATGCAGCAAGCCATTGCAAAGCTCCCCTTCATCAAACCTTGTGTTATGACAATGGGTAAACCAATTGTCAGGGGTACTTTTAACCATGTGTTCTGGAAGAGGCAATAGCATTATGGAGAGGAAGCTATGAAGTTACAGAAATAAGCTAGTGGTGTCTTTTCTATCATGTTTCACTGTGATAAAGCAGCAACAGCAATCAGTGCAAGCTGAAGTATTGCCACCTGGGGTCAGATTTTGAGGGCTGCAACCACCCAGAGCAAGACAGTCAAAACCACCCTTTTATCTGCCCTTGATCTCACATAGTGATTAAGCAGATGCTTAGATCCCAGAAACAGGTGAAGAGGTACCTTCCCTGGACCTCCATTGTACTATAGCACAAGATGACTCAGAGACCTAGACTTCAGAGAAAGAGCAGAAGTCAAGTTGATTGCTGGGATTGGAGATACAGCTGCTGGAAAGAGCCTGGGGACAGAGCAATAGCTTCTGGAGAGGTCTAAATTGTTATCAGGGTTTTGGTTTATTACAGGAACATGTAACAGGTCCAAAGGAGCTCTGATTTCAGGTGAGGCTGGGTAGATCCAGTGTGTCCACAGCACAGATGAGGCGGAGAGGTTTCAGCCTGTGCTTTGGAGGAGAGGAATAGAAGGATGATATGCCTAGTCCCAGGTCATCAATAATACATGGCATCCAGCACAGGCCAGGGCAGGCTCAGAGTCACCCTGACATGGATCAGTGATTTCTCCTGATGAGGAAGATCACTGCATTGACCCCTCAACCTACATACACTTTTCCTTTCCAGAAGAATAAGTTAGAGATTATGTTAGTAACATACAGGCTTCCTGAGTCCCAAGTGTGAGGTACAATACAGCATACATGGCACATTCAGGATCACAACTCCTCTGATACATCTTCCATGAGGCTCCCAACACAAAATCTAAACACAACCCACATTTCTGCCAGCTGCTGCTGAGTTTGTTTTATGAGGGTTGTGCTGTGATTTACACACTCTTGTGGAATTTCACTCATCGTTGGTCACATTTTCCTTCTGCCTAAACATGCCCAGTGGGAGCTGAAGATGCCACAGTTCTTATAACATTACACCTGAGGGACAATACCCTCAGCTCTGCCCAGCCACCTCCCATCCTGCTTCTGTGTGGCTACCAGCAGCTGATGAGCCTCTGCCACTGCAGCAGGGTCTGTGTGGGCACATGTCCTCAGCACACGCAACAAGGGGCACATCTGGCTCACAGTACCAAGCCCTGCTCCTTTCCTGTGGGCATCACTCCTGCAGCTCCCCCGGCACAGCCTTATGCTGCAGAGCTCAGCCGGTACCTTTAGCACAGCCTGCTAAACCATGAGACCTCTCTTTCACCATCCAAAGCAAGTAGCACTCGTAGGGCTTCACTCAGAGCTCTGTTTCTGTGAGAAAGGGGGACACAGAGTCAGATACCCAGGTTTTGACGTCCTTTGTCCAGGCAGCTTCAGCAGTGCAGAAGGCCCAGGAGCACTGGCAGAGCAGCCAGTGAGAGATATCCACATGAGAGATATCTGCCTCTCCAGCCCAGACACACAACAGCTCTGCCACTCGAGCTCAGAAGTCTTAACAAAGTCTTTTCTTCCTGGAAAGGGAATCAGACCTTTATTAGAGTCATAACAACCATCAAGTCCTAAGAACATGTAAACCGAGAGGCTTTCCCAGCAAGGACAAAACCATAGTGTGAGTTGCATGCTTGTAACAGATCACAAGTAGGTGACAGCAGTAAAATCCAGCTACATTTTAACACCAGTACCCAATAAGGAAGAAACAAACCCAATTTTTAACTGATCATTCAAATATACTGACTCATCTTCTCCTTTGCATAAAAAAACCTGCTTCTAATCCCAACATCCTGGGCAGAGCTCTCTGATTCACACACAACCCCTCTCTAGGCACCAGAGGTTCAGAGCACTGCAATCCCTCATCTCCATTGCTTCACATATCACCTCTTCCTCTCCTCACAAGACTTTTCCCAGAAGGAACCTGAGCTGCTGCACACCCTGAACAGCAGAAACCACCTTGGGTAATCTGGGTTGGGATGAGCCACCAAGACACATCTGCATTCAATTGGATCATCAAAGCACACAAAACAGATCTCATCAACAGCATCTCAGTATCCAGGTGTGGAACATGATTGATGCTCAAAGTGTTCAAGCCCTGATGCTCACCTTGGCTCCCACTGCTCAAAGTGAACCATGCAAAGGGCCACACACACACACTGCACAGCAGTAACTGTCTCAGATCAGTATCTCTTGAATCAATGGGACTTCCCAGAGAATGTTTGCTTCTTATTGGAGCAGGTCCCTTTGCTTTCATTTACAGAAAGCTAGCAGGCCCCTGGGCACACCTTACCCAGAAGATGTGCCCTTGGGAAAGCATGGAGAACTTTCTGCAGCCTTTTAAGGCAACTAAGCAACTGGAAACAAGAGAATGTCAGACAGACATCCAAGTACCACCATTTTCACAACAGTTGCAAGCACAGACTGTAAAGTTATTACACTCCTGTTCCTGCCTATCAGAATCTAAATGTTTCTCAGGACAAACAAAAGCACCACAGGCTCAAAACTACACCATCACAGGGAGCACAAAGTAGGAAAGTATTAGAAGATAGGGCTTGGCAGGCAGGCACACTGCAGTTATTTTGGAGTTAATGTGGTTGGTCTTGGTGCCATCACCAGAAAAAGCAGCATGCATGAGTCCAGAAAATGTCTGTTACAGGTGTGCAATAGAGGTAGAAGCTTGCTACAAAAAAACTCCTCTCCCCCCAAACAGAGTAGGAAAAGAAACACATCTTTCCCACACCTGAGCTTGTCTGACTTCACCACCATAACACTGAGGTCTCTGTAGGAGCGGGCTCCTGGCCAGAAAGCACCTCAACCCAAAGCCTCTCTGCTGCTTTGGATGGATGCCCTTGTTGCATTCAGGAAGGTATCATGCAAACATGCTGCTGGAAATGCTCCCACATAGCTGCTGAGCCCAGTGCTACTTCTTTCACTCACTACACCAGAGCCAGTCATTCTGAGTAGCAGCTATCAATGTCCAATCGACCTCTGGGAGCCAGTTCAGCTATGCACAAGGCAAGGATCTGCTTACTGTGGTAGTCATAGTGGGGCTGAGTAGCACCAGCTGACCTACAAAGTAGCCCCACAAGTGGGACTGTTTGCAATTGTAAGCTGAAGGCACTCTGATTTACACTGACAGAGATCTGCTCATGCAAAGAATCAGAAAACAAGACGGGTATAGGGGTCAAACACCATCAGAGCCCATTCCTCCTCTTTTGTTACCCCCATTCTAAATGAGTACATTGTCACAGAGATCAAGGGGTGATGTCAAATCAGTCAGGTTAGAGAAGCATCAGATGTTGGACAGGTGAAGTCTCCATTGCACACAGCCAGGGCACCACACGGGTCTTCTGTGATTTAGTCCCCAGCCTAGAGCCTTCCCAGAGGTATTCAAGGGAGCTGATGTGCTGCTGCAGCCCTGCCCAGAGCTGCTAGGCAGGGCCCATCCCATAAAGCAGCAGCACCCAGCCCCAGATGCTCTCTGCAGCCCCTGGTGCCAGCCCAAGCCCTTCCTCCCCTGGCATGCCCATCCTGGCCTGTGTCAGCCCATCTCAGCCTCTGCAGTGAGCACAGCTGTGTGTGTTTAGTTTACCCAGAGTGGCACTGGGATGGAACAGTGACCTTTCTCATGAAACCGTATGGCAAATGAAATTCCCTCTTTCAAAACTCTGTCATGTCTCAACTAGCTGCTCTGCAAATAATTTTTACAAAAGGAGGAGGGAGCTGTCAGCTGAGACCTGTCAGTGACCGAGAGTACAAATCACACATTACCTCCCCAAGCCATGAAGACAAAAGCAAAGCACTTGGCAAGGCGACTGCTAACCCCTCTGCCTCAGTGCCAAGCTACCCGGGCTGCCTCTGCCAGCAGGCTCCTTGGAGCAATGCAGACGGGAGGAGCTGGCACCCATCGTGACAGGCAGCAGGGGAGGGCTGGGAAATCAAAGAAGGGCCATTTCCACACAGAGGAACATTCCCATGCCTTGCAACAAGCAGGAGCTTGAGCCTGGGAGCATGTGTCCCATGCAGCCAGCCTTGTTGAGAGCATGGACACCTTGCTGCTCTCCTGTGCCCAGCACCCAGCAGCACCAGCACAGCTGGAGCTGTTGGGTGAACTGCAGCTCCTATCTGGGCAGTGAAGTCACCCAAAGACTAAATCTGGGGAAGGGCTGGCTCCTTCCCTTTTATAGCTAGTGCAATGATGCTAAAAGTCTTTGTTTTCATTTGTCAGGACTCCTAAATCACAGAACTTGTAACTTTGTAATAGCTGATGGATTATAACTTCAAGCACTGTAAGGATACATTGGAAGAAAGAAAAGCAACTATTTGGCAAAGGAGATGCAGTAAAGGAGCAGACACTATTATCTGCACAGGGGAGATCTGTCCAAGGAAGGGATTTCCCAGCATATCACACTCAGGCTCCATTTCAGAAGTATGTTGAACAGGGTGACAAACAAATGCATCTCTGCAGTCAGATAAACACATGCAAAGGAGAAAAGAACACCAGCTCCAGCTTCATCTCAGCTCCAGGCTGTTGCTCAGGGCACACTGACGCTTTCCTATCTGGTGGAAATCTGTCACTTCAAAGTCACACTGATATACACGGAGTGAGAGGCAGGAACAGCCTCACCTTTGCATGCTACAGCTAAATAAAGCAGCTGGCTAAGACACAGTTACTGCTCTCAAAGTATGTTGCTGGACATGATACAGGTGTGCACAGAAAAGTATCCATCCTAAGCACCCTGATGCAGATGTTGGTCATCCACATGCTGAGAGCTCCCTTTCCTCTGCATGACTTTATCCTGCTACTTCTGTCCTAGTTACTTGCACTCAGAGTGCAGTAACAACATCACTTCCTAGCCCTTTAAGGGCTTGGGACTACACTTTCTCAGTCACCCAGCAGAGCCTCTTGCTTGCTTTAGATCAAAGCATTTATGTGCAGAGAACAAGCAGCTTTGCTTAAGACAGTACTGCAGAGCTTTGTGACACTTGTACTAGACATTTAAGTGTTGATGGCACACAATTCTGCTGTATCAAGGGAAGAACACACCACTAGGCTTAGATCCATCTCTTTTTTTACAACTCTCCTCATCAGCATTAATACCTTGCTTTTTCCTTTTTTAATGAGCTCTTTTGCAGACAATTGTGAACAAAAGCAATTCCAAAGGCCTTAGAGACCCTCTTCAACAGGTGCCTTTAAAAGCTTCATGCTGAGGATGGGTGGAGGTACAAGCAGAACTTCTTCCTTCAGGACAACAGCTGTAGTGATCACACTCTGCTCCTGCAGCAGGGGTGGCAGGATGGGCCTCTTACATCTTGTGGCTCTGTAACACTAAAGCTCCTGTGATGGCCAAGACACACACTGAGGAAGTTCTGCATCAAACCTCAGGTCCACTTGGCACACTGGTATCCTGGGATGTAGGGCTGGAAGTCTGCCCTCAGATGCTACGCTAAGGCCTTTACAGGACAATAGACGAGTCACTTTGTAAATAAAGATGAAGCAAAGTGGCTTAAGAAAAGGATCAATCAGAGCTCTACCAAACCAATCATCTATGCAGCAAACCAGCTGAAAAGGACAGAGATCTGCCCGATCAAACCACACAGCAGAGGAGATTATAGAAAGGACCAATCAGAGCTCTGCAAACCAACCTATGCAGCAAAGGGGAATATGGAAAGGACCAATCAGAGCTCTGCAAAGCCAAGCTATTGCTCTACAAAACCAATCTAAGCAACCAAGCCCTCAGCTCAAGAGGGACAGGGAACTGCTGGAGAGAGTCCAGAGCAAGGCCACCAAGATGATCAGGGGACTGGAACATCTTCCGTATGAGGAAAGGCTGCAGGACCTGGGGCTGTTTAGTCTAGAAAAGGGGAGACTGAGGGGGGGATCTCTAATACCTACAAGTACATAAATGGTGGGTGTCAGGAGGCTGGGGCAGCACTTTTTTCTGTCATATCTAGCAACAGGACAAGGGGTGATGGGATGAAGCTGGAACACTGAATGTTCCATTAAACATAAGAAAAAAATGTCAGTGTTTCAGTGAGGGAGCCCTGGCCCAGGCTGCCCAGGGAAGGTGTGGAGGCTCCTTCCTTGGAGAGCTTCAAGACCCAGTTGGACATATTCCTATGCAACTGGATACAGGTAGGACCCACTTCTGCAAGGGAATTGGACCAGGTGACCTCTAAAGGATCTTTCCAGTCCCCATCATGTTGTGATTCTATGCAGCAAAGGACTAGAGCTCTGCAAAACCAATCTAGGCAGGCTTGATGCCACAGACAACTGGGTGAGACCCCAAACTAAACCTTTCATTAATTGAGCTGCAAGGGCTCAGGGGCTGCCAGATTCCATGCCTGTGGAAATACAACTGACGTGACAAGAGACGGTGGTGCCTTTACAAATAAAGACGTGGCAAAGGGGCTTAAAAGACCACAGCTCTGCCCAACCAAACCACACAGCAAAGGGGATTATGGAAAGGACCAATCAGAGCTCTGCAAAGCCAAGCTATTGCTCTACAAAACCAATTGGACCAATTAATCCCTCAGCTCAAGAGGGACAGAGTCCAGAGCAAGGCCACCAAGATGATCAGGGGACTGGAACATTTTCCTTATGAGGAAAGGCTGCAGGACCTGGGGCTGTTTAGTCTAGAAAAGGGGAGACTGAGGAGGGATCTCAATACCTACGAGTAAATAAATGGTGGGTGTCAGGAGGTTGGGGCAGCACTTTTTTCTATGGCATCTAGCAACAGGACAAGGGGTGATAGGATGAAGCTGGAACACCGAATGTTCCATTAAACATAAGAAAAAACTATTTCACTGTGAGAGTGAGGGAGCAGTGGAACAGGCTGCTCAGGGAGAGCGTGGAGGCTCCTTCCTTAGAGACATTCAGGACCCAGTTGGACACATTCCTGTGCAACCAGATATAGGTGAGACCTGCTTCTGCAGGGGAATTGGACCAGGTGATCTCTAAAGAACCTTTCCAATCCCCATCATTCTGTGATTCTATGCAGCAAAGGACCAGAGCTCTGCAAAACAAATCTAGGCAGCAAAGTGGATTATGAAAAGGACCAATCAGAGGTCTGCCAAACCAATCTAGGCAGTAAAGGAGCTGAAAAGGACCAATCAGAGCTCTGCGAGACCAAAACACACAGCAAAGTGGATTATGAAGAGGACCAGTCAGAGCTTTGAGCACCAACAAGAGCTACTGAAACTGCACAAGTTCAGCAGCAATGTACAGTTTGAGCCTTGCCTGTTATTGAGCTCAGGGCACACACTTCACAGGTGTATGGATATTCACTTCTTATAACTCAAGGACATGGAGGTGCTGGATGATGATATAACAGCACATCAGAGGAAAGTGAACAGGAAGTTAAATCCTGAAGCAGGCTTGTTGCCACAGACAACTGGGTGAGACCCCAAACTAAACCTTTCATTAATAGAGCTGCAAGGACTCAGGGGCTGCCAGATTCCATCCCTGTGGAAATACAACTGACATGACAAGAGACAGTGATGCCTTTACAAATAAAGATGTAGCAAAGGGGATTAAAAGACCACAGCTCTGCCCAACCAAACCACACAGCAAAGGGGATTATGGAAAGGACCAACCAGAGCTTTGCCAAAGCCAACCTCACAGAAGAATGTCCAAAAAGGACCAATCAGAGCTTTTAGCACCAACAAGAGCTGCTGAAGCTGCACAAGTTCAGCAGCAATGGGAATTTTTTGACCCTTACCTGTTATTGAGCTCAGCACACATGCTTCATAGGTGTATGGATATTAACTTCTCTGCCCTGGGCAGCACAGACTTGGAGTTAACAAGACATTTGATGTACAATGTGAGAGGAGTATGTGTTAGAGCAAACATATATCAGGAAATCTGTACCCACTGAGTAACTCAGTCAAAGGAGGAGAGTCACAAGTGGTTGGGTTAGGAAGTTGGGAGAAGAGAAGGCTGCACCATTAAGCAAATTGAAACCCCACAAGGGTTTCACAGGCCTTGTAGGGGGATGTTTTTCCTCCAAAAAGCACCTAATGCCAGAGAAAAGGATACATCAGAGATAAGAACAAGCTAAGGTCAGGAAAGAGCAGATAGAAGGAGAGAAAGAGGACGGGAGCCTGGGAGTATTCTGGAGAGGGAAAAGAGGGCAGAGGGATAAAAGCTGCTAACTGTAACACTGCTATCCAATAAAGCCTCAATCCACTCTACCTGATGGGGAAAGACTCTTGAAGACCAGTTGCAGTGCTCAGCACAAGTGAGACCTTCCTGAAGCAAGCCAGGGTCCAATGGCCCAACACTTAACAGTTTCTTCTAGGGCAAGTTTCTAGGTATCTTCTGTTTGGAAACATCTGATGCTGAAGTATTTTACACTAATTGCATACTAGACAGTCATTAAAGAAATGGTAAAGGTTACATGCGATACTTGAGTGTCTTCTACTTTTATAATGTACTTGATGACACTCCCCAGGGAAGACAATCCTGCACGAACAAGTAATGGCACAAGAGGAAAGCATAAGCCGGGCAATCTGGGTCCGCATGGCAATTACCAACACATAAAAATACATCATGGGATACACTTAAACAACTTCACATGAGGCAGCAGTTCTGGCTTAGCCATTCCTTTGCCATGATATCATTTCGGGCTCATAGGCCAACTGAAAGCAGCTAAACAGAAACATCTCAGGACCAACGGATCAAGGAGCCAACACCAGTGACTGTGTCCTTCCTCCTGTCACAATCTCACTAACACTGACTTGAGCCTTAGAAAGCCACTACTGGTTTTCCCTGTGCTTCATCTTCCAGGCAAGCCCAGCCTCAGCTCACCCTGCTCCAGATCAGCAGATGTTCCCTCTTAACCAATGCCACCTTCTAGTCTAAGCAAATGGCTCCCAGACTGAGATCATGCTGAAATCACTTATCCACTTCCCAGGAGTCCAGATTCCCGTTCCTTACTTTGCCTTGGGAGTTTCTGGAACTAATTGTGCCCTCGGGGCTAGCCTCAAGGGACACATCCTATGGTATTGCTTATCTCTGTCTTTCAAATTGTGTACTCATGTGCTTCTTCACAAGCAGACACATCTCACTGAGCAGCAGCATCTGACCAACAGACCAACCCCCTGAGACATCTCCCAGCTCAGCAGAACACACACATGGTTTTCTTTCCATTTACATCTCTGTCAGTGCACCAAGACTTACTCTCTTTCCCAGGTCTCCTGAAGATTGCCTGGGAAGACTGATGAAAAGAGGCAACTTGAACACTACAGTCTGTTATCGCTGGCCCCAGGACATCTGAGACAGCAAACAAGGCTACACAGGCATTACAAGAAGATAATGGACGAGGCACATCAACATTGCAGGCAGAACTCCTGGAGACAGTGCACCAGGCAAACAGATATGTGTTCTCCTCCAAGCTGCTGGATCCAGGATATAGAGAAAAGCCAGAAAAACAATGGGCCTAAGGAAACAGGGACTAAGGACAATCAAAGCCTTTCACACCACTGCAGGTGCACGTCACACAAAGCTGAGCTGATGGGGCTGGAGCACACACAGCAGCCTACATACCTAAGCTTTCTTCCTAAACACCAATACAATGTCCCTCAAATGAAAGCACATACAAACATGTCCTTGACTGTTTCTGGCATAACTTAATGGCTAAGCTATGCTTTAGCTTGGGATAAATCTAAGCTTCCTTGGAAGAAGGTTTGCTGGAGGGCCATAAAGTGCTTAATGCTTGTCCTGCTGTTTTCTGTCCAAGGCAGCCACATTCTTCTTCAGTCCACATAGTTAAGGTTCTTCCCCAGACAGAGTCACAGAAGCCAAAGTCCTTCCTCACATACAAAGTGAGGATCCCAGAGCATGTGGTGGAGAAGCTCCTGGGGGGGGAACTAAGCCAAATATTCCACACACAAAGCAACAACCAGCTTGTCCACATCTCACACTGCTCTACCAGACTGGGAATGGATGTCTGCCTAAACCACCAAGAAGCCTTCCCTGTAATGCTTCTCACAACTCCAGCTTGCCTCTGGAATAAACAGCAATAGTAAAGTTTGTCAGTCTTGGGAGAAAACAAGGAAGTTTCTACCCACCTCACCAGCTTCAAAATAACCCTTTGCTGGGCTCAGAACACTCTGAGCATCTCTGTCCAAGTTTTTCATGGCCCGCAGACAGTCTGAAATAGAGTCCTATGACACTGTTACATCCCTTCCCTGTATAAGGTATATATACACAGTAGAACCAGCAGTGAGTGGCTCAATCTGTACTTCCCAATCTTACTTTTCTCTAATGACTTGCTGTATTTATCCAAACTGAACTCTTCTGACAGAGCACAGCATCATCTCTTAACTGGCTCAGTCTGTTCTCAGTGGGCTACTGACTGTCTGGAAGCATGTTCTTCTAGTACAGTGTCCTAGGAGCCAGTAAGCTTGTCAACAGGTCCAGCAGCTCTGGGCTGATAGAAACAACCACTACTGCAATAGCAGCAGAGGGAGAGCTATCCCAAGTGTTCCTAGATCTTCACACTCTGAGATGGAAAGAGGAAAAAAATACCATCTTCCATGACAGAAGGAAGAAGTGAAAACAATGAAAATACTTTCCAGGTGCCCCACTACAGACAAGCACAATCCTGTTCAGGCAGGAAGCTTCACTGGTGACCTGGGGCTTTGGAGGGGCTCTGGGATCCGTGTTGGTTTTTAATATGACACATGGCCTTTTTCCAGAATGGTTTGTTTTGTCTTCCTGTGCCAGGGAGCCAGGAAAAAAAACACGTCAGTACCTTAAATATCTTATCAAATATATTATCTTTTCCCCTTGGTTTCCTTTTCCATGAAGTAACATGGATGAACAGCAATTACCACCTTGTTCTTAATCATCAGTTTGGATAGGGGAAGCGAAACTGGGAGCCCTCAGTTAAGTGAGCTGCGAGCAGAGTACAAACTCATCTTTTTAAAGTCAAGAGATCAGGACCAGGTTGATCCTTCATTTTCTACCCTGGCAAAACTGTCACCATTATAAACACACACACAGTGACTCCTGGACCAAGAGAGTCCATTTGAGAGAAGACTGTTACAAAACCTGTTCATTCAATTTCAGACTCCTCGCTATTTCAGTTGCCTTGTTGCATTTTCCTGCACTCCTTACCCGGGAAACCTCCACCAGCACAAGGACTAACAACCACAGCACTGTCCTTTACCCTCCTTCACACACCCAAGCACAGCCCATCCTGCTCCCCCAAAGGGCAGCAGTCACCTCTCCAGCCACATCAGCCCATGGGCTCCAGCCGCTGCCAAACCCCTGCACTGACAGGGGGAAATAAACACACAGCAGTGTTTGCAGAGATGGAGAGATGATTAAAGCCTTTTGGGAGCAGCTAGTAACCCAAACCAGAGGTACAGGGCAGAGATTGTGTGTCATGGCACCCAGAGCACAGAACGGGATGTTAAAGGCAGATTAGGATAGTCTCACATGCCAGGCACCAGGAGAGACCTCACAGCCCAAACATGCTTGAACTTGCTGATAAACCTGTTGCCTTCAGTGGATAACCACCAAAGCAGGCTAAAAAGCTGGGGTCACAAAGCAAACGGCAGGCCTGATAACAGGCATTTAGTATTTATTGGAGCAGGGTTATGAGCCCCTCTCTCTATACTTCTACCTTTGCTAACAGCATCAGCCCTTCTGCAGTCCCACCAGGAGAGAGGCCTTTCCCTGGTCAAATGGTTTGTGTCAGGCTGACACCAGACGCCTCTGTGTCTCACTGGAAGGAGCAGTTTTATGGCCAACTGCCAAAACTAGTTTATAACCTGTGACTGGTACCAGCAATCGCTCCGTCTGACTGCAGGAAGGTGTCCTGATCTCAGGTCTATGATTACATGTGTCAGGAGAGGAGCTAACTGTATTATCATGCACACTGCTTCAGGGGAGCTTACATTATCATATTAACCCCTCAAGCTCAAAATGCAAAGACCATCTGCCCTGAAGTTCACAGTGAGGAGAGTTGTGGAGGCAGAGCCTGTTCTGCTGCTACCCCAGCCAGGGCCTTACAGGCCAGTGGTCTCTTCTCATCAGATACAGACTCCTCCGCAACTTCACCCTTCTCTCTGGCCCCTGGCTGCTGTTTCTGTAGACTTTAATGGCTTGTGATAGAACAGCATTTTACATCTCCTACCTAAAAAGCCTTGAGAGCCAAACAAATGCTCATTGCTTACACCAACACTAAAGTACCATCCCTGCCTCACATTCATTGTCATTAAATGATCTCACGCCCAGGAAGTTTGTGACTGTACGCAGCCAAAGGGGCACTGAAAGTAACTGGATCCCTTAGAGGGAGAGCAAGCAATAAAATGGCAGAAACTTTATGCTAGAGTTAGATCAAGGTCAGATTCACCAGCCTGTGGTCTATCTTGAGGACCTCCTTTGCTCATGCTTAGCATCTTCACAGATAACAAGATGCCACAGAGATGAAGCAAGTGAAGGACTGAAAACTACAAGAAGAGTTCAGCAGCTTTTAATCATAGAAAAAAAGCAAAGTGGAAAATGCTCTGATGGAATGCAACAAAAGTCTATTGGACTGAGTCATCGCAGCAAGCAAAACGGGCTTGCTTTAAAAATCACTTGGCACACTAGAAATGAGAAAGCTGCTGAGTGATCATGAAATAAGAGGAAACTCACAGCAAGCAGACAAGGCCTGCTGAAGAACATCAAGGGAAGGAAAGTCTTCTGGTAAAAGCAAGGTAGTGTCAGAAGATGGACAGGCTTGGTGCAGTCAGCTCCAGCTCCTGTGTGTTCTGCTATGGTAGTGGAAATGGGACTTCCAAAGCAAGTTAATAGTTACTTGTGCTACCTGATCTAGACATCTCTGTGTCCAGTGTCCTGCAATTCCCTGCTTGGTTAGAGGGACCTTAAGAAGCCTTCATTGCCCCAAGCTAGGTATCAGTGTCCTCCTGGGCAATAAGATGATACATATGAACAGTCCAAATATCCTGCAGATCATCTGCGCAGTCCAGTGGAAGGGCCATGGTTTGGTTGAGTCTGACCACGTTTCTGGAAGATCTAACACCAGCACAATAATGAACACTTGCAAGGTCATCTTTGCTCTGCGATGTGTATCAGCTCCATAGCTAGCCACTACATACCAAAGGGTAAACCAGGAAGGGGAACATTTTCATGCATTGCACATAGAAAGGATAACAAGAAACAAACAAACGAGTTGAAGAGCCTTCTTTCTAAAAGAACTACCTGGTAACTTTGCAGAGGGGGCTGTAGCAGAAGCACAGTGGATCCAGACAACAGTATCCAGGCAGAGAGTAGCAGAGGAGTCATAGTTTGCACAGAAGGAGTACAAGGAACCTTGCCTCAGTTTGCCAGATGCCCTGGAGATGCTAGCTTAAAACAAACAGGAAGGCTTCATAAATGACCAGAATTACAATTTACTAGGTGCAACAGATTGTGTGGGAGAACTCTGACTGAATCCAGAGAAGCACCAGCCTGTTCCAGAAGGACAAGCAACACCGTTTGTGTGCTTCAAGGACATAAGCACTGTGGATTTCAAGGATATAACCACAAAAGGATGAAGCTGAAATGCCAAGACACTAAGTTTTTGCAAATACAGTGAGAGGGAGACAGAAACTGTTGTAAGCCCATCAGTTGTGAGAGGGAGACATGGCATGTCCACTGCTCAGAGCTCAAAAGCTATCAGCTGTCTTGGAGACATGTGGAAGGTCACAAAGACCAGTGTGAGAAAAAAAAGCAGCAGCTGATGCAGCACAACTATTATCAACTACAAGAGGACAAGATTGAACCCTCAGATAAAGCAAGAGCAAAGTAAGGACTACTTTTCTCTGTGGAGGGTTTCCAATGAGATGCACCTGATAAGCCTTATCACAAGGCACTGATGAAAGTTTTTGGGCTCCAGAGACAACCAAGTAACCTTAGAAGGCTGCAGAAAGGACAAAGGAAGTGGTGCTTTACAAGGTGGAAGAAAATACCATCTGTGCAATTATAGACCCACCAGCTTAGTTTGCATTACCATAAGCACGAGATGCAAACAAAGGAGGGTGCAGGAGCTAACACAACCTCTTCGGACCAATCCAGCTTCCCCAGACAGCCAGGCAAAATAACTTTATAGATGAAGAAAAATAACAGTGATCACTTCTTGATCTTAGTGAGACTTCCAAATAGCCTCTTCTAAGCAAGTTAAGGGAACTGCAAATGGCAATATGATGGAAAAACACATAGAAAACAACATATTCAAAGAGTAGTCAGCAATGGCTCAGCATCCGATGGAAGATGAATCAAGGGAGGATTCACAGAGAGGAGCTTTGGGTCAATCCTAATTGGCCTTTTTACTTACAGCCAGATAACAGAAGAGGGAGCAGGTTTATTCATCTTGCAGATGATGCCAGCACACATGAGGCTGCCAGTATATCACAGGACAGGCTTTGGATTCAGACCAATCTGAAGAACTTGGGACATACAGACAGAAAACAAATAAGAAACAACTGAGTCAGCGTGAATACATCATGCCAGATCTCAGCAGGGCTGTCAGTCCCACAGCCAGAGAAGAATCTAGAAGGTATTGAGTCACATCCCATGCCCACTGATGGGCCTGGCAGGAATGGGGCATGAGTCCCATGGGTTTTTAATATCTCCACTGATGAAGACTTCACATCCTCTCTGAGCAACCTGTGCCAGTGTCTGATCACTCTGACACTACAAAAGCAGTTTTTTGTTCAGTTGGACTCTCCTGTGTGTCAACGGCTTCTGGTCCTGCTGGTGGACACTACTGAGAAGAGTTCAGCTCCCTCTTCTTCATTCCCTCCCATCAGGTATTTATACAGACTCCTCCTGAGCCATCTCTTCTCCAGGCTGAGCAGTTCGAGCTTCTCAGCCTCTCCTCATTCAAAAGATGCTCCAACCTCCCCAGCACTTATGGGTTCAGTTTGCTGAAATACTCCCTAACCTGAAGGTAAGTTTTCCTTACTCCCTGGATTCTGGATTTCTGAAGGCTGGTCTTACCAGTAAAGACTAAGCCACAGAAAGCACCAAATACCTCAGGGTTTTACCATGTCTTTTGTTACCAGGTAACCCTGTTGCTGAACAGTACAGGGCACATTTTCCCCAGTCTTCCATTTTCTATTCACATACTTGCAGAATCCTTTCTTGTCACACCCCACACTCCTCACCAGATTCAACTCTAAGGCACCCTATGCCAGCAAGGTCAGGCAACAACTCTACACTCCTCCCAGGTCACCTGCCTCTGCTTCCACCTTTTCTGTTCCTGCCTTGAGGAATGTCTGAGTTCAATTACGAGCTCCTTGCTCATCCATGAAGACCTTTACTTGATTAGTGTCAGTTCTGTCCCTTCATATGTATGAACACCTGCTTCTCCTTCAGGTCCTCACCTTGGTCTCTTCATGGGGAACAGATTCCAATCACATTGCCTAAAACAAACCTCCAGCCCAGTAGCTAGATTTTTCTGACATCATATGAGCATTCAGCTACCCACCATGACAGCTCTTGTATCAGCCCACTGTGGCATTTGCCTGTGTTTGCTCTGTAAGTGGAGCAGATGGAAAAACCACAAAGGAAGTCGCAGTAGCTACGTCCCCCCTCTTCCCCTCCTCACCCATTTAAAGCCTTGCTGCACAACATGGTGTGTTTCAACACCTGCAGTGATAAATAGTAGCACAAACCAGGAACTACTTGGTCATGTTTATCCTCCAGTGTTCCTCGGTTGCATTGCAACCCACAATAACATTCGTTAACAAGTGTTAGAACATGGTTACAAATTGCAGCAAACACAAATGCTCCGTCAGTGTTATTGCAGACTTCATTAATGATGATCCTTCGCATTTCAGCAACAGCCATTCAAGGGTATGAAGACATTTATATGCTTCTGTAAGCCAAGTGTTACACTCCATGTGTGAGCCAGATGTTCACAACATCATTTACAAATGAGAGAATGAAGCTCACAAGACTGACTCCAGACCCTTTTCCTCTCCCACTGAGAAATCCACTGCCCACCAACTAGTCATAGGGGAATTATCCAATTCAAGGCAAGGCAGGATACCATTATGGTCTCTTTGTTTCCTTGCATTGTCTCTACTCCCTTGCTCCTCATGTTGTATTTAGATTCTAGGCCTGGAGGGGCACCACTGAATGTGTCCACTGCAGCACAGCTTGGCACAGAGATGCAACTTAGTACTACTCAGTACAGCCTTGCAAGCAGCAATGGTACCAGAATCTGGGTAACAGAGAGCTCTTGAAGGAGACCTCCAGCAGCTGCACATGTCAAACCAGCCCCTTAAAGGCAGAGCAAGCTCAGTTAAAACACAGTAGCCACAAAGCAAACAGAACCAAACATCTCTCTGCCTCCAGCCATCTCTCCTGCAGAGCCCTGGCTGCCCTCAAAACTCTACACAGTGGAAAAGGAGAGTCTAAAAAGAGATTATGCCCTAACAAACTGACCTTCTCAGGGTGCTGTGCTCCTCCTTCTCCCCTCAGACTTTGCTGGCCGAGCGGGAGAACACATTCCTTTGCAGCTAGAGGAACACCTAGGCTGATGAAGCCGGAGGAGCTGCAGCGTCTCTCGCACATCCCGCCCGCGGCTCCCTCTAGTGCCGCCGCCCGCATGCACAGGCGGCCCCGCAGCACCCCTCAAACGGCTGGCTTAGGCACAGCAGGCACAATTCCCACACAGGACTCACACTCTGGCATCTATAACCCTCCTCACAAGCCTCTAGCGCATTCGAACCTACCTCCTCAGCGCCGCGGCTGCTGCTGTGTCAGCGCAGGGCTGCGGAGCAGACCTGTGGAGCTCCAGCGACCCGTGGCTACAATCCAGCCTGAACTCAGCGTGACCTCAAGGTAAAGCGCCAGCAGCCTCCCAAGCAGGGTCACCACGTCTGCGCTCTGCAATTGGCACTCATTGAGCAAATAAAAGCAAGTTCGGGAATTAAAAGCAGCTGCGCAAGAGTTACGGCTCAAACCAGCTCCTGCACTCATTCCAGGGGCAGCTGAAAGTTGTTAAACCCAGTGTAGCATGTTCACTGAGAGGCCGCAACCCTCTCAGTCCTGCAGACCCCAATGCAGACAGCACAACACCTCTGCACAAGGCCTTCAGATGTGCTTTCCAATCAAGAAGCAGATGAATAGGAGGGAGGTCATTTACTCCTTGAAATTCCCCGGTGTACTGGTTTTGGCTGGGATAGAGATAACTTTTTTCATACTATGGTGCTAGTTTTGGATTTGTAATGAAAACAGTGTTGATAAGACAGAGATGTTTTGGCTACTGCTGAACAGTGCTCATGCAGCATCAGGGCCTTTTCTGCTCCTCAGTCCACCCCACCAGCGAGGAGGCCAGGGGTGCACACGGAGTTCGGAGGGGACACAGCTGGGACATCTGATCCCAATTGACTCCAGGGATGCCCCAGGCCACTTAACATCACACTCAGCAATTAAAAAGCTCAGCAACAAAAAAAACCCCTTGGACTAGAAGAAGGAAGGGAGTGACATTCTCAGTTATGGCATTTGTTTGTCCAAGCCACCATTCCATGTGCCACAGCCCTGCTGCCCTGGGGATAGCTGAACACCTGCCCATGATGGGGAGTGGGGAATTAATTCCTTGGTTTGCTTTGCTGCTGTGCTTTACCTATTAAACTGTCTTTATCTCAACCCACAAGTTACCACCCTTTAACCCTTCTGATCCTCTACCCCATCCCATTGTGGGGGAGTGATGGAGCAGCTGGTATAGCTGAGCTGCCTACCACGGTGAAACCACAACACCCAGCTTCCTGGTTTACCCATCTCTGCCATGGCAAGCAACCTGCCAAGGTACCAAACTCAGCTGTGTGTGCAGAGGCAAAGGCTGGCAGCCTCTTCCAGGTCTGGCCAGCACATACACACATACCCAACCGCCTGCACCTCTCAACAGCTCTAGATCACATCCTTGCAAACAATAACCTGAAGCACCCGACTAACTTTGCCCTGCACGGGAAACAGTAAGACACTTGCCTTCTGTTCCCACTCACACCGACTCAGAGGGAGGAAGATGTGGGCAGAGGGCTGTTAGTCACAGCACAGCGCAGGCAGGCACTGCCAGTGGTCCCCAGCCCAGCATGCTGCAAGCAAGGCCCTGGCCCTCAATGGCTCTGTGCTCCAGGCCCAGGTCCTCAGCCCCTGTACCTGCCTGTACGGCACAGACACATGCTTGAACTTTACCAGAGAGGCTTGCCAAGACCCCTGGGAAAGGCCACTGTCCTCTTTGTCTCATTGGCCCCATCACACAGCCACACAGCTGCAGTTAAATGACAAGCACCAGCAGGATAAAAATGAGGTTTTTCTCTTTATTTTACCTCTCCTTCCACTTCCAAAAAGTCCAAGAGTGGCCCCAAAGCACTTAGCACTCTTCCTGAGTTTGCAGCAAGCCTGAGAAAGCTGCTCTGAAGATGGAGGGTCACAGTGGCCAGACTTGAGCCCCTGCGTTACCCACACCATGGCTACTCCGGGTGAGGGAGAAGGACGGAAGCATCACATAACTACTGCCAGCTCCTACTAACTCTGCAAACCTGGCTGTTTCAATTCACATTATCTGCCTTATGCCAAAGAATCCCAGAGCCACAGAATGGTTGAACTCTCCCTCAGTCCCCATGGCATCTCCTTCCCCAAGCATCTCTCTCTGCAATGCCACACACGATGGCTGCCTTATTTCCACACCCCCACAGACAAACAGCCACCAGTCAGGGTGCTGGGGGAAGGATGAGATATATCAGAAAGGCACCAAGATGTGCAGAGGCTTGGACTTGGAGAAGGGAAGACTTTAAGGTTGGGTGTGAGCATGCATGGAGGCTCCCTGAGGGACACAGGCCACAGCAAAGAGGAGCTGGCAACAGAAATCGATGGGCAGGCCCCACACCCCTGAGGGAAGCCATAGGGCCTGTGAGAAGGGCATGGGGACCAAGGGAAGGGCATGAGGCTGGAAGGAAAGCAATTGAGCTTGAGGGAAGCCATGGAGCCTGAGGGAAGGCTCTACAGCCCTGGGAGAAGGTCACAGGGATGAGGCAGCTGCAGGAGAAGGGCAGGACATCTCTATGCCTTGTCAGAATGGCACACACAGGGAGGGCAGCAGCCACCACAAAACCCCACTCAGCACCACAAGTGACCCTGGATGGAGAGAGTCTGTCCCACTGAGGCCACCTTTCCTCGCTGCACACCCCTCCTCTGAAGCCACACAGCAGAGCCCAGCAGCTTCGAGCCCGGCTGTGCCACCGGCCCTTCCCCCAGCAGCTCTGCAGGGCAGGGTGCTGGGCCCCAAGGCACGGGCCAGGAGGATCCCGAGGGCTGGAGAAGCTTCAGCCACCAAGAGATGGGGCAGGCAGGGCTGGACAGTGAAGCTGTCAGGGCAGGGCCCTGAGGATGTGGCACAGTGGGTGTGAGATGCAAATAGCAATAGCAGCACTGAGACAGGCACACAGAGACGTCTGTCACTGCGCCTGCTCTTGGGGACAGCGGCAGAGGATGGCAGAGGTGCTAGGGGTGCTTATTTAATGCCATTTAATCTCAGCACCACAGACATTGAAAATAAACTAATTAAAACAATCACAGTGCCGTGGCATCCCTGTGTCCACTGCAGGCTGGAAGCCTTCAGCACAGCAAGAAGTGGCCATGTGTCCTTGATCCTCGTCATGGGAACAGAACACGTCTGCTGGAGTGAGAGGACACAAAACAGGGAATGGGCGGCTGTGCACCAGACTGGCACGGAGAGGACAGGACACTGTGTGGGACGCACCAGCTGCTGCAGTGACAGAGCCAGCATGTGACATGGTGACTCCCAGAGAAGCAGAGCAGGAGAGGCCTGGCATAGCCTCCATGCTCCAGGTCCCAGCAGCACCTGTGGCACTCGCTGCCTTCTCCCGGGGAGCAGTCAGCACACACTGCCCTGGCTCCCAGCAGGGCAGGGCTGGAGAACAACGCACACGCATCCCCAGGGACACGTGGGACCTGCCAGCATGACCCAGGGGACACATGGGCTCCCAGCCAGCCAGGGCTAACGCGTGAGGCTCCAGCTGAGCCCTGGGCTGCCAGCAGGACACAAAAGACAAACTGATCCCCAGCAGGACACTGGCTCCCAGTGGGGCTGAGCCCCAGAAGGTGCACCAGATCCCAGCAGGACACAAAGGACCGGTTGACTTCCCCTCATGCTGCTGAGACTCTCAGTGGGATAGTCCAGCTCCCAGCAGGACAAAGGCAATAAAACAACTCTGAGTAGGGCAGTATGCAAAGTACCAGCTAGCAGCAGAATACGTGCAGAATACACTGAATCCCAGCAGGGCAGGGCCAATGTGTAACACACAGACTGTCACCAGAGCACAGACCCTGACCAGGACACACATACTGCACAAACTCCCAGCAGGACAAGCTCCTGGCAGGACACAGGTGCTGCAGTGACTCCCAGGGAGACACATGTGACACAGCAGCTCCAATGACACACGTGTGATGCAGCAGCTCTAGTGCAGATGCACGTGGTGCAGAAGCTCCCAGTAAGACACGCAGCGTGCTGACTCTCAGCAAGACACTCACAGTGCCAGTATGTGAGACATAGGCTTCCTGCATGAGATGTGTGAGGCATTTGTTACTAGGATGACAGGCACCATGTCTGAGACATCAGCTCCCAAATGATGTGCCAGCTCCCAGTGCAAAGGGCTGGTGTGTAGGGCACAGGCTCCCTGTGGTAGTGTCCTGGCAGAGGAGTGGGCAGGGGCTGGGGGACAAGGACACTATTGCAGGACATGGATGCCATTGCAGGGCTCCCAGTGCCATCTAGTGGGAGACAGAAAACACTCAGGGACCCAGGCCTGGGTGCTGCTGGGCACCAGAGACCTGCCCCAGCCCAGCCAGCCTCTCCCTGCCTCCAGCAGCCATCCCAGCCCCACACACTGGCCCACTGCAGCTCAGCCCGTCCTGCCAGCTCTCCTCCCACACTTACTCGTCCTGGCCCTGGAGACCATGGCAAAGCTCTGCCACGGGAGGGACAGAGGAATTTACTCCAGGTACAGTTTGTTAATCACATCAATTACAGTCCTGCTGAGTCACTAGGTTTCCATCCTGCATGGGGTGAGCACAGAGAGACCCGGTCAGAGATCCACAGCTCCTGCCCATGAGCTGCAGTGTCCAGAAAGCATCAGAGCCACTCTCGTAAGAGGACGCTTCAGGAAAGCTCCGCAAAAGTATGACATCTTCTGAGGCACAGGCTGATGCCTGATGCATTTTTCACGTGCACAGCCACCTGCATATCATCCCTCATCTGTGCACATTAGCTCTGGCACACACAGACATGCATATATAAGAACGCATCGCAGACACATCAGGCAAAGAAAACACTGGCACAGCAACCAGCTTGTGTCACTGCACAAGTTTTATTTGATAGGCTTTCTCCCCCAAAACCAGACCAGAGGTTCTGGGAGATGGAAAGAGCAGATGAGGCCATAAAGGTGCAGTACAGAGCCTGTGAAAGTTTACACATGGGATGGCTAAAAACGAGTAACAAATGTGATGCAACATGGCAGGGTGTGAGCGGATTCGCAATCCTGGTGCTGGTGAATATAATCTCTCCTTCCAGGGGTGTGAGGGATTTGCGATCCTGGTGCTGGTGAATGCAATCTCTCCTTCCATCTCTCCACCCAGCAGGCGGCCCTCAATCTCTTAAGCCGTATCTCCACTCATCTACAGCTGTTTAATCACTTGGCATTTTCTCCCGTTCCATCTGCATCCTCAGTCTCTTCCTTCCTCACGAATCCTCAGCCTGAAAACAATCCCTAAGATATTAAAGAGAAAATGGTGACATCTTGGGGAACAGACAGAGCCTTCTCCAGATACAGGCACCCTCATGAACGGGCTGTGTCACCCAGCAGCTCTGCCCAGGGCAGGACAGCCTGCACAGTGAAAACACACCAAGGAAAACACTACCAGTCTCCAGCAGATGCCCCAGGTTCACCTACTGATCAAACATGGCCCCTCTTTGTTCAGAGGATCAGCTACTAGATTTTTGTTGGCCTTAATCATTATTAAGCTGAGTGTCTCTCCAGGGAATATTTTTCCAGGGAACTCAAATCCATGCAAAAATGAAATCAGCTGCAAGATGCTCTGTTATCCTCATGATCCACCCCGAAATCAAGGTAAAGGATGAGGATCCCAAACACTTCTGCCATGACACATGAGGCAATGGGGAGAGAAGAAACACACTCAGAAAGAGATGAGCACAGAGTCCAGTGCAACAGGAGCGAAGGGACTAATAAAAAGTCCTGTCACTAGAAGGCTGTCGGTAGAATTCAGGGCTTGCTAATGGGTTGGGCACATCTCTCCAAACGTGAACCCAGTACAAAGCCAAGATACCAGAGGAGAGGCCCAGGTATGTCCAGAAAGAGAAATTACATCCCCCCAAGGGCCCTGCGCCCCGGCTCCCTGGAACAGCCCCTTCTCACCCACAGCAAAAACCCTGCAGCATCCCCACCACACACCAGCTGGTTCCCAAGCACTTAAAGGAAAGCTGTCCTCTTCCCAGGAACTCACCTCCTCTGCTCTCACACGTCCCAGCTGCCAGCCTACTGCCTATTGTAAAACCAGCAGGATTTGGGATGGAAGCAGTGGAGTGAGCTGTGGTGGTCCCACAGGCTTCCTCAGGACCTGTGTCCTCCAAGGGCTGCCCTCTCCTCCCAGAGCAGCATGGTCTGAAAGAAAGGAAACAGATGGGGGCGAACATCAGTCTCAAAGCTGAACTCCTCCAGCTGCTTAGGACCAGATCATTATTTTAAGAGCACTTACATGAGAAAAAGAATAGCTTGGGAACTGCTAAGGAGAGACTTGGCTAGATCCCCTCCAGGTCACTGAGCACACGCAGGGCAGCAGAAGCAGCTCCAGGCTCTTGGCTCTGTTAAAATTTGGTGGCAAAACTGAAAAACGTGGTAGAAGACATTTTTGTTTTGTAAATTTTGCCAACCTGTCAGTCCCCAGCGGTGGTGATGAGCTCCAAGTTCAATTCCACCTCTAACCAGCATGCTGAGACATGGCTGACATCCCCCAAACCAGCGTGCTGCAAACTCCTCATGTCTCTGGGGCATCCCAGCAGACAACGTTTAATTTCTATCTTCTACCTAGTGGCCACCAACCAGAAAGGATAAACTCTGGCCTTCACACTAGCTCAATACCTCTGCTCCACAAATCAAGGAAGCACCGAAGTTTGCCTGTATGTCAGCATAAACATAGCACCTCAGAAAACTTGCAGTTGCCCATATTTTATTCTAGCCTGTTGAATACTGAGGACCTGCTACCAAGGTAGGCTCTCTGGGTAGGAAGGCAAAGAAACATGAAGAAAACTGCAGCTCAGCTTGACCTGTATTTTTTTCTGAGCATCAGTGATTCCCTATAATTAATTAGATCCCTAAAATTCACAAGAAACTAAGAAAAACAACAGCCACAAGCTAAGATGACTGTGCCCTGTCAAAGAAAGCTTTTATCTCTGTGCAATGAATAAATAACTCTGACGTAACTACACACAGCAATTTCTCATCAGATGTCTGAGTATCAAACAGCCTTTCCAGACCTACTCTGATACAGCTCTTGGCAAATGTGCTGATGGAAAACCACTGGCCACATTCACAAACATGCCTAAAATTTAGCACATACATCCAGGAGAAACTGTTCCAAGGACCTGCCCCACCAACTCTTCTACCAACAGCAATGCCAGCTTACAAGCCTCAGCACCTCTCTTGAGCACTCCGAGGGTATTTTAGGCCACAGCTTCACCATGGAAAGCACAAACGCTACTTTTTCAAGGACACACAAGAGGTCAAAAGCTGAGTGGATATTCCCAAAGTCCCTCAGACATCTCAAAGTTGAAAAAAAACCTTCATAGTGTTCCAATGCAGCTTCACTGTGTGTATGGACAACAGGCTCAGCCTGTACCCAAACCCGTGCCGGGAGCTGATGCACGCTATTCATCTCGATTCCTACCCAGCTGGAGTCAGAATCTGGTGGTTTTGTGTGCTGCCAGCCTCTGCAGGGCAATGCAAACAATTGAACAGGCTATTTCTGCACTAAGAGTGGGCCCTTTCCGGGGAAGGCTCTTTCATACCAGGCAGCCCATATTGGCACCGCTTAATCAGGCCGAGATTGGAGGGAGCCCGCTGTGCAGTGACACAGATCGCTCCTTCCCTCGGGAGCTGGCGAACACCACGGCCACTCAGAAAACAGCTGAATCCTCTTCCTCCTCAGCCATTGCCTGGCCTCCACAGGCCTGAACCAGGACCAAGGGGCTCAGCCATCCCACATGTTGATTTCTCTATTCCTCAGATGCCTTAACTGGCCACAGCACAGCAGCGGGAAAGCAGGCAATGGCAGAGGGACTGTGTAGCTGCACACACATCTCTTCTGCCTTCTCTGTCAGCCCCGTAGACAGAGTCTTATCTGGATGTGGACAAAACCATCTGCTTGGTGTCTGGAAACTGCAGGCAGGCAAAGAGCAGGGGAGGCTGTGGTGTCCAGCTGCCTGCCACAGGTAATGCCCAGCTGCTGCACTGCCAGAGTAGCCACCCAGGTAATGCCCAACTGCTGCACTGCCAGAACAGCCACCCAGGCAATGTCCAACTGCTGCACTGCCAGAGTAGCCACCCAGGCAATGTCCAGCTGCTGCACTGCCAGAACAGCCACCCAGGCAATGCTCAACTGCTGCACTGCCAGAACAGCCACCCAGGCAATGTCCAGCTGCTGCACTGCCAGAACAGCCACCCAGGCAATGTCCAGCTGCTGCACTTCCAGAGCTGGCACAGGCAATGTCCGACTGCTGCACTGCCTGAGTAAGGGAGCTCTGGCTGAGAGGGACTGCTAGCAGGGAGGGGAAAAGAGGAGGGAGACCATTCCCCAGCACAGATCTGGAATAAGGCACTAGGATCAGATCAAACAGTTCCACAGAGATGGGACCTTTTGATCCCTCTCCTTCAAGGGATCTGTGAAAGACTCAGCAAATACTGTACAAGAGGAACTGCTGAGAGACTGCACCTCCACAGTGTTCCTGTCTGCAGGGACCTTGAGTTTACCCTCCTGGCAGGATGCTGAAGCCAAGCAGTGTGCCTTCTCACATGGCCCTGGTAGCAGTTCCCAGACTTATTTTCCATTTGGTGTCAAAGCTGTTGTCGGGATGGGAAATGCTTTGGAATCACATAAGGAGCAGAAAAAGTCATTTTAGAAGGGGAAGTGGCAGCAGCTTTCCCTGAAGACATTGCTTATGATTATTAAATATATCTGTTTATGAGGTTCTACACAGGCAGCAGCACAAAGCCAACAGCTGTGTGCAGCCATTTCTGGTCAAGTGTGCTTCGTTTCCTTCTCCTGACTTCACCTCATCAGCTGCACCATTAGAAACAAGTGTGAGGGAACACATTGTTACTCTCAGGTACCATTTTAATCCAGAGTCCCTTTCAACACACAGTGGTAGTTTGATACAGCTGTGTATCTCATCTCAGGCAGATTTCTCTGTGGCAAGAACAAGCATCAGCCTAAGCAAGTTCGAGCTGCTATGCATCATTTCAGAAGACCATCCTGGCCCACCATCAGTAACAGGTGCTGCCTATTAACCTTAATTAAGATGCAGGTGACACTAATCACTTAATCGGTCCTTAATTATGATCTGAAAAAATTTTAGGCATAGGAAAAAATCCATGTGTCTCAGCTTGAGACAGCAGCCTTCATCCTCTCTGCCTTGGGTTCCCCTCCACGTTTTTGCAGGCCCATGGGGAAAAGCCACACCAGACTCAGGCCAGTAACTGCATGGGAGCTGGCAGACCTCGTAATTTCCTCCCCAGCCGAGCTGCTACTACGTCAGAGCTGTCACCAGGTCTCTCCTGTCCCACTTTCCTGCATCTGGATGTCACTACAGAGGAGTGAGAGCCTTGGAGACTCTGGGACTGACAGGCACAGTTTTCTAGGACAGTGTGTTCCAGCTGTGAGCTCCAAAGAGTGTGTTGGATGCAATGGAGAACCAGCTTCTGTTTGGAGGCAGCTCATAGCACCACCACACTCAGCTTTTGGCCACAGCAAACCACTCCTGCAGAGCCCTTTGGAAGAGTTTAGTCTCTCCCAAGGATGCTCTGCCTCCAGAAGGGAAGGACTCTCAAGACCCTCACCACAGGGAAGCCACCTCATGAAAACCCTTCCATGCACCTTGACCTGCCACAGGTTCCTGAGCTGCTGCAGCCCTATGCCATGAAAGGCAGAAAGCAGGTCTAGGCAGAGGCTTCCATGCCCCTCTCACACCTGCTGAGGCTCACCCTTCTGTTGAGTTAGGGGAAATCATTATCACAATCAAAATAACCAAAGGGTTCACATGTCTTTCACAGATCTCGTCTCCACCAGCTCTCCTACACCCTCTCTCTGCTGCTTCCTCACATCTGCTGCCTGTCCTCTTCCCTCTTGTCTTGCAGTCTCCTCCCAAAGATGTTGCCTGGAAAGCATCATGAAGAAGAACAGAAACACTCCCAGTGCTAAGAGCAGAGGACATGACCACCTCCAGGAAGAGGAGCTGCAGATTGCCCCGAGGTCTTCCCTTGATGGTAGCATTGCAGCCTTCCCCACTCTATCCTGTTTTGTGCATGAGGGAAATTAGGCCAGTGCAGCACTGCTCAGCAGCTGGGACATGGGACACCCAACCCACAGCTTCTGCCTCAGCATCATCACACAACTGGGGTGCGAGCCCCAAGTAGAGTCCAGTTGCATCTCAAACCCTTTCTTGCCAAGGCCAATGAGCCCTGTGCTACCTGAGCAGGCAAGTCCTGCCATATGCCACAAGGAGCTCAGAAACAGCTGGGGCAGGCCAGGAGCTGGTTCCCCTTGAAGGGGAAAGTGGGCCTCTGTGCAGCAGCCTGAGGCCAGCTGGAGGAGCTCTCAGCCTCCCACCTCTCTGCCTTGGTTCTTCTGGAGAAACCTGCCTGTGTTTTGCCAGACATTGCTGCGTCCTGGCATCCTTGGAGCTGTGAGGCAGAACTGCTACAAGGACTCAGCCCAGCAGCTGGTGCAGAGTCACAGCTGCTGACAACAGCCAACTCAGGCCAGCAGCACGTTTTCCACAACCATTAGCAACCAGAGCCATCAGGACAGGCCCCATCTCTGTTCATCAACCTTGGCCTCCTGTCCAGGCAAGTGGAGATGAGTAGCCAATGTCTCTGAGCCTCTGGAGGTTTCCAGCAGGGTGGGCTGCAGCCTGTTCCTTTCACATGCCAGCCAGCCATCCAGGGGATGCTGCACCACACAGCCTGGGGACAACAGACCCTGAGCTACCTGTGGTGCATGCTGACACCCAAAGCAACTGCACCATGGCCTAACACCTGGAAGCGAGCTTTAGCTGGGAGAAAACTTGGGTGAGACCCACAAACAGGGAGATGTTCTAAATTCTCCTTGTTGCTAACCCAAAATAGTGCAGAATCGGCAGCTGGACTGCTTCATGCTGGGAGGTGGATTTCAAGCACACAAAAAAAGATACTAAATAAATGCTGGAACATTTTCACCCATCTCCTGGTGGGATGAGCTTTTCTTACTCATATTCTCAGGCTTGTCTCAGCCACGATAAAACATCTACTAAGGAACCCAGATTCACAGGCAGTCCCACACCTCTGGGAAGAGGGCTTTAAGAGAAAGCCCTGTAAGCAGCCCCATTGCCCCTGTGGCACTGCTCAGGTGCCTGCCCGGGCAGCAAGACCCTCCACACAGCCCCTGACTGGGCCAGGCCAGCCACCCTTCCTGTGACTTCCTCCACCATCACAAATCCCTTCTAATTCCCTCTAAACCGTTCCCTGTCTCCATCGGGGCACAGCTGCCTCCCGGCTTTGCCCAGGGGATTAGCAGAGGCCTGAGGAGTGAAGGCAAAGCAGCAGCAGCCCTGCCCATGGGCAGGCCTCTCCCCACATCCCTGCCCAGCCTTCACCCCACATCCCTGCCCGGCCTTCACCCCACAGCTGATCTGAGCCCATTCCAAGTGGGAGTGGAGCCACCACCGAGGATGGCATGGCATCATCTGCCTTCTTTGCTCTTTTCCTATCCCCTTGCTTGTCTTCTGCTCCATTCCAGCCCCCATGCTCTCCTGCTCTCAGAGATAAAATAAATCCAGATCCATACACCAGCATCCACCTGCCCCTAGGACACAGGGAAATGGCCTCAAGTTGCCCCAGGGGAGGTTGAGATTGGAACTGAGGCAGAACTTTTTCCCTGAGAGGGGTGTCAGCCCCTGTGCCAGGCTGCCCAGGGAGCTGGGGGAGTCCCCAACCCTGGAGGGATCCCAAAGCCATGGAGCTGAGGTGCTGAGAGAATTCAATTATTGCAACCCTTGGCCACCCCCACTCTCTCAGTCCCCACAGCTGCGCCTCTCACATGGCTCTGCCTTCACCGGGCCCTGCAGTGAGGAGTGCTCACAAGAGGAATAGGAGTTGTTTTCTTGTAAGAAAATTATATAATGGCTCAAATGACCAAAAGGGAGAGCTTCTCTCCATGGATGGGATCTGCTTCAAGCTGTGGGGAGAAATCTATCCAGGTCTGATGCTGCAGAAAGGCAGCACCTGAAGGGACACGAGACTTACTCGCTGTACACACTCCTTATCCTGTCATTAAGCTGAGATTTTACAGAGACAGTTGTTGGGCTTTTCCTATTGAGAATTGACTCGCTCTCAGCTCAAGAGGACACACAGCTTCCCTGAGAGCATAAGCAGCACTCAAAACAGGGGCTTAAGGCACATGGGCCGAGTGGTCGCCAGCAACTGAAGTGTGAAGGGGCCAGGAGGCTGCTGTGGGGGCCACAGCCCAGGAGGGACTGAGCCGAGCCTGAGCAGCTCTGCCTCGGGCAGAAGAAGCAAAACGCTTCTTCCTGCCTCCTGCTCCGCTCTCCAGGCTTTGTCCGCTCTGACACAGCAGGAGCCCGAGCGCGAGTGGCAGCCAGGATGTCCCGGCCCCTGCCTGGACCGCTCCGTGCCCATTGGCCGTCCCCGTGCTTAGCAACGGCCAATCCCACGAGGCTATTCGCTGGCTACCGGGTAGGAAGATGTTGGGATTTCTTCCCCCCCGCCCAGCCTCGAGCACTGATCATTTCTGCCTCCAAAGGAAGCCTCTGGCACAGGCACGGGGACACGAGCACACTCGCTTCCCCGGCCAGAGCATCCCAGGGCCGCCTCTGCCGCATCTTACGCTGCAGCTCTCGCTGCGGCCTGCCGTGTCCCCAGGGCAGGCCCCAGGTGAGAACACACATGTGGGGGATCAGAGAGAAGAGGAACAGCTGCATCCACCCACGGCTCCCGCACAAAGCCCGGGGCTGTCACATCGTGCCCACGGGCTGAGGCGGGGCCGTTGCCCCCACGCTGGCAATGCAGGATGCCCACAGGTAACACTACCCAGGGCTTTCCCAGTGGGCTCCAGCACCAACCCCCCCTCCCCTGCACCAAGAACGTGGGAAAACAATGTGACTACAGAGCACTGCCCACAAAACAAAACAAAACAAAAAAACAGCCTCTCCTTGTCACTTTTTCATAATGAATCTGCAGAGGAAAGAAGCAGGAGAGACAGGATGAACTGGTGCTCAGGACAGGAGTGGACTGGCATTCTAAACCCAGCTAGCCTGAGTTGGGTTCACCTCCAATCTCTTTCCAGCTCTGCAAAGAGCTGAAATTGATGCAAACACGATAAGGACCCTCTCAGGAGGTGGCAAGTGGGGCTTGAGCAATCCCTCAGCCACAGAGTTTGTAGCCCAGGCGCTAGGATACTTTCCCTTTTCAGTGGCATGCACCCTGCACCCCCAGCCGCAGGAGCAGGGACAGGGCAGGGAAGGACAGGAGTGGTACATGCTGGCAGACTATCAGTGGCTTTCATTCCCAGCTCAGCACCCCTCCAGAAAGGCCCCTAGAAAGCTGCTTCTTCACAAGCAAAGGGCATTTCTCAAAAAGCATTGAAAAGATTTAATCTCACAGACCGGATAGAAAGGGGAAGGAGCTCAGAAAGCAGTTGGACGTGGGAGCAAGTACACCCCTCCTGGCCTGTCAGTCTGGCACATAGGCACAAAATGGCCCCAGCACAGTCACATGAAGGACATGCATCAAGATTTGTCCCACTGCCAGGCTCCAGGCAGACGCCTCTGTGTGTGTGTGTGGTGGGCAGCACCAGGATGGAGAAGCCACCAGGTAATGGTGCTGCTGCCCAACAGCCTGCCTGCCAGGCATGGAAATGGTCAGCTCCAGCCTTGACCCTCAAAGCCATCACGTGCATGGTGAGCTCAGGCTCAGCACCTTCTATCCTGCCACGTTCACAGACATGGGGAGGATGCTGCCATTAAACCCTCTGACAAGGATGCTGGGATCTGCTCTCCACACCCTCTTTGGGTGACAGCACCAATCCACAGAGCACAGTCTGAGGTCAGAGCTCCAAGGTCTCACACTCTCCATGGCCTGGCCACCATGGGTTTCCCCAGCCAGGCTCTCACAGGCACAGATGCACACAGCCACTTGGATGCAGCCCTCAACACCTCCAAACGTGGGGTAGAGGTTCCCTGGGATAGCCAGGATGTGTGGAAGCATCCTGGGATGGCTGGCAGTGGGCCAGCAAGAAAGCAGCAGAATAGAGGACCTCTCTTCCAGCAGACTGTCAGAACAGAGGGTTCTGCAGTGGTCAGACCTAAACTGCTGCCTCGACTCCCTTTTCTCACCATGTCAGCATGGGACCAGGGATCTCACAGGGGCACCTGCTGTGATGAGTTCAGCTCCAGCAGTTAAAGTTAGAGCTCACCTCGGCCATCTGTCTAACACTCCTGTAATTTAGCCAGACAACTGGTGGTAAGTTTTAAGGACGTTAGTGCCTGTGCATGTTGCTGCTCTCAGATCTCAGCAGCCACGACCACTGTGCTGACAGGCGTCCCCGGCTCCCCGAAGCGTCTGTCATCTTATTAGCAGAGCCTCCACTTGGGATTTATTTTCCATCCCGATTTTAAGCTGAATTTATGTATTAACTAAAGACTATTAGTGCCAAAAATAAGTGGAATGCCACTTGCTCAGCAACACAGGCCTTACGAGGGACCACGTGTCACAGCCAACCCACCCAATAGCAACCCCAGAGAGGCTTTTTATAGACACCCACGTCTGGTGGAGTGCAAGTGATGCTTGGCTTGCTGCAAGCTTTGCTCTGCAAGCATCTGATTGCAGGGGGAGGGGAGGGAAATATCCCTGCACCCATGGGCAGGAGGCACGGTTCTCTCCTCTCTGCCAGCAGGTTAAGCACCCAGGGGGAACTAGAAACAGTTTAGGAATGGGTGGTGGCTAAGCTGCCTCACTGCCCTGCCATAAACACCTGAGCAAGCAGCGTGAAACTTCTGACACACAGCACACATCAGGCCGAGGGTCCCAGTGCAGCATCCCAACACCAAGAGTCCTCCATTGCCCTCTGAGCAAGACTTCTTGAGGGAGAGAAAGGCCACCCAACACTGTCCAGCTCCAGCTGATGGTGGTTTCTCCCTTTCCCAGGTTGTCCACAGGGTATTTTTCCCTTTGTGTACACCTTCCCCGGCACCAAGCTGGCTCAGCTACAGCTACAGCACAGTGACACTGATGTGACTCTGAAGACACCTCCAAGGACTCTAACCGATCTCTGTTGCAAGGGACATGAAGGCACAGCAGCAGCAGCAGCAGCAGTAGCAGCAGCAGTAGCCATGGTGGCACCACTGCAGAACCCCCAAAGACCACACTGCATGAGCCAAGGCACCAGCAGGTCAGTTCCAGGTGGAAACAACCATAAACCACAGTCCCAGACAACCACAACTCCCTCCATGACATGGCCTCTCCTCTCCACTGCTGCCCATCCTCCTCCCTTCCAAACTAGCCATCTGCATCCTGAGCCTGGGACGAGCAGTGGCCAGCACGGGTCTGCTGGCCCAGCAGCTCTCTGGAGCACACCAGCACACTGGGCTGCAGAGAGGCTGCGTTGGCCATGATGGCAGCACACAGACAAGCCATGGCCCACGGCTGGGGCTAAAGCAGCATCTGGAAAAGCAGGTGACAGGCTCGTAGCGGAGGTCAGCAGGGCTGGGGCAGGCACAGCTTGCCTGCACAAACCTCTGCAGCCCAGCAGCTGCTTGCAGAGTTCTGCAAGCCACAGGCCATTGGCTGGACCAGAAGCCCCAGGCAGGCTCCTGGTCTCCAGTCTCCCGCTTGCCCCAGGACATGGTGCTCTGTCAGAAGCATCCCTGTGCTCACAGTCCCACTGCCAGTAGGATGTTTGCTCCCAAAGCTGCGAGGCAGAAAGGCAAAGCATCGCCCCAGCCGCCTCCCTGCAGCCATGCTCTGCCGCTGCGTCCTGTCGCTTCTGCGTCACTGCTCTGCGTGGGAAGGCAGAGCAGGCAACGGGCAGGGCTGCAAACAACAACAAGCCCAGCTCCAGCCCTCGCTTTGCAAACAGTTTGTGAGACACAATCCAGTCTGGCAAAAGTGGCAAAAGGCTGCTCCTCGTGTTATCCTGGCTCCCACCTTGCCCAGGAGAGTCTGGGCAAAGCTCAGCTCCCCATGGCCCCAGCCTGCCCAGACCCAGTGCCCCCCACCCCACTGCTCCCGTGGGACTATCATCTCCAGCCCTGCTCCTCACAGCTCCCCTATGGGGAGCACAGAGACAGCATCCAAGGCCAGAGGAACATGGTGAGTACACAAAGGCAGCTCTGGACCCACACTCACACAGACATGAGGCTGCCCAACTGCATTGTTCCTCTTATGGGGAAAACTCCATCAAGTTTACCAGGAACTGGGAAACACCCGGTCACAGCACTGGCCCCATCTGCCTCCTTGGCCAAAGGCTCTATGGTACCTTGTTACACAGACACCAACTCACAGCCCAGTTTCCCTGGACAAACCCAGAGACACACAAAGTCTCCAGCTATCTGCAGGTCTTTGGTTACAAGCAAGTGAGAACCACACAGGAGAGGCCTTCCACACACAGTCACAGAGTGGTTGAGGGTGGAGGCATCTGTGGGGGTCATTTTGTCCAACCCCTCTCCAGGAATGACCAGGACCACCCTGTCAGCTTTCTAATATCTCCACTAACTTCCCTGGGCAACCGGTGCCAGTTGTCAGTCATCCTCTCAGTAAAACAGTGTTATGTGCTGCTCAGAGGGACCTTCCTATGTTTCAGTTTGTGCTCTTTGCCTCTGGTCCTGTCTTTCCCCAACCTGCATGTCTCACATATTTAGTGTCTCCAGACAACTCCATACTCCGACTTCTCATCCAAAAGTACATTCCCAGTAAATTTCACCCCAAAATTGGTCTAAATTTAAAAATTCCACCAAAAAAGGTCATTGAAACAGTTTCAAGTTTTCAAACAGGGTGCAGACTCAGAGAACACTGCAGCAAAAGGAACCAAAGCCATCGCCAGAAACATGCTGGGGGCTTCTTAGCTCAACTGCAATTATCGCTCTGAAAGCTGAGGATGTGCGACGAAGAGTGTGTGTGGGAGGGAGGAGAGGAGAAGGGGGAAAGGAGAAAGACAACAGCAGCATGGAAGGAAATTCAACACTGCCAAGTGAAAGCCACTGTGACAGGCAGAATTTGTCTCCCTGCAGAAGGGTTTCCCATGTCATCCATTACACAGAGAAGGAGGAAAAACCCACTGGTTTGGAGAACATTTGCCATGAAAGCAAGACTTCAAGGAGAGGGGTTTCCCTCAGATGCTGCAGCCAGAGCTCCCCTGTATATGCTGTTCCCCTCCATGAGTTTAGCCCAGTACAAAGCTGCTGCGATGGCATCCTGTCAGCAGCCTGGCTCGCTGGAAGGTGTGTGCCTGTCCCAGCACAGACCTCCCCACCCCACTGCTGGGACACTGACATGCCCTCCACAGCCTCACACTCACCCCCTTCCCACCAACCCTGTAACTCTCCTGGGAACATCCTTTGCCTGGCAGCTTGATCACCTTAGTTTTTAGCAGGAGGAGCTTGGCACGTGGCCTTCCCACGCAGGCCCCACTGTCCCCACGGCCACTCCTGCCCCCTCAAAGCCAGCTGCTGGATCTGGGAGTCACCAGCTTCTCCCTCTGTGCTTTAACACCTAAATATGAGATGTGCTGATCTCCTCAGCCATCAGCCAGTCCCAAAGTTCACCACAGAAAGGTATTCTCTTCCCTTGCTCAAAGACCCATCTGGAGCCTCCTTCCCGCATTGTCCCTTGCTTTACCCATGGTCACCAATCTTATTACAGTCATGGCACGTGCTTTCTTGGCAAATTTGGCTATTTCTTCTACAAGTGTATCGACACCCATAGGCAGGATTTCCTCTGTGTCCCTGCACCTGCACTCTCCCAGCGTGACGGCCCTGGTCTGTGCCTTTGCTGTGATGACAGGAGCAGAAGGTGAATCAACCCGCAGTGCCTGGGACAGAGGGAGAGGCCTGGAACTGTCTGCAACCTGAGGCAGGAGGGTTCCCAGATTAACTGTCTCAGCACAAGCAGAGAGTGCACTTGTCTTTCCTCTCAACAGGAAAAGTCTGCAGAAGTAAACATGCACACAGAACCCTGCCTGTTCAGGTCTGCATCACTCCCAGCAACATTTACTGACACGTAGCAGCCCAGCGAGCTGGGGAATGAGCCCTGATGGCAACTCTCAGAGTCACTTGGAGTCACAAAACACAACTCTAATCTCTCAGCTCCGTGCAGCAAGCTACAGATTTGCAGAAGTTTGCAAGCATCAACAGAGCAGCCACTCGGCATCACCCGAGCATCCCTCCATCACAGTGTGCACCACAAAGCTGCTCAGATCTCTAACAGCTTGGGAAATCCTCTCTCCACACCATCATGCAGCATCAAATGCCCTCGGGGATCCGTGCTCACCACCAGCACTTCCAGCTAGTTCTGAGCACCAGAAGAACAGCCTGGATGCCAGAAGCCTGCATGTCACCTTGCGATGGACTGACAGATACTGTCTCTTCACGCGTGGCCGATCCCCCTTGCAGCTGGAGTGTGCTGCTGCAGATCACAGGCAGCTATAGGGACTCTGGCTTTGTGGATCCAACATCTTTGCTGTTTGCTGAGCTTGGCTGGGAAGTATTCAGAGCTAGATGGCCACTCAAGGAGAGTCCACACACTGTCACTACCACGCAGCAGACCCACAGGGAAGATCCAAGCCCCATGCAAGGCATCCTAACACCCCACTCATACCCCCTGTCACATTTGCAGGGCTAATGAATGTGTTGCTAATTGTCCAGACCTCCATATGCTGGGAAAGGCCACATCACAGAGGTAGAGGCTGGTAGCAGAGGTCCTGAGCTGAGCTTGGCTTGGCCCAAACAGCCCCCTGGGAGCAGCAAAAGCTGCTGGCACCCCGCAGCCAGGCCTAGTGCATTGCTGCCAACTCCAAGACAGCCCAGAAAGCAGAGCTAATTCCAGTCCCCACCTTCCTGCCAAGCCATCTGCCTGCCCTGAGACCACCGAGAGCATCCTGAACAGCGTCTCACTATTACCAAGCCATTAGGAGAAGTGGATGAGCAGTGATTGATTATGATGAATGCAAATACCTGCCTTCCGACCCCAAATTGGCAGGGCCCATCTAACTCTCTCGCTAAGTAGTACAGCATGTCCTTCCACAGGCTCTGCAAAGCCTACTCATCCTCCTCAGTGTTTCCACAAGCCATCAGGCACAGCACTGCCCATCCAGACCTGCCCTAGAAAACCATCATGTCCAAGATTCATCAGCCCTGGGGCCCTGCTCCCATCCACAGATCCAACTCCAGCTCATTTCAACTTAACCTATTGTTAAGTCTTTCCCAGAGTTCTCACCTTCATCAAGAAGGCAAAGGACAGTTCCCTCACACAAGGACAGGGTGAGAGTAGGGGTCAGGAAGATGGGAGGTGGGTGCTCTATTGTGAGCATGACACATCCCCACTCATTGAGTGCATGTGTCCCATCCCAGAGATGCTGTGCCCAGAGACATCGCAGACAGCTCATTCTGGGGAACCTGATGCTTTCCTGCTCCAGGCCAGACACCCCTTTCCCCAGGATGGAGCAGGGCAGTGGGGATAAAAGGGGAGCATCGGTCAGTGCACCCCTGGCCAAGCTTTGCAGCATGTAACCCAGCCCTGAGCAGCAGCAGCCAGGCACAGGGAGCACGGTCCCTCAGCAGAGGAAGAGCAGCACAGTGATTCATCTTCCTTTTGATCTTTAGCCTCCCCTTGCAGACTCAGAACTCTGACCCCAATGTTTCTGGCCATTGGCAGACCTTCCCACCTCCCCCTAGACCTGAGGAGACAAGTGCTGAGAGGTGCCGGCACCCTTTAGGGGTTTGACAGCTGTACACCCAATTCAGTAGGCGAGCAGAAGCCTGGCTGCCAAAGTTGCCAGGGAGATGCGCTTCCTCCAGAGCCTCCTCTCCGCGCGTCTGCCCGAGCTCCTGCTGAGGACAGGCATCCTCAACCATCTGCCCCGGCCAGCATGCCATGGGCACAGCTCAGGGTGGCGGGCACAGCTCAGGGCAGTTGGCACAGCTCAAGACAGCAGGCATGGCCCAGAAGCGGCCCAGCAGTGTGGGAGGGTGTGCAGTGGCACCTCTGCAGCCACCTCTGGGCAGTAGGGAGAGCAGCGAGAGCAGCAGCATTTACCAACACCTCTGCTACATCTGGCCCAGCTCCCTGCCGTAGCCCAGCAGCAGCCGCTCCTTGCAGGAGCCATACCCTCTGATCCTGCTGCACAGCTCACCTCACTCACCTGTACAGCACCAAATCTGACACCTTGTGAGACTCTGCACTAGATTTTTGGGGTGTGCCAAATGCTTTAAGGCTCAAGGCCCTGGTGACCACAGTGCATTTTGCCTCACACAGCCCAAATCAAGCAGGGAGCCCAGCTGTGGCAGAACATGGCTCCCTTTTTGCCTGATGAGGGAGTTTATTGCCTCTGTGCTCCCAAGCATGCACCAGTTTCTGATCCAAATCCAAAGCCAAGTCAAGGTGTTGCCTGTGATTTAGAAAGGGCGTTATGCTTCAGGGCCCATTCCTAAGGGCTATTAGCTAGCAGAGCACAAAGCCAGCCAAAAAGCAGCAGCCGGTGCCCAGGGGCTGTGCATGGAGAGGCCCTGGACACAGAAACCAGCACTGCTGAGATCATGCAAGAGCCTGTTTAGTCTGCTCTTACTCATAGAGATCCTTGGGGTGATGCTTTATTTAGTCAAATGTTTCTGAAAGCGGGGCTGAGAAATTAGCCAGGCTTTGCTCCACATACGGCACGTGCCTGGGAGCAGACACCCTCCATTCCAGCACAGCCAGAGGCGCTTGGACCTACAGCGCCGGCTGAGCAAAGTTTCGGTTGCCAGTTCCCCATCACAGCTGGCTCAGCTGAGAGACAAGGAGCTGAACCGGCCACGGGGACCCAGCCGCCTCAGGCCAGCTCCCAGGCCAAACCCTGTGTGCCAGCTAGCCAGGAGTAGAGAGCAGCCAGCAGCGTGCCATCCCTGTGAGGGGTAAAAAGCCCTCTGCAGCACAGTGACCATTCCCCATCTGCAGAAACCCAAGGCAAGAAGGAAACAAGTTTTCACTCTTCTGCGAACCCAAGGAAGTGTGATTTTCTGAAGGTGGTGAGAAATAGTTTCAGACAGCTCTAATTAGCAGAGTGGTGCGTGAGAAAATCCAGCTTTGCTGCTCCCTGCTCCACAGCTGCCCAGGGACAGAGGGAGAGCAGCAACGTGGGGGGCTGGAGCCCAGCTGCACCCTTCCCTCCGCCCGCCCAGCTTGGAGCACGCTTGGCGATGTGCAGGATGGCAAAGAGGGATATTTTTGCATGAGCTGCTGGTCCAAAGTTGCTAGTGCTATTTCAGGCAGCAACACCTACACTGAAATCCAGAGGGATGTATTTTCCCGCGGGCACTTCAAAACCAGGCCTCCCTCCTCTCCTCTCCTCGCAGCCCAGCTGTAACCAGCCTGGCTCTCAGCATCAACAGATCCACAGTCCCCAGCACCACGGGGCCGCCATGCCCAACGTCACAGCCCAGCACCTTCCCCATTCCCATCCAGACCGAGGCACCTGCCGACTGGGGAAAAAAGGAGACCTCATCTCATAAGAAGTACCTTCTGCAACAACAGGTTCCCTGCCTGCAAATCCCCCTGGGGATCTGCCACCATCAGCTTACTTGCCCAGACTAAGCCAGCTAATCCTACAGGCAAGCAGCGTACTTGGGCCTGGAACTCCGCAGCGCTGTCCGTGAGGTGCTCCAGGAGATGCACAAGCTCTAATTAAAGCTACTTTGCAACTTCCTGCATATGGAGGCAGGAAGACATTTGTTCCTCTGTCAAAGCAGAAAGATGAGTGCAGGCAGGTTAAATCCCCACCAGTGAGAGCCCCTCTTGTGTACAAAACAGCCACAAATATATCTTTGGTGCAGGCAGCATGTGCTCATCTAGGAAAGTAGATGGTGACACGAGCAACTCTTGAAGACCAGAAAGGTCAGGACCACAGCCCCCTCTCTTGACTCAATCAGGAGTGGTCCCAGCAGGGATTCCACACCACACAGCCTCCCCACCAGTGACAGTCAGTCATGTCTTGCACCAATTTTTTCCTCCTTGATCTGTGCATGTAGACACAAAGGATGTAAGAGACCATCCAAAATTAAAGGAGCTAAAAGACGTAAAGAAGAGAGACAGGAGGAGAAGCAGTAACAGGAGTCATTACATAACAGTATGAAAAAACAGCAATATTTCCAGTGCTGAAGAGGTTTTCAGAGGGGCAAGTGTGTGGTGAGCCCCACTGGATCCCAGGCCAAGGACTGGCTGCTCTCCACATGCCAAGGGCACAAACCCACAGCCTGGCAGAGGTGCAGAGGCTGCACACCTCTGGGGTTTGCAGCTGGGAAAGCTCCAGCCTCCAGAGCCTGCAGCGGGATGGCCGAAGTGAGAATTCCCCATCCTGGGTCTTGGCACAGAGAGCAGATACAAAGTAAGTCCAGACAAGACCCCACACACATGGCAGTGGCACAGCCCAGCCCCCTGGTTCTGCCTCCTGCACTCCACATTGCTGTCCCCGCTCCTCCAGCCCTGCTGGCTCTGCCCAACAAGGGTCTAGCTCCTGTGCAGAGCCTCACCACCCACTTCCTCTCCACCAAGAGAGCTGTGCAAACAGCAGACTGTTCTTTGGAGAGAGACACACAGATGCTCCAACCACAGGCCTCACCCTGCAACACATACTGGACCTCAGCAAGCAGAGAGAGTAGAGGGCACACAGCTTCTTAGCCTGTGAGAAGGGAATGAATCACTAGAAACCAGATCCAGGCATGGAGCCAGAGCAGGGAGAAGATGGTCCTGTGAGGCCTCCATCTTTGGGAGTGGGAGATAAAGTGACCACAAGGTTCCCCTCCACACCCCCGGGAGTCACCCCAGCGTCTGTTCCCTGACTCCATGAGACCCCTCCCCAGGCTGCAGCCAGGTTTTCCCCCAGAGCACACGCTGTGCCTGGACACCTCAGCCCCAGCCAGCTCCAGAGTTGCCCACAGCTCCCCATCTGCCACGAGAGCAGGACGTAGCCCTGCACCCCTCCAAATTTCCCCTTCCAGCAGAAACCAAGGAGCAAATAGGCTGTTCAGGGCCTGGATTCCCAGTCCACACACCTTTCCAGCAGCTTGGGTGCTACCAGTCAGAAGATCCTGACAGGAATGTCACCTTCAAGAGTAACCTCCCTGCCAAACCAAGAGCATGAAGTGCTTGGGGAACGACAAGTTCAGCAGGCTGAGGCTCCCGCTTCATCTCCATCACTGAACCAAACCACAGTTATGACAGTTCCCAACCACCAGCATTTATTTCTCTTTTGCAATCTGCCATAGAGCTCTGCTGAGGCAACGCTCCCGACAACCTGCAGAGTCCCTTAGCCAGGGAGCCTGTTCAGACCACCAAAAATACAGAAACAAAAGCATCAGCTCCAAGAAGGTGTCACGGGCGGAATGACATCCCTTAACTTGTTACATCAGCCTACACGTTAACACTTTGGGCCTGATCCAGGAAGCAACGGAGCAGCCTCCATTCCTCTTAAAGCCATATCCTACTGCTCAGCGATGCGCAAGTTTGGAACCCTCCTGGCTCCGAAAAACAAAGAGAAAAGCCAGCGTGCCTTTTGCTGTGCTTTCACTTGACGATGAGAGCACAGTCCCGAGAAATTACCCTATTTACTTCCCTTTTCACTCTGCGACAGCTGTTTCGCCAAACCCTCTGTGTCCACGGTGGCCCACATACAAACGCACATGAAATTACTGCCTCCCAAATTAGTGTTCTCACATGCAGCACTAGCCCATTTTCCTCAACAACAGATTCAGATGGGCAAGGATACGCCTTTCTCTCAGGAAACACAATCTTCTAAATTTATCTTTTGGATAACTAAAAAAACAGAGACAGGTCTGGCTTTCAAAATGTAGGGTCAGCAGTACTGAATGGTAAAGAATCTGCTCCAGAAATCCCCAGTTAATAACACAAAGACAACAGCAGCAGCAAAGCAGCACAGATCTGTTCCTTACTGTGCTAAGCACAACTTGACAAGGCATCTCGCTTTTAATAAGGCAAAAGGCCAATTAACCTGACGAGGAAGAGCCACTCGCTGTCACTGAGAGGGGAACCCGGATTCCCTGGAGATGTGCCCTGAGCATCCTCATAACCCACCGAACACGAGAGACTCAAACCCATCTCAGATGGCACAGCTCGGTGCTCGGGGCACTCCGGGTTAACAGCAGCCTTCTCCGGATTTTGTGACACAGGATCTGAGCATTGGGGCTGGACGAAGGGCCAACCCGGCATTTCTGTGAATTCACATCCCAGCCCCGGGAAAATGCCGTCATTGTCCTCTCCCGGTCCCTCTCACCGCCCATCCCATCGCAGGTATTCGCGCTGCCGGAGCACGGCAAGGGAAAGCCAGGCGCAAAAGCGGCCAGGCTCCGGCGGGCGCTTCCCCAATGAAGTCATTTCGTAACCCGCGTAGCGGGGCGGCGGGGACGGCACCGGGCGCGCACGGGAGCGGCGCGAGCGCGCTGACGGGAGACACCGAAACGCGCTGAACGAACAAAAGAAAACCAACTTCACGACGCGAGGCCGTTCTTTTGAAGGAGGCAAAACTTCCCGGCACTCAGGGCCCACCTGGGGAGCCAGCAGCCGCCCCAGGCCCCGCCGCTCCCCGGCCGATGCCCCGCCGCGGCAGCTCGGCTCCATCGGCGCGAGCACCGTGCGCGCACAGCCCGCGGAGCCGCCGGCGCGGGGCTTGCCCTCGGGGCTGCAGGACGGCACCGGGCGGGCCGGGGGAAGCGGCACCCGAGGCGGGGGACACCGAGGAAGCGCCGAGACGCAGGGCTCCGGCGCTGCCGCCGGGAAGCCGGCGGCGCCGGGCGCAGCGGCAGCCGGGCTGCGGGCCCGTCCCCGCCCGCCCGCCCGCCCACACCGGGGCTCGGGGCTGCGCCGCTGGCGCGGCGCCGGACAGGACCTTGAGCCGGGCGAGCGGGGACCCCAGGCCCCGGAGGCGGGGGCAGCGCGGCTGCGGCGGCCGGGCCCGGCGGAACGCATCGCCCCCCGTGCAGGTGCGGCTCCCGGTGCCGGTCGGGGTCGGGAGGCCGTCGCCGCGCCTCACCCCCAGGCCCGGAGGTAGCGACCTGTGGCCCCGCGGCTCGCCCGGGCCCCGGGCCAGCGCTCCCCGCCGCCGCTCCCCCACCGCCCCCCCCCCCGGCCGCCGCCCCCCGCCTCCGCGGCGCGGCCCGTACCGCAGTCGGCGCAGAGGATCCGCGCCACGTCCCGCTTGAGGTTCTTGCCGCTGGTGTCGAGCGGCGCGAAGGCGGTGCGGAAGACGAGCGGCTCCTCGGTGGGCTCCAGGAAGAAGATGTAGCGGTGGTTGCGCTTCACTTTGAAGCAGGGCGCCTTGGAGCCCACGCTGATGAGCTGCTCCCGCTGCAGCCCGCCGCTGTTGAGGGGCCACAGGTCGAGCACCTTGACCAGGACCCCCCCCGCGGGCCCGGCGGCTCCGCGGCTGTCATTGCCGCCGCCGGCGGGGGGGCCCACGGACTGCACCTTGCCCTCCAGCACCACTGCCGCCGTGTACGCCTGGTCCTGCACCGACTTGAGGCTGGGCGAGTAGCAGGCGAGGGAGACGCCGAAGAGCAGCATGGAGAAGCCGGGCGCCGGGTCGCGCCTCATGCCGCCGGCTGCCGCTCGCTGCCCGCCGGCCCTGCGGCGGCCGCGGCTGCGGGGCTGCGGCGCGGCGGGCGCGGCGGGGCGGAGCGGAGCGGCGCGGCGCGACGCGACGCGGAGCCGCGTGGATCCTCCTCCTCGCACCCCTTCCTCCGGGATGCCGACCCCTGCCCGGGGACTCCCCCCGCCCCTTCCCGCGGGGGATGCCCGGGGTCCCCTGCGATGGAGGCAGATGGCGTTGCCTCCGGCTCAGCCATGGAGCCGGCCCCTCGCCGAGCCCACAGGCGCCCGCAAACGGCCCCCCCCCGCCCCGCCCCAAGAGGCCGCCGAAGATGGGCTCGTTTCGGGGGCGGCTGCAGGTGACACGGGGCTTCCGTGATGCGCAGGGCCCGGGAGTCAGGGGGTTCCTCTTTATGGAGCTGGGAGATTTGTGCCCGAGATTCCCTGCGCACCTGAAGAAAAGGCATTAACGTAGAGACAAATGGAGTAAGGTAGTAGCCGAGGAGACAAAGCCTCCTTTCATGCCCTAGTCCCTGCTGTCTCCTTTTAATAAACAAGTGCTCTTCCCCTGCAGTGGCTTCCAGGAGGAGTCAGTTTAATCTCCAAAAAGTGGCTTATTTGGGTTTATTTTCAAAGCTGATCCTGAGGCATCTGTACTCACAAAGCCTCGCTGCCCAGATGCTACAGCACAGAAGGGATCTGAGATGTTAAATTAGCAGCAGAGGATTTCATATTTGTTGTTGCACTCGATTCTGCGCTGAAGGAGAGCGGCCATAGTCCCACCATGATGGAGGTGACCTGGAGGCAGGAGGGTTTAGCTCAGCCTCCTCCCAGGCAGTGGCTGAGGGCACTGCCCATAGCAGGGATGTGCAGCCCCATCTGCCCTGCAACAAAGATGCAGCCCCCACCCCAGCGTCTTGATAACCTCCAGGGAGTCCCTCAACATACCCCATAAAGGTGGCAAGAGCCAGGTCTTTGAGGACATCGGTGAGGGCAGAGAAGCGCAGATAGCAGGACCAGGGTTTGCTCTCCATCTAACATAGTGCAGGGAGAATCATCAGGAAAAATGGGAAGGGAGCAGAGATGCCGTGCTCAGCTCAAGCCTTGGCTGTGCTGCCCGGGCAGCCTCTTGCAGCTCTGTGCTACCAGCCAGGCCACAGGCTTCTCCCCCTCTCCGGGGAGCCCGAGGGCTCCAGGAGCAGCTCTGCCCATGGCAGGGCCGCAGTGTGTCAGAAGCAGCACCATATGTCGGCAGCAGGGCACCAGGACTGTGGCTCATGGGCAGTTTCTCCCACTGTGTGTCTCTAAGTTTTTCTCTTTTGAGGTGTTCTTGCAAGCTTTCTCTTTTCCCCTGGTTGGTGACCGTGCAAAACTGTAGAGGAACACAGGCAGAGGCAGAAGAGCCCAGTATTTCCCATAGCAGAGGGAAGGGCAGTATTTTGGATTCAAGAAGCTGCTTGGAGGAACAGGGAAGCCACCTGACTTCTCTGCTTTTGACACAAATCTCTGTGGAAATTCCCCTTAACATTTTGCTCAGACAGCAGCACAAGTTCTGCCTGAGAAAGAAGGAGATATCTGATGACATAACCCGAGCCGGAGCTCTCCTGCTCCACCCTGCCCCTCACCAGAAAATACAGTTCAGCGCCCAGGCATTTGAGACGCTAATCCTCATCTTGTCCCTCTTTTCAAGTTGAAATCCCAGTGGGACCACAGCAGAGAGATTCAGCACAAGGTATCTGCGAGGCCTCTGGGGTAATTTTGAAAAGTGAGGCTTTTCTCTGCCTCTGGGGCATTTTGGAGTCGAGGACACTTGGCCTCATAAAAGTGCATTGACCACATCTCCTTGTAGCAATATTTTTCCTGCTGTTCAGCCTAGCCCTTGTGAAGACAAGGAGTATTCATCATCAGAGATGCCTGCAATTCTGTTATCATCTGGGAAATTGTTTAGGTCTAAATCCCTTCCCTCCTTCCCTGCTGCTTCTCCCATATAAATGGAAAATCGTTCTTTACTGGAGGTCCTTGGGCGCTGTGACATGTGGAGTGAAGAAGGCAAGGCCCTGGGCGCAGGCTGAACACAGGCTTTGAGAGAACAAAGCCTAAATAACACATTTTAAAAAATATCTCTCTTCAGTTTCCTCGCAAGGACTCGACCCTCGTTCACAGAATAACAGGAGAAGTGAGGTTGGCAGGGACCTCAGGAGGTCTATAGTCCAAGCCCTGCTCACAGCAAGGCTATCCGGAGCAGGTGGCTCCAGGTTACGCCTAGCTGGGGCTTGAACCTCCCTGGAGAACCTGTTCTGGTTTTGGTCACCTTCATGGGGAAAAAAAGCTTTTCCTTATCTCTAATGGAAATTCCCCATGTTCCAGGTTGTTCCAATTGCCTCTCACCCCCCTCCATCCGAGACAGAGGCTCTGCCTCCACACTGTCTCCCAGGAGGCTCCTGGCAGTGTCAAGTTAAACAAAGTCAACTCACTGAGACTTTTCTCCTGCTCCTGAGCTCCATCCCCTGACCTCTGATGCTCTCATTCCAGTCTGTCAATGTCTTTCTAGCACTGGAAAGTCCCGGTCTCAACAAGATGGACAAAAACCTTTGGGGTCCCAAGCCAGTTCCCAAATACAACTTTTAAAATCTCCCCCTTTGCTTCTAGATGTGTTTTCTGCAGCTCTCATGTCTGTTCCTAAGGCAGAGACCCCTTTCCCCATTGTGCCTGCATCACCAGCTATCACATCTGTGGGACCTCTTCTGCTTCTCATTTTGCCTCTGAGAGTTTTCTCCAGCTTAGTCACCCTGGTTGTTAGCTGACATCGGCCTCACTTAGTCTCAAGGCTGACACACACTTTCAGATTTACATTCCCTTTAAGGATAGTCAAAATTGAAGCAAATTTAAATGCTTCCCAGCTTCTTCCTTCTGCAAGATCCACTGCACCTTTTCGTGGCCCAGCCAAGGGAACATAGTTCTCCCTCCACCTGCCTCAGTCAGGTGTTTTACGAAGGCTTAGAAACACATCCAAACACCATCAAATCCAATGCAGACTTTTTTTTTCCACCCCCCCTCACCTTGGTGTCTTCTCTGCAAGGATTCGTCTTGTTCAGCTTGGGCCTGTCCAGCAACAGCATGCACACAGCACATAGAGAACATCAGCAGCTGCCACATCAGGCAGGAGACATCCTTTCACCAGGACACACCAGGCTCCTGGCACCAGAGAGATGCTGCCATGGCCATGGGTGAAATAAGAAAGGCAGGTGATAAATGATGAACTCAGAAATTATATGGGAAAAGCAAAGCCCAGCACTCAATTTGAGACTCCAATCTGGAGACTGACTAAGCAGCATAAAATACAAAATACAGTGTATCCGGCAGCCCTTCCAGGTAGGTAAGGGCTGGGATGGACAGACACCTCTGCAATCTCCTTTTCCAATGGCCTGCTAAAGGCTCCAACAAGCAGCACTGCTGCAGCAAAGAAAGCCAAGACGCATCTCAGGAGCCCTTCACCAGCAATGCTGCTGGCAAGGTCTCAGCAGGTTCCTCACCTTTACTCCTGCCCACTGTGCTCCCATGTCTCCTACCTGTTCATGGCACTGTCCAGAGCAGAAACTGAGGATGTGGCTGTAGGCACCAGCACTGCCTCTCCCAGAAAGAGACCTGATCAATATACCCCTGCTCCCCTGGGCTTAGGGCATTGTCCTTCTGTCTTTCTGTGAAATTGGGCACATTTGTTGTTGGGAGACAAACCAGAACTTTACCAGAGAGTGAAAACCATCCTGAAAAATCTTTTCTCCCTCTACACATGGCAATCAAAGGGGAGAAGAATCAAGGGCAAGCAGTTTCTTTGCCATGTGAGAGAAGCTGTTAGGGTTCCCTCCAGCCCCTTTGTGGCTTATTAACTCAGGTGCAAGGAAGGAAAAATACCACTTGCCTTTCGAGGAAATGTGTGCCTCTTATTTTATTTGCTGCCCTCCCCAAGAAGCTCATTCACTCCTTGTCCACCCACATGAGCAGGAATGATGAATGAAAACAAAACATAAACCATTCAGCCTTCCCCTTTTCCTCCCAGCCTTCCAAGCGGGTGTTTCAGTCCGTGCCTTAGTACCCAGATCCTGCACGTTGATTGTTCTGGTGGTGTGCTGTGCAGCCTTAGCTCACTGTGCCTCTCATGCTCTGTTTCTTACACACCTACACCTGCACTCAATACATTTATAGGCAGCTCCATCTTTGGGAAGGGTCCACACCACTTGGGATGGAGGAGATAGAAGGGAGGCTGCCTCTGAAGAGCCGTTGCTCTGCCATCACTGCCCACTCTGCCCGGGGCCAGAGGGCTCCTCTTGTGAGACCTGCAGATGCAGACACCAGCAGAAAGCTGGTAATCAACAAGGCAGCACCTCCTGTTCCCTAGAAGGACGATGTTGGCCAGGAACTATCATGTGTCACCAGAAAGATGACACTGAGGCATAGACTTGAGGTTCCACCACAACAATTGAGATAGACAGGGCTCCTCATCTGGCTTTGTCCTTCATTCCCTGTTTAAATATTAACTGGCAGTGTTTAGACAGGAGACCTCTGAATTACTTCTGAGATTCAGGAGCCCATTTCTGCAGCAACAAGTTTATGCCTGCAAGCATCCCATGGCTGGAGAATGCCTTTGATATTGCAGAAGTGGTAACTTGTTCAATCGATTCAAATAAGTAGGAAAGCTCAGGAGCTGAGATGACAGCATCCAAGCCCCGTACTGAGAGGTGCAGAGAGATTAAATATAGGTCTCACAAACCAGAACAACAGTGCTTTTACTGAGAAGATAATCAAGCCCTGGAGGAAATTACACGATGTAAAGCTCAGATTTAAAATAAACGTGAAATGAGTTGGTGGATTTGGGACCAGTTCCTCATGGAAAAGTTTTCACGTCAGAAAAATCACTTGATGAAACTGTCTTTTTAATTAGCAGCTTCGGCAAGAAGCCAGGAAGGCCAGAGGGGTGCTGGAGCCTCGTCCCTCACCTCACCAGCCTTTGCCAGATGGGCTGGGATCAGGAGAGGGGTGGGCTGTGCCCAGTGTGCTGCATGTCAGGGACAGGAAAACCTGGAGATGAGTCCTGGCTATTCTCCTCCTCACTGCCCATCAGTATGCACTTTCCCAAGAGTGTCTGACACTTCCTGAAGACAACACCCAGGGAAACAAGCACTCCCTCCAGGCAGAAAAGCCTCAGCCTGAGGCTGGGGCTGGGCACGAGCCATGGCCGCAGGGAAGGGACAGGGGCAGAGCCATGGCCATGGCAGGAGGGGACCATGGCTGGACCTCCTGGGCTCTCCCAGCACAATGTACTCACAGCCAGGGCTGCAGTTCAGTTCGTGCAATGTCAGGGAGATGGGTGTGGGGATGAAGGCTGTGCCCTGAGACAGCTGCTGCCAGTGTGCTTGCCCTGGCTTAGTGGTCTGTTGCCTTTGCTTTACTCTCTTTCAGTGTTTTTTCACTAAGCATCACAGAGGGATTTTCATGGCTAAATCTGAGTGATCCCACACCCCTTGGCACAGATGCAGGCATCTCCTCATCTGCTCTCCCTGCCTTGGTGGGTCCTCCAGTACCTCCCCAAGCTCATGTCCCTGCAGGACAGGGCTCAGTAGTGCCCCACACACAGCAGCTGCTCATCCTGTCGAGAGCTGGGCTGGGACCCCTGAGACTGTCCAGCCCCAGGCATCAGGTGTTTGGGTAGTACAGGCCTGATGGCAACCTCAACCTCCCTGCTGTGCTGCCTGGGCAGAAGGGCTGGATCCTGTCTATCATGGCACTGCCACTGCCCTCACACAGCTCTGCTTCAGCCACTGAAAGGGGTGCAAATTAAAAAACAAAGATCAAGTCATCTTTCCTTCTCCTTCTTTCTTTCCTTGCTTTATATCACACTTTCATCCTGTACTTTGCAGTTTAATTGTGCCCTTATGTCTCCTTTTCTCAATGAGCTAATCCAAATGAGTTTTGTTCCAAGGTGGAGCATGGAAGACTCACTCTGTGCTGAGCTTGAGAGCAAAACACAGGGCCCAGGAGAGACATGAGCTCCTGCTTCCCTGAGGAGTGATGGGTTGAATCGAGTTCCTAAGCCTCTCCAAGCATCTGAGCCTAAAGTTTCAATTTTCAGCTCCATTTTCAGCTCCCTCTCCTCCCTGCAAAGTCTGTTCAACAGCAGTGGGAGGTTACAAATAGAGCAAGGCAGCTCATCTGCTGCATCTCACTCGTGTGATCCGTGGGCACACACGTGCGTGCGCCGGATCCTGCTTCCACAGGCACTTCACGACTTTCCCAAACGTGTCAGTGGAGCAATGGCCCGGAGCCTTTCCTGGTCTGCAGCTCCCTCCTCAGCCCTTTGCAGTGCAAGTCCTGGCTCTGGAGCTGCAGCACCACATGCATCTGCATTGACATTAACCCTGCAAAGGCAGGGACAACAATTTGTATTTCCTCATCCTAAATTCATCATTTAGGGAGGCTGCCAGGTCAACTCTGCCAAGACAGAGGCTTCGGAGGGGGGGCAGGGGAGAGGCAAAGGTTTGCTGCCTGTGCCACAACAGCAGCACTTAACTGCTGCCCATTCCCCTTGCAGGAGTCACAATTTCCAGTGGGGAAGCAGTGAGGACCTGAGTGAGGCTCCTAGAGCCCCTTAAGAGATGAGCTCCTGCAGATCCTTCCCACCTCACAGGGCTGGGGACAGCTGGAGAGCAGTCAGGAGCCGAAGCCCACAGCAAGCTGTGGCCTTGATCCAGGGCAAACAGTCCTCCACAAGCCCCTCATACACTCCCTCCCTCAGGATGCTCCTGCTGCTTCCCAAAACATGCCTGGGCTGCGCACGGGGGTGCTGGTGTGGGGCTCTCTTTGGTCTCATTGAGAAAGGCTCAACAGCAAAAGGCCCAATGAAATAGCTGTTTTAGTAAGGCACAGTAAAAAGAGAAGTATCAAGAGCGGGGAAATCTTATGCTGCTCAGGCAGACCCTGCATGCAGGTGCACCCCAGAGGGATGTATGCTGTACATCCCTCTGCCTTGCAGAGAAGTTCCTCCTTTTTGGTCCTTCACCCTATTATATATCCTTTTTATTACATCTTGTTCAAGCAGCTATTTTACTAAGCCATTTGTTGCTGGGATTTTCTTCTGGAGATGCAGACACAACCCTATCTCCCACCTCATCCCACCCCGTGGCGCAGAACAAGGTGTCCCTTTCCCACACTGGAGCCCCAGTCCATTGCAGACCCCAGCCCTGGTTTTGGCAGAGCGAGGACTGTGGCTGCTGTGCTGGCTGCAGGCTGCCCCACAGCTCTCTGCCAAAGCTGCTTTGCTAATGCTCCTGGTTTGTACGTTGTTTTCCTCTCTAACACACCGCAGCCTCCTACCTCCTCCTTCCAAACCCTGTGGGATTGGAGCACTGTGTCTTCCCACCTGTACCACAAGGTATTTGCTGAGCAGCTGTAAAACAATTAATTGAATATAATTATTGAGAGGATGTTCATGTCTCCTGCACACTTACACACCACGTTATCTCGACCATGCCAGGGCTGGTCTATAATTCTCTTTTAATGAGTTCCCAGAATATTCCCATAAGCAATATCCTCACTTGTAAACCATCAAACCAAACCAGCCCCTCTATCTAGACACACCGTGAGAGGCTGAAACCGCCCCAACGAGCCCTGGGGAGGCAGAAGGACTTCTTGCTGTGCAGGGCGCATTTCTCATTGGCTCCAGGAGATTCCTGCTCTCCCCAGCAGCAAGACTTAGGGGAGCTATGGATTTGCTGGGGTTTTCTCCTCCTCCTGGCCTGATTCAGTCAACTGTTCTCTTTGTCCCATCCTCCACAGGGCTTGCACAGCCCCAGTGGGGACTTGCTGATTTAAAAGCATGCAGCCAGCAGCCATCCTTGGAGCCCCTGTCTGACCCAAACACACCCAAGATGCCAGCAGAGCTGCCAGGGCAGGCAGCTGCCATCACCCCTCTAAGACTGGGTCACAAAAATGTCCCTTTCTCTTACACCAAGAGCCCAGCAAACACCACCCTCTCTTGCTCTGTCCCTCTCCAAGGAATTGCCTCATAAAAGTGCACTTGACATTGCTGTCCTTGCTGACATGAAACATGCCTTGAGGGGATGGATTCACAGCCCAGAAACCCCAGTGTGTATGTAAGCCCAGAAGGAAGGGCAGACCTGAAAGGTTTTCAGTTGTTGTCTTGCTGCACGGAGGTGAAGGTCAAAGGGCTGGAGTCATCAGTAAGAGCAGCAGCCCAGGAACATTCGAGCACAGGTGTGGAGTCACCAGCAAAGCAGCATGAGGATGACAGGAATTGCACAGTAAAAACCACAGCGGTGGCCTCATCCTAATGAAAGGATGAGCCAGCTGATGCACTCCAAGACTGAGTCCATGCTGTGCCCATGCTCCTGGACACCCCTGGGGAAGGAGCACCCTTCCAGCCAACACCACAGGCACAGGAAGAGGGATGGGGAGGAGGGACAGTCTGCTTCGACTGGAGGCAAACAAGGTAGCTGGATATTGAGAAGAAGGCTGCTGTGAAACGGGCTGAGCGTTCCCTGGTCCAGCTGGGGACAGGTCTGCTGGTGTCAGACAAGGTCACATCTAGGGGTTGCATGTCCTTTGCTAACTACTGTACATCATGCTGGGCTCTACTCCTTACTCCTCCTTAGGAGGCAAAGAGCAGAGAGTTCTGGGTTGTCACTGAAAACCAGTAAGATTAGAATGTGGTGGCTATTTGCTGCTAGTTATCAACAGAACAGCAGTCAGCACTCACCAGATTACGTGGGGAGCTAGAGAACCATGCTGCCCTCTAACTTCACCCAGAACCAAGACCTGGCAAGGATCCTCCCCTTCTGCAGATGATGACAACACAGAGTTCTCCACAGTTTGAAAAGGAAAGAAATGTTGAGGAGGGACCCAGCTTGCTGAGCAAAGGGCAGCAGGGAGGCTTGCAGGCCAATCAAGGGAAAAGAGAAAGCATGCTGCAGAACTGGAACAAGCCATCGTGGAAACAATCTCAAACTTAACTCACTTGGATGGGACTTTGCGTGATGCTTAGAAGAATCAGCACTTTATCTCCGCAGACACAAGAGCCCAGAACTTGTTCTGTCGTTGTGCAGTGATTCCCTCTTTATTTATCTTTTTTTTTCTTTTTTGAAGAGGGATCAAAAGAGGCATCGTCACAGCTCACCGTGGGAACTGCCATCGTGGATGACAAACGGCTGCTGTGTCCATCCTGGGGATGTCAGTCTCCAGCAGGTGGCCAGGGAGACACAATCTCAGTACCCAGGGCGAGCTTGGGTCCAGCTGAGCCCTGCTGCTGATCACCTGGATGCCAGGCGCCCTGGCAGGGTGACCCTCCCACATGGGGATCTTGCCTTGGTGCTCACGTGAAGCAGATCCTCAAAGGCACTGGGGTGACTCTTTTGAGAGAAGCAGTAACAACTGGAGGGCTGCAGTTAACCCTGGCCAGCCTCTTCCATTGTTGCTTTACAGTTGCTTGCTGCTCTGAGAGATATTTAGAAAACCGGCTTTAACTGTCCTGTGCCAAACCAGGCGAGGGCGAAAAAACCATGAAATTTGGCAGACACGTTCTTCATTCAGCATGTAGCTTGGATGACATCCAGTGACTAACACGGGATTTTTAACCAATCTGGGAGACTAAAAACCATTCACAAATAATTTGATTTGGGGTCACTGTGATTTCTTTTTATAAATAGTTTTCATTGAGCAGTATTTTTTTAATTAGGACCCACAGACCTAACAGCAGCTCTATTGTGCACACAGTTCATTGTTCCCATCCTCATGAATGGCTTACATACGTGGTGTGCTCGTTTCTCGTCCACTGCACACAAAGGGGTTGGTGCACGGGGCCGGGAACGCCTTGCAGGCAGCGCACGAGCCGTGTTGGACGCCTGTCTGCAAAGGCACGCTCTGACGAGGACTCAGATGGAAAGTAAAGGAAGCTTTCGACATCCTGTGACACGCTCCAGTCTGGAGGCTGCTCTAACAACTGGAGATATCCCCACAGGCAGCTGTAACTGCCTTCTAATTCTTCTTGTCTGCTAGAGATGGGAACAGCAACAGCGTTTCAACTGCTTTACTGCTCCAAGCCCCTGCCATGGCTCAGGAAACGCTCCAAGTATGCTCCTTTTCCATGGTGAGACGACTGGACCCAGGCAAAGATCTGACACATTCTGGCAAAACGCTGTGTCCAGTTGGCAAGCTGAAACCCAGCCACCTCAGCAGATCACCCAGCTAAGCTGGGATAGATCTAGGAAGACTGTGGGAGAATTCTGACCACGCATGTGAGAGGAACAGCTCAGTGACTCGAGCGCATCTTCTTGGGAACATCCTCCATGTGTCGCAGCCATTTCTTTGACTTGCACAACAACAACTGCACCCCAGTCACTTTCGTTACTAACCTTACCCGCTATTTGAATGTCTCTCAGATTCCTTCCCATGATTCTAAATGTTCATACAAGTTCTTGGAGTCAGTAGAGTTGTTGTTTTGTAGCCGAATAACAGGCTTGGGCTCCAAACTCTGTGATGCTCTCTGTAATAATCAGATATGTTCTTAAAAGCCCTCCAAATTGGATTTCAAAACAAAAGGCCCATTGATCTTAAGCCTGAAATCCCAACCATGACTCTGAGACAAACTTCTCCCCTGTCTTTCGGAGGAACTGAAACTGGTGCGATAAAAGACAACTGCAACAGTCAAAGAAAGGAGGATTTATGTTATGACAGGAAACTACTAAAGGTTGGTCTTATTTAGAGCACCAGAACAGGGGCTGCAAGGGATATAGTTGCTACTGAGAGACATGTGGAAGGGGAAAAAAAAACCACGAGAAAACCTTGTGAAATCTCCAAGTTGAAAGTTGTGGAGCTATAAAAAAGCTATTGATATGTTCAGGCTGGGGAAGAAAGGATTTGTGATTTTCAGAGCAAAAAGGTGCAAGATGGGTCTCAGCAGATGGCACAGAAGCAGCCCAACGTGAAGCTTGACAAACACATGGGGCACACTGACAGAACTGCGACAGCAAGGGAGGGCAGCGTGTGAGCCAGGAGGGCCCTGCGGGATCGCTGCCCAGTCTTTGGCTATCAGCACTTGGGCACAGTATGATGAGATTCCCCTGGCTCCTGCATGTGTCCATCATCTTTGTACATTCTGTTTTTCACCTCACCTCGCTCAAGCAGCTCACTCCAGGGCTTGCCTTGGCCACATAAACTTGTTCTAGTACTGATGTGGGACCCTGAGGCACAGCCAGGAGAGGCTGCTATGGTGGAGCTCCTGTTGGTAAAGGTCACCTCCTGGGAAGATACAAGCACATTTCTTACTTTGCTCTCTTTACATAAATAAGCAAATGCCTTATCTGTGCTTTATGCCTATTCAGCCATAATCACTCCCAAAACCACAGTATTGGGTAGTTGCTGTGACCCCCTACACAGAATGATGCTGGGCAAGCGGGGCCCCCAAAGGAGAGAGGGTGGCAGGTCTGTTCCTGGAACCACAGCATCCACCTGGAGCACAGCCGCTCCGAGAACAGGAATGGAGAGCAACTTCAGCTGCGGCTGCAGTTGGCCAGTTCTGTCACCACCAGCAATTCTCATCCCACTGCTGTCCTGGGTGCCAGGTTCTCTCCACCTGCACTGCCTCAGCAGTTCTGTGTTCCCCAGCCCTCCCACATGAATAAGGCAGCAGCTCACGCTCCATAAGGATACTGCTGGCGCTAGCAAGTGGTCAGGCCTCAGTTAAGGTTGTCTAAGGTTGCTTTTCTTCAGGATAAAAAGAGCAAACCAAGAGAAAGGGACTGCTGGAGCACCAGCCCAGAGCCTGTCCCTGGGGTGCTGCGTGGTGATGCCAGTCTAGCTGCCTAGGCATCATGCCAGGGACCCACGGGGAGAGCTCTTGCCTTCAGGTGGGCTGGGAACCAAGCAGGGCAGCTACGGAGAACCCCCTGTCCCAGGCAGTCGGGCACTTCTGCAAGCCCATATGACAGGTTACGAGCTGCAGCTCACCGCAGCTCCAAAACATCGCTTCCATGTTCAAAGGAAACTGGTTTTCTCTCCCTTTTCCCCCTATTTTTTACTACTCATGGAGTCACTAATGACCAAGGCTTTACTTATAACGATGGAGTCAAACAGGAGTTCCTCCCACGGTAAGACATGCAGATTTGCTCGTTCTCCTTGGGTGAAGGAAGGTACATGTCATTGCTTCCAGCACAGATCGCGTCCCGTGGGCCACCACGAAATCTGCCTCGCAGCACAGCTGCCTTGTGTAACACTTGCAGGTTTGTGAGGATGCTCGGTAGATCGATGCCCTCCCCAGCAGTCAGCACATGCTCTCCTGGAAGCGGCAGGCAGGGAAGCAGCAGGCAGGGAAGGGGCTTTAAGCCAAAGCCAGTCTGCCAGTTCGCTTCCTGGCCCGCAGCCCCGAGAGAAAGCATCCTTACTTGGGCTGGGGCTGGCCTGGGATTCGGGATTGAGGGTTTGGGAACCAGGACTAGGAGCGAAGGGATCTCCCACGAACCCCCCCAGAAAGCTGCAGCTTAACACAGACCAAGCTGGATGCCTGCGAGGGGTGCTGGAGGGGCAGCTGCCCCTCCTGCCCCGCTCCGCTCCCGGGACGTGCGGCGCTCCCGGTCCCGCGCCGCGCCGTGCCATAGATCCATTCATTACTTTCATTAGCAGCCCCGAACAAACACACGCGCGCTCCTCCGCGCTCCCCCCACCCCGCGCCGCTCCCCCGCCCGACCCCCGATGGGGAGGCGTTGTCTGGTCCTGGGGGTGACCCAGAGCCCGGTCCTCCGCGGGCGCCCGCACGGCTTCCCCCGGGACAGCGCGGCTCGCGGAGCATCCCTCGCAGGGAGCCCGGCGGCGCTGGCCGGGGGCGGGGGCCGGCGCGGGGCTGCCGGTGGGGCGGGGAGCGGGGGGAGCGGGGGCCCGGGGCGGCGGTGCGCGGCGCGGCCGCCCGGCGGCGCGGCGCTGCTGCCCGGCTCGGCGGGGCGGCCGGCGGCGGGGGCCGCTCTCTGCCGCCTTCCCGCGCCCTCTCCTCGCTCCCGCAGATCTCGCGAGAGCGGCCGGCTGGTGGCCGCGGGGGCTGTTGCAGCAGCGGCGGCGGCGGCGGGCGGAGCGGCGGCGGCGGCGGGCGGCGGCCGGGGGCGGCCGAGGAGGCGGCGGCGGCGGCGGCGGAGGCGGCGCAGGGCGGCGGCGCGGGGGGGCGCCGGGCGAGCGGCGGAGCGGCGGCGGCCGAGGCCCGAGCGGCGGCGGCGGCGGCGGGCGGCGGCATCATGGCGGACAGAGACAGCGGCAGCGAGCAGGGCGGCGGCGGCGGGGGCGCGGCGGGCGCCGGGGGGCCGGGCTCGGGCGGCGGCGGCGGCGGCGGCGGCGGCCCGGGCGGCGGCCTGCAGCACGAGACGCAGGAGCTGGCCTCCAAGCGGGTGGACATCCAGAATAAGCGCTTCTACCTGGACGTCAAGCAGAACGCCAAGGGCCGCTTCCTCAAGATCGCCGAGGTGGGGGCGGGCGGCAACAAGAGCCGCCTGACCCTCTCCATGTCGGTGGCCGTCGAGTTCCGCGACTACCTGGGCGACTTCATCGAGCACTACGCGCAGCTGGGGCCCAGCCAGCCCCCCGAGCTGGCGCAGGCGGCCGACGAGCCCCGGCGGGCGCTCAAGAGCGAGTTCCTGGTGCGGGAGAACCGCAAGTACTACATGGATCTGAAGGAGAACCAGCGCGGGCGCTTCCTCCGCGTCCGCCAGACCGTCAACCGCGGCCCGGGGCTGGGCTCCACGCAGGGCCAGACCATCGCCCTGCCGGCCCAGGGCCTGATCGAGTTCCGCGACGCCCTGGCCAAGCTCATCGACGACTACGGGGTGGAGGAGGAGCCGGCCGAGCTGCCCGAGGGCACCTCCTTGACTGTGGACAACAAGCGCTTCTTCTTCGACGTGGGCTCCAACAAGTACGGCGTCTTCATGCGGGTGAGCGAGGTGAAGCCCACCTACCGCAACTCCATCACCGTCCCCTACAAGGTCTGGGCCAAGTTCGGCCACACCTTCTGCAAGTACTCGGACGAGATGAAGAAGATCCAGGAGAAGCAGCGGGACAAGCGCGCCGCCGCCGCCGCCGCTCCCCCCGCGGGCGCCGGGGCCGAGCCGCCCCCGGAGGCCGAGGCCGCCGCCGCCGCTGCCGCCGCCGCCGGGCCGCCCGGCGCCCTGCTGCAGGCCGAGGAGCCCGAGGAGGACTGACCGCCCGCCCCCCGGGACGCGGACTGGCCCCGCCGCCGGCGGGAGGGCGGGCGGGCGGCGGCGGGGCGCGGGGGCGGCGGCGCGCAGCCCTCCCCGCCGCCCGGAGCGCCCCCCGGCCGCGCCGCCCGCCCGGAGCCCCCCCGCCGCCCGGCAGCAGCAGCGCCTCCGACCCGCCACCCATCGCTGGATGTTCCTCCACTTTACCCACCGTATAAAACAGTAAGCAGCTGCTAAAACAAACAAACAAAAAAAAAACAAAACACACAAAAAAAAAAGAGTCAAAAAAAGTAATAACATTATATATGAACTGTGTTTCCTACTTGATTAAAAATATAAAGAACTGAGTGTTTATTTCCCTAATTAACCGAGAACTTTTGTACACGTTTAAGCTATTATTATTAAAAGTGTTTGCAAAAATGGTCAAGATTATAATATTGCTGAATTATATAAAAAAAAGTCCTTTTCATGTTGAGCTAACATTTGACTTTAGCACAAAAGAAAAAAAGAAAAGAGATATTTTAGAACACGTAAAATAATATTTTTAGTTTTTTCTTCTCATTTTGTTACCAAATTTTGAACCTTACATGGAGGTTACTATAGTATATTTGACACCCTATATACCTGTGATTAGAGATGTGTATATATATATGAGGGCTAGGCATGCTGTGTGTCTGAGCTTTGTCTAAATGTTATGCAGAAGTTTGTAGAGTTAAAAGGTACGTAGGTTTAATTCATGCAAGGTAAACAATAAGTGCTCTCTTTTATACAATATGCATTGCATCTGGACCTTAAACATATAAAAAATGGTCAGTGAAACTTCTGTGAACATGAAGAAAAATTATTAAAAAAGGCATTTAAATGAAATTTGCTAACTTGTGATTTTTACGTTGGAACCAAAGTTATTCAAATAGTAACAAAAAAGCAAAAAAAAAAAAAGAGGAAAAGGAAAAAAAAGAGAGAGAGAGACAAAAAAGAGAAAAGTAAAAGGATTTGCTCCCGTAATGTTTTTTTCTGCACCTGTTTGGTTTACAGCTGAGTAGGCGTTTTGTCATGACTGTGTATATGAGATGTACTTGTATTGTTCATAATATATTATGTTTTCTTTTCTTATTCTGTGTACTTAAAGTACTTAACCTGACGTGCAGCGGTTTCCAGCCGGCCTGTCTCGGGACAGCAGGGCGCGAGTCTTTCCGTGTCGCTTTCGCTGGCACTAGCACCGTCTCCTACTACAGCCGTGAGAGGTCCGGACCGGCGCGGGGGTGGCTGCCCGCACCGCCGGCTCCCGTGGGGCTTGCGGGGGGCCACTGCCGCGCCGGTGGCTGTCGGTAGTGGGTTGCCGTGTAGCTGTGGTGCTAGTTATTAATTACTGGCTACATACCTGGCGGGCCTGGCCGTGCCCGACCCTGCCGCCCCAGCCTCCGCGCTGGCGTGCTCTGGGCAAAGCCCAGGGTAGGGAAGCGCAGATTTGTCGGAACACTGATCTGTCCAGGTGTGTTTTCCAAATTGAAATTGTCTGTAATAATGATAATAAGAAGAAGAGTAGGCTTTTACAGGTTGTTTCTGTTGTTTTGGTTGCTTTTGGAAAAAGGTTGGTGTGCTTTTAACGGACTAACTTCTTGCTGCTGTATAGTGAAATATTAATATATTTTTATCATTCGACTGCTGCATGACTATCATCATCGCGAGCGGAGAGAAAAGTGTTGCAAACAAAAGATGCCTTAAACAGTGAAAACAAAACCTTTTCCTTCCCCCCCCACCCCCACCCCTTTACTTTTTCTTTCTTCTCTTTACTTGTCTTGGCCGGAATTCAGTAGACAGCGTTTCAGAGGAACTAGGGTGTTGTTGCACTCGGAAGGCTTTTTTGGGATGCATTGCTTGTCCTTGCTGCTTTGGGCAAAGGCGGCCGTGGGGCAGAGCAGCGAAGGCACCACCTGCACGGGCAGGAGCTGCCTCCGCTGATTGCCATGGCTGGAGTTTCGGAAGGGTGGGGCGGGGGGGGGGGAAAAGGGAAAAAAAGAAGCTTGTTTTAAATAATCTTAGTTTCCTGCTGTCTTTTCATTCCCATTTGAAGTTACAAATCCCTTTTTCTTGTGTTGGTTCTCTCTGTTTCCCGAGATGTACTGTAAGTGTCCAAACGAGCTGTTCCCATTGTACCACGCGTTATTTCCCTTCCAAGGAGTTTGCTGTTAGTGTTCACAGAAAGTTAAACGTGAGATGCCGGTAGCGAGGTGTTTCTGTTTCTTTTCAACAATCACTGGAAATGTTTAAAGTTGCTTTAATGTGCACTTTCTTATTTCCCGGTAGTAAAATAAGCTCTCGGAGTGCGTAATGTGACATTTGAAATGGTTCTCAATTGCATGTCAACGTTTGTCTGGTAACCTGCTTTTGGAGCGGAGGGTCTGATGGGCAGCTCCATCCGTTCCCATGCCCAACTGTGACAAGTGTGGGACTGCATTCTCCATGCTGCTACACGTAGTTAGGACATTAATCGCTTTGGTTTTGCTGCTTGATTGGTTGTCTCGGTCCTGCTGTTCGCTCCCCTCCCAAACGTGGTCGCGCTGCCGACGGGCAGACGGGGTCCGGCAGCCCTGGTTGCACGCTGCTCGCTGCCTTGTGTGCCAAGCAGTGAGTGGCGGGGGCCACGGGAGCCGGGCAGCCTGGTGCCCCGGTGCCGGGAGCGTGGCTGACGGCGCAGGCTGCGTCCCGCGGGCTCCCTCACTCAGGGAGGTGCCAGTCGGCCCAGCCTGTGGCAGCCCACTGGCAGCGTTCCGAACAGTGGCCGAGAGCTCGTGGTCAGTTTTTTGCCCTGTTTTGGGTTTTTTCTGCGTGTTTCGTTGGGTTTTGGTTGTTTTTCGGTTTTTCCCTTCTTGTAACGCGCGCTGTGTATATTCCAGGACTTGATGAATGGTGGTAATGACAGACTGAAATGACTGTAAAGGTTCGTGGGATTTTGCTTCTGGTTTTGGTTTTGTTTTGACCTCTTTTTGGCTTTTCCAATTTTGTTGTGTTTTGTTGTTTGTTTTTTTTTCCCGGAGGTGCTCGGTACTTTACCAAGGCTCTAATATCTCAGTATTTAAAACAAAGTACAGAAAACCCTGTTTAATGTCAGCAGAAGAAAGGTATATTTGACCATATATGTTGTTTGAAAAAAAGACAGTATGCTCAAATGTGCCAAGATACCTAATTCCTGAGAAGTATGCCTTATATTTTCCTTGATGATATGCTTTTAAATGTCTTGTAGAATAGGTCCAAGAGCATGATAAAAAGTACTTTATAAGAACTACGTGCAAGAAAACTTGAAATTCATTGCAATACTGACATTTGATTTTATTTCTAAGTTAAGTTAAAGGGACACTGTCAAGTAATTTAGCGTTGAAGTACAACCAACAACGGAGAAATGCTCTCCAAAGTCAAAGCTTTATTATTTCATGTGTGTTAAAAAAAACAAACAAAAAAGTTAAATTGTCTCCAAGATGTTAAATTAAAAAAAAAGGAAAAAACCCCGAAGCGAGGAGCTGTTGGTTCCTGCCCCTTCGGCACGGTCCCGCTTGGGTGCAGCGGCCAGAGGCAGCCTCCAGCAGCCCGGGGCTGGGCCGGGCTCCTCCTGGAGCGAGCTCATGCCCACAGGGCCGGCAGGGCCAGGACTTGGCGTGGCGGGAGCCCTGGGCCAGCCGTGCTGCTGGCCACAGAGACGCTGAACCTCCCTCCAGCCGGGCGGCCCGGCTGCCGTGGGGAGCTGCTGCTTAGAAAATTGGCTGTAAAAGCAAAGAAAAAGAGCAAATCGCCAAGCAAACCGACCTACTTGACAGTGTCCCGTGTCCCTCGCAGGGGCTGAGCTGTGCTCGGTGTCAGCCGGGCTGTGGCAAGCACGGAGGGGGCCGGCGCGGGCAGGGGGCGAGGCAGAGGCCATCCCGTCGCGCGGGGCGGTCAGACCCCTGCTCAGAGCCCACCCATGACTACTTCTCTTTCTTTGGGGGGAGCGATTACTTTGTTGCCTTTAAAAACAGCACTGTAAACACCTTTTTTTATGATTAGCTGTAGTGTAACCTTTGTCCCTTCAAACTATGCAAGCTATGAAATGTAAATTAGGGATCAGTTAAAGATAGTTGATTATATTCAACCCGATGGCGTTCGTGCACTAACTGGAGTATATACAGATGAAGCTATTAGAGTGACTTGTATGCTAACGGTGAGATATAACGCACCTACCTACTCTAAAGAAGTGACTATTAATATTGTGTAACAGGACTGTGGGGGTTGGGAGGGGATGCTATCTCTTATCTTCGTAAAAGGGGATTTAAGATTTTTATAACTGTTTTTTCCATCAAACTTTAATATTTTTGTCAAATTTTTAGGTATTTAATTTGTAAAATAGATTTTACTTTGTACTGGCGTACAGAAATAGGGGTTGATTTAAACTTTTTTGGAGCCAAGTGATCAAGTACGTTTGTAATAAAAAGTCAATGGATCTCTATCAGTTGTACTCACTGTTTTCATTTCTTGTACGTTCTAATGCAGTGGCGATATACGTCTCCCAAGGGAAGAAAAGAACTGGGGAGGTGGGGGGAAAGAAAAGGGAAAGGTGTCAGAGCTGACGCTGCAGATTGGTGCAGCCCCTGGTCAGTGGAGATTTGGTCCATATGCATTTTTCCTGAAAACACGGTGCACTTTTCCGAGGAAGGGTTTGCGAAAACCTGGCATTTTTGGCATCTCTTCACGCTCCCACCTTGGTGCCCATGAGCTCTAGAGCCACACTGTGGGAAGCACGTTTCCCTGGCGCTTAGGGGGAAGCAAGACCGACCAACGCCAAACGCTGATTTCCTCTAAGGTGGTGAACCACAGCAGCACGTTGCGTTGTTGCACCCACGCACTTTGTCTCCCCTCCTCAGAGGTCTGCCACTTTCTTCTTTAAGTTCAACAGGTCCAACCTTTTTGCTGTTGTCGCTTTTAAGTAAAATTGCCAAGCGTTTTGAAGTCTTCAGCAGATCCACCGAGTTTGGATCCAACACCATGCAGAGCACTGACATAGTTCTTTTTCGTTTGCTTGCTTGCTTGAAACCCAGACTTCCCATCTCCCGTTCCAGGGCATATACCAAATCTGATTGACTTGTCCGTGGCAGAGTTGTGGGAGATAGAAGGGGAGAATCCTGACATTAATGTACAAGAATGCTAAAACAGGTTTACATTTCGGGGGGCTCTCGTGAAACACAAAAACTCAAAGCGTAACTGGAACAACCCCGTGTCCTGTGTTTTGCTAAGCCAGCTGGTAGAAAGCAAGTCTCTTGTAGCTGAGTTGGGAAGAGGGCAGCAGGAGCAAATTCTTCCACAGCTGTACCATTGGCTCATTCAGAAACCTGCTGCCTCTTCCCAGCTCGGATTGCTTGCTGAGAGGTTGGGCTCTGCCTAAAGCGCTGCAGAGTTTCTCAGTTAAAACGACACTGTCGAGAGAGTTTTACTTCTTGTTGCAGATTTTAACCCCCTGTTTGCACTTTGATTTTCTTTTGGTGGGTTTTTTTTCCTTCTTTTTTTTCCCTTTTAATTTTTTTCCTTTTTTTTTTTGCCAGACTTATCCAAACTTTCCTTTTCTTTCCTTACTGAACTCCTCTGCTGGCTGCCTGCTCCTTGGTACCCTGGCTTGTGTGGTTGAAGGGTCACGTTCATGTCGGTGTTTGGACTGTCTGGAAGAGCAGCCCAGCGTAGTTTTGCATTCTCACCCTGGGCTTTGTGGGCTTTTTTGCACATGTACTTCTCTCCCTAAAAGTTTTCCTACTCTTGGCTTTCGTCTGTGACGTGTGAGGATAGGTGAAAGGATCCGAGTTTTCGGTAGCAGAACAGAGAAGCGGGCTGCGTGCAAAGTGTTGTCAAAATGTTGTGACAAAACCGACAAGGTAAACAAGCGAGTTCCATTTTTATTCTTGATTCCTTCTGCCGTTGCCATCTCCTGTGCCTCTTGCAACAATGAAAGATAATTTCAGCCCAGAGCTTTTTTTCAAGCCTGTGGTTCCTTTTACTCTGCTCGCTTGCACATGATTTAGCTCGCTGGCACCACACAATGTTGTGCGTGGGTTGCGAACGTGGCAAGGAGATACGTATATATAGCTTAAAGCTGGCTGAGGTTAATCTAAATGGACTTGCAAAATGATAACCTTCCTTCAAAGCCTGTGTTAACCACAGCCTAATCGTAGGACCCGAAGTTCAGGGCTCTTTTTGGTTTTTTGCTTGCTTTCTTGAGTGGGATCTCATGTGCAAAGTTAGTGGGAGTGATGGCCCGATGGCAGAGGAAGGATGCTCCTCTCCTGCAGCAGCTCAGGTTCCTCTGCCAGAGCCAAGCTGCCCGCTCTGCTCCCGTCAGCAATGCTGCCTCCCCCTCCCGCGCTGTTCAGATGGCCTTGGGTCAGCCCTGGGACATTCCCTGACCCTGCCTTTCTCTTTGATTTTTCATCTTTTCAAAGCCTTTTGTTTCCCAGGGGAACTGCAGTTTGAGCAGCAAACAGTGCCTGAGCAGCACTGGGGAAGGTCAGCCTGCAGGGGGGCCTGCAGCACATCCCGCTCTGGCCAGGCACGGGTGGGCTGTGAAGCTTTCCCATGCGCTGCTGTCGCGGGGAGAGGTAGATGCAGGGAGAGATAGATGCTGCATCACCTATTGTTAGGGGCTCTCAGAGTTATTTCCCCTACGGGTGTTTTGTTGCAGTTTGGGTATTGTGAAGGTTGCTGCGGGAGGGGTAGGTTGGAAGGGTGGGGGTGAGCGGGTTGCTGTTGGAGGTGCCCTCCTGCAGGCAGATGCAGAGCCGCTGGTGCTAGCAGAGGCTTCTCCTGAGCCGTCACACTCAGAGAGCTCGCCCTGGGAAAAAGGCTCCTGGCAGCTTCAGGGGACAGTGGGCTGCAGGGTGGGAAGAGGCTGCAGGAGCGAGGCAGGAGGGCTGTGCTGGCAGGAGGAGGCTGTGCTCAGGTTAGTGGGTCCTGGAGCCATAGAACAGCAGCTCCGGCAGACCCTCTGCCACGGGCGGCCATGGGGGACCAGGCAGGGGGTCCCAGGAGCACGGGGGGCTGAGCCCCTGTTTGGGGTAGCTGAGCTGGTTCTGTCTCAACAGTTTGGTGCCTGTGTGTGGCCAGGGCCAGATGAGTGGTCGTGGGTTTGGGGAGAGCTGGAGCGTGTCACACCTGCCTCTGTAAAAGTGGTAACCCGTTGTGCAGCCCATTGGAGGCAAAATACAGAACAGGGAGAGCTGAATTCGTACAGTGAGGAGTGAGACGTGTTCTCGTGGAAAGAATGTCACAGCTGCATATTAAGCAAGAAAAGATAAAGATAGAGGACTTCTGGCCTCACTATCTGTCTTTTGAGTGTTGACTAATTAAGAGGAGGCAGAGTGAATGGCTGAATCTCCCCAAATAAAGCCTCACTCTCCCCTGCAGAGCGATACTGCTGGCGCTCCTGCGCCCGGAGAGGGCATCTGGTCCTGAGCCTTTTGCTCTGGAAGGCACCACATCCAGCCAAGACGGAGCCCTGCTCAGACTGGCTGTGTCTTTTGCCTCTGTGTAGTTATTGCCTCATTTTGGATGACCAGCCCCTGCACGGGCTGTGCCCAGGGCTGTGGCGATGTCTGCAGGAGCTGTGCTGCTCTGGCCAGGCAGGCGGGCGTTGCTTCTGCCGTTCCTGCACAAGCTGCCTTGGTTTTATCGTGGAGCACTCTCAGAGCACACAAACTGATTCAGTTTTGGTTTAACTAAACCAAAAGACAAGATCTGCCAACCAGTGGGCATTGAGCCCATCAGACTAAGCTAGAGCTTGTGGGAAAGTCCCCAAAACACAGATAACATGACCATGGAGTCCTGAGCAGTGGCTCCTTTGCTGCCAAACTTGGCTTTGGCTGTGCTGATGCTCCTTTAGACGTAGCCCTCGGTGGAATCAGAGGCTGCTCCTGTAGATGGCTGGCTAGTATTGTACCTTGTTGTCTTGAGGCTTAGGTTCAGGACATGTGGCATACTCCAGCTCCTTTCTGGATCAGCCATCAGCTGGGGGAGTGCGTATTTTGAATGGGCATCTTCTGGATCTCCCCAGCAGGTGACTTGGTCTTAACTCAGGTAATTCCTTGGCTTTGCTGGACATCAGTTGGTTTGCTATCCATCCCGATGCTGGCTTTGTAAAGAAATACACACCTTAGCCTTTTCTTAGGCTTAGGCCACGTAGGAGACTGAAGTGAAAAGAGGACTGGCTGCAAGGCTGGGAGTGGGAGTTTGTGCTGAGCCTTCCTGGCTGTGGCCCAGAAGGGCTTTTTTTTTTCCTTGAAACACTACCTTGAAATATGCAAGAAGTGAAGAAAAGCTTCATTCTTTGTGTTGCAGATTGGAGAGGTGAGGGGTGTGGGGTTACAGCTGCAGCATGGAGGATGTGCCCCTCGCGGGGAGGGGACTGGGAGGGAGGCAGCCGCGGGAGCCGACCCGCTCTGTGCGCTGGGAAGCCAAAGGGAATGCATGCCACAAAGAGACTTAGGCAGCCTTTCAGAGAAACACCTCCATGCATTGAGATACCTCCCCAGTCAGTGTGTCGGTTTCTGTGGAGAGCTGCCTGTGGTGGTGCCGTGCCAAGTGGCATCAGAATCCCTGGGACCGTGGTGGCCCCAGTGGCTTTGGATGTTATACTGGGTGTGGTGCAGAGCCACCATGGACACTGTCTTGGTGCAAGAGATCATCTCTCCCTGACGCCCATCGGTGGTTTTGGCTGCGAGGTGACACTGTCGTGCTTGTGGGAAGGTCTGGGGCCTGAGCCTGGGCTCTGAGGGAGGCATCATCCTGCTGGACCAATACGCAGTCACTGTGGGGTGGGCTGGCACAGGGGCTTCGGGGCTGGCGTGCGAGAGCACACGAGCTGCAGGATCTCTGCTGCGGGGCTGACTGCCCCTGTAGTGTTTGCAGCTCCCCTGTGTCATCTGTGCTGATGTGGCTGGTGCTGAGACGAAGCTGCAGGCTTCATGTGCTGGCAGGAGGAGGCTCAGTCTGTACATGTCATGATGTGTGACACGAGCTGAAATCGCCAGGTCCTCAGCTCTGGTCCCAGACTGGGGTGGGTTTTGTTCTTCTAACTCTGCGCAGAAGGGCTGCTGTCTTGTGCCAGAGTGAGGGGCATCCTTTGTGCATCTTGGGCAGGGCCTGTCTGGGTAGGACACCTCAGAGGAGCACTGTCATCTGAAGGTGAGCTGCCTTGGTGCAAGTGTCCTCCTCTCCCCCAGGCTGGGCTTGCTGTAGTGTCTCACTAGGGAACACGTTTTATTTCTCCGTACTCTGTCTTGGTTCTGCAGTAGTTTGTGGGTGCAATGCAAGCTGCTGGCTTTATTGCCTGGAGCCTCTTGAGGTTTGGAACTTGCCTTTGGCTTGGCGTTTGGTATGGGCAGAGGAGCTCGAGCCAGCAGCTCCTGGGACGTCTGTGTTAGCACATTGGTGTTGACTGGCCTGAACTCCTCAAGACTCACCTGGGGACTAGAGAGGGCTGCTGGGTTTTCAAGGGCCAGCCCTCTTCTGCATCAATCCGATACAAGCATGTCCAGCTGCCTCTTCTAGGCAAACTGTGAAGGCTTGCTGGTCTGTGAGTACTTCAAGAAGTGCCAGAGCTAGGAAGCATGGATAAAGGATCTTGTGAAATCTGGTGTTTAAACCTCCCACTGAAGTGGTGCTGAGGAGAGATGGCAGTGTGGCATTGGCTCATCAGGAGCTGTGTGGGCAGGTCAACTTAGGGGAAAAAAAATGATGCGAGCAGCACGAGAGGTGAAGAAAGGCAGCCAATGTCTTGTCAGGTACAGAGTTATAAATGGGGTCAACATTTCTTTTTATTGAAAAGATTCTGTTATTTCAATAGTAAGTGACAGTAGGGTCACCGTTGCTGGGAGCTGCTGAAGGGCAGCCAGGCAGGTCTCTGAGCAAAATAGGGGCTACAGGCTTTGAGTTATTTTCTAGCACTAATAATTCTGAACCAAGCACTGCAGCTCCGTGTAACTGTCATCTCCGCTTCCCTGCGTGTCAGCAGTGTGGTTTGTGGACAGTACTGTGTTCAGAGGCTCATTTGCTCTTTGGCTTCTGAGCTGCAACTGTCAGTAAAAGTTCTGGTGAATGAGTCCTTGCAGGCTTCTACAAGGCCGTGTGTAACTTGTCCAACGAGAGCCTCTAATTGGTGGTTTAACGTAATTTAAAAAAGAATCTGTTAAGAGTCAGTTTGTTTTTACCCTGGAGGTGGAATTTTATGGTCATGAAGTAAAAATCCTAACTTAATCCCAGGAATCAAAGAGCATTGGCTTAGTCGCACTAGGAGCTGCACTATGAGTGCAGAGCAGGCTCGTGTGTCCTTTGGGCAGTGATGATCTTCTGATAAAACACTTTATAGTGTGAAAAGTGGGGGCACTCATCTCCAGAAAGCATCTTGAGGCCGGAGTTGCTGAGCTGGTAGAGAAGAGATGGCATTGGATCCTCTGCGGGTGGTCATGGTCCATCCGCACCTTGGCACTGTCAGCCTTGCCTTGTATTTGTGGATTAAAGGGGAGATCTATAATATAATACCGAAGCCTTGGTTGGGGAGCTGTTCTTTGTTCTAAAGAAGCTTTGTTCTCCAGAAGCTGGGGAAGTAGCTCTGGCAGCGAATTTGATTGTGAGAAACACAGGCTCTGGTCCTGGTGATGGGGGGACCCATCTGACAAGTTGCCTGTTGAGTGGACAAGTAGATCATGGAAGATGTCAGAGTGCTTGAGGCAAGCCTGGGGCTGTCATCCCAGAAGATGAGCTGCCTGGTAAGATAAATTTGGGGTCCTGGGAAGAAGACAGAATTTAGGACACGGTGGTACTTCCTCTCAAAGTCTTGATAAGTCTGTGATAAGCAGGTGAAGTTCACGACTGGTTCCCTGGGCTGGTGGCACAGAAAGCAGACAGGGCTTTGTGAGGGTGGGCTGAACACAGTGCAGGTGGAAGGCTGAGACTGTCAGGGTGAAACTCAGCATAGTACTGTGTTACCTGTCATCAAACTGCACCCAGTACTCATGCCAGGTCATGAAGGTGTGAAGCAACACCAGATCTATAAAGCTGCCGTAAAATCTGAGAGGAAACTGGAATAGTGATGACCACACAGCCACGTGTGTGTTGGAGATAAATCCCATATTTAAAGGCATGGAAGTATTAGGAAACATGTTCCATCCCACACAAGGAGGTGGTTATGGATTTCATGGGGCTTGGGAGAAACACAGTCTCATGAGTCTTTATAAAACTGTAAGAAAAAGTAAATTCAAATATCCCCATGCTGTCTGGTCAGATTGTTTGGGAAGGAGACAGCCAGCAGTTTGGACAACAATCATCTTGATTTACTCAAAGGATCATTCTTGTAATGGCCTGGGATAGAGATAGCCTTGATTTAGGACTGAGATGTAAGAACTGGTTCAAGATATAATTACTGTTGAGTCATTAAGTAGCGCTGACCACAGTACAATTACAGGTTCAGCATCCTCGGAGGTGGAAGGCGCTGGACTAAAAACGAGTCTCGTGTTATAAAATATTGCAGGGGAGCAGATCAGAGAAACAGGATCTCAGGCTCGTTGAGGCAGCCCCACAGAACTCTGCCAGGTTAGGTGAGTTGCGTCAGGAAGGACCATCAGAGCTCAGCTGGAAATCACAAAGTTAAATAGTTAAATAGGAAGTCACAAAGTTAAATAGTTACAAAGTTATGAAGCAAAATAGTTACAAAGAAACGGACCTCGGGGTTCCAGACCCCATCACAAGACAGAAATCCACCTCTTGTAGAGTACATGCAAAGAGCCAGGCTGTGCAGCAGTTTGCCCTTGGTCTGGGTATCAGCTGTTGAGGAGGAGCTTTGATGAGCTGGGGAGCAACCACCATCTGAAGTGTGTCAGAGAACAGACCAGCCTGCAGGTCTGGCAGCAGAGGTCCTTTTCTGCACCAGTTCATATTACTTAAGTGATGCCTCTGCTTCATCTGGAGCACAGGCCATGTTTGGGACCCTGCCTGTCTGTTGCCCAGTCCTTTGGGATGGTAACGGTGATGGGCCTCCTTGTGAAACTTGAGTGTTTGAGGCAGAAGTGCTGTAGTGAGTCCAAGTGCAGAGCGATGGGTGTACTGAGGAGTTTCACAAGAGAGCTTGAGCTGTTAAAAAGCAACTCAGTGTTCTCCATGACTAAATAACATCTTTCTGTCAGATTATTTTATTTTTAATTAAAGTATTAAACAAGGGGCTGGGAATTGCAGATCAGCGACCCTGAACTCCAGTTTGAGGAGGAGGAGCTGAAGTGCTGTAACTCTTCAGCATGCAATAGGTTGAAAGCAACATCCTTGCTGCAAAGGAAGGGGTTGGGGTAGGTAGTCCTGAAAGGTCCCTTCCCACCCAAACCGTTCTGTGATTCTGTGATCAGTCTTATTTTCTGGGTAATCTACTGGAATCTTTGAACACATTGACAAACTGCAGGAAGCGGGGAATCAGCTGGTTTTTATTTGGGTATCGTTAAAGATTTTAATCAGGTCCTTCCAATAAGGCATTAAAAATTATGCTTGTGATGACGTCATGGAGTTCTTCTTTGGTTGCAGCCAGTGTTGATTACTTGGGCAGCACAAGGTAGAGCAAAGTCTAGTTGGAGATGGTGAGCAAAGGCTTCCAAGTCTGCGTCTTGAATAGATCTTCAGCCTTTGAGCAAATGAGTCTCCTCTGGAAAACACTGATTCGTTAAAACCAAAGTTGCTGGATGGAGAGGGGTTGATTTTCATTGAACTTTTCTGGTGAGCACATCTAGGTCCAGGCTGTCAAGTCTGGCTGACTGAAGAGGAGAAACAAGCCCAGAGTACTGAGTAGCACGGCATGTAGATTTCTCTTGTGATGTGCCAGCCCCAGTTCAAATTCCTACTCTGAGCTTGACTTGCAGGTCTGCCAGATCCCAGAGGATGCCTCAGCAACCAATGCTGGGGATATAGTCTCTTTTCTTTTGTTTTTACCAAGGAAAACCTAAAAGGTTTTGGTGTTGACAATGAGCAGAAAGGAAAGGAGTGGAGAGGGGTCTGGTCAACGTTTTCCAGGTCTCATCTGGCTCTGTTCTTGAAGGAGAGTTGTCCGTGTGCAAGCGTGTGCACGTGCAGAGACCTGTATTATCTCTCTTTCTAAGCGACCTAGGAGGACCCATAGCTAACTGGTGTGAGCTAGAGCAGCTGTTTAGAGCAACTCTAGCTTAGTTTTAGGCTTCTGAAAAGTCTGGAAGACATGCAGAGTCCTCTTGCATCTCCCACCTTCCCCATCTTCGGTAGGATGTGGTACCAAAGAGCGTGTGCTTTGCTAAATCACAGGAGCTTGCAATAGGAGCAGATTAACTGCAGGCACCTGAAGGCTTTTGGTTAGAGCTAATGTTTAAATGTGACAACTGGGTCCAGAAGAGCACGATAAGGGTACTGTGTGAGGAGGCAGTAGTGAGGGCTGACCCTGGGAGAGGCAATAGACAGGGGGTAAAGCACTGTTTTTAATGCTCCAACGATATTGCCAGGTCTTAAGTGATTCGCTCTTTCGGGAAGAACAATACCTGACTCTGGGCAGCAAAAGCAGATGAAGTAAAGATGTGCAGCCTGCCTTAGAAAGCAACTGCATGCTACAGGTTTAGATGCTAAGGTGAGGGAGGCTGCTGTGTGTGAACTCTCCCGTAACAGTGTCCATCAGACCCCCGCCATACCCCAGTGCTGTATTCCCATGGTAATCTGGTGGTTGTCACCAGTACAACCTTTGTCCCTCCCCCTAGAAATTCTAATTTCATTAGGTTGCTCACTCCTAGTTAAATTATACCAGCTGACTTTGAAGTACTTACTATAAAAATGTCGTGATATACTTGCATGATAGTTATTTGATGTAAGGAAAAAACCAAACCCCTTGTGCTCTCTCTGTAGGAACGTGGGCTTTGAGTTTCAGTGGGGGGTTGTACCTGCCCAACTCCACGGGATCAGGCCCATCTCTTTTGAAAAACATATTTCACATCTGAGGTTAGAAACTAGAAGATGAACCAGAAGATGAAGTTATCCGTTACAGGCTCAGATGATGATAGCGACTTGTGCTAAAGGCTGTCCGTCCACATAGAACCCTGCACGGCTGCTTCTGCTGTAACTGCTGTCAAAGGTCTGGCGTACCAGTCATAGTATTTCTTTCTAAATGTACTGAGTATACTTGCCTTTAAATCCTGTTAGGTGCAGATAATTATCGTTGGTATTCTGTAAATTAGCTCTGTACTAGCGTTCACGTTGGACTAGGCTTAATAACTGTGAGTGTCAAAGATGACTTGAAAAAGGAAAACTAATTTATACCCTTTCGGTTCGGTTCTGCCCCATGTAAGGGGCTGGTTGTTTGCAGAAGTACCAGGAGTGCTACAGCTGTCTTCCCTCTTTAACTTGCTGTGATTCTCTGCAGGTGAACGTAACAGATTTAAACCCGTGTTTCCATCCTTTGGAGACACTGAGATGCTGTCACGGCGAGGTCCATGGAGGCACCTAGACACCCCAAGCCATAATGCAGAGAGAATGCATCTTTTCCTTTGTCCTTTCCTTCTGCTGTCAGTCAGGCCTCAGACCTTGTGTGGGTTTGGGGCTTTTTTTTTCCTAAACTTATGGAAGTTAAATTGTTTGAGCAAAAATCACTTCCCTCCTCTGTCCAATGCGACATCCTCCGATAGCCCAGGTCTGTTCAGGCTGGATTATTTGTGGTCTTCCAGAAAAAGCAGATGGGACTGGAATTGCTAATGCCAAAAATTACCCACGGCAACGGAGGGAAATCCTTGTTTTCAAGACAAAACCCATCTGGACCCTTTTCAGACACCCCACAGCACACCACAAGGGTATAAATACCTCCTTTTTCTTTTCCAGGTGATCTTTAAGGCCAGGTAGCAGCAGGCAGGGTCAGTCTGTGCGGGCGGACGGGACGGGGGTCCTGCCCTGCAGATTTGCCCTGCTGCCGTGTCAAACCTGAGGATCTTGGGGCTGGGCTGTGGTCCCCAGAGGGGAGCCCCAGCCCCAGCACAGCCAGCCCTGGGGGGTGACAGTGTCCTGGTTGGCATTTCTTGGGTCCAAGGCCCCGGCACCTCGCGGTGATGCTGCCCGCAACCGTGCGTTTAGGGAGCTGCGTGTGGTTGGCTTTCATCGTGTCCTCAATTTTGATCCCCAGGGCAGAAAAATTAGGACTTTCTCAGTTAAATTTAAACAACAACAAAAAAAAAAACCCAACCAACCAAACAACAAAAAAATCCAAACCACAAACCAAACCAAAAAGTGAAGCAAAATCTCTGGAGCGTGGTGTTTCCCCACGGCAGTGACGGCCGCTCACCACCCGCCTCTGTTCAGTCATGACCCCTGGTTCGGTTCTGCTGGGTTTTTAGCCATCTTGACCTCATGTTTGCAAATATTATTGGTAATATAATGCTCTATGTACAAATGTCTGTGTGGCTCATGTGTATGTTTCTGTGGTTGAAGTCAGCCACAGGCTTCTGGAATTTCATTGTACTTTGGTTAAATGTTGGACTTTTAACTCTTCTACTGTATGGCTTCTTGATTTCTCTTGTCCAGTGTGGACCAACTCTATTTTTGGAAATAAATAAGCATGTAAATAAAATGAATGGGTTTATGCCACTTACAAGAAAATGCTTTATTTAAAATATACACTCAGTCTTGTATATTTTATGGTATCTCATGGAGCAGAGGAGGCTCAGGCACCAGCAGCCTTGGCAGTGGGATACCATATTATGTACAAATCCGTTTCCAAGTGGTTTCGGAAGAAGATTTCCCACCTCCCGAGCCAAACCCCCGTAGGACCAGCCTGGTGGAGGGAGGGGGGCTGGGGGGAGGTGGAATCCAGAGAGAAACACGTAGCTTAATGGGACTGAAGGCAAGCAACACGACTTTTCCTCTCCACATAAGGCTTCTGGTTTGAGGTGTCCGGGTGCCAAAGGTGCCGCCGGGCGCAGGGTGCCGCGGGGCAGCTCTCGGCTCCTGCCCAGGAGCTCCTGGAGATCAGCAGCACTATGACGTTTTCTTTCTTTTTAAACTTCTCCATATAAACCAATATTTACCAGTAATCCTGTGTTTCTGTTTTTGTTTTTTGGCAGACTTTTACCAGTAAATATCGGTTTATTCCTGAAACCAGAAGCCCTAAACATACCTTTGTTTATAAGGTCAGTTGTCATTTTGTCTCTCTCGTTCCCCACTCCCCCCCAGTACCACCCGGCAGGTGATCGAAAGGTACCGAGTTTTCTTTCTAGTTTTCCTGCTCTGCACCTCTGGGAACTGGAGCCTGCAGGACCTAGAGCCTTCTGTTGGTAACGTAGACCCGAGTTTACAACTTGTTCTTTCTGCCTTTGTAAAGCCTGCTTGTAAGGAAGACAGAGGTGCTCCCGTGGTGGGGGCTGCAGGAACCCCCGCAAGGGCCCCGGTCCCTTCACCGCTCACCGCCTGCTGGCAGGTCTCTCACAAGCACCTTTGGGCCTGGGGCTGAGGAAGTGGTTTGCCCAAAAATACACACTAAAAGCTAGTGGTGTTCTGTTCCATGGTGAGCAGCACCCGGGGAGCGAAGGGCAGGAAGGGAATTGGGAACAATTCTTTTTTGCTCCCCCCCCCAATTTATTTCTAATTTACTGCTAGAAAGCATGATGTGGGGAGGAGGGAGAGGATTGGAATGTTCCTAAACTTATTGTAAACTCTTCCTCCAAGGCTGGGAGAAAGGGCAAGTAAGGGATCTGATCTTTCACAGGACAGTGGTAGGTGCCCGGGACCCCAAGGGCGGCTGGCGCCTTGTGACGGGAATTGCTTCCGGACGGTTTGTCAGGGTTTTGGTTCATACCAAGACAAACCGACCTGGGAGTGTTGAAGCCTATTTTTTTCTGTCAGCAAGTGTTTGCAACCCGAACACAACAGCATTGTGCTAATAGTCAAGAAACAGGGAAGCTGGAGAGGAATAAAAAATGAGTTGACTGCACAGCCCCAGCCAGGGTTGGTTTCTTTGCTCCCAAGCAAACAAAATGCAAAAGAAAAGAAAGAAACCAAACCAGCCCCAGCCCCCCCAAACACCACAACCTCCCCAAAAAGCAAGCCAAAGAGGATCTCAGATGCCTAGTCTGGTTTTGTCGAGTGTGGCTGTTGAGAGCGGTTTCAGCACAGGTGCACCCTAACCGTGTCCCTTTAAGGAGCACCAGCGGCTGCTTTCCTGCTAACAAACCCAAGAGCTGCTGCCTTGGTAGGTTTTGAGTGCAGGTGGAAGCTCCCACAGCCTTACTTGGAGTCCAGCATGAGGGGAGCCCTTCCTGCTGTGCACTTTGAGCTGAACGCTACCTTTCCTCCCCTTTTGCAGCCTGGGTGGTTCTGATTGCTGGCAGTTCTGTAGTACAACCTTAATCTGAGCAATCGAGGCTGGTCCTACCTTATCTTCAGACGTCTTGTGGAGGACTCCTGTTGCCAGTGTGGTACTCAAAAGCTGCGCCCCACCATCAGAAGTCACTCTTTTTCGGTTGTTTTCTGTTTTCAAAAGCAGTGATAGATTCCCCTCTCTAGCTGTAATGGAGAAAGGATAATTGCAATGCAACTCTCTAAGAAACTGTTCATATGCTCACGATTCCGTTGCAATCCCAAATTGGAGGAGAGCTCTGTTAAAGGTATATATTAGTCTAGATTCTTTTCTTATTGTAAATACTGTGATTTTATAAGACTGTCAATATTTTATTAACTTAGGAATATTTAACAGAGTTTAATCTGCGGTAGTTGGTTTGTTCATGGGTTTATGTTGCTGCCACTATTGCACTACATTCTAATGTAAGATTAACTTCCAGCATGCAAACATTGGTTTGATGTATCATTGGAAAGACTAAGAGAGAAAACTCTTGCTCTTAATCTGTGATGCTGATCCCCCAGTCCCCAGTTTGGAATTGTTTAACACAACATTAGAGGGTTTCAGGAGCTCGCGGCTCCCACAACCGCCGTCGGGTTGGAAAACTTGGAGTTTGAAACAGCCCTGGCTCTGTCACCCTGGGAGCGAGTTTGCCTCAATATCTGACCTGTACAGTATGAAGTCTTTGTTTTGAGCAAAGAGACACTGTCAGGTCGATTTTAGAGTCCTGGCTTTGAGGGAGGGAGAAGGGAGGGCACGGGGAGGGAAGCAAAACTCCCCCCCAGCCCGTGTGCGTTCATTCCTTTTCAATCACAAGGGGCTTAGATCCCTTCCTGGCGGGTTTGGGTGCTTGGCTGGCAGCTCTCCCGCAGCAGCCGGCACCCCCGCAGCCGGGGCACGGGCTGGGAGCCCGGTGGCTACCGGCAGCCTCTGCGGGCCAGCCAGGCACCTGTGGTGCTGCAGCCGCAGCCATGGCGGGCGGGAGGAAGGGCACAAGGTCTGAGACTTGATGATTTTTTGCCCCAAACTTTTGGTGTTTTGTGTTTAAATCTCTCTCTCTCTTTTAGCCTGATGGTGTCCCTTTAACAGCATAAAGATGTTCACGTCCTCTGAACAGGGATTTCCGTTTCAAGGCGGGGGAGAGTTGGCCCGTTGTAATGTGTTTGCAGCGTTAACTGGCATAGAAACACCAAACAGTGTAACGAGTTTTCACGGGAGCCGGTGTGTTCTGAGTGTAAAAGTTGATCTTAATTAGAGATGTGCCAATCTCTACTGCTTTACTGTAGCGTTGTTACACCTAGGCATTTCAGTTACCTGATGAATATATACTGTAACAGTATGCTTTGTACAGATTTATTTAAAATCCATTTGAGAACTGAAATAAAGCAGGCAGGAAATAAAGATATTTATTTTCCATCTGACCATGTAAGCAGGTATCATTCTTTTGGTTTTAGCACACTGGTGTACCACGCCTCAGAACCACTGCTTTCTCCAGCTCATAGGATGCTTTCCCGAGACCGTGGATACGTGTGTGCGTACTGCCGTGTTGATCGGTAAATGCCAACGATGGAGTTTGTTGCTTTTACACATCCCAAAGAGAAGTTCTCCACCGTTCATTGTCTGTTTTCTGACCGGAAAGGCGTGTGTTTGTGAGCAGTGTTCATGCAAGTGCTGCCATCCCACTCTCACTTCAGCTTACACCAGTGCCAGGATGGGAGGATTTTGCCTGCGTCACCTTCCCCACACGCCCCTGTCTGCAGTGGCATCGTCAGGGAGCAACTCAGACCCGTGTCCTTTGGGCTTTGTGTACAGCAAACGCAGAACGAGAGAGAAACGAGATGTCGAATCCATTAGGAAACAAACTCCTTATTGTACAGTAGTATGGAGATCTCTAGTCAACCTGCCATTAATAATAGATTCTTATTTTTTGAATGATCTATTTAAAAGAACAGCAAGCATTGTATTTGCTAGTAAATCTGAAGTGTTTACATGGAATTACTAAATAAATTATTTGATCTAAGATGGCTCTCATCGGTGCTGGTTTTTAATGCTGGAAATTAGCTTTGGCAGCTGCATTTTCGGTCCGTGCTCTTCTGTGGAATCTTCCCAAGCAGGTTTGGGGTTTTTTTTTTTCGGTGCATCCTTCTGGTTTAAGCCAGGTTCTGGGGAAGGCACAGAGCATGCCTCTCTCTGCGAGGTCTGACTGGAGTGCTGGCTTGCTTTTCCCAGCTCCCTCCTCGTCATGAGACTGCCCCAAAACACTGGTGACGTTGCTGAGGCAGAGCAGGATGCTCTGAGCTGAGCGCCCTGCAGCACACGGTGCTGTTGAGCTGCAGCTCTCACCACTCTCAGTCCTGCTGCACAGATACGTAGATAGATTTTAACAGAAAGCTTTGGGATAGAAGCAAAACATCGTCCTTCAAGGTAAGGAGCTGTCAAAGTTCCAGTGTGGCTTGGTCCTGCTTTCCACTCTGAGGAGGCTGAGGGGACGTCCCATGCTGCTCTCTTGCCCAAGGTCCTTGGGTCCACGGGAGCACTGGATCTCTGCCGAGGCCAAAGGCCAGTCCATGGGCTCCCAGAGGACAGGGGCTGCTCCCTGAACCAGGAGCTGCTGGCGCGGCCCCGAAGCTGCGTGCGATGGTGAGGGCGGGCTGCGGCGGCTGCAGGGAGTGCGGTGCCGGCCCTGGCCAGGCCCAGGCCAGCGGCCGCTGCAGCTGCAGAGTGTGGCTGTGGCCCCTCAGCCCTGCCTGTGCTGCTCCTCAGCCCTGCACAGCTGGGCAAAGCACTGTGCTATAAATAATGCAATCCATCCCCACATTCCCCGGGCCCCAGGCTTTCTTGTGCAGCATGCTAAGTCACCTAATGTTTAATTTAATGCTCTCAGCACTAGATCCTTTGCTCAGAGAACCCATCAAACTCTTTCATTATGCACTATCTGGAATGGTTTTTGGATGTGGGTTTCACGCTTCACATTCAGGGCAGGATTCCCATCCTCAGCACTGTCATAGGGAAGAGTGTGTGTGAGTGTTTCTGCACCCTTTCTGCAGCCAGAGATGGGATGAAGCACTCTTAGAAAGGCCCTTTTTGGTCTCAAAAGTCTGCAGCTCTACAAAGGGCTAAACATTCATGAACCTGAAGCAGCTCCTGAGGCCCCATCATTTGGGCAATGGCAAAGTGCACCTGGGAAATGGGAGCTACAGATGGGAGCAGCAGCAGGAAGCCTCTCAGGGAGGGAAGGAGCCTGTTTGGAACCAGGACACACACCCTGAGTCTTGCTGGTGTCAGCCTGAGGACTGCCAGTGTGCCACTTCTGGCCACGGTGTCACGATCCAAATGCAGAGAGTCCCGTGAGCAACAGCATTCCCTGTGAGCAACGGGGTCTTCTGCCCTAATTTTGCCCAACAGCAGGAGTGGGATGCTGGGTGTGTGGCTTGAGCAGCCAACACCTCTGAATATCTCAGGAGAGCCCACCTGCACAGTGGGACACTGCATCCAGCACCACGGCTTTGCAGAGCAAAGGGAGATGCAACAGGCATCCCCAAACTGAAACCCCTCTGGACAGGCCCTCTAGGACAATAGGTTGCACCCCTAAAATAACCCTCTGGCTTTGCTGCCAAGGCCAGTGGAGGTGCCTCGGGACAAAGGGGGCCCAGCACCCAGCATGATGTGTCCAGGATGAGGCACAGGGAAGCAGAGACAAGGCACTGTCAAAAGAGACACTAATTGGTGCTAATTGCAAGTAATCAGTCAGACCTAAGAGCGTGAAGGAACCTAGTCCTTTCAAAGGAGGGGGGCATTTGCTTGGCCGGTCTTGGTGGAAGCCCCACACATGTTCTCCCCACCCACCATCGCCCTCTGCTCCCGTGTCCCATCCAGGCAGAAGTGCCCACGTGCTGACACACACCTGTGGCTCTTCACAAGCTGCTGTCCCATCTCCCTCAGAAACCACCTCCCTAGCCAGAAGTGTTCACATTATAGCCCTGGGGAAAGGCTGCTACAAAACCCAGGGTGGGCTGCCAGTCCTTCCTGGGCTTTTGGCTGCTTCAAATGCCTGAGAATCTCCAGGGAGATGATCTCAGGAGATGCCAAATTGCAGAAAGCGCCTAGGTCCTCTCCTCCCAGCACCCTCAGCCCACCTGGGTGAGACTCTCAGTGCACATGGGTGCACGTGTGAGGCCTTGGGGCCCCACTCCTCTCTTTCCTCTCTTCTCTCCTAAACCCATTTTCTCCAGACCTTTGCAGAGTCAGATTATAGCATCTCCAACACAGCATCTCCTTTCTGTTGTCTGTAATGTTTTTTTTCTGTCTAGAGGCCGCACTTTCTTCAGTTCTCCACCACCTACACCTGCAGCACTTTCAGCTTTTGCTGCTTTGGCCTCAGGACCCTCCTGAAGCTCCTTGTGCTCTGAGCAGATCTCCAAGCACAGCACCAAGACCTGCAGCTGCACCTTGACCCCGTCCGAATCAACACTGCCCGCTCCTAAGCCCCAGGGCATCTCCCTGAAACAAATGTGGGTGATGAACAGGATTGCTCTGGCTTGCTCTCAGAACGACGATGGCCTTTTTCCTCTTTCACCCTTGTAACTTCAATCTCCATCTGCAGTACATGGGTGTCCTCACATCTGCAGAGTTTATTTGGCATTCCAATCCTCATAGGTATTGAGGAGCTCTCAGAACTGGGTCTGAAATCCTGCCCATCTCTTCCCTTACCCATTCCCTACAGCTTCCCCTAGAAAACAGATAATATTTCTATCCCTGCTCAGCACTGGAATGAAAAACAGGGCACAGATGCACCTAGGTGAACATCACAGCAGGTGCTGAGCCAGGATCCTCACCAGGGCTGTCACTCTTGTCTCCACAGCACCCGCGATGAGTAGCTGACAGGGCATACTCATAGTGAGCAGGATGGAGATGCCAAAAACCTCCTTTCCTCTGTGCCAAGCCCCATAGGTACCACACAGGTCAAGGGCTGATGGTGCTCTGCTCACCTCGCAGAGCACACGGTGTGGAGACCCTCTGGCAGACCTCTGAAAAAGTCTGGAAGAAAAGTTCAGTCCGCTGCATCTCACTAGTGAATTCCCATTCATGCATGACTTCTCCAATGTCTTCTGAGTGCTTCCCTTTGCTCTCTGTGCCAGCAGTGAGTCAGGCTTGGATGTGCATCGTCAGGCAATCCGGAGCTGGCCTCTTGCTAGGAAACGCCATTTGTTCAGCAAGAGCAATATCTACATGCCCTCTGGTGGCAATGCCCCGTGTGGCTCCTGGGATTTCCCCCTCTCCTCTCTGCTCAGCATCCCCTGGGACCTTGGCTGGGAGGTCTGCGTGGTGCAGGGACAGTTCCTGCTCCTCTGGCCTCCACGCCCTCGCTTTGTTGCCAAGTTCTGCAGCAGAACCTCGGCTTGTCCCTGGCTGTGCTCCTGCTGCGGGCCAGGACAGCCCCAGGAGCTCAGGCTTGGCCTAGTTTGCTGCCCACGTGTTTGCTCATCCTCCACAGCACCATCCAGCAGCAGAGAGCTGCCTCAGCTGAGGGTGCTCACCGTGGGTGCTCTCACAGCCTCCTTCTTTCCCCACTAACATGTGTCTTCCAGCCAGTTTTTGTAGAAATGAGGGTGTGGGAGCTGCCAGGGAACGCCAGGTCCCCTGTGCTGCATGAAAAGTGGCGGCCAGGCAGGAGGATGAACCTAAACTTGCTCCTCCAGGATGGAAGGACTGCAGTGAGAGTTCAGCCACGGCACAAGCCCTCAGAGACACTGCAGGAAAGCCAGTTTTTGTAACACTGCTTTCCCTGAAGCTCCTCTTGCAGCTCACTGGTCTATTGGGTTTCTTTAAAATACAGAGCTGTTCATTTCTCCTTGGACAAAAAAGCATCAGAGGTGTCTGCACGGTAGCTTCTGCAGAGCTCCAGTGCTTTACACCTCTGCTCCTTGCAAGGTAGCACATGTCTGTTTAGAAAGATAAAATAAAGCTACTGGAAGACAGTGGAAGGACTGGCTTTTGCTTTCCAGGACTCGTTGCAGCCCTGCTGTCCAGGGGTGATGTGTCTGCCCGGGTTGCTGAGCTCTGCAGAGGGTGTCCTGAGCAAGGTGCTGAGAGTTGGGTGGCTGAGGAGGGGTGGCTCATGGGACTCCCATCACTCCTGGGGACTCCTTCCCTCTGTGCCCTTCATGCTCAAGTTACCAGCATCCCCTTGGGCTCCACGTCAGGACACGACTCCAGCGCCCCGTATCCCTGGGTTTTGCTGTGGTTTCCTCTGCCCAGCCCCACGTACCCCTCACAAAGCACCTGTGCCCTCACTGTAAAAACTGATGCTGTTTTTTCTTCCTCCCTAAAACTGTTTCATATCATCTACCACTTCTTCCATTTCTATGCATTTTTTGACGAGGGGCAGTGTCTCATAAACCATCCTGAAGCAGCATTGTAATTCAGGAGAAATGCCATGCTCCTGGAAAGACGCTTGTAAACCCACTGTTATTTTCCTCCCTAATTGCAGTTTCAGTGACTCATCCCTGGTGCCACACTGCAGTGCACATCCATTGTGTGGATTTTTACCCAATCTTGAGCAGTCACAATTCACTGCTCAAGTTTTCAGGCCACCCAAGCCATTAGGAAGATAAATGTAGAATAAAAACCTGCTGGTACAGTTGGCTGGCTGAGCAGCAGAGCCCCCGTGGGATAACAACAGGAGAAAGGCATTCAGCGCTTTCCAAGGCTCCTTGTGCCTGATGTGGCTGAGCTGGCGTGAGCTGCCCTCTGATCGTGTGCTTCTCTGAACATGAGCTGACTCTATCCCAACCCCTTCTTCTCCCCATCTCAGTCTCATTCCTTCCCCTCTATCCCACTCACCACCTATATCCCACCCCATTCCCTTTCCTGCTCATCTTTGTCTCTGCAGCTTTATCTCATTCCCGTCCCCACCCCATCTAAATCCCACTCCAGTCCCCATCCCATCCACGCTTTATCCCCACCCCATTCACATCTCAGCCCTCTCCTTTCGCATCTTCATCCCTACCCCCATTCTGTACCTGCACCCATACTCATTCCATTCCCATCTTGTCCTCTCCCTACCCTCTTGCTCTGCACAGAATGCCCAAAGGCTTCCCCAGCCACAGCTGCCCGCTCATGCAGGGAGAGGTTTCTGGGGACGTTTCCCAGGGGGGCTGATGGCACCAGGCAGCCCCCGCAGGAGCAGGGACGGAGCTGGAGCTGCCTCCCCTGCACTCTGCTGCCTGTGCCTCAGCCACAGGAGGCAAAGGCATCCCTTGGAGCACTTGGCCCTGACCCTGATCATGCTGTTGATTAACAAATCAATAAATGTTCAAGAGTCTTATTGGCCTGTTTGTACAAGGATGCACAACTCTGGGTTTGCCAGCACCATTCCCTGGCTCCTGCCCCTCTTTCCTGGTGGGGACAGGTAAAAAGATGCTGCTGTGGCCAGGCAAGACAGCACTGGGACTGGCTCTGCTAGTCCAGATGCCCAAACTCAAACCCAAGGCAGCAAAGCCTTTTGTCAAGCTAAAACAACATGCAGGGGTGAGCTGGCTGTACCTGTCCATCCCATGCCCACTACTGTGGCAGATCCTGCCCCGGGCCTTGGCCCCTTCCTAAGCACAGCTGAACTGACCTTTCTGAGCAAGGGCAGGCTCTGCTACAGGGAATTTAACTCCTCTGGGCTTTCGGAGCTGTGCTGGAGCTCAGCAAGGCTGGGGCAGCAGGCAGAGGAGCCTGGGCTCCCCCTGATCTGCCACACAGGATGTGATGCTCTCCTGGGCATCTCTGGAGCCCACATTGGCCACTCACATCATTGGCCAAAGCACGGTGTTAATAAGCAGACAAATGCTGTGGCTACTGTGCAGCTCAGCTTCTCGTTAGGTTCAGCATCGTTTGGAATGAAGCTGGGTGATGCTGTTTCAGCCACACACTCCCTGGCTTTGTTCCAAAGTGGGAAGGAGAGACTGGAGCCTGGGAATCAAGCTGGCAAACTCTCCCACATCTCTGGGGCAGGATGAGCAAAGGGGCTTCCTGAGCTGGGCTGGGCAGTGTGGCCAAGGGCTGGGGCTGCATGGCCTGGCAGCAGGCTCACCAGCAGCCCCCTTCCCATGGTGCAGGGGGTTAGTTCCAGGGGACCACAGGGAACAGAGCCCTCGCTGCCACAGCAGGAGTAACTCACCAACCGTCCCTTCTTGCTGCCTCTCTCGGTGCCTCTTTGTGTACCGGGAGATCGCAGCGTGTGGAGCTGAGGTCCAGGGTCTAGATCAGAGCCAGGAGGAAGAAAGGGGAATGCAACCTGTGGCCCTGCCCCATGGAAGCCTCTAAAAGCCCTGCCAGCAGCGCAGCAGCCGGTAAGGTGGGCAGGGCTGTGGGAACGACTCCAGCACCCGCTGAATGTACGGATCTGTGTCATTAGAGGGTGCCAGTGCTTTGTGCTGCAGACAGAGCCAGGCTCCCTCACCTGTCCCGGCTGCAGCAAAGGGTTTCTCTGGTGCCCAGGGACCTGGAGGGGCTTTGTGCTGCCCTGAGGACCCCAGAGCTAAATTCCACTTCCAGAAGCTGAAATGCCAGTGCCAGGCCAGCTGTGCAGCACCGGAGCTGGGCACCCGGGAACAGAACCTGGCGGGACACAGGGCTGTGCACAGAGCTGAGCTGTGCCAGTGGCTCCAGCAGCTCTCACAGAGGCTGCTCAGCTTCATCCATGCTGGGACACCTGCACGGCTGTGGCCGTTAGTACAGCCAGCAGGGCAGAGGCTCACACAGGCACAGAGCAACAAAAGAGCATCCTGTCCAGCCCTGCAGTCCTCCCCCACAGCAGCGCAGGCCTGGTGACCTCTATAAATCCCAACCAGAAGGCTTAACCTAAGCTGTGCTTGGTCTGGAGCTCCAGTACATCACAAACAAGCCCCTAGATGGGGCCAAAAGCTTATGCATGTCCCACAACAGAGGAGACACGGCTTGCTTGCTTTATAAGGATGTTTTAACGTCAGGACACCATTGAGAGGTGCCTTCAGAGCTCCCAGCAAACACAAATCTGCATCTAGACAGACAGACCACGGGCTCCAAAACCTGCTCTGGTGAGCTGCAGGTCGTGGCTTGCTGAGTGAGGTAGTGAGCAGTACTCTAGCCAGCCTTGGGGACCCTGGGGCCACACCAGCCTGGCTGTGCCAGCCCATGGATGCCTGTGATCATCGCCCCAACACCTGGAAAGGCTCCTGCTACCAGAGGGGGAAAATTTTGGCCTGTCTCCACTAACCAAACTACAGCAGGCATCTCAGAGGGATTTTGGTATAAACCATCACCCTAGTCCTCTGCTGCTGGGGACAGTCCTTCAGCATGACACAGAGGTCTGTGCTGCTGCCATCAGCTTCAACTGCCAGAATCCCTCACTCTGCTCAGGTTCTAGGACTCAAAAGTCCTCCCATTAATCTGGGTGGGATGAGGGACTGTACAACAGAGGACAGATCCTGTGAGAGATGGAGTGTCCCAGCAGAGAGAAATGCAGGTGTAAGAACAGGGAACAGAGCTGCACGAGCCAGGCTTTCTGCAGGAAACCTCCTGGCATTGTGTCAGAAGAGGGGACTGAGCACCACAGGGTGTCATCCACAGATAGCCACAAGCAAGAAGAGGGAATTAGCTCAGCAGTAGGTAGAGGAAAGAAGTCCATTCCCAACCTGTGCTTTTGGAGAGGAGAGACCAGGCTCTCAAGCCACACAGCTGGGTTCAATAGAGTATTTGCAGCTTGAGCAGCCAATCCCTGTGGCACAGCCTCCCAGAGCCCAGGCCAGCTTCTCCACACCTAAACAGGCTCAGCTGGCAGTGAAGGTCATTCAAGTGGAGCCTTTTGTCCGGCTGGGATTTTCCCCAGGCTCAGCTGCTACTCACAATACTTCCTGGAGTGTTTTCAGCCTTTGATACCCTCTGTCCATCACTGTTCTGTGCCAGCACTTTAAACAGCAGGCGGTTTTCCTGGGCTAAGCTGTATAGCAACACAGCAGTGATGCTGCTCACACCAGAATTAATGGAGTTCAAGTGCAGAAGTTGCCATGCCACGTCTCTGCAGCACAGACAAGGCTGGACCTGGGCCCCACTGCTAGGAGATGAAAAGCCAACATTGGAAACAAATCAGAACATCCTCAAAGACAAACATGGGCTTTACCTCAAGCTGCTAAATTGCTGCTGAGATCTGGAAGTAAGGTCAGTCCACAGCAAGAGGGGAGCTGACTGAGAAGGCGCTGGCATAGCCCTTTATTTATCAGAGGGTGGTGCCTACGTGCTGTCCCATGGGATATAAATAGTGTGCAAATGAGAGTCACAAGGCTGAGGGAAGGGCCCTGCCAGCAGCTGGGGTACAAGTGTTCAAGGGCCTGGTTTCAATATGTCATTGGGGTTGGCTGTGAGGCAGTGCCAGCAGAAGGGCAGTGGGCATGTTGAGTGGGTATCCTGTGAAGTTTGGTGTTGCTTGAGTCAAAGCCCCTTGGTTAGCAGCATAGGGAGCTTCCAACACTGGTCACAGGCCTTGAAGCAACTCGTGCATGCAATTTTTAGAGCCCTTGGGCAGAGGAGGCGTGTGGGATCTCTTCAGCTGGTGCTGTCACTGAGAAAAAGATGAGGCTGTCTCCTTCCTGATCCCTTCTGCCCTGTAGACATCTCTGCCAAAACCAGGAGCCAGCAAAACTGCCCTGTCCTGCCCTGCCCTGCCTGCAACCCTCAGTCCAGGTACGTGTCATGCCCAGTTCTTCCAGGACCAAGGTCAAAAACTATGATCCTTTCAGATACTAATGGAGAAACGCTGAAGGAAGCCAAGGTCTGGTGAGGAGTGCTGCTGAGGCAGAGCCTCCTGCACTGGTAGTGGTTGAGTACCCCAGCAAACATCCCTGCAGAACTGGGGGTGTCTCAGAGAAACCCAAGCTTGGAGGTCACTGAGCCCCCCAGAGTGCTGGGGCAGGGGGAGCTTAGTTCAATTTTTCCTTTCCAGCCATGCCCATTGGGTCACTCCACTGTGGGCCAGCCCAGATGGAGGAATTTTAAGAGAGAGAGAGAGAGATGTTTGTGTCTTGAGTGGTGCTGTTCTGAGGCTTAATTATTTAGGACCTTGCAAAGCACTCGACATTCTTGGGATAAAATGCTTTGTAGGAAGCACAAGGTTGCTCTGAGGCTGTTTTATGGCTGCTTTAAAGCTCTTTTGCACCAGTCCACCAGTCTCCAAATCCCCTCCCTATCTGGCTGGGAGCTGCTTTGGCTCTACAAAGATCACTTTCAGGCTGTTCCCATGCCTTCTCCACTCCTGTGCATCCAAGGCTTGCAGTGCTGCCGCTCTACACGGCTCCTGGCAGTCCCATGCAGCTGCAGAGCTCATTGGCATTGCTCAGGGCTCCTGGAGGAAACCACGCGGGCCTCGTGGCCTAAACAAAGGTAAGATTTCCGCAGCCCTCATCTGCTCTGCCAAGCCTCCATTGATCTGCTGAGTTGCAGTCAGGCCAGCCCAGGAACAGTGCGGTCTCGTCGGGTTCACGCTGCTGCTGCCTTGGTTTCCCTTGGCTTAAACACTTCTGGAGCAGCGTCAGCAGAACTGGAGTGTGCTTTGCCTCAGCTGCTGCAGAGCTCTCCATCACAGAGGTGACAGGTATTTCCTTAGCAGCTCCCTCAGCCGTAGGAGCAATGGACTAAACCATCCCCTTGAGAGCAGCCAGGGTTTGTCTGCTCAGACCCTCAGTGAAGGTCCCTGGGAACATGCCAGCGGGAGAGCAAAGAGATGGCATCTGCCTTTTGAACTCAGTCCTGGGGCTCTGCTTCAAGCTTTCTCCTCTGCAAATGGTGCTGTCCTTTCAACAGCCCCCAATGTATTTCTTCACCTCATTCAGACATTGAAATCCCCACTTCCTGGGTGAGCTGTGCTCAGCCTTTTCTTGCAGACAGGACAACTGAGGCACAGCACAATGACCTCCCAGACACACTGGCGTGCAGGGAGCATTCACGAGGCCCACCAAGCCTCTCTTACCCTGGTATCACAGGAAAGCTGTGGCTCCAGCTTCCCCTGCAACAGGCACCTTCCCATGGCGGTCCTTCAGCCCAGGGCCTTGCCAGGACCAGGGGCTGACAGCGGCATTACCAGCCCCAGCCACAGATCCAGCAGTGCTCATTGGCTTTGGACCACACACAGCTTCTGGCAAATACCTTCTTCTAAAGCCACCTGTGTCCCTGAAAGAAACGAAAGACCTGGACTTTTAAACTGCTGATTTTTACCAAGCAACTCAGACTTACTGACAATCCAGGTGATGGGTGAGACCTTTGTCCCAGGCAGGCCTTAGTGTTTCAGCACACTGAGTGCAGGTGCACTGACCTCACCCTCCCAGGCAGCGTTTTCATGCTGAGGTGTTACAGCCACCCTGGATCTGCCCACAAGGTCCCAAAGGGCATTTCTGTGTGGAGGTGCTGGCATGTGGCAACTGGGAGCGTGGGCACAGACTGGGATCTCTTCAGCTGGTGCTGTCACTGAGAAAAAGACGAGGCTGTCTCCTTCCTGATCCCTTCTGCCCTGTAGACACCTCTGCCAAAACCAGGAGCCAGTAAAACTGCCCTGCCTGCAAGCCTCAGTCTCACCTAACTGTCTTGCAAGATAGTGGGGTGTTGTGCAAGGCTTTTGCAACAGTTTTAACTAAATGACTGTGTGTAAACAGATGCAAAAGGCAGCAAGAATGGGGGCAAGCAACCACAGCGAGTCCTCTCAGCAATGATTGTGCCCTCTGATGTTCCCCTTTCTTACTTGATGTGCTATGTAGGTCCAGTTTCTGCAGTTGTCAAGGTCAAGTCCTTCCATCTGTTTTGTCTCTTTCAGGCAACCAGAATGGAAAAAAAGGTAAACAGCAAAGACCAAAGCTGTGATTGTATGAGGCACCAAGTTTGCCAGGTGTGAGGAGAGCTAGGGGAGGTAAATGGTGGTAAACCAGGGTTTCCAGGCAACACAGGTTTCCCAGTAAACAGGATCCTCCTCTCCCTCCCCTGTGTGCTACTAACAGTGGGTCATATTGGGGACCAGGAGAAAGCACGAGAGAGGATCACCAGTAAAACAGAAGCACAAAGGGGACTGGTTTCCTAGGTGCAGAAGCAGGGCTGTCTGCTTGCAGCATCATGGACAACATTTTCAAACAATCACAGGAGCGATCAGGAGTTTCCTGCCCTGGGTTGTGGCTCAGTACTGACCACCCCCATGCAAGGGGCTGGCAGAGACTGTGGTTTAGTACTGACCACCCCCATGCAAGGGGCTGGCAGAGACTGTGGTTTAGTACTGACCATCCCCATGCAAGGCGTTGGCAGAGACTGTGCAGGAGCTCACAGAAGCCTGTCCACTCTACCTGTGGAACAGCTCCTGGGTGCTCCTGCTGCCTCTCAGCTCACCTCTGGGATGTGCTGACACACCTCATGGGAGCTAGTGACCTGAGAGCTGGTCACCCTGCCCTTGCTCAGTGGGAGGCCTGCCTCTCCTTAGCCCAGGGGAGAGCTGGCTTGTCAGTTTAGCTTGTAGGAGCTAAATCCCAAGCTGTTGCAAGGCATTACATCCCAGCCTCATTTCCAGGGCACAGTAAAGATATCTGCGCCTAGCAATGAATATATAACTCATGTGGGAAAGGTAATAAGAAGTGATAAGGCCCGGATGGCGTTTATATTTGAAGTGCAAACTGTGTAATAAGGAGATTTATGTAACAAGTGTCATTTTAAGATTTTAATGAAACCAAGCAATGTTTTTCAAGCTGTTTTCTCAGTTAATGTTTAACCAAACAATGGTGTGTGCCCATTGGCACTGGAGGAAAGGACCAAGACAAGGTTAATTTTAACCAGTGGAACAATGTATATTGTGTCTGCTGCAAGGTACCTGGCCAGGCAGTATCATTTACAAATCCATATGTAAATAATCCCAGTGGGCAAAGAAAGCTGCCCCTCAGCAGAGCAGCAGCCCCTCATCATGCCCATGGGTGCAGTGCAATCCCCTCAGCCCCTCTGGGCCAGCTCTCCTGCTGGGACTGGGACTCACTGGTGTGGCACAAAAATCATCTGGAGGATTGTTCTGTTTTGTTCTGCTGGGTTTACCCCCTTTTGTGGAGTAACCTGCCTGGTGTGATGCTATGCCAGATGTGAGGAGGGCAGCGTGGCTGGGGCAGATGGGGCTGGGGAGCGGTGGGTTAGTGATGTGCTTCCTCATGGAGAGAACAGCAGCCCCTCCCTGCACAGCCGGCTGCCTGGAAGGGCTCTCAGATGTCACGCTCCTCCCGTCATTTAGGATGCACTTAGGGCTCTGGGTTCCTCATACAGAACAGTGGCAGCTGTGTCTCTTGTTTCGCTCAAGAATAGAGAGTGTTATCTAACTAACTTAAATGACTTCTTCCCGCCTGAGCCTCATTAGGGACCCGGCATCAAAGCGGCCTGATGGGAGGTACCCACGGGAGAGGGGCAGAAGGAAGTCAGTCGTGTGTAGCAGCGCAGGTGCCGGGCTGCATCCCCCTGCTGCCCTGCACCCCCGGCTCACAGGGCCACACACAGCCCCTCGCCCCCAGCGACGCCACGCAGCCACGTGCCGAGGCCGGGGACGCTCCTTTCACTCCTCCACCTGCGTCCCTGACCTTTTATTATCTGGGCAAACCCCAGTCATTGCTCTCGCGGGCTGCGGGCTCGGGCCGCCTCCGAGTCACGTCTCCCGCTATCAGCAGGCGGGAAGGCGCCGCGCGAGGGCCCGGGGCCGTCCGGGCGCTGTCCCACCCGGGGCCGCTCCCGCCGCTGCCGGCGGCCGCGCGCGGCCCCCGCCCCGCCTTGTGACGTGTCGCCGCCGCCGCTCAGCGACGGGCGGGGCCCCGCGTGACGTCACCGCGCTGCGGAGGGCGCTGCAGGTGCCGGCGGCCGCGCGAGGCGGGCAGCGGCGGCGCGAGCGGCGGCCTCGGGGTGCGTGTGGGGAGCGGGAGCGGCGGCCTCGGGGTGCGTGTGGGGAGCGGTAGCGGCGGCCTCGGGGTGCGTGTGGGGAGCGGCAGCGGCGGCCCCGGGGTGCGTGTGGGGAGCGGGAGCGGCGGCCTCGGGGTGCGTGTGGGGAGCGGTAGCGGCGGCGTTGGGGTGCGTGTGGGGAGCGGCAGCGGCGGCCCCGGGGTGCGTGTGGGGAGCGGGAGCGGCGGCGTTGGGGTGCGTGTGGGGAGCGGCAGCGGCGGCCCCGGGGTGCATGTGGGGAGCGGGAGCGGCGGCCCCGGGGTGCGTGTGGGGAGCGGCAGCGGCGGCGTTGGGGTGCGTGTGGGGAGCGGCAGCGGCGGCCCCGGGGTGCGTGTGGGGAGCGGCAGCGGCGGCCCCGGGGTGCGTGTGGGGAGCGGCAGCGGCGGCGTTGGGGTGCGTGTGGGGAGCGGCAGCGGCGGCCCCGGGGTGCGTGTGGGGAGCGGCAGCGGCGGCCCCGGGGTGCGTGTGGGGAGCGGCAGCGGCGGCGTTGGGGTGCGTGTGGGGAGCGGCAGCGGCGGCCCCGGGGAGTGGGAACAGGGGGAGCAGGGTGCGTGTGGCGAACAGGAGGAGCGGCCTCGGAGTGAGTGTGGGGAACGGGAGGAGCGGGGTGCGTGTGGGGAGTGGGAGCTGGGGAAGCAGCGTCCCCGGGGTGCGTGTGGGGAGCGGGAACGGCGGCCCCGGAGTGCGTGTGGGGAACGGGAGGGGCGGCCCCGAGGTGTGTGTGGGGAGCGGGAACGGGGGGAGCGGCCGCGGGGTGAGTGTGGGGAACGGGAGCGGGAGCTGGGGAAGCGGCGGCCCCGGGGTGCGTGTGGGGAGCGAGGGCCACCTTGTCCCGGGCGAGCCGCGAGCTGCGGCGGGGCCGGGCCGCCCCGGCGGTGAGGGAGGGCTCAGCGCGGACGGGAGGGTTCCAGCCCGGGCGCTGAGGGGCCGGAGGGGTGGCCGAAGGGCAGGGATGGGACATTGATGTGGGGCCCTCGCTGCGGGGTGAGCAGGAGAACGTGCCGAGGTGAAGAGGGGCAGTCCCCGGCTGCGGGCTGCTGCCCTGCGCGCTGGAGGGGCCCGGCCGTTGGGCCGCTGCTCCGGAGCCGGGGTCAGATCACCGGTGAAGCCCCCAGGCAGGCCCGAGCCGCGGTGCTGCTGACCGAGGGACGGGGGAGGTCTCACCCTGCCTGCCAGCCCAGTTATCAAAAAGTTGCTTTCAGCTCTGTCCGGCTTTGGTCGCAGGTTGCGAGGGGGCTCTGGGTGCTGTGGGGCTTCAGGGTCCTGCCCTGCGCCTCGGGGTGAGCTGCTGCTCAGCTGCGGTTGTTTATGCAACACGGGGAGAGGAAGGCATCAGTGCTCGGAGCAGATGGACGTTTTAGTACTAACGTGCTTATTTAGTGTAGAGCGAGAGGTATGCTAGCACTCTCCCAGTTAAAATAATAGTGCTGCATCATGTGTTTAAAAGCCATTATGGTTGTCCTGGATTTATATTTCCTGTCCCTATAGCTGTTGTAGACCTCATTTGGATAATTAAATGTCACAGTGGAATAGGAGAATGAGGAAGGGAGAGTACTTGCCTCACTTCCTCTGCCACACACATCTGCCAGCCCCTTACAATAGCAGTAGGGAGACCCTCACTGTCCAGGGCAGTGACAAGATCTGTCCCAGTCATCCCAGATTCATGTTTATCTGAAAGGGGAAAAAATCAGTGCTTTTTCTTTTGATGCCTTGGCTGCAAGACCCATGTAAACAACCTGATTGTCTAAATGGGGCAAATCTCAGTCAGGTAGTAAGCGTGAGTTAAAAGGAGTGAGCAGAGGAGCTGCCTTCTGCTTTGTGCTGTGGTAAACATAGTGACGGGGTACAAGGTGTAGGAAGTGCTGCTGTGTCAGAAAATGGATTATTTTCCTTTCAGCTGCGTCTGTTGCTTTAATGAAAAGACTGACTCCTCCTAGAGACGTTTGGTGATAAGGATACTATGTCACATAGGCTGAGGAGGAGGCTGGAAACACTGAGATAAGATAAATTTTAGTGATTGTATTTTAGTGCCTTTTGAGGACAGTCAAAGTTAGAGTGAGTGTTGGAGAATGGTCTTTTGCACCACAAAATTTCAGTGGCGCTGAGTCTGTTACACTCTGCTGCTTATTCATGTGCTGTAAAGGCCATCTGTTAAAATACTGATTTGTCATTCACCTAATGGTTTGCAAGCAGTAACTGATAATCTGCAGAGGCTGGTGAATATTGTTGCTGCAGAGCTCAGAGGAGGAGAGGATGTCCTGTAAAGGAGTGGCTCTGACAGAGCTGGGGTCTGAGCGGACCCTGCAAGGTGGTACCCTGGCCTCAGTTAGAGGAGAGAGCTCTGGTGTGTTGCTGCCACATGACCCCTCAAGTCCATATTAAGTTTAAAATAGGCAGTGGCTTGATGCACAAAAACCCAGAGATGCTCTGTAAGCACATGCAGTGATGTGCTGGGCTGATGAGGAATTAATTACTCAGAGGGCTGTGTGTATGGCAAATGGAGGAGCTGCCTGTTTCCAGAGGTGGTTCCGTGTTTGATCAGACCAATGTTTTAATTTTTTCTAGGAGGGCAAAGCAAGCTTGTGTAACTCCAGATTTTCAGCAAACAGGTCTGCATTTCTGCTGTTGTGTGTTTGTAGCATCCCTGTGGCATGGCTGTAGGTTAGCAGGGGAGATCTCCCAGTGGGAGCCAAAGGCTTGAATGAGCAACCTTCAGGTGCTCGCCTTCAATATTGATGTTTTCTGCTCTCAGCTGTGTTTTGTCTTTCTCAGCTTCCTCCTTCTGAGCTGAAACCGTATGGCTCAATGAGTAGGAAATGGCACGCTCTCATTTTCGGGAATAGTGGGAGAGTTGTTCAGGCAGACGGTCAGTTCTGCGGTGCCCGGCATCCTGCCAGCTGCAGCCTGGCTGCCCACCAGCCGCCTGCGAGCCAGCGAGGCCACTCGCCCCAGGATGGAGGGGAGAGGTCTCTTCCACCAGCACTCCGCCTGGTGCCTGAGCTGAGGGGTGGGCGCCTGCTGTGCCACCCTCCAGCCCAGTCCTTGGGAGCCTTCCCCGGCCAGCCCTGCCGGGTGCAGATGTGTGTGTGTGTGTTCCTTTTCCTCTCAGGGAGGTGCTGGGCTGTGCTTCGGTTGCAGGGGCTTGGGGGAATGCCCCTTGGCAATGTCTGGGCTGTTATATTCCACTACCGCTAAACAAAAGCTGCTGTTTCGGTCACTTGTGTGTCAGAAAGATGGATATCCACGCCAGCACTGTAGTGTGCTGTTGAGGCATTGTTTGGTCTTTAAACTGTTGAAGGCAGTGCCCTGAACTGTAATAGCTCTTCAACCTCTGGCTGAGGAAGGCAAAGGCTTTCCTGGTTTGTGACAACTGGTATTGGAGGTACTTGCTCGAGCCCAGTGACAGGCAGCCATTAAAGAGGATTCTTGCGTATGCCTTAGAGGCAGAGCAAAGCCTTGTGTCACAGCTGCACATGAGACTAGAAAATCAGAGAGAGTGGGAAAAGGGGAGAAAAAAACCAAATCTGTGTCATCCCATCTCAGTCTGTTGCAAAAATCTCTTTGAGTAATGAGATCTTAGCTGAAGAAAACGGACGTATTTCTGCCAGTTCTGTGCCTTGAAGCTGCGTGCTGCCCATCAGTGTGTTTTCCTCGTGAAATGGTAGAAAATCATCCTGCAATCCGGGTACTGTCTGCCACTAAATCCGCCAGCATATCAGAGCTGGGGAGGTCATCATGGGAGACAACTGCTGCTTCCGTGCTAGATGCTGCCAGAACACAATTTGAATGTATTATCTCTGCTTGCTGATTTTCTTGCCAGTCACACTGTTTGTTTCACATTCTCTTCTCAGTTGGACCAACAAAGCTGCTTGCTATAACTATTATTTGCAGGATCTAGATTAACTTGACAATCAAATGTTTTTGTTGATTTTGTTTGTTATTTCTTAGACCTTACAGCTGTCTTAACATCCTTGTAAGAGTGAAATGTATTTATGTAAGAATCTAAGTAATAGTTCAGTTCTTTGTCTACTGTACTACCAGAGCAGTGCATGCAGACTCATTCAAAACCTGCAGCAGAGATGCCGATGCCCAATTCCACGGTGATTTAGCTGCCGAGGGCTTTGCTTTTCTGTGCCCTAGGCATTTCTGTGTCTGGGCAGAGCCTCACCTGGTGTGTCAGCAGCAAGTGCCTGGGCTGAGACACCCGAGGGGCTGCCTGAGTGGGAGCGCTGGACGTCTCTGGTGTTCAGGCATACCTTCTAAAACCTTCCATCAGCAGTCTGAACAGCCAGAATTCTCCTCCTCATACAAGCAGTTCGTGTAGTGTCAGTAGCAGAGCACTGGAGTTTTGTATTTCTTTCACTAACACTTTTGGTGTCGAAACTCCAGACAGCTATTTCAGCTTCATACTTTTCTCAACATACTGCAAACAGGAAACCAGGCAGTAAGTTGGAAGTAGTACTTCTGAAGAGGTTTGTGTGTTTATGATGACTGGCGTTGAAGCTCATCTGCAGGGGGAACATCCTGCCATTCAAGCCTGTGTGGGTGTGAGGCTGCATTGTTAAAGTCCTGCAGAGACAGAACAGCAAGGACAGATCCTGTGACTGGGAAGCTGTACAAAGGACCTTGTGTCTGAGGCAAATATGGTCAGTGTGACTCCTGGCTGTTTAGAGCTGATCAAAACCCTGCTTTTGGAAACCAGAGTCACCTGGGAGCATGTGTGTCAGTCATGGGTTTGCCAGGAAGGCGGGACAGAGGATGGGACAGTTTGTAGGGACACAAATGTCAGCTTTGCACATCAGATATTGTGCAGATGGGCAAACTTCAGGGATTGGAGGGTGCTGGGAGCAGAGACTGCCTGGCTCATGAGCTCTGAAGGTTAAGTGCTTTTTCATCCAAACCAAACCACACCACTGCTGTTGGCTCTGCAGAGCTGCCCCATGGGGTGCCTCTAGCCCCTTCTAGCAGCGTCTGGGCGCTTTTGTGCAGGCAATGCCTGGCAGCCCCAGATGACAGTTCCTCAGGGCCACAGAGCACCCCGGACCATGGGGACCTCTGGAGGAAATGGGCTTCAGCAGAGCAGCGTTTTGTAGCTCTTCCTTTAAGAGCGTAAAGCTGGGTTTCTCACCTCTGCCTAGACCTGTATTTTGGGAAGTAGAACAGTATTGAGCAGCTTTTGCCAGAAAAAGATGGGCTCAGGTCTTGTGCAGTTCCTCTCCAGCTGTTACTCTGGGCTGATGGTGCTGCTTGGGGAAGTGGGTGGGCAAACCCAGGAGGAGGCTCTTCCTGGAGCCACCCCTGCAAGGAGAGAGTCTCTCACCATTTATCCTCAAAGTACCTTTCATGCAATTGCTAAATGGCGCTTGCAGGGAAGCTGGTGAGAGGGAAGCACAGAACCAGTGCCATTTGAAAGCCACTTGTGCCTTTTTTCATTTGGATACTGTTAGTATGAAATGTAATTTAAATGCTAGGCTGGTTGCCAGGAGCTGGATTGTTGATGTTAAATGTACTTTCCATTAGAGGTCTGTATTGGAAAACTACTTCCTAGTGCTGCAGGCATTGGAAGGGGGGTTACATCAGGGTGCCTCAGTTGCCCTTCCCGGGATCTGTGCCTCTCGCCATGCCCTCAGCCTTCATCTGAGCAGCCAGGATCTGTCATGCTCAAAATGGGATGCCTCCTGACTGGGGCACCCTGTGAGGTATGGTCCTTTCCTGCTGTCCTAAAAACAAACAACCTATTGTCTTTAAATTCCTAAAATCTGCTAACTGGGGTTTGGGGTTTTTGGGGAGGGACTCGGGTGTTCTAGACTACTGATCTGCTTTGGGTTTAATTAATCCCTCACTTGTTTCCAGATGGCAATTCCTTACACTGTCCTGGATGCAACAGAAGCCATGTAGCCCTGTTTCAGCACCCAGATGAACTTGTCACCTCCCCACGCCGTGGGTGAGCCTGAGCAACCGCTCACTCAGCCCCTGCTCCCTGTGGGATGGGGAGGAGAATCAGGGGGGAAAGTAAAACTCGTGGAGTGAGATAAGAGCAGTTTCATAACTAAGATGATATGTAACATAAGAACAATAGTAAAAGTAATATTTGTAATGAAAATAAACATTAGGAAAAGAGAGAGAAATAAAACTCAAGGGAAAAAACCCAAACAAGTGATGCCCAAGCAGTGATCTTGCATAGGAGGTTGCCTTTGATGGATCTGATTTGCAGGCAGCTGTCTGTAGGGGCTGGTGTCCCTTTGAAGGTGGATTAGCAGCTGTGAGCACCTCCCAGGTAAAAATGCAGGTGTTTCTGTGGATGCTTTTTTAGGGTTTGCCAAGATAATGACGTGCTATCAGTGCCAACAGGTAGAGGGCAGATTCATACTGGCGTCCAGTCGCTGTGAAGGCAGAATTACTCTGGCCTCAGAAGGGATGATTGGGAGCACCAGCCTTGTAAGTGACCTTTCAGAGCAGAGAAAAGGGTGAAACTGGGTGGTCTTAGCAGGATGTGAAAGTTCTTTGGGAACCATTCCCTGAGAGCTTTCCTTCTGTTGCACTTGGTTGTTTTTGTGCATCATGTTATCTTATAACCAAATGTCCTACCTGTTCAGACTCTCGTGTTGCACTGTAGGGCTGCTCTGGCAAGGTGAGCTGCCAGTCATGAGGTACCTAAATGAGGCCACTGTTTTCTTTTTCCCTAGTTCAAGGGGGAAAAAAATAAAAAGCCTTCCCAGTGATTCCTGAACATCTCTGGGACAGAGATAGAGATCACCTGCCCACTGTGCACTGATCTGCAAAAAGGGGTGAACAGGTGGCAGCTTGTGGAGAATGAGGCTTTCCCAGATTCAAACTTAAGGCTGTTTCAGAGATGTGTGGAAGAGTGATGCCTGGTCAGTGAAACAGTGGAGAAGACCGTGTGTTGGTGCTCTGGTAAGCAACGTGTGAGGATGGCAGTCCCAGCAGTGTGTGTGCAGTGAGGGGTTCTACATCAGCTCTTCCTGCCTGGAAAGGTCTTGCAGTTGCAATTAGTGCAGTTTGAGGTCTGTGTTTGCTTGACACGTGGCAGGGGCTGCCCTGGGAATGGGGTAGGAAAGAGATGGGAAGCAGGTGACGGCTTCAGCACTACACAGCAGAGCTGAAGGCAAAGCAGTGGATGGCAAGAATGACCAAGAAGTAAAACAGGCTTTGTAGAAGCAGAGAGTCGTCAGCTCAGGAGAGATGCCCAGAGAAAAGTGGTGATAAATTTGCAAGTGTACAGGAAGAGGAGAGCTGGGTGGGAGCAGGGGCAACATTGGTACTGGCCTGTACGAGGCACTAAGTTCAAAGCACTGAGAAGGAAAGTAGTATTTTCAAAGCTTAGTGATTAAATTTGTTTCTCTGAGGTGTATTGGTTGCCAAAATGGACAGGCTAAAAAAATACAGTGTACACAAAGCATCGTGGTTCTGTATTTGTGTGTGTGTGTGCTAAGCTGTAGTCAAAGGCAAGTTACAGGTGTGGAGGGATTGATGCTCTCACATCAGCTGTGGATCCTTCCGTGTCAGTAGGTATATGTGCACATACAGTGCCCTGAGTGCTCTGTGTGGTGTATCCTTTGCCTGCTTCGACTCCGGGGATTTCTTTTTTCCCCATCTATGAGAGGTAGTGCAGCTGCTTGGGATCCAGGGAGCTGCCTGTTTAAAAATGACATGGTTCTGTTAGGGTTGAGGGAAATGATGTTTTCTCAGCAATGTGGAACAAAGGAGTTCAAAGGTAGCTCAAGGAGCTTAATGGTACATTAACAAAATTACCTTGGTATGGATGGGCAGGGAGGAAGGCATAGCAACATGTTTTGTCCTTCTCTTCAGGTGGGCCAGTAATTTCTCTATGCTTAACCAGCAACAAACAGGGCAAATGCTTAGTGACAAAGAAATCTCTTTGCTGGATTTAGTGCTACGTGAGGTTTCGTATCGGGTGAGGCTGGCAGTGCTGTACTGGCTCTTCCCAAGGGACCTTCTGCAGTGCTCTGAAAAACAAAGGGCTTTACTGGAGCTTGAAGTTGGCTGCCTTCCTTGGGGCTTTGTCTCTGAGAGGTGCTCATTAGGAAACCCACAGGTTTGACACAAACTCGTAGCAGCTGGGCTCGGTTGCAGCTCACAGGGAATTACTAGTTGGGGTGAGAACCCACAGCAAGGCTCGATAATATGTTTGACTAGGAGCTCAAGTATGTCTCTGAAAGAAGTATCTGCTTCATGATTCATGGCTCTGCCTTGCAAACACATACCCGGGTAAATAAATAGGGCTAATAAGCATGGAAAACTGTGATTGAGCTCATGGGAATGGGAAAAACCTCTAAATATTGTTACACAGGTCAGGAGGGGCGTGTAGAGAATGGTATGTGTGTGCCAGTAACTGACGGTGGAACTAGGGGTGAAGGCAAAATTCTTCCCTGGAGTGTAAGCAGGGACAAGGAGCACTGCGAGGAGGCTGGTGCTGGCAGAAGCAGTGCTGGGGCTGCTGGAGCATCCGGCCTCCACAGCCGCTGCCTCGGCTTGCCAGATGCCCCAGTAGATTTCTCAGGATTTTCCTCATTCACCACAGGTAAATCTCAAACGTGGTTGCTGATGAAGCTGTTCTTGCTGAATGCTCTCCTGCTTGGCTAATCTCAGTTGTGGTACTTTACCCCCAGCTTTGAGGGGAAAAGTCCCCTTTGCCCTGGTGGAATATGCCCTTGTTAATCTCGTTAGTCATGTTTTCCACTGCACTGCTGTTCAGAGATCTCTGCTCGGGCATCTGAATGACTCTTGCCAGTTTTCTCTCAATCTCTCTCCTGTAAAATCATTATCAGTGTCTGGCTGCCTTTGCACACCTTATGTGCGTGTGTGCACATACATAGACGTACCTGGGGTGCCACCTCACAGCCCAGGACAGGTCTGGAGGGGCTCTGAGGAGGAGGCAGCTGGAGGGGCTGGCTGCTGCCCAGGCAGTGGGTAGGCGTTCTGGGGCCTGGAGCAGGGGGGGGCTCCCCCTGCTCTGATTAGTCCCTAAATTCAGGAGGATGAGTGCTGGCCCCTGCAGTCGCTCCAGGGGGGCAGGAGGCAGTTTGCCACAGGGCATGCAGCAGAGCTTTGGGTCCCCTTGCACTGGGAGCGAGCTGTAGCTGGCTCAGGGGGGCTGAACAAAAGATGGATGTTTGCAGGAGTCTCCTGACTGCCCCTGCCTTGTCTGGCTTGTGCACCAAATGGTTACCCTGCCACGTGCAATGCTAGGTAGGTATGCACACACTCTGGCCTTGTTCTTTCCTGGGAAATTACTTTTGGCTACTATTTTGGGATGATTTTCTGGGTTGGGTGAACGTTGGTGACCCATGATGTCCCAGTTCTCTAGTTGATTGCACTGAAGTGAGTTGCAGGTCTTGCTGCCTGTCTTCCCCTGGCTCTCTGAAAGGAGAGTCTCCTCGGTGCGGACTTGGTAGAGGTGTTGCACTGCGGTACCGTGGTTAAAGAGCCTCAAGTTAACTGTATGTGGTGTTTGTCTGGGAATGAGCACCTAAGTGCTGTGGCTTGCCTAGTGATGGAAAAATGATACATGAAATTCCTCTAGTCCCTGTCATTGGTTAAAGTGTTAAAACTCCTGTCAAAGACATTAACAAATATCATTTGAGAGGTCACAGCATTGTCTTGGTGTTGCCTGGGGCCATGCCTGGCCTCACGGCAAGGAAAGGGCTGCTGGCACCAAGGGCTTCTCGGTGCTGTCCTGGGAGGGACATCAGCCCTGTTCCCTCACAGGCCCTTCCAAGCCAGCAGTGCTCTCTGGGGCAGCATGTGGGACACTGACTGTGGCTATGTGGGATGGGGCTGCCTGCGTGGGACAGCCACGGGCCTGGGCAGCAGCCAGTACTGAGCCAGGACATTCATGTAGGAGCAGCCTCAAATCCTTCTTTGGGGAGGAACAGTCAGGCTCTCTGAACTGGCGAAATAGCAATCTGTAAACAAACAAAGCTCCCTCCAGTGCTCTTGGGGCCTGCAGCAGCTAAACATAGCCCCAGAGGCTGGGCTTGCTCGGTGTCAGCTCAGCAGATGGCTGCTCTGGGCTCGCTATAGAGTTACAAAGGTGAATCTCTTTGATCTGTGTCACGCCAGAGCTCAGTCAGCATGTGCTCATGGTTTCCTCTGGACTTACATCCCCAGGAGTGGGTGCACAGTACTGAGCATCCAGGCCAGCCCAGCCCATCCAAATGCTGTTTCTGACTGTCCCGAGAGGATTCCTGCTTGCCAGCCTGCCCTGCTCCGTGCCAGCAGCAGCAAGCCTCAGTGAAGGCAAATTAATGCCCCTGGTACTTCTCCCTGAAGCCTGTGGCAGGAGGTGTGCAGCAAAGGAGAGCTGGTGACCCTTGTGCACTCCGAGATGGCCGTAGGAAATAGGAGGGGACTGGTTCATCAGGGTGGCTCCTGGGCACCCAGCGTTAGGGACGCTGCTGTTTCTCAGAGAGGAGCTCCAGAAATGGCTTGCTTAGTCACGCTGCTCAGAGGTTAATTAATGTTGCATTATTGGCTGGACCGTGAGTAACACTTTAGGTAGGTTTTATGAACATCATCTCTCTTTAATGTTGTGTTTTGAGTGAGACTGGGCCCAAGGTCCTGATTGCTTGTGGCTGCCTGGAGATTCAGCTGAGCACCACGGGATGAATACGCCCTGTGCTGGGCTACAGCAGCATCAGGAAATTACTCCTGTGCAGTGTTGCTGCTGAGTGCTGGTCTGGATCCCTGTAACAATTAGCAGGAGTGTAACACACACCTGTGTTCACTCTGTCTCCTCGCAAGGCTGTCGAATGTGTCTGGTACAGGTTGTGTTTCTGCATGTTTTGCTCTTTTAATATTGACAGAAATGTGAAGGAATCACTTCTAAGTCTCTCTTAAAAGCTATTTAATCATGAGTGGAAGCCGAGAATTTGGCTTTGCAGTTGCAAGACTGTTAAATGTCTGAGGGCAAACAGCTGATATCCAACTGGAAAGCAACAAGCCACTGCTGCTGGGTTAAACTCATGTCATGTAAATCACTTCAACTCAGTCTCTGCCCCTCTGATAGGGTTAAAAATGAACTCGCTGCTTGACTGGGCATTTTGAGGTGTTTCTCACCCTTCCTGTAGGGTCCCGGGAGAGCACCGTGAACTGGGAGTTACAGGGTGCTGGAGGAGCAGACAAAAGCAAACTAGTTCTTTTTATTTTCCTTCTGCAGGACAGATTCTACATCCCACATGAACTACGAAAACCCTCCTCCTTACTCGGGGCCGGGCCCGACTGCCCCCTACCCGCCGTACGCGCAGCAGCCGGGCGGCCAGCCGGGCCCCTACCCGGGCTACCCGCCGGGGCCTGGGCCGTACCAGCCAGGACAGCCAGGCTACCAGGGCTACCCCCAGTACGGCTGGCAGAACGCGCCGCCGCCGCCGGGACCCGTGTACACAGATGGGCCCAAAAACACAGGTAGGTGTGAGGCGGGTGGTGGGTGGGCTCCTGGGCCTGGCCGGGCTGTGCCGGGGCTGCTCGGCTGGAGCAGTGACCCTGTTTTCCCGCTGCATTTGCAGTGGTGTCCCCAGCAGTTCTCTGGCTGTCGGAAGATACCACTGCACATCTCTGATGCTGGTCCCTCACGGGAATCCTCACCTTGAGGCTGTGATGTGTGCTTTCTCCTGGCATTAGGTTTGCCACAGCTCTCATTCTGCCTGCCTCTTGGTTGGTTTCAACCAAAGTCTGCACAATTAGGATTTGTGATACTTGTGTGCAGCTCCTACTGAATTAATGTGCATCAGTTTTCCTGAGCCCATCAGTATCTGTCCAAGTGATCTAATAGTGCCACTGGAATATTTCCTGAGCTCTTGTGGGTTTTTTGGAAGCTATTATCGTTCTGTGGAGAGCCACAGATTCCTGGGGAAGGGAAGGAGGGCAGCACAGCTCACCTGGGCAGCTGGCTGCTCCGGCCATGTGCCAGCGTGGTGTGCTGGGTTACTCTGGCACCCATAGCTCTTGTGGGACTCACTGCAGTGCTGGCTGCAGGCTCAAATTGTCAGAGGAAAGCTGAGAAGATGGTTGAGGGACCAATCTCTTAACCCTGATTCAGCTTCCCAGCTCTGTGAACCAACTTGTGCTCACTTCTGCCTGCATCTTTCCTGCTGTGAACACTGAGGGCTGTCCAGGCCTGGAACACCACAACTCTGCCATGCACTGTGTGGTAGTTTAGCCCTGGCTGGCTGCCAGGTGCCCACCAAGTCATTCTATCACTCTGCCTCCTAAACTGGATGGGGGAAAAGTGAAATACAACAAAGAGCTTGTGAGTTAAGGACAGGGAGATTGCTCAGGAATTACTGTCACAAACAAAACAGACTCAGCTTGGGGATAACCAGTTTGATTTATTAATAAACAATCAAAACAGAGCAGGGAAATGAGAAATACAAACACCTCCCCCCTCCCCTCCTTCCTCAGCACCTCGGCACAGGGGATGGGGGTTATGGTTACAGTCAGTCCATCACAGATGGACTTTGCCACTGCTTCCTCTCACTGGGAGGCCTCCTCACACTTCCCACTGCTGCAATGTGGGGTCCCTCCCACGAGAGAGAGTCCTCCATGAACTTCTCCAATGTGGCTCCTTCCCACGGGTTACAGTTCCCCACGAACCGCTCCCATGTGGGTTCCCCACGGGGTCACGAGCCCTGACAGCAAACCTGCTCCAGCCTGGGCTCCTCTCTCCACAGCTTCCCAGGTCCTGCCAGGAACTTGCTGCAGTGTGGATTTCCCCTGGGGTCACAGCCTCCCTCGGGCACCCAACCTCTCTGGTGTGGGGTCCTCCCTGGGCTCAGAGGGAACTCTGCTACACCATGGACCTCTGTGGACTGCAGAGGAACAACCTGCCTCACCATGAGCTGCACCGCAGCTCACAGGGGAATCTCTCTTCCAGTGCCTGGGCTGCCCCTCCTTCTCCACTGACTTTGATGTCTGTGGAGATGTTGTTCTCACATTCTCACTCTCTTCTGCTGTTGCAGCTCAGCACCTGCACAGTAACTTCCCCTTTTCCAATACATTATTCCCAGTGGTGTCGCTTCCATCACTAATTGGCTCGGCCTTGGTCAGCACTGGGTCCATCCTAGAGCCAACCAGCACTGGCCCTGTCAGATACAGGGGAAGCTTCTGGCAGCTCTTTTTCAAAGAAGTCACCCCCATAGCCCCTCAGTACAAGAAGCTGCCACTCAAACCCCTGCCTGGTGTCACGTGGTGCTTTGGGAACTTGCTGCACCGGTGCAGAGCTGGGAGGCGCAGGAGCATAGTCCCTGCACAGCGTGAGGAGCGGGAGCTTGCCCAGGGGGACAAAATACCTATTTCCTTGTCCCACCGTTGTTTTCCTTACAGAATAATTCAGTGTGGCCTGGCAGAAGGATACCACAGTGTGTGCTGACTGCTCAGCAGGTACTTTCTGTGTACAGCAGCGGTGCAATGTGCTGCTATTGAGATAGTGGTGTGCTTTAAAAAGAAGGGGAAGGAGCCAAAGTACAAAGTGACTTATGAATCTTGAAGGCACAAGCTGAAGTTAGCAATTTCCCCAGCTTATTTCCCCCTCACCCCACTGATACACAGTGATGTAATGGATGAGGCTGTGCTGTGCCAAAGGGAACTGGGCTCTGGCAGCAGACTTCCTTCCAACCGAAGGCAAACAAAGCTCAGTGTTGCATTTAACCTATTGTATGTGCAGTGTGGAAATCTTATTTCTGGAAGCTGATTACTTGCAGCAAAGCTGGCCAAGATAAGAGTAATAATCAGAGTGATGCTGCCTACCTCCTAATGTTTGGCCAGCTGTAAGAATAAACAGGTCACCTGGACAGAGTCACTCCCTCTGCCAGAGGGGTGGCCTTTTCCTCTTCACGGGTCTTGCTGTGGGAAGCCTTCTGCAAAGAGGAGGATTTCCAAATTCAAGTCTCCTCTCTGAAAACAAACTTCAGGCAAAGCGGCTGAACGGGGCTGCAAGAGAATCTTCTGCAGAGTTGCTGCTCAGACGTAAGCCATGCTTGGAGCACACAGTGTGAGGGGAGCAGCTTTACTCGTGTGTGAAACTCGGCCAGCACAGCGTTGGCTCTGGAAAGCGCTCACTTGGCACGTCTGTGTGGTCATTTCTCTGAAATGTGGTGCTTGTTCAGCTCCCTGAAAGCTGAAGCAGCTCTCCAGGGTGACGGTAAGAGCTGCTCAGCCTCGTAGGACTGCAGGGCAGGGGCTTTTTGTGCAGCCTGGTGGCAGCCCCTGCAGCAGGAGCCCTGCTGGGCCCAGGCCGGGCATTTGCAGGTGGAGCTGCCCACACTTGGGTCATTTGCGTCCCTGATACTCGGGGTTTGTGCTCACGTGGCTCTGGCAGTTGGAGCCGGGCACTGGGAAACTTGCTCCGAGCGTTTTGCAGCTCTGGAGGAGTTTTGCTTGGAAGTAGGGTGTTGTGTTTCCATCTGGCTCTGGCTAGTATCTGTTTCAGGAGCATGCCAAGGTATTTCCTGGTATCTGAATACAGTGTGGGTACAGACTGTGCCTCCAGTCAAAGGCTCTGGGCAGGATGGAGTCAAGAGGCCAGGGAATGTGCTGTGACTGGCGTGAGGCTGTAAAGCATGAGCAAATATCCCCAGAGAGGAGAGAGAGTAATGAAATGCCTTCCTTGCCAAGGGAGTTGGATCTCATCTGTACCCAGGCTCTGCCCTGGAGGCCTTGTGGGCAAGGGAGAAGGCCTGGGGCAGAGAGGAGCCTTGTTGTTGGCAACTATGAAAGTTTTAGTTGGAGTCCTCAGGCCCCTCTTCCCCACTCATGTAATCTCTTCTGTGTGTGCCTGCTGGGGGTCAGCCTGGCTCAGGAGAAACACTTGGCTCCTGGTCACTGTCACCTCTGGCCTTTGCCTGCCCTTGTGCTTACTTTCTCTTCTCTGGCCTCCACCCTGAGCGGAGAGACTTGGTGCAAAGGCCTTGGGTGAGAGTGTTCTGCAGGCAGTGCCGGCTGCGTGGGCTGACATGACCTGGGGTCTGCTGTGGGCAGCACTAAGCTGTAAGTGAGGATTCCAGGCTGCAGCTCGGAGAAAAGCCAGGTGCCTGGCCCAGCGAAAACAGAGCTCTCAGTGCAGAACTGGCTTGTGATAAAAACCCCTTTGTTCACCCGTAGGAAGAGGCTCACTTCCCCCTTCTGTGCTGTGTGCTTCCTCGCAGAGGAGCAGACTGTGGTATTAATACTTGCACAGGGAGTGGGGCTGTGTGCTAGCCCACAGCCAGACCTGGAGGAGCAGCACTTCACCACGTGCCCGCTTTTCTCGGGCTCCCAGCTCTCTCAGCCCTCTTGCCTGAGGAAGAGGTGCCAGGCTGGGCAGCCTCAGGGGTGCTGGCAGCTTGCTTTCCCCAGGGTCTCCATGTCAGACCTACCTGCAGCTGAGCTTTGTCTGGCTGGGCTTCCGGGGGTAGGGGGAGGTCTGCCCTGATTCGGCGAGATAAGGAGCAGGGCTAGGGGGCTCCAAGGTGCCAGTGCCCTGCGCTGCCCTCCCCGTGCAGGCCGGTGGGTCCCCAGCAGCAATGGCTGGGCTGGGGGGCTGTTCTGCTCTCAGCCCTGGGTAGCTGCAAGGGCACCATGGGCTGAGGTCACAGCTTCAGTTTACACCAAACCAGGTGAGAAGTGCTGCTCCTGCCTTTCCCTCACCGAGCTAATGATTAACCTATCAATTAGGTGTGAGAAGAAACAAAATGTGTATGCTTAAGATAAAGCAGGCTGTGCATGAAATAACAAAGTATTGTAGTGTTTGTTTTACAAACAAGGTGGGAGTTATCTGCTCCAGCCTGTGCAGGCTGGTACTGTGTGGTTACAGGGAGTGCTGCTGTTCTGGGGGCAAGCATGATTCACGGCGATCCGCACGCTTTCAGGCTGACTAGCAGAGGGGAGGGTCTGCTCAGCTTACACTCTCCTTCCTCCTGTTTTTTTAGACAAAAAAACAATGGAAGAATCAAAACTTGTGCCTAAACCTGCTCAAGTGCCTCTGACAGCAACTGCCCTTGTTCCTTCTCCCTCTGGACCAAACGTGCTAATGGGGTCCGTAGTGGCAAGGACCTCTCAGTTGCAGTGTGTCCAGACTGGGGCTGGTGTGGGCTGTCTCCAGCCTCACAGCTCGGCTGCAGGGTCCTTCCTCCCCAAGCCAGTGCTGCCCTTTGCATGGTGATCACTGTGAGCGAGTCGGTGACAGCCTCGGCTCCGCGCTCACCCTCCTGCACAGGCCCCATGATAGGATGCTGGATGGCAGTGTACAGCATCTCTGGCAGTTTGCCTGAGTACAGACGCAGCCACAACTTTTGAAACGTTGATGAGGCTTCCAAGGAAACGACCATGAGTGCAGACTGAGAGGCAGCGGCACTGGGCTGTGCTCAGAGCAGTGCCCGCTGGGTCTCCCCCTGCCTGCAGCAGCTGCAGGAGCCTCGGCGCTGCCCCCGGCCTCACGCTCTCAGGGGCAGGGACTCCGCAGTGGAAGGCAGACACTTCTCAAATGTGCATTTCAAACTCTCTGGGGCTTTCCGTGAACTGCGACGGTGGCTGGGTTTGGTGACAGACCATAATCCCCTGCGTGGGGAAAGGCACAGCCCTTTCTCCGAGGGCTTCTGCAGAAAGGTGCTTGTGCCACGGGCAGCTGCTGCTTTCAATGACTTCCAGCTTTTGGCAGAAGAGAGGACAGGACAGGGTCTCTTTGCAGTGCTGCTTCACTGTTCAGAGCAGAAAGGCCCTGGCACAGCTGCCGCCCCGCTGTCCCACTCCTGCCCTGCCCTGCCTTGCCCACGGCTGCCGGGCGGTTGTGCCGCTGGCATGGCCCCTCCAGCGCGGCTGCCTGTGGCACTGCCGGGGATGGGCCGGAGCAGTGGCGCCTGTGGCACCCGAGGCAGCCCCGTAGTCACAGTGACTACCTCCCCCCACAGCCCCAGATCTGGAAAAGCCTTTTGTTTAATATTTCAACTAGTGTTTCATAACAACCCTCTGCATGCACTGGACTTGCTTTGTCAGTGTCCTCTGCGCCTGGCCGTGGTTTCACCATAAATACTTCAGGCAAGCTCCCTGTCTGCAGCTATGGTAGGGCCACTGGGGAGGCCTCACAGACTCCTCCTTGAGCAGCCAGACTGCTCTGCAGGCCACTGGCTAACAGCAAGAGTCTATTGGTGTGCTGTGGTGGAGGACTCGGCTGTGCCTGTGTGTCCCTGGGCAGCTCCTGTGCTGCCAGCTCCGGTGCTGCTCTTCAGCACCTTGGTGTGGAGCTGCCAGATCACGGCACTGCTTTGGCTGCAGTAGAAGGCAGTGGGCTGGAGCCCATCCCCAGGGAGGGCTGTGGGTCTGGCTGCCCTCAGCAGGGGGCTCAGCTGAGAGCACCCCAGTGCCCTCCAGCCCGGGGCTGTATTGCAGTGGTGGTGGCCCACTGGGGTCAGCGGATGCCTGTGGCAGGGCTGCCATACTGAGTGCCCATCAGGGCAGGTGGGTGCTGAGGGTACCCGAGCCCCCTCCCTCCCCAAAGCAATGTAACCTTATGCTCTCCACCAGATTTGGGAGCGTCACATGCTACAGAGCTTTTTCTGGGGCAGGGCAGGGTGTTGGGTTCCCCTGGATCTCAGTCTGAAGCTCCAAGGACTTTGCTCTGGAGCCAGTTCTGTGGCATCTCTTCTTGCTGGTGTTTGCCAGAGGTCAGAGTTGCCCCACAGCCTCCCAGCCCTCAGGACCCTCGGAACCCCCCAGCTCCCTTCTGCTCTGCCTGTCTGGGGTTTCCAGACACTGTGGCCGTCAGTTTGGGGCATGTCAGTGATCTGGCAGCAGCAACACAGCTCTCCATAGCTCCAAAGCGGGACAGCTTGAATGGCAGTGGATTGGAAACCAGAGCTGCCTCGGGACCCCCACAAAGGGAGCTGGTTCTGGAGCTTCCCAAGGAGCAGTGGGACGAGCCCCCCAGTTGTTTGCTGGGGGAGCAGGGCTGATGCCCGCTGTGGTGAGGGCCGGGCTGGGGGCTGTGGCTGTGCTGCTGTGCCTGACCGTGCCCCTCTCCTGCCCTGTCCGCAGTGTACGTGGTGGAGGAGCGTCGGCGGGATGACACGGGCGAGAGCGCCTGCCTGACGGCGTGCTGGACCGCGCTCTGCTGCTGCTGCCTCTGGGACATGCTGACCTGAGCTGCTGCCCCACGCTCCTGCCCCAGCCTCTGTTACTGTAATCAGCGCCTGCTTTGCACAGCCCCGGCTGCCGTCTGTCCGTCCTCGCCCTCGGGGTGGGGGTAAAACTCCTTTCTTTTAGTAAAGGAAAAAAAAAAATCCCTTTTTAACATTTCTAAGACTTTTGTTGTAACTTTGAAGAACGTGCTGATGGTCTGTTCCAGCCAAAGGCATTCTGATGAAATGTATATTTATCAGCTGAAATTTTCCTAGTCCTAGAATTGAAGACGTACGCAATAATTAAAGCCACAGTTGATTTTCTCTGCTAGGCCCTGGCTGTTTCAATAAATCTGTCCCCTAGAGGGTGTGCTTCCCCCCCCGCCCCGCCCCGTCCTTGTCTGTTCTCAGCCTCCCACAGCCCTGACTCCCCAGCAACAACAGACTTTGCTGCAGGAGGTGGTGCCTTGGCCCCTGCCCAGGGCCTGGGCTGGGTCCAGGGGTTACCTGCATTGGGGGATTTCTGCAGCCACAGTGTGAGAGCACAGTGAACCAGAGGGGAAGAGCTGGGTGACACCACTCACCCCCCTCTCGTCCCATGTGTGGGCTGCTTACTCGGATTTTCATCCCTCTGCTCCCTGGGGGCTGTGGGTGCAGGTCTCAGAGCAGGGCCCTCCCCAGCGGCTCCCAGGACAGGCAGGAGCCAGGGGAAGCTCTCACAGCTCCTGGGGCTGAGCCCACTCCGGGCCTTTGAGCAGTGATCCAACATCCCCCGTGCTGTGGCACAGGCCTGTGGGCAGTAAATTCATGAGTAAGAAGAAACAAGGCTGTGGATTAATTTAGTGCTGAGGATTTGCAGCTGAAGCTATTCCAAGCTGCTCCTTGCCAGAAGAGGGATAAAAAGCTTTTATCTGCAGAAAACCAGAGAAACCTGCTGCTGATCTCCCTGGGGATGATCCTCCCCAGCTGCCCACGGCCCCAGGAGCAGAACCAATGCGGTAGGGAGATGGCTGTGCACTGCCCGATGATCACCTGTTGCTCGTTGCCGTGTGCCCAGCGCCGAGGCCCAGGAGCTGCGCGCAGGACACGTCCCGAGGCGGCTGGGTGCAGGGTGCGCTGCGGGAAGCCGGCACACGGGGGCAGTGGCCCAACACGGGCGAGCTCCGGCCCGGCCCCGCGCCCGCACGGGGCGGGCGGCGGCGGCTGCTCGAGGGGCTCGTTGTGCAGAGCCGGGGGCGGAGGGGGCCTCGGCTGCCGGGTGAAGCCGAGCGGGAACCCCAACCCCTGCGGGGCTGCAGCCGCTGCGAGACGCCGAGGCGCAGGAACGAGCCTGGGTTTCCCAGCAAACTTTTATTGACCCAGAGGGCGGAGGGGGGGCGCGGCGAGGGTTGACCCACCCCCCCCCAGACCCCTCCCGGGCGGGATTCACACAGCTATTGCGCCCGTCGAGCCATCAGCATCTCCCGGATGTTGTCTTCGGCTTCCTTCACGCTCCGTTCCAGGTACGACTTCTTCTGCTGCAAGGCAGAAAACCCAGAGGAGGGTGAATGACCCCCGGCCCAGGCAGCGGGGAGGAGGCTGGGGGCGGGGGGCTGTCAGCCCGCGGGGACACGCGGCTCCCCCGGAGGCCGGGACAGCAGCCACTGCTCTCCAGAAGCATCCTGGAAGCGTTAATATTTAGCCTGGACAACGCTTACACAGACTTTGAATTTTGTTCTCTCTGAAACCCTCTCCCTGGAGCTGCCGGGGCTGCTGCAGCAAGGAAGGAAAAGGCAGTCAGCTCTTTTAACAGTCAGAGCCTAGAGAGGAATTCATGTGCTGAGGCCACCTTACACAGACAAAATCCTTCCACACTCAGCTCTCTTTCCCAGCTGGGCCAGTTTTCTAAGCCCAGACCCTCCTTTCTCTCAGACATTCCCTGGCATCATCACCACATACGTGTGCTTCCTTAATCATCTCTAATTAGGCCAGGCTTGGCGGCAAGGCAGCCCCAAGCTCTGCATCCCAGGACAGGAATTCAGTGTGCAGCGTTTTTTCCTGCTAGTCTGGGTGCTCCTAGGTGAATGGAAAAATCGGCACTTGGCTCTTTTGACTATTTTCTTCGGGTTTCCAAACAACAGACACAACAGTGTCAGGCGGGTGCTGCCGGCAGGAGCCCACGCTGCCCCGCAGCCCCCGCAGGTTGAGCCCCTGCCAGGGCTGGGGAGCTCTGACCCACACCAGGGAATGATGAGCAGGGGTAGGGTTATTATTACATTCCCCAGCTCTGGGCCTGGAGCTCCACGAGCTGCCTCCACAGCCACGGGCAGAGCCCACGTGGCCACTGGCAGGGGGCAGCAGGGCCCTCGGCACAGCCGTGCTGGGGGCTCAGGGGCTGGGAGGAGCAGTGTCTTGGGGCTTGGAGCACAGCAGGGCCCATGGCACAGGCCACAGCTGAAGCCCACACCAGCCCCCTCCCCACAGTACCCTGCTCCCACAGCTGCCTTCCATGCCTTCATTTACTGCTAAAACTTCCTTTGATTTTAATACTGTGAAATTCACTATGAAACAGTTTTGACTTTCTGTCCTCTTCCCTCCTCCGTGTGCCCACCAAGCAGCCAGGAGCCACTTCAGGGCCTGGAAGCTGCAATGGGGAGCGTTGGGGCCCCTGGTCCTGGGGAGTCTGGAGCTGCTCAGCTGGCTCGGCTCTGTCCTTCAACAGCACCCGCGGGCCCAACCCATGAGTTCTCAGGGAATTTGCACTTCCCTCATCACTCTGTGGGGCAAAAGGAGCGGGGCTGATCCTGACCCTTCCCTTTCTTGCTCCGGGAAGCAGGGCCCAGGCAGACTCGGTCTCCTGAGCGCCGCGGGGCTGGCGTGGGGAGAGTGGGAGGAGCAGATGGCACCACAGGTTCTGAGGCACAGGGCAGAGACCAGGCCTTCCTTCCCCAAGAGCTGTGGCCTGGTTTCTGCTTCAGTGAGCCCTGGGGAAAGGGGAAGAGCAGGAGCCTGCTGCAAGCCCCCGTCCGGGCAATTACCGGGGTCTAGACAGGAAACTGGCTGCCGCACAGCACTGGAGGCCCGGCCAGGCGCGTGGTGTCTGCTCCCCGGGGCAGGAGGACGTCAGCAGCCTCCCAAACCCACTTCCAAGTCCCCCTGAACTGCTTTCATTTGTACTTCATGTTGACATGCGGCCCTCACTCTCTGGCTGTCCTCTGATCCCTGTCTTGGGCCAGCCCATGGCTGCCAGGCTTTAGCTCATCCCCATCGCGACCCTGTTCCCACCCAGGGAGGAATAACTCGAGGCTCAGGTCCCACCTCTCTCCCAGCAGCAGGGAAGGGGAGCCGGGGGCTGCCTTGCCAGTGGCTGAAGACATGTGGGAAGGCAGCAGCATGTGCAGCTGCAGGTTTCCAGACGCCTAGCATGTTTCAGCTGCCCTGCTCCAGCACAGGTCAAACTCTTGCACCCTCACTTGCTCCCAGCACAGACCACCCACCAGTCCTCATCCAATCCCTTATTTGGGGTGATAGTCCTTGATCCCCCCCTGCCCCCCTCTTTCCCACACAGGAAGGGCCCTGCACTGAGACTGTGAGGCCATTGCAGGGCAACTGCCACAGGTGAGTGAGGTCTGGGTATGTGCTCACCAGCTGAGAGGCTGCAAAACTGCAGAAGCTGAGCCCCAGAAGCCAGTGCAGCCACTGCCTCCCAGCCTGTTGTTGTGCAGTTCCTTCAAGCTAATCCCACTGCCAACAAGAGTCACCCTCCCCAGCCAGGAAGGGCTGCAGCACTTGGGAGCAAGACAAGCCACAGCCCTGATGATCTGTCTGAAAACAAGCCCAAAAGGAAATGTTCTCACCTAAATCTGCTTTCTCTAGGTCTGTCATGCTAACGGCTGCCTGGCACCAAGACAGAGGGCGAGACAAGATGGCCAAGAACTCTGAGTGGCAGAGCCAACCCCACCAGCTGGGCCTCTGAGGGCCTCCTAGCCCCAGAGCCAGACTCTGGGGCTCGCCTGCTCCTGCCCATGGATGATGCCACCGAGTCTGGCCCTCCCTCTCCCTCCCAGCTCTGGGAGCCTTTGCAGCTCCCAAGTCTTCCTGCAGCCTTCCAAGACCAGGTGCGTGGGGTGAGGGTAACGTGTGTGGGCTTTCAGTACCGCTCTGGAGAGTGAAAGTACCAGTGTCCCCATGATCAGAGACACAGCTAGAAATAGGATTGGCCACTCCTGCGGCTCCATCTCCCAGCACCCTGCACGGCAGGGAGGGATGGCAGGGGCAGTGGGCTGGCAGTGAGGGCAGCAGGGTGGCAGTGGGCTGGCAGCGAGGGCGGTGGGCTGGCAGTGAGGGCACCATCGATGGCACAGCCTCCATCAGCCCCACTGGTCCCTGTGCATGCAGCAGGATGCCCAGGCCCTCACCACGCACAGCCCTGCCCCCGGCACGGTGCCCACTCCCCTGTGCCCCAACACTGCCAGCTCTGGCCCCGCTTGCCCTCCGTGACCCCACACACACTCTCCCTCACGCTTTGCTCCGCTCGCAGCCAGCACCCACTCCTGACCGGCTCCAGGCTATTTGCTCTTGGCAGCAGCTGTGGAAACACTGGATTTAATGCAAATACAGCTCACAGCCCACAGCAGAGGAGCCGTGGTTAGCAGAGGTGGCCTGTGGCCTTTGGACATGGCAGCGGTTGCCCGCGTTCCGCTGCATCACGCTGTGCGAGGCCGGCGCTCCGCTGCAGCAGCACCGTGACGCACCCAGCCCTCCATTCCTGGTGGATTAAAGAGCCAGCATCCACAGATTCCACAGCAAGAAAAATCTATTAATCAGCTCCTCTCGGCTAGGCTTTTCATGATGAAAGCAGCAGCTTTCCCCCAGCAGTGTGATTCAGCTGCCTCTGCCCTCACAGGGGGCTGGCTGGGCCCATGCCCAGCAGCTCCCTTGTGCTCCCGCAGGGACCCGCAGCAGCCGCCCTGTCCTCGCGCTGCATTCCGCCTCCTGCTCACAGGTGAATTTCCTGTTTCAAGTAGCGGGTTCTCATTCAACATGTGCTCCTTTTCCTCTTCAAATTCCACTTCTCTCTCTTCACCCCCGCAAGAAAAAAGCTCCAACCCCTGACCTGCAAACGCAAACACGCTCTGACCCAAACAGAAGGGTTTCCATGGAAACCTCATGGATCTGCTCTGGGAACATGCCTTCTCATTTCAAACTCCTTTTTTTCTAACTGATTTTCTACAAGGTTGTTTTACATCCAACTTGTGAGGATGAAACGAGCTGGCAGGTTCCTTCCCCGAGAACACCACCCTCCCCATGCCTCGCAGCACACTTGGCTACCAGCCACCAGATGCTGGCAGCCCACTCTCACATTGAGCAGGCTTCCATCGAGGAACGCTGCAGAGTCTTCAGGCACAATGCAGTGCCTCAAACAGGGGCCCTAGTACAGCTCATCTTGTGACACTGGCTCAAAAAACCCGCTAGCCCAGGCTTTATGTAGCTCCCCAAGTTAAACCCAGGTCAGTTTTGGCCTTCCTCGAGGATGCTGTGTGCATGCTCTTTGGGAGAGTGATCAGCAGACGCCGACAGAGCTGAGAGCACAGGCTTGAGTGGGGAGGGGTCTGTCCTGAGAGGGCAGTGGCAGTGCTACCCTCACTGTCGGGGCCACAACTGCTGCTGTGGTGGCTGGAGCGCCCAAAGCCCCCACACAGTGCCACAGGCAAGGCAAAGTTTGTGTCAGCCCAAGTCCTGGCAGAGTATGTGCCTGTCCCATGTGATTTCACTGGAGCCCAGGCACAGGGAGGGGGTGTCCCTGCAGCTGCTGCCTGGGGAGATGCTGAGGTGGTGAGTGGCTCTGGAGCTGGCCTGCGCCTGACAGGCCCACCCAGCACCGGTCCTCACCCACAGCAACTGTGGCACACAGACACACTGGGAATTACCAGCTACAGCAACCACCAAATATTTAGATAGACTTCAGGACTCTCCAAGAAGAGTTATTGCTCTCAGGAAGTTGCCCAGCATTTGCTCAAGAGTGAAGCGCAATAGGAAGGGAGCCCAGCTGGTTCCTGATGACGGCTGCTGACAGAAGCACGATGATGCCGTTTACCTAAGAGAAGTGATGATTCAGATCCCTGGGTTTTCCCTTAGCCATTCTTTCCACAAGATAACGGAGACCCTCAGTTGCTTCAAAACCATCTGGATTAGAGCAGAGGACACAAGACATCAAGCATGCGAGTGCACTTGCTGGCTCAGGAGAATCTTTAGCACCTGCCTAAAGAACTGCAGGTGCAATCCACTTTCATTGTGGTATCAATCCTACCAGCAGCACACCCAGCAGGGCTTCATCCACCGTAGCACCCAGAAGCCCTGAGGAACTTACCCATAAAAGTTAAATCTGGAGAGGTAGCAGCTGCTTTCCACACTTGGTACTAAGGGAGGTCACCTTCAGAAGAGGCAATGGAAAGGGCAGGACAACCCACCTTCAAGAGGCAAAGGGCAGAGCAGATGCAGCCATGCAGAGCAGCTTTTCTGCCCATGCCGCAGCCCGCCGGGAGCACGTTGCACGTACCTGTTCTCTGCCACGGGACAGCATTTTCAGAGGAGGTGGAGATGGCTGGGAAATGACTGAGTATTGCAGTGAACTCCTGCACCCTGGCCCAATGTTAACTTCTACAAAAGCAAGCCTTCAGTAGGTGGCAGCAGAAATTTATTATGAACCCAGAGGATTCCTTTAGGGATACCCCTGCTTGACAAAATTGCCTATTGAGAGACGTTTTCAGAGGTACAGTGCATCAGGTCAGACACTGCACCCTAACCAGGCTTAGGACAGAAGAGTCCGGTCAAACACGAGAACCTGAGGCAGGGAAACTCATCCAGATTCAGAAAATCCCCACACCTTGCTTTGGTGGAAGCATCCTTCATCAAACCGCCTCTTGCAAAATGTGGTAAGTTCCCTTTGGTTTCTGTGGTGCTGCAGAGCCAGCACGGCTCATCAGAATACCTCCCAGCAACATGACTCCTGCCAGACCATACCACACCTTTCACCTCCTGTAGCCCTGGCCAAGCAACGCTATTTCAAAAGAAAAATTACTTCCATAAGCTTCAAAGACTCAAAGAAAAGGTGATGTAAACTCCCCACTAACCAGCTTCTCCCCTAACCAGACACCCATGCTCCTGGCTGCCTCGCAAGCGGAAAGCAGTCGGTCTCTGCCGGGCAGGTGCAGAGGCCGAGTGCAGGCACGGGGCAGCAGGAAGTGGTGACGGGCTCCCCACATACCTGGGCAGCAAGGTGTGCCTTCCCCAGGCTGATTCAGCACCGGGGCAGGTCTCCTACACGCCAGAGCACGCTTGCCAAATAGTCGTTTCCTGTTCTCCCCAGGCAAGATCGAGGAGATGGGGGCAGGACTGAGGTTTATCGGGCACAGATAATCCCCCTCCCCAGAGCTGCTCAGCATAAAGGACAGCCAGGAGAAACTGCTTGGGCCTGGTGACTAAGGCAAGGACAGTGTCCCTGGTTTTGTGACTAACTATTACTCATGCAAAGAGGAATTTGGAGAGGGACCCGCTTCCAGCTCAGCTCGTTGCTTTGGATCCTTCTGCAGCCATAAGCACAAAGGAGAGCTTTGACAATGAATCAGACCCGGTCTTAAAACGACAAAGACAGACTTATCTACCAACTTTGTGTTAAAATGACTTCAGTGTAATCACAAAAGCAGCTTAATGCTAATCAGAGGAAACAAGCAACGTTTTCAGACCGAGATGACTAAGTGTAGGCTCCTGGACGGATCCAGCCAGCAGAAGTGATTTTATATTTTAACACGTAACATATTTCACTTTCCTCTGAATTACAAAGGAATGTGAGCACACTGGCAGTTTCCCTGAAAAGAATTTGGGGGACTTTTTATTTCCCTCTCCCCTTCTTTTTTTTTTCAAATCAGAGCAAACCCCTCCTCCCCAAATCCTAAAATGAGTTCTGGGACACATTTACTTTGAAAGCATCTCTAACTAGCTTCTAAAGGCTTTAGAAGGAAGCAATCAACACCCTTGTTAATTATTCTCCTGCTTTTAAAAGCTATGGTTATCCATCTAAAAATAAAGGTAGGAACAGTGAAAATAAAGAGTCATCAAATTCCAGTTCTCCCTTCATGAGGCCTTTGCCCTCTCAGCTAGTTTGTGTGCTTACTTTGCAGTCTGCAGCGCAGGGAAGGCTAACAAAGAATTACTAATTAAGCAGCTGCTTGCAAAAACTTGGGAATTCGAAAACTTGTTGCGGTGACTGATGGCTCCAAATGACAGATCCAGCCTTGCAAACACATCCCCATACACGTGGGATGACAGAAACACACCGTTCCACCAAAACCAGCATCACCCACAGCCACTCTTCACAAAGCCTGAGTCAGATGTTAAGGTTATTATAAGCCACCTCAGCTCTAAAGCAGTGGAAGAGCCTTTCGGAGAACTGGGAATCCCCTCCTGAATGTGAGGAGTTCTTCTTTCTGCACCTCTAAGATGACAATGTGATGTTTTGCAATCAGTGATTTGTGCACTGTTTAACACAGGACGAGCTTCTTATGCAATTTTCAAAGCCAGAACATATTCATATTTGATCTTTATCTAATAAATCTGACACAGAGATCACAGTCAGTCTTTAAAAAAAACACACCTCCTCTCTGGTGATTACTGAAGAGTATTTGTTCACTCTTAAAGCTGCTTCGTGTTACCGTGCACAGAGTCAGTTTAGGGGACAGAAAGAATTCAGGCAGCATGAACTTGGGTACGCATATACAGCCAGTTCCTCCGGGAGTTACCTTAAACTTGTATGGCCCCAGTCCAATGTCTGAGGGCTTCTCCACAAAGAATGATTTTCTCCGGACAGTCATTAGCTCTGTGCCCATTAGTCTCAACCTTCCCACCATCTGAGAGCCTATTTTTGTCATTGCTCAGAGTATTTCTCATTTAAAAAATCAGGAATGAGAATTCAGATTCCTCTTCCTGTAAGACAACCAGATGTATAGGGAAGAAAAATGAGCTTTAGCAACTCCTTTATGCCAAATAAGCTGCTCCATGGAGGGCAGATGGGTGCTGACAGCTCTGTCCATGCCAGCTGTGCTCTGCTCTGCTCCGGGAGTGCCTGTGGATGCTCCCCAGCTGATGGCAAGCTTAGGCAGGCAGCTGGACCACCCATGTCCTCAGAAAGCAAGCTACGCCTTCAGCTTTGCAGCCTGGAAAGCAGGAGCGAGCCCTCAGTGAAGGCACATGCTCAGGCCTGAATGACATAAACCAACAGAGTCAAGATGAAACACATTTCCCAGGAATGCCACCAAGTCCACACGCCTGTGCCCAGAAGGGCCTGCCCAGATGCCTGCAGCTGCGTCTGACACGCAGAGCCACACAAGGTGAAGGCTGTCGCAGGGCCTGGTCCTCACAGGGGCCTGATGAGGCTCTGCAGCTCACAGACACACATCTCCACCATTTGTGGAGCTCCCACAGCTTCCTCCTAAAATGGCCATGCAAGTCCAAATGTCAATCCTACACGTTAAGTTCACTTTCACACTCCATTCGTCCCCTCGTCAGGCATCCACCCTCCCTCTAGAGCAAACACAGGGAGAAGTTTGCCTCTAGGAGCAACTGACCCTCTGGAAGCTTTTATTGCCTTTTCCTTGACTGCAAAGAACATCCGGACTCCTGACTCACAGACAGCCAGATAGAGTTAATGTAACTCCAAAGTGTGATTCAGGGGCAAGAGGAGGTATCACCACTCTGAAATCCCAACTGTCAGATACTGCAGAGCTGAGGGGAAGAAGGGGAAAAAAATAATGGGAAAGAAAAACCCAACCCAAAACCAGCCCCACAACATACCACCTTCCAGGACAAGTAAATTAGGAAACCAAAAATCCATCTACTCCCCAGCAACACCCCAAACTGCAAGTGATCAGTGCCAAAGGAGTTCTCTGTAAGTTTGCAAGTCACAATCGCAGTCAGGCCCCTAGGTTTTACAGACGGTTCTGGCTCAGCTTCTGCACAACAACAGCAACACGAGCACATTAGCCTTCCTCAGAACAGCCCAGGCCACAAAGCCAACAAGGCTGAATCGAAGCCAGGGACTGACCTGCGTGCACACACTCCAAAGCAAGGGGCAGCTTCAGCTACAGCGCACGTTGGAATCGCGTCCTCAGGACGTGTGTGTGTGCCAGCAGGGGAATGAGAGAACAGCAGTAAAGTGTGCCCTAGACTGAATGAAGCACACAGGGCTACTCTTGAGGCTTCCCCTCTCCAAAGCACAAGAGCATTCCTTATTTTACCCTGTTTATTTAAAAAGCCCACCACGCATTCCTGGGCACTGGCCTGTTCAGAGCCAGCCATGGGGTGAGAGCTTCTATGCTGTAAATCCCAGGAAGAAATTGGTCTATCTTGGGAACAGTCTAACAACTGCTACCTTCTGATGTCACTGAGTGGCCTGCAAAGAACATCAGGAGACATGTTTTCACATCATTAAAGCCACCCTCTGAGTTGGCCTCCATGCTGGGGTTCCAGCAGGAAGCCCAAAGGGCTATGTGGGAGCTGCTATGGGAGCTGGGCCTGGCACAGGCCAGGCAGCATTCCCTGTGAGCCATCCCTGGCCCTGGGCAGTCTCCTGAGCCCACCGAGCCATCCCTGCTCACACAGCCTGGACTCCAGGCCCCAACACTCCTCCTGAGCCACACCTCCCCTGCTTCGGTCTTTGGTCCCACAGGGTATGAAAACACTCTGTGGCAACCAGCAGAGACACCCTTGGTCGACTCATGGGGCACCACCATCACGCCTCAGGGCTGCAGCAAAACCATTTCAAAGCTCCTGGAGAAGGAAGATGAGAGAAATGGAAGCTGCAGCACCAGTAAGCATGCATCCAAGCAGCACCTGGGAAGATGACTGTTGTTACCCCTGACACTGGACATAAGGCACCGCAATACAGTCCCTTTTTATCTTTACTAGGAAGGAGCCCTGCAACACCATCTAAGCCTGTAAACATGGAACACAGTGGTGTCTGAGAGCAGAGTGATAGTTTCTCTACCAGGAATGAGAGCAAAGAAGTTTTCTGTGTGGGATAGGCAGATGAGCATTTTAGGGATCACTCTAAGAATTTCTGCATTAGAATCAAGCACTTAGGCATGGCTTTCCTGATTGTATTTTCTACCCCAGGCAGACAGAGAAGAAAACGACCAATCCTTTATCTCCACAGCAGTAAACTGTTGGTCTCCCATACACACGTCAAATAATTGCCTGGGAAACAAGCAGACAGCAACGTTGTGGTCAGAGTTTAAAACTGAAATCCAATTCAATCAGAAAGCTGCAGGTTGCTTTTGCCCTTTTCACGAAGGAGCTAAATTCAGTGGCACACAGTAGACTGAGCTGCCCAGCAGAGCCTCCCCCTTATTTGTTATTTTTAGCAATTTAGTCTGACAACGCCTGACAACTAAACATGCTGAATATAGCAGGAGAGAAGGGGACTATCAGATATTATCAGAGAAAACACACAGCGATAATCACTTTCTCCACCCCTACTGAAGAATCAATTTTCCATGTCTTTGTAACATCACAGAGTTTGTTCTTTTTAAAATGCCACATTTAAAAACAGAATCCATCTAGCCCTACAATGGAAACGGATAACATTTCCTGAAACAAAGCATTGTTCCACCCCTCACATATCATGTTTCCTTAAAAACAAGGGAAGAAAAACATTACTTGGTTTTTCTCCTAATACTGCACAAACATTGCTGAGCTAAAAAGAGTCTGTGCTCATCTCTTTAGAATGCTTTCAAAATAGATTTAACACATACCCCTCGTACTGTGAAGCACAACAAGAATTTGATAGTATCAGGACTGGAAAAATCCAATTGCTGCTGGAAGCAGGCCGGGGCCCGTGCCAGCCTGGGACTGAGCCTGGCCATCGCTGCCTCATGGGCTTACACGGCCTCTAAGCTGGCATGTGAATTCTGCCAGCGAGCCTGGGCACTCTATTTGGATTCCTAAGGACGATACACATGTTTGAAGTTCAGGAGGCCACATATTTAAGTACATACACTCCCTTGGCTGTAACAGGAAGGGTAAAGCTACCTCTCTTTTTCTGCAGAGCACCTGCCAAGTTCTGCATCTGCCCCCTCATACACATCCTCTGGTGCTTTCAGAGCACAGTTCCTCTCACAAAGGACACACAGCCAAGTTTTATTTTCACAGCCCTGTACAAAGACCAGGCTGGCTGTCTTTGCTGCTTTGCCATGCAATGAGCAACAGTGAGGACTAAGTTAGCAGTATCACATCAATTTTTTGATGCTGCATTGAAAAAAGCAATGCCCCACAACAACAGCAGAGGAACCCAAGAGAAGGAAAGGCAGCAACTGCAATCTGCATGGCAGTTGAGACTATCAGAGCAGGGAGAAAAGAAGCTTTCAAACCAGATGCAAAACACCTCTCTGTTTTCAAAGTTTACTCTGACAGCTGTGAATGTCAGGAAACACAGCTCATATCTCTGCAGCAGGTTATAGCCCACATTCTCACCAATAGTTAGCACTCGGGAGCTCCCCTTGCCACGCAGCTGGACGGATTTACAGCAGAGCTCAGCAGCAAACACAGCACTCTGTGCTGTGCTCCTCTGCAAACAGCACTAAACTAGGAGCAAGAGCATTTCTCAAACTCAGACTTCTATGAAAAGTCCATATTTCGCAATGCCTTGGTAAGAGCACTGCAATAGTCTCAAGCTCACGCTCCATGACTGACCAGATCAGCCACACTGTAGGGATACTGGAGGACTACTCTAACCAGCTTAATTCATCTATGCAAAGTGAGAAATTTAAGAAATAAGGTAGTTAATGGCAAATATAAACCTTAGCTGTAAAATCCTCCCTTTAAGGACGGATAGAGCGAGGTTTTAACCTATCTTGGTTTGATAATTACTTTACAAGGATGGAGTGGAAGCACAAGGTCACAAAGATTCACATTCTTTCCTGCTTCCGTCAGAACTTGTTTTCAGGACAGTAAAATCTCCTACTCGTGTGATAAGTGCTTTCTGACTTGGACTCAGGTATTTCCCTCACAGAGCTTGTCCTCTTCCATGGAGAATGCCAAGTCTAAGGAAAGTCCTCCTCACAAACCTGCCAGCCAGCTGGAAGTAGAGCAGTTAAAAGATGAACTCCCATGTTCACTTAAACTGTTGAAAGTTTAGGCAATCTGTGTTTAAAAAGAAAAAAACAACTCCTGTGGAAACCACTTTTCCACTCCCACCACCTTTTGAGACGGTCACTATTGCTGGGAACTTCAGTGCAGTGGCCAGAAACAGAGACCCAAAGCAACAAGGTACAAACAGGCTTCTATGAAGCAGAAAAATACGTCTGTGCAGCAGCCAGCTCTGAGGCTTTGTGTTAGAATGGCAAAGGTTGTCATTTGGGGGGAATTCCATCCATTCTGCTGAATTCAGCAATCAGAAAGTTCAGGAGGTAACACCATTCCCCACCAGGAACAGGAAGAAACTGAGATGTAAAGCTGAAGGGCACAATAGGCAAACGCTGACCACTGCCCAATGGACCTGGACCCAGAGGGCAGTCTGCAAACAGGCTGTCAACCACACTCCAGTCCCTCACACACCCAGAGCTGCTGCTCTGAAGTTCTCCAACCCTAGACACAGGGCTGTCTGCGCAAAGCCACTGGCATCTGGAATGGCTCAAGAGTAGCGAGGACATGATCACTTATCACATAACCATGAAAACAAATGTGCCTTCTCTACATAAACAGTGTCTTAAGTATCTAGCCTATCCATGTTTTCCCTGTGTAGAAAAGGTTCTCATGGCCAGAAACACAAAACCTCTTAGTATCTGGCACAGAAAACACTCCAGGCAATAGAATATATGGCAATGTGTTTGCCCTGCACCTCCCCAGGCAAGCCAAGTTTTAAGTGGGAATTTTACAAAAATTCAAACACTACTTGTACTTTAGTGTGTGTAGGAGACAATGGAGACAGAACTGCACAAGTCTGAGGAAGTTTGAGCACTGACTTCCTATTCCTGTGTGTCCCCCTCAGCTGGTCTCCACACTCACTTTCTCCAAACTGCTAACAGATGAGCTTGACACAACTCAGACCTTGCTTTCTCTGCTGTTCCCCAAAAACCAAGGAATGGAGGTTTTTATTAAGTATATTTTAGGGACATTAAGAAAATTCACCAGCAGCCTTGGAAAAGTACATTTTTAACATCTTCTCTCAAGAACTGTAAGCTGTACATGTACATAGTTAAGATTCACTAGATAACTTGTGTGAACACTGGAACTCGTGCAGATGCTACTTTATATTTCCTAGATATTCTTCTCTGCCCTGAATAGTCCAACCAGATAAACACAAAACACAGAAGTGCTCTGACCACATCCTCAAAACAAAGTCCCACCTTCCCCTGGATCTGGTCTTCAACTGCAGCCACAAGTAGATGCCTAGGGCTGAGCGTAGAACAGGGCAGGCATATACGGTACTTCCTCATACTTTCCCAGCCTCCAGACATTTTTAGCTCAGGGACTTCCTGAGCAGGATGTCATTTCTACATATTTGGTAATTCTCAATGGATTTCTCTTCCACGAATTTTTGCAATTGTCCTGAGCCACTGTAAACTCTTCATATCCACAGCACTGGCAAAGTTTCACGTCACCTATCTGCTGCAAATAACCACACAAACATCCTTATGCTAGTTTTAAGCCTTGCTCCTACTAACCTCATTTGAATTCCCCACCCCCAGATTTCATATCAGGCTACAGAGCAAACAATTAGCCCCTACTGGGGTTGTGGATCTAGCAAAGAAACCAAGTGACACAAATTACTCGTAGGTTACTTGTTGCAGGAACTGTGTCTCACCTAGTTACAATCCTTCAGAATTAAAAGTACCAGATAAAAATCGAAGGGTGCAGCAAACAGCATCTTGTTGACCTTCAGCCTTCTACTTTCATCATCAATATCTGCCACAAACTTACCTCTAACTCCTTAATTTTCTCTTCAGCTATTCTCTGTTTTTCTAAGAGCTGATTATGAATCACTCCTTTAGACTGAAGAATAAACCTGCAAGTAAAAAAGAAGAGACAGACAACTGTTGGATATTTCTCACATTTGTTGTCCCCCAGCTGCATGCCAAAGTCAACTACAGCCACCTCTGCAGAGTATTCACCCCCAGTGCACACACCCTGGACAGAGGCAGAAGAAACTGCCATGACAGCTCAAAACACCAGCCTGGCCTCAAAGGCACACTCACTGATCTCACTCATGATTTGGGAGGAAGAAAATGGATGCACATAGATATCCCTCTATCACACAGTGTCCTTGAAGGATCTGAAAGCAGTTCTTGTACACAGCTAGGAAGAGGAGTCTGTCATCATGTTCTCTTCACAGAGGTCTAAATCTGTTGATGGCATATAGTCAAGGAAGCCTCTTTCAGTGGGTAAAAGCCATTCATTACCAGGTTAGTGCTCACAAGCTAAACACACCTGCACACTTAAAAAGGTTTCTACAGAGAAAGGCTGAGAGAGTTGCGGTTGTTCAGGATGCAGAAGAGAAGGCTTCAGGGAGACCTTACTGACTCTCACAGACCTTACTTTAACACACACCCTCCCCAACTTCCCAGTTGCCATGCTTTCTGCATTCAGAGAGCTTTTCTGTTGAGGAGAGGTCGTGTTTAACTGAAATTCCAGCCACTCGTTTCCACTTGCTTTTTTTTAATTGCCAAAGATGTTTGAAAGCTGAATCCATAACATGTCAGTGACAGCACTTCTGCTCGACAGCCTGCAGAAAGCTGCCTGACTTGCTCAAAAGAGCCTCTGAAGGAGCAGCAGCATCCAAAGTAGCTCTCTAGCACATGGCACTGGCATGCCACAAAGAAGTAAAGGACAATTAAGTTCAAATGAATTTTAGGAACCCTCAATGGCTGATTTTCAGCCTTCCAGACACAAAGAATGTACAAGTCGCAGATTCGCCCCTTCCTTACTTAGAAAGTCCCCCAGGGGATTTAGAAGGAGCCTCCACTGGTCATACCAATGAGGTCAAGGTCTCCGTCCAGCACCAACTAGGGTCAATGTCTTCCTGCCAGGTGACAAGAGCTCATGCTTGAGCAGTTAAAACAAGCATCTTTAGACAGGGCAGAATCAGGGAGCATTCCCCGTCTGCTACAGAACACGCTGCAGCCAGTTTGTAGTGCCACCTCCCATGACAAATGACACCATTACCGTGTTTGCTCAGGGCCATGTAAACACAAATGCGGATCTGGCAGCACGCTCTGCACCAGCCACGCAATAGCCAAAAGGAAAACTACCTGCCATGTGCATTCCTGAAGTGCATGGGAGCAGAACTGCGGTTAATTATAACAGGTTTCCAATTAAAACTCTCTTCGTTACTGCACTTAGCAATCACTCCTTCCTCCCACTTGCCTCCCTTGTCCCGCTTCACCTCCTCTCTTCTACAGCAACTTCTGCTCTGTCTTTTATGTTGCAATTTCCTCAGATCCCTCCTTGCTTCTTCCCAGCCTCTGCTTGTGCTGATTACTGGTGTTACCTTTGTTCTGTGTCTGCTCCCGTTCTTTACAACACAGCTCACTAGTACTCTCTCATCCCCTCAGTCCCCTCCTTTCCACTGGGTGCCCCTCACACAGTGGTAATGTTTTCAGGTCTCGGCATACACTTGCGTGCTGACATCAAATGCAGGTTTTGCTCAGTCTTGTGAAAATCAAGCCCATGGGCACTCTTATAGGTAAGAGATTTATACTGTTGTTAGATGCAGAGCCTGGATCCAGCCAGAGAGGAAACACTTTTCAGGACCAGCAGCAACCATATTAGCCTTTGTACACACCCTGGAGATTTTGGGGTGAAGACTCAAGATTTTGCCTTGCTTCTGCAGTAGCTGCCATTAGCAAAAAGAAAAAAAAAATATAAAAAAAGAACAATCAAAGCTGCAAGACACCCTCAGTAAACAAAGCCATCAGTCTTTTCCCACGTCACAGCTTCCGTGAGCCTGTGTGTGCACATGAACGTTTCCTTAATTATTTCCTTTTTTTCTGTGGGGACAGCAAAGAAGAAAAGAATTCCTTCTCATTTGTTTCCCCAAACAGTACAGCAAGATTGATCACTTTGGTTTTACCGATGACCCTGGTCTAAGAAACAACATTAAACACCAACACAGCTCAATCGATTTTGCTCACACTACATCTGGGAAAGTGCCTGCTGCGCTGCAGGCGCTGAGTGATCTGGCTGCCTGAGAACTGCCACAGGCACCAAAACCTCTGAACAAACAAGTGGCTGACTTCACTTCTACTCTGCAAATGTCAACAGCAGTCATCAGAGAAAATATTCTCCCTCCTACCCTCCTGCAATGCTCTAGCAGACATGCGGCAGCAAATTAAAACTGGATGGCTGAAGTTAGCACTGACGAGCCTTGTGCAGGCAGCTGAGTGCAGACACAACCATCTGGATTTCATTTGCCATGAAATAGTGGGCTGGAACCTGTGTCCATCCACAGGCTGGCTCAGAAGCAGATCAAACGTACCTGACCGCCAGCAGCAGCCTTCAGAAGGTCTTCACCAGTACAAGCTCCAAGTCACTCATTTTAATTCCCTGCCACAAGACCATCGAGCCCTGAGCCTGAAGCATGCAGGTGCTGCTGTGTAAGCTGCAAAGGACAGTGTTTTGAAAGTTGCACCTATAAATCCACATCCACAGTTAAATACTTAAATCTGTGGCTTTACAACATAAGGAGGACTCAAAAAACTCATCACTGTTTCAGCTTCTAGATTAGGATACACATGTTATGAGAACCTGGCCAAGGCTTTTACCCAAGGAAATAATGTGGTTTACGGCAGCACTTGGAAAAAGAAGCAGCTTGTTCTTCTCATTAGGTTAGAGGCGCTGCAGGGCACTTGTAATAAACCTGAGTTTAAATTAAATCTGGATTGCATTCTTCCAATTACCCTAAGTAAAACACCAGACTTGATTTTTTTCTTCTCACCAAGCTGGAGAAATGGGGCAGAGTCATTCTGCTGCCTGGGTTTAGTTAAACATGGCTGTTTTATTTATGGCTTTTTAAGCTCATGAAAAAAGCATGAGAGGTTCTGAGTGCTTCGTTCTTCCCTGTGCGAGTTTGTGAACAAGTCCTTTAAACACATGAACCACTCACTGCCTGGAGGTACACCAACAGCTGAGAGCTGCTCCCACATCAGTGTCACCACATCACAGAGCTGAGGAGCACCTTTCTGTTCTATGACACCAAGCTGAGCAGACAACACGAGCTACCTCAACTCCTTAGTGCAGATCAGCAACAAAGAGCTGCGTCCACAGACCTCTCTGCCAGCGTCCACCATAGGAGGTCCCAAGCTCCCAGAGTTTGTACGTTGTACTGGGATAGTTTTTAAGTATTAATGGTCCACAGAAGACAAGCAAACCACATCCTCTTCCAGATAAGTGAGTTTACTTGCGTCCACCTTCTCTCAGTGAAGTGTCACAGCATACACTAACAGATCTGTCAAACTCTACACCTACACTATCAAACATGAAACAGTGATTCAGAAAACTGTTCAGCTCCATGCTGGCAATTACAAATCACAGAACCACAGAATGGTTTGGGTTGGAAGGAGCCTTAAAGATCATCTCCTTCCAACTCCTTTGCCATGGGCTGAGACACCTCCCACTAGATTAGGCTCCTCCAAGACCCATCCATCCTGCCCTTGAACACTTCTAGGGATGGGGCAGCCACAACCTCTCTGGGTAATATGTGCCAGGACTTCATCACCCTCACAGGGAAGAACTTCTTTACATCTAATATAAATCTCTCTTCTTTCAGCTTGGAGCTATTACCCTTGTCCTGTCACCCTTGTGAAAAGTCCCTCCCCAGCTTTCTTGTCTTTTAGGGACTGGAAGGCTGCTGTAAGGTCTCCCCAGGGCCTTCTCTTCTCCAGGCTGGACAACACTCTCAGCTTGTCCTCATAACTTAGTAACAGTCATGTCTCCACACATAAACTTTTTCACTGCTGTTAAAAAACACTGAAAGTATCTGGGTCAGAACGAATAAGTGCACTACATCTCAGTCGGCCACCCGTTTCAAAGGGAAGGACTGGTAAAAACAGAGCAGGATTTGCCCAGTCCTGGATACTTAGCAATTTTTCCAATATCCACAGATGAAGTTAAAAACTCAAAACAAACCAAAGAAAATTAGAAAACAAAGCTACAGAGGAGCGGGGCCCTCGAGGAAACCAGCCAAACCCAGGCTGCCAACAAGGGCAACTCTCTAACAGAGTGAAGTGCTTGCAAATCAGCCATACCTACGTGCTCCAGCCTCCCTGTGATTGACAGTTCTCAAGTGCAATACAAGGAATAAAAATAGAGTACAAGGGAACTGAAAGAGAAACCTCACTCTAAAATATTCCCCCTTGTTTTTATTCTCCTGCCTCTGTCAGCTCCATATCAGGATTTTCGTTTCCCTAAAGCAGCGAAAGTGGTTTATATACTCTCTCTGAAACTTATCACTTGTTTCCTTCTGAAGGGACCTCTCACCCCTTCCAAATTATAAATTTCTTGATACAGCGCCCATTTGTTCAGTGTTTATACAACAGTCCCTTATGCCCTGGTCTTCAGGCTGTGGCCAGGCTGGTCAGCAATGCCGTCAGCCTCACCATCTGTCAGCTCCTCTGGGTCACACATACACACCCAAAGTGATGTTCATACAGTGTAAGTAATTCCATAACTCAGTCTGTTTGCACCAAAATATACTGTTTACTTCCATTTAAGACATAATACTAGGTACTGAAAGATTCGCCTCTAAATGAATGAGGTTATGGAGATGTTTGTTCAGCACACATCACTTTTCATTATGACATACAAGTCATTAAAGGTGGAGTAACCAGTGATGGTCATGGTTAGGGTTTTCCATTAAGAACCCCTATTTTCAATTACTTGCAACTGCAACCAACTCCAGCCTTTAGGTCTGAAGCTCTGGGTGGCAGGCATCTGTCCCAGGGTGAGCACTCAATCCTCTCCCTGGCAGGCTGGGAAGAGCTCCAGGCACTGCTGCCGCACAGCGTGAGCCACTGTAAGAGGCTGCTGACAGTAAACACAGGTGCAAAGGAACAGTGCAGGAACCTGCCCAGAGTACAAGGGAAGCCTCAGCTTTTTGCCTGCCTCATAACAATATACATCCCTCTTAATTTCAGGGAGAGACAGTTTTACAGGCAGGAATACTCTGGTGCTGCTTTGCCAGAATAATGATGAATGACAGAGCTAGAAGCCTACTCAGCCTGGCTCTCAGCTCCAAGGACCATTGTAACCTCAGCTTTACAGTTCCTGCTGCATTTGGGAAATTCTACAAAACCTGAAGATATTGAAAAGAAAACTAACCACTTCATACAAAGCTATAACATTATTTTAACATGTTTATTGTATTTCTAAAGAAAACCAACACTCGGCATTAGAACACAGCGCAGTCTCCTACAGGGAATATCCTGCTCCTTAAACCAAGTGTTTTCATTAGACTACTGGATGAGAACAGTTGGACTAAGCCCAGTCATGGCCTTATCTATTTAAAGATGCTTTTTAATTCTGAACTTGCACTGCTGTTCAAGCTTTGAGCGTGTTCAGTAAGGGATTACTGCATTTTAAGTACTGTTCAAAGCCAATGGAAGAGAGGCTTCCCACAAGCTGATCCCAAGCAATCTAGCTTGATTGAACAGGAGTTGCTGCGCACAGCCGCAAGCGCCCAGCAGTCCCCTTCAACGCTCCCAGGGTCTGCTTGTGCTTCTGTAAATGATTCCCTGTGCAGTTCATAACAGGCACTGCTTATACCCCAGCAAATTCCCGCTTCAGTCATCCTTGATGAATTACTCAGTTGCAAACAAAGCAAGGATTCAAGATATTAAAAGAAAAAGGAAAACCATGACTAATTATAGTTTGTGCTGCCATCCTTCATGTCTAAGGGCTTTGCATTTTTCAGTCTGATTTTTGAATTTCCCATTCAACAGATCATATGCTCTAACTAGAGCTTGTTCAGAAGCAGATGGAGTTGGAATAGATGAGTTGAAGCTTTTCGTATGTTTGCTTTTATTTTAGTGGTCAGTCATCTGATTTGGTCACTCTCAATATAGCTAAGCCTAACTATTCCCCCCTCCCCCCGACAAAGCAGCACATACCTTAAAGCAAAACAAATCCTGTGGCTTATATTGGGAGGATTATATACGAATGCATTCCAGCAGTTTATAGTTCACGTGTCATTTTACTACTGCACCCAGAGAGGTGAATATGCACCAAGAACTGTTCGGGAAGGAGACATGGGTTGAAGCATGCTGGCAGCATCTCTGTTTGGCAGCAGAATCTGTGCAAAGTCAGCCTGACAGCACTGGGGCACGCATCGAGACTAGGATTAGCGGCAATGGAAGCAGTCCAAATCAAGCCTTATGTAGGCCACAACAAGGGTAACTTTTACTCTGATGAACATTTGTAAGCCATAAACCTATTTACTTTAAGGAGCTAAAGGAAGAGAACAAAAAGTGCCAGACTGTTTGCTTCATCAAACCTCTCCACAGCTCAGCCCACCCTGGCCATCCCACCCTGCTGCGGGGCAGTGAGGTTTCTTCTGCACTTCAGGCCATGTTTACATCGAGTTTTCACCTTTTCACCTTTTTTTTTTGGATCGGTCAATACCTACAACATATTACGTTACCTCAAGCCAAGATAGTAACACAGCTTGCAAACAGCAGTTTCTGCATTGCCAGACACTTAACTAGATGGTAGATTTATACTATTGTTCGTGCCTGGTTCTTTAAAAAAAGAATGCAGGAATATACCTCTGTGTATTAAATATAGCACAATCCAAAATAATAAACTAGTACTATGGTCTGCTTTTAAAGAATATCATTGATTCTTTTTTGAAGGCTCAATTGACATAAATAGAATTTGGAAAAAAATAAAGGAAAAAAAAAGAAAGCAAATGCCTCCCCTCTATCCTACAGGAATGTTGAGATTCAAATCATGTGGGTAAAACAGGGCAAACACGGCTGCAGTTAATGGAGGTGAAGATTCTATGAGTAGTTTTTCTTCACTATATCTCTGGTTCAGTGATTTAATATCCTAATTTTGCTTTAACATAATTTTTTAGTATGCAGCAATGAGGATCTGCAGCTTGTTTATGCAAAGGAAACTCAAATTGACTATAGCATGCTGACCAGATAAAGCACTTCAAATAGATTTGTTGCAGTTGTACTGTATTTGAAAGTTTCACACAGCAGAAGACAGAAACAACTTTCTAAAAAAGTCTCTCTCTAAAGTCTCCTGCATTTACAAGAATAAGGAAGAACAGTAAGGGAAAAAAAAAATACCAAACACCACAAAACACACCCAGGACACATCTCTCTTGAAACGTCAATCCATCCAACTGCAAGGAAAACAAAGGTTGTGTGTCTTGCTCAGGAACAGACCTCCGAAATGGTAAGTGAGGAGGAAGAGAGCCAACTGTGTGCTTGTCACACAGCCCACTTAGGGCTTCAGGTCCTGCACATGGCAAATCCTACCACCAGAAAGCATCAAAGCAAGTAAGGCAGTAAATGGCATAGAAGGGAATGTAAAGATAACTAAGTCAAAAGAAATCAAGCATAAGACTAATACAAAGGTATTTCTCCTTGCTAGAGTTAAACTAGCTAGCACCAAAACAATCACACTGTTGTCTCCTAATCAGTAAGAACAAACTTTTTAGTATCAGCATTTCTGGTCTGAAAAGGATGGATGTTGTTTTGGAAAATCATTTCTTCTCAGAAAGCCTGGGGCGGAGAGGGGGGGGGTGGGTAGGGTTGTTATTTATACTTCTTTTTAACTTGCTGAAACATTTTGTTAATTCAGCAAACAGATTTGGAGAAAACAAAAATAACAATTCAAGACAGCAGTTGTAGCATTCCTGAGTTAGCACTTTGGTTCTGGCATCTCTCTATTAAACTTGTGTGAAACAGCAATCTCATCCCACGGGATTACTTCAGTGTTTTAACACAAGGGTCATGAAGGAAACTGTCCTTCTTTCAGGCTTTGAAAAGGCACCCAGGTCAGAGGATGCTTAGAACTAGGTGTCTCATAGAATGGTAGGGGTTAGAAGGGACCTTTAGAGATCATCTAGTCCAACCACCCTGCAGAAGCAGGTCCCACCTAGATCAGGTGTCAGTTTGTATTAAAGCCATTTGATGTACCATTCCTTCTCCTATGCCAACATCCACCCAGCAGACCAGAGACTGACCCTGGGCATTCCCACTTGACAGCCCTGGGCCCAAGTGTTGAGTACCGTGTCCCACTCCGTCCTGCTGCTACAGATCCATCACCACCACATCTGGAAGGGCATCCATCCCCAAGCCAGCTGGGGATACAACAGCGACTCATAACAATAATGGGGGAAAGGACTCAAAATACAGTACTTTAAATCTACTAAATATTAAAACAAATGGAAGTTCCCTGCTGTTTCAGAATATCAGAGAGACACTTGAAGTGCTTGCAGAATTTCAGAAATAACTGAATAACTCCGTAAGTTTTTTGCAAAGTAATTTGCCACATCAAGCCACAAAACCAGGACCACCAAAAGCTCCTCAAAACATTTAACACTTGTTTAGCCTGTATCCAAAGAGAACTCTCTACCACTAAGGCAACAGATGGGTTGCATTTTCAAGAGACACCAGATTTCCTGTTTCTGGAGGTAGGGAAAAACAAAGGTGCCTCACTACAGCCCTCCCTCCCCACAACAGTCTGGCTTCCAAACTGCTGCCCTGCAAATTTTGAGACTTCTTGAAAGCTCTGGCATTCCCTCTGTCACAGCAGATCAAACCTTCTCTCTAGCAACAACAGCAGTCTGCACAGAGCAGTTTGTCCCTGTCCTGCCTCTTATCTCCTCAGTTCAGGTTCCATCTCCTTTTCACTTATTCAGGTAGCTCCTTCCTCTCAGCTGTCCAGATAACAGGCAGGGGGAAAAAGTTAGGGATAAAGAAAAGATGAAGAGGTTTGTTTGAATGTCATACTCCTCCTCCCAACAGAAAAATGTTCCTAAAGAGTTAAACACAACCACAAGTAAAAGCTGTATGCTAATCTTCTAGCACAATTGGAATGGAGTGGGAGGAGGGACTTAGGACTATAGGCCTACTTGAAATAAACCTGTTAGCAAAGTAAAACACCTATTTTTTTAATTAGCTATTATTTTTATTGTAAAACCATTTGTTTCTGCTGCTTATGCATTTGACAAAGAGTGACTAATCAGACGTGTCCATTCTACACCAGTTTTCTGTCTACAGAAAATTTTCTCATGAAATGCAGCTGCTTCCTAGAACTGGGCAGATACCTCTTGCACACACGCTACGGATCTTTCCTTCTCTGAAGTTTCAGTATTGCATGGAGAAATTACGTAAAACAGCAGGGCAGAAGAGCTATAACTGGACCAAGATATCCCGGAGATTACAAATGAGCAGCCTGGGGCAGCAGCAATAAGATCAAGAACTAAGTAACAGGAGGGAAGGCAGGGGAAGTGTTTGAGAAATCAGATGTGAAAATGGAAAAGGAGCATGTGCCCAAGAGAACAAGCTCCCATCCTCATCTAGAGCAGAATCTGGGAGGCCAGGCTCCTGGTATCCCACTAGTGTCTGCAGTTAACCAGGAAGCCCGCTGACCAGCTGTGCTCCTCTCACATTCCTGATGGTCCAGAAAGACGGTGACAACCAGCTGCTGCCCCTAACTTCACTGCACCAAAGTTTAAGTCAAAGGCATATGTACACACTGCTACTGTGTTACTTCTGCAGGTATCATTTTGATTTTTACTTTGTGTGACAGCTCTCTAAAGAGATCTTGTCAACTTTTATGGGCCCACTCACACAGAACAGTGTGAAGAACACTGCAGGCAGCAACAAAAGTAGTTTAAAAGAAACTTTAAAAAATGAAATAAAAAGCAACTGGGTGATGGAAAACCTTATGGCTTACACTCATGTGTCACACCCCACAGCTTTTGATTACTCACACATCATCTCCCAACATCCCTGTCTTGTTCAACATACAGTACAAACAGTGGTCAAGCAGCTGGACACAAGTTTTGTTTCCCTCACAGTCCAGTGCCTGGCTGCACTTCCCAGACACACCAGACCTACTATGGAAAATAAAATCTCCCCTTTTCCAGTAGCGAGATAGAGGAGCTTCAAGTTTCTAAACTACAGGCTGACCAGGGGCTGACAGCAACAGGCTTGTTCCTGGGAGTGCACGAAGTGCTGCGGCACCTGTCAGCTGCCAGGCACAGCACCGGGCTCTGCACACAGCCTCCCCAAGGACATGGCCACTGGAGACACTCGGGTTTCACACAGCAGCCTATAGTTAGTAACTGACCCATAAAGATGAAGCCTTGCATGTCCTTCAGTTCTGGTGAGTTTTTGGAAACATGAGCAGGAAGTACAGCACAGCCATCACACTCTAGTGATCTGTGCTGGGAGAATCCAACACCAGCCTCCTAACACACACAAGAAGTAAAAATGCAGCTGTACAAAGCCACATGCAGAAACAACTGTTGTCTCCAGGGGTTCGGGAAAAAGCTTGCAATGATTTATCTTGTCTCATTTTCAAGGACAACCAAGAGTCACAGTAAAGCAGGAATGTGTTTAACTCCCAAGAACCATCAAGAATATTTAAGGTTTCGCTCATGTATGGTTCAGCCACAGAAATACAAACCACTCTTAAACAAAACAAAGTCAAAATGCCATTATTGCAGCTATCTCCATAAAGTACTGTACTTGTACAAAGTCATGTGATAGGGACAGCTGTAACATTATACTAGTCTTGCAGAAAAACCTTGCATTTGCTTGAATTTTATTTTCTTATCTTTTCTAACTGCTCTCACATTTGTTGTAGAAATAAACTGATGATAAAGCAGCATCCAACCAAAACTATCTATTTTGGCACAGCATGAGAAACTGTAGTGCTCTCCTCACTCTGACTAGCACAAGTGCCAGACATTTTTCCTCTATAAATAAGGACCTCATCCAGGTTATGGGTTAAAAGAATGTAAAGGGAAAGCTCTGAAATATTCAGACAGAATTCTGAAGCTTAAACTTTCAGCATAGTTCTCAAAGAAATACGATGATATCAGTTCACAAATAGCTGAAGCAGAGATCCAGCATAGCGGTAGTTGTCTCAGGCTACGTAACAGGCCTTTCAAAAGAGTATGAAGTAACAGAATTGAAATGTATTTGGCAAGATGCCACCACTCAGATGATATCCCAGCCTCATGGATATGTACAGTACGCAGCAATTCATCATCTCCTACTATGTGACACTGACATTTCTCATGTCTAACCAAAAATATCTACAGCAAAAGTAAATTGAGCCCCACACGTGGAGGCCAGTAAAGCCACTGCATGACAGACACACTAAAATAGCTAAAAAAACAAAAGGAGACCAAGTTAAGGAACAACAAATAGACTTTCATATTGGGCAGCAGTGCAGGGAAAGCCTCTCAGAAAGGAAGGAGGAAGATGGGGATTCGGAGAACAAAAACCACACAACTGCTTTCCAAGTACTGCGGAAGTGAGCACAGCACTAGGCATGCTTCCTCCCCGGATGCAGCACGTCACCACAGCTCCTCAGGCCTCTGTCTGAGCCCCACAGAGATATGGAGTAACTCATCCTACAGAAGAGTATGTACCAGCCCCCTGCACACACCCAGAACCACCAAAGCTGGAGAGAAAACAGAGAAACTCTACCAGAAGCCAGATTCCAAGTAGCAGCTTAAAGAAGAAAAAAGATGGTTGAGCACAGGAATAGTAGCACAAAACTCACTCCCAAGAATTTAGCTATTCCAGCAAGCAGTCGGAAGAGCACTGATAAGCAGAATTAACACTGATGCAGATCTCCACCCTTCCTGGATAACCAAAACCCACCAGAGCTCTAACACATGCATGCCAGACTATGCAAAGGTAACTGAGACAGCATAAATGTGCCTTTGTCAGCTGAACTCCCACATCTGTGCAAGCCAGTGACGCCAACAAGGGAAATAATCTGCAACTCCATTTTACAGAATATGGCTTGTATGTCCAGCAGAACCTTAATGACCACCTCCTTTGGTCTCCAGGGGAACACAAGATGCCAGTCTGTCCTGGGATTTTAACTCCTGCGCAAGGGTTGCTTTAGCCTGCTCTGCTAGAAGCCCAGATCTCAGCAATCAGTTCTCTACTAGGAGATGGACCGGGCTCCAGAGCAGCCTCATGTACTCCACGTTAGGGAATGTCATAGATGATACCAGAGCACGGCTGCCGCCAATGGGCAAGGCAGCCGCTAGCCCCACAGCCACAGCAGGAAGAGCTCGCAGAAACACCACAGCAAGCTAAGGCAGGAGGGAAAAATAAGGAAAATGAGTGAACGAGTGGACAAGCACTCTCTTAAATCTATATTTTCATAGTGACCAGTCCAACAAAGCCCACTAAATGTCCAGCTTTCAAATACCACCATAAGGTGAGCACTGCTCCATGGCCGTCTCTGCCATGCCCAAGGAGCCAGCACTGCCCACCGGGCCTGTGCCCGTCTGCTCATGGAGCAGAGGGGGCTCCCTGAGGGCAGCTCTTACAGCTGCTGCACACAGAATGTATGAAATTCTCAGGACACAAAGAAGGCAGGCATCTCTTGCTCCTAAACAGGAGGCAGAGGCAGAACGCAGGACAACGTTCAGTCAGCACTGAAACACTGTCCACTACCCACATCTGATTCACAGAGTTACTTCATGCCAAAGACCAAAACACCCATGTTTTTAAGGTCTCTTGAGGGAATTCTCCATACAGAAGTATTCTGTAGTTCTGGATGTTTTTACATGTTGGGTTTTTTAAGCATGATCTTCTCCTTTTCACCTGTCTGCTCTGTGACAAAGCCAAACACAAAAACCCTGATGAGTCCTCTCATGACTCCTCCAGACACAAGTGCTTGCTGTGACCACAGCAGTCGCCTCTTGCATGGGGTCAAAATCTGTCTCCTTTTACAATACCAGCCACCAGCATCCCCACACCAACTCAACACTTCATTCACCTACGTGCAAAAGTTTTATCTACTGGGAGACAAGAAAGGGACCCTCCATGCTGGACATCTCCATTAGTCTGGGTGTAACTTCATCTGAAAACTCGCAGCAAAGGGCAAACTACATACCACTCCTGGCCTTGAAGTCCTGTCACCTCCCAACAACTTGATCTGGAGATTGCGTGGCCTGATGGATCAGGGCACTCATAGTCTGATCTGTCTCACTGCTCAGCCCTGTGATCATCCACTTCAACACAAAGAAAGTGGGGAAAACATGGGGTGCAGAAGTGGTTGATACAACCACCCCTTCTGGCAGCAGTCAGAGCAGATTCAGTGTTTTGGAACACCACATCCCAAGCTGAGCAGTCATCACTGTTCCTCAACTGACAAGAAATACAAGAGAAAAATCATAGTACTCTCAAGACCAGAAACATAGAAATCTAGTGTGATGTTTATCAAGGAAGCATGTGTCAGATCTGAAGGAACTTTGTATGGTCTTCTGTCAGAGGCTGCTGAAGTCAAATTGAAGTCAAATCCGCAAATATGTTGTGGAAGTTAATCAAAACACATTACTTTTGGTTTAAGGTGCATCTTTTGACAGCCATCCAACACATAGAAGCATGTATCTATTCATGAGCACACTGGGACTACCCACAGGAGCTTTATGCTCACTTCCAAGGGTTTAAAAAATTCAGGCAACATCCAGGAAATCCCCTGGCATGATACTGCACAAGGTATTTCTGTGGAACATTCATGCAAAGCCCTGAGCATGTGAGCTGCATACAGACGTTTTTCAAGGAGTCTGATGCAAACTACATTGGAAATGACTGAAGCCAGGTGGATTTGTGAGGCCCTTCTCACAAATGCTGCTTGTCATTAGAACACTGCTCTGCTAATTTAGATTACAGACTTGTCAGAGGTGCCAGACATGACCATCATGGCCAACAGAGCCAGCAAGCAAAACCACATAAAATCAAGAATAACACTTATAACAGTCCTCCTTCAAGGCAGCCAGTCACTAATCCCAAGATACAAAGCCCAGTTAAGACTTGCTGCATTTCCAGGTTGCTTGCTGGAATTAGAAGTTAAAGACAGTGAGAAAAACAAAATAAATGAAGATGCTGAGAGAACGCCCGTGCGTTCTTTGCAAAAGGATGAGCCTCCTGCCCAGGATGGCCGTCTCAAGACCTCTTATACATCCAAGCTGAGGACCTCCCCACGCATAGGGCTGCAGCCACTGCCCCGTTCTGCTGGAGGAGCCAGGTGTGCCCAAACAGGGAGCCAGCAGCCGCCCTCGGCATGGCGAGGAAGCCCCCACCATCAGCCACCGACAGACAGGTACTCACATCCTCCCCACGCCCTCGTACATGCGGGTCTCGTCCACCAGCATCATGACCTCTGTGTCTGTGAGGTGGGCGTGCTTCTTCGTCTTGGTCAGCTGCTCGATCTGGATGTCGGCCAGCTTCACCTTCTGCTGCGTGTCTATCACCTTGGCCTGTAGCTCGGTGAAGGCCTGCGGAGGGGACAGCGGCGCCTGTGTGGGGCTGCCTGACAGGCTGCGGCGCGCCGGCCCCGCGCTGCTGGACCCGGGCGGCGGCGACCGAGCCAGGCCTGGGGCTACAGCGAAGGAAGGGACCGGACAAACGCCATCCGGGACGCGGCGGGGTGACGGGGGACAGGGAGGACACACAAGATGGGACACGGCAGCCACCACAGCGCGTCTCATACCTTCTTCAGCTCAAGGTCCACGGGCGCCGCCATCTTGTCTCCGCGCGGCGCCTGCGCGAGGCAGCAGCGCGAGCTCCGCCCCCTGCTGCGCGTGCGCGGGGCTCCAACGGCTCCAACGGCCGGCGCGCGCGCGGGGACCCCTGAGGCGGCCCCGGCCCCGGCCAGCGGCAGCGCGCCCAGAGACCCCGTCCCTGCCGCCCCGCAGCACCGGCGCGGCAGCCCTGGGCTGGCCCCAGCGGAGAGCCACAGAGGGGGCAGAAGGAGCCGCAGTAACGGCTCCTGAAACCAGGGCACCGCAGCTTGGTGAGGAGCTGGACGAAGCCAACAACCCCAGTCGGAAGGAGAGTCAGCTTCTGGGGATAGTGTGGTGGTTCAGCCACTTTTGGGGTGGTGTTTTGGCTTCCTGGCCACTGCTACACTGCGTCATTGCTCACTCCATCCAAACCCTGCTGCATAGTGCTGTCTGAAGGTGCTGAGCAGGGCTGCCAAAGTGCTGGAGGCAGGCATGAGAGAACTGGCTCTTAAGTTGGCTAATAAGGTGTCATGCCATTTCTAATTCAGTCTGGGATTTTTAAGGTCTCTAAGCTTTGACCCTTACTCTGGAGAGGAGACCCAAGAAGAAGCCTCAGGGCTCTCCTCCAGCCATGTAGTCTCTTCCTGCAGCAGAACCAGGCCAGTCTGGGCACGGGCTGGAGGACGCACCAGTGATGGTGCTTGGTTGCTGGGCACACACTTTGTCGCCCATGGACAAGCCAGGTACAGGTATCAAAGGAATCTGAAGGGAGAGGCCAAAGGTCACAGTATGAAGTCAGTGTCAGAGGCAGAACTGGGCTTGACACAGTGGCAGTCAGGAAATGCTGTGGCTGGCAAAGCTTTTGTCCTGAGTCCATGCCTGGAGCAGAGAGAGGTGCCAGACTGCCAACCCCAGCTCTGCTGGAGGCAGCTGCCTGCCTTCCTCAGCCTCCTGTTTCGTGGAGCTGCCCCAGGTCTTCATCCCCACATGAGCCACAGAGAGCACCCATAGGACTGACAGCCTTTCCCAGCCCGCAAATGCAGCCAGCTCTAAAGTATTTATCATCTCTTGGCCCACGAAATGACCACCCATGGGCAGCCCAGCCTGCACTGCCGGCTTGCAGAGGAGCCAGGTGTCCCAGAACACATCCTGGCAGAGAGTAGCTAGGCTCTGAGCAGAAGTCCCAGCTGTCTGCAGAAAAGCCTTCCAGTGAAGCTCTTCCCAGCTCTTGCCAGAGTGGCTCAGAGCCCTGGGCACGGAGCTGCCCCGGGACCAGTGACAGGGCCAGAGCGAGGAGGTAAGCAGGAGCAGCACAGCCAGGCAGGGACACAGCCGGGCCCCCAACCCCACAGCTGGAAGTATTATTTGCTAACAGACATGCTTGGATAATAATTTAATCATTGTTCTGATTAAACCAGCCATGCTGCAGTGTTAAGGGGCAGATTTGCCCAAAGCAGAGCCAGGAGCTTGTTTCCCTGGCTCTGGCACTCAGGCCACCACTGAGGATTTTGCTCTCAGAATGGTAACATCTGAGAGTGCCTCTTGTCCCCGACCCACTGTGGCTGTGGGCTTCAGCCCTTCCATTGCACAGAGTACTGGGAAGCCAAAATTATTATTGCATTCCTCCTCAAGCCTCAGGTTTTGCTACCAAAAAACTTTACCAGCTGTGCAGGAGAGATGAACCTATACACTCCTAAGCCACCCCTCTCTCCCTCAGTGAGCACAAAGCTTACTTAATGCTTTACCAGAGCCAAGTTTTGTCTAATGCCAGAAAACTCTGCTGCGTGCTCGCTGCCTTCAGCACATGGTGTAGGAGCAGGAGTGGGAAGCAGCAGCTCAGTGCTCCTCTTTGACAACGGGACTTTGAATCTGCTGTGGGGAAAGGGGTTGGGGGAGAGGGAGTTTCCTGCATGGGGGAAAGCCCATTCTCTTGCATGCAAGATGCTCTGTCAGAGCCAGCACCTCACCCTGGTCCCAGCTCCTTCCACAGAAGATCAGGGAAGAGGAAAGAAGGAGTTTGGGGGTTATTTTTACTGCAAAGCTGGGAATGAGTCCTGAACTGAAATGATGCTTACTGGAATGAGCCCAGCCCCAGGAGCCTGCAGCCACTCCAGAGCTGCTGGGAGCCCCTGCATGGGAGATATGAGTCCACCTTTTTATTTTACAGCCAAATGCTGATTTAAAACCAGAACTCCGTCCCCTTTGGATCAATGAGTGGCCAAAGTGGCTTCACTCATCCTGGAGACAGCTGTGCTGGACAAGCCGACACACAGACATCACATCCCTCCCAGGGCATGGGCTGGCAAGGATGTACATCCCCAAAGAAAGCACAGACAGGGCTAGCCTGGCTGCAGGTCTGAAGGATGGATCCAGCCCCTGCTCCCCAGGGATGGTCCCAGGCAGCCCAGCAACCCCACTGCCTACAGCACCCCGCTGCTGAGGGCACATGGCTACCTGCAGCCTTCAGGGCTTCGACTTCCTTCTGCATCTGACATCAAATTAACAACCCGAGTGTTTGTAACAAAGTGTTATTTATTAGAATATTACATTGCACTTAAAAAATAAGGAAGGTCTGACCCTGTTACCTTGATCTACATGAAGGATGCAGGGCCAGACCTACAATAAATATAAATACTATGTACAGTTTATCTAAAATAAATATATAACTTAAAAATATCCTGTTAAATAGCTGTTACCCTCCCGCCCCTCCTGCACCCCCGCGAGCCCCGAGCCCAGTCTCAGCCTTTCACAGTTGCTCCTTGGCACACACCGCAACACTGGGGAGCTGCTGGGACCCCTCTGCCCGGCGAGGGTGTTCCCGAGCTGCCTCCGCCGCAGAGGGCAGTCCCGATGCCGCTGCCGCGCTCCGGCGAGCTCCCATCGGCCAGTGCCGGCCACACAGCTCTCGCCTTTTCCAGGAGGTAGAAGTTCATCGGTGCCAACCCCTGCAAGACAGCAGCACAAGCACTCAGGGCAATGCCGAGCAGCTCCAGCGTGGCTGGGCCAAGGTGCCCATCCCAGCCCGCTCGGCCAGAAAAGCCCTTGTGGCCACTGAGGCCTGAGCAACAGCAGCCACTCACCACCTGGTAGGGCTGGACTGGGGAGGATGGGAACTAGGATGCCAAAGGAGTGGCAGCTCAGCATCTCACCCCACATCCACTCCAAATAACCCCCAGCGCAGAGGGGACAGCAATTAAAAGCTTGTGCATTCTGAATCTCCTTCCACAAAATTAAACTCCTACAAACAGCTCAAACTCCCACTCCCAACATTGCTGCCAACATGACAGGAATTCCTTGAAGGTGTTACTTCATCCTCACTAAGATTTTTCTTTTTCAAATGAAGAGAAGCAGCTGCAGGACCTCTGGGCACACCCCACTCAGGGTTTGGGCCCCACCAGAAGCCTGCAAGCTCCGCGGCCCCCCTGGCCACCTCAGGGCAGGGCCCACCCATCACCCAGAGGAACACGGCTTGGGCCAGCAGCAAGGTCCCTGTGCCCATCTGTGAGGCATTGCATCAGTGCAAGTAATATGCAGAGTGGGAGTGAAAAGGAAGGGGTTTTTTATATTTATATAAATAGAGGCAATATCTAAGGAGGGGAAGTGACTCAGAGGGTCAGACAGGGAGCAGAACAAGTGAGAAAAAAAAAGCAAAACAACCCAGAAGCAGCTTCCCCATTGCCAAACGTCCCCAAAGCAGGCAGAAACAGGGCACAGCAGGCACTTCAGGTTAGAAAGGAGGAGGTGGGGGTGTTGGGGGACAGGAACTTGAGCAGGAAGGGGGGGAAGGGGACTGGAACCCCACAAGGCAGCCCAGGGTCTTGGGCTAAATCCAGCTAGCTGCCTCTCCAGGCTCAAACTGCCTTCAGCTCCCGCCTGCCTCTGGCATAGGATCGCTGCAGAGATCCCAGCCAGCCTGGGCAGGCAGGGCCTCACGTGCCCCCCAGCCCCACCACTGCTGCACACCCAGCCAGGGGCTCACCTCGCCAGCACCCGGCACCCTCAGTGGTTCACAGTGATGCCCAGCTTGATTTTCTCTTCATTTTCTACATCGTAGACACGCCTCTTGTGACACCTGTGAGGCCGAGCAGAGGTGCTTAGAGCATGGAGAAGTCCCTGCCACCCTCCTCCCCTGCCTGCAGTCTTCCCAACAACACAGATCCCAGGGCTTAGCCCCATCTCGCTCACCTGAGCATCAGCAGAGCTGCGATGATGACAAGACACAGGGAGGACAGGACAACGGCGACGACAGCCAGTGCTGTGGTGTGGTCATACGCGCTGGAGGGATGTTCCACAGGCAGCGAGAGGCCATGGCATCTCTCTCCGTGGTAACCTGGCTGGCATCTGGGCAAGAAGAAAAGCATTACAGGTGAGTGGTGACCAAGCACATAAGGTTTTTAGGTCTCTCACCCTTGCCGTGGAAAGGAGCTGCCTCTCTGCTCAGCCTTAGCCAGCACTCTGTCCATTCCATTCCCCTTGGACTCCCCAGAGCTGGGAGGTCTGGTGTCACCATCACTCCCTTGGCACTGACAAGTTTCTCCTGCCCGAAGCACCAAATGAACACACCTAGAAAGGCTGAGCTCCCCCCAGTAGAAGGCACCAGGGTCTGTGCTCTTCCCAATTGTGCCCAGGCAGAGCCAGGCTGCCCAGAGCACTTCTGGAAGTGGGAAGTCTCCCACAAGGGAGCAGAGAGGCAGCTGGAGCGGAGCTCAGCGCTTCCCTTGGAACAGGGTGTCGCTCAACACACCCCAGCAGCCAGAGAGGTGCCACCTCCCTCCAGACGCAGGAGGTTACTCATGTAACAGAAATAACGGTTCCCTCAGAGCTGCAAGGCTGCCAATCCTCCCCATGGGTCAAAGCACACTGATGTGAACAGATATATATATCTTTCTCTATATCCAGTGCTACTGACCCTCAAGCTTGTATCTCCAAGACAGGGTCTGGGCCCAGCCCTCCTGCCTGGCTCACACCACCATGCACCAGCGTCACCTCGCAGCCTTGGCTGGGCAGAGGGACAGGACCCAGCCTGGCAGCATCCCCATCCCAGGGACTGGCCAAGGAAGCAGCAGCCATGGGGACCCTGCAGCATGGGCAGCCAGCCACCAAGAGCAGCCACTACCAAGTGACAGCAGCCAACACAAGGCCTTGGCATCAGAAGGGACTGGGGCAATTGGCTGCTGTACCTAAAATCCATGCTAGCTCTGGGGAGATGTCACCCAGGGATGGGCCACCAGGCTGCAGAGCCCCAGCTGGCCCCTGGCCTCCTCCTGCTTGCCTGTGTCCCAGTTTCCCTCCTGGCCCCAGGAATCTGGGAAGGGCAGGTTGTGCTGCACCCTACATCATGCTGGGTCACCAGCCCAAGCTGAGTGAGCAGAGATCTTCTCTTGCTGGCAGTCCCGAACCCCCTGTGCAAGGGCCCAGGTTCATGACAGCTTCGAGGCAAAGAGAAAATTAAGCGGTTCAAGGAGCTACGCAGAGCCTGATCCCTGCGGATTGCAGGGCACAAGATCTTGTGGGCAGCATAAGCCAGGGGGCTATTATCTTCCCCAGGCTTCAGTCCTGGGTGGCTCAGAGGATTGATAGCAAAGAACAAAGCCTCTTAGATATCTGCTAACTCAACCCCTGCCCAAGTCAGCAGGGATCAAATGTGCACTCCTGGGTACTTTCCACAGTAGCGGTGCTGGATTGAGGTGCCCAGCAGCAGGCAAATGCTTTTCTCCTCTGCTTGCCTCATCTGATCCCTGCTCTCTACCTGCATCCCAGGGAGTGGGACACGCAAGGTACACAGTTCTGCCCTTCACCATTGCCAAGGGGCAGCTTGAGCACGGCTTTGTCAGATCGTCCCTGCACCAGCTGCTTCTCCTGCCCGCACCCATCCATCCCAACAGGCACAAGAGCTCCGAGCCCTCAGCCTAGGCTGCAGCAGTGCAGGACACGGGGAGCAGGGTTACAGGCTCAGGATGGGATCTCACAAAGCAGACCTGCAGCTGACCTTGGCTGAGCCCCAGGCCCCTGCTCACCATCCCTCAAAACCTCGCGGGTGTCCACACAGCAGCCCAGCCAGAGCCCCCTATGCTGGCAGGGGCTGAGCCCAGGAGGGATGCCGGTGGGGGACAGACCTTGCTCAAGAAGCACAAGGAAGAGGCCAAGTTAGAGCCGTCCCCACATAGACAGAGAACAGGCACTAAAAATATCTCCTCCGCTCTTCCTCTGCCTGGCTGGGAGAATTGAAGGAACCATGACTAAGGCTCCCCCGGCACAGGCACACGAAAGCCACTCACATGCAGGAGGGAGCTCCCAGCTCTCGGACGTATTTGCATTCGCCGTGAATACAGAAATCCTTGTACTTCCGCAGGCATGGGTCTCTCTTCTTCCCCAGGCCTTTGCCTTTTCTTCTTTTATTCCCGTTCCCTTTTTTCTTGGGAGTAACCTGGCCTTGAGGCTTTGACAGGAAAGCAACTGGAAAACAATTTGGGAAGGAGAGAAGAGCAGTTAGATCACCTCTGTCTGTCAGAGCAGAGCAGAGCAGCAGATCCTGGGCTGCTGCCGCCAGCTTGGCCCTGGCACTCCACAGCCCTTTGTGCTGCGATCTGCCCCGCAGCAGAGCAGGGGTTTTTCCATTTGTGTTTTCCAGCCTCTCACAAATATCATGGCCTTTCCGATTCATAAGAACAATTCTTGAGGAAATAAAGGAATCGGGGTGGGGGGCGGTGGAAGAGAGCTTTATGCATTTCAAACATTGCTATTATACCCACCAGTTTCCACTGAACACAGAAAATTGCTAATTGCCCCTTTATCTGCCTTTATTTCCCTGGCAGTCTTTTGTAAGACTCTATTCATGGCTCTGACTCCCTTCCTGTGGGTGCAAGGCCCAGAGCAGGATTAAGAGAGCAAGCCTGGCTTAATTTTTGGTTTTGCAAAGCAAGAGAGATGGCAAGGGCAGCGTTCCCATGAATCACAAAGATCTGTTTTAATTGCGGTGCAGAGACCGGTGGCTTTTGGTGCAAGGCCAGCTCCCTGCTGGGATGGTGGGAACTGGAGCACTGAGCTCCTAGCCTGGACACTGATTGAAACTAAAACTGTTCCAAATAATGTTGCTAAGACATGCAAATGCCCAAAAAATCACCCCCCAGCTTGATCTTGCAAGGTGCCAAAATGCTAGAGAGAGTTCACTGCTCTGAGAGGGACCTTTCAGCTTCTCCTGAGCCACAGAGCTTTGTAACTCTGGTGAGCCTGGCGAAATGTGAACCAAGGTGAACCAAGGCTTGCACTGCTCGGGAAGGAGAGAGCAGCCCAGTGCAATCTGGCGAGCTGTAACCTGCCCAAGGCTTCCTCAGCCCCTGCCTGACGTAACCAGTGCCTCTCACGCTATAGCACACCAGCTGCACACCTAGCAAAGTTAATTTGCTATTTCAACATCCTTCACACTATGCCTGGAGAAAACTGATACTCCAGGAAACCTCAGGGCTTGGAGAACCCCCTGCTGCGGGTGAGCCCGCGGCCAGCAGAGCCCGGCTGTTCCCTCCCCTCAGGGTTATCTCCTGGCTGCAGCCAGCAGACACCGAGTGCTGTTGACCCCCGCAAGCCACTGCCACTGTCACCTCCTCCTCCCCAGGGCTGTGGCCCTTAGGACACCCAGAGAAGATTTGGAAGGTCTTGCTGGTAGGAAAACTGGTCCAGCCAAGGTGGGCAGGGGGATGCTGCCACTCTCTCTCTACTCAGCCACCCTGGGCGCTGTGGCACAGAGGAAGGTGCCTTCAGCACAAAAGGTAGATTTTTCCAACTGTAGCTCAGCTCAAGCACAGCCTCAAGAAAGCTCTTCAAGAGACTCCAGCCTCAGTAATCAAATATTCTCCCACTTTCAGTAGGGCAGGGCTGCTGCTCAGGGGAGGGCAGGGAGCAGCGGGCTGGAGCTCTCAGTCCCAGCAGGAGGGGGAATGGTGCTTCCCGAGGCTGGGTCCCCTCTGTCACAATGTCGTGAGGGAATCAGCCCGGCTGTGAAGGAGCTTTTTCCTCACAGACTGACGGCACACCAGAAAGCAAAGAAACACATGGGAAAGAGGGATGACAAACTGTGTGGGGCAGAGCACGCTCCTCCTGATGCCAGATCTCAGCATGGCACGTGCACAACGAACAGGTACAGGTCACGCTTCCCAGCCCACGATGGTCCTCACCCCCACGAGCGGCCCCAGGACACACTCTGCCCCCGAGACGGGGCACAGGAGCCAAGCATGAATGCCCAGCGAGCCTGACAGAGCGACAGTGTCCCCAACGCCCCCGTAGAGGGGACTGCCGGCTGACTAACCCTGCCGAGGTATGAGGAGCAGCCGTGTGTAGGCGGCGGGTGAGTCACAGCCATCCCCTCGCCAGCGGCCACCGGCCGGCGGGCAGCGCGGGCCCACCGGCCGGGGCTTGGCACCTGCGGCCCGGGGCCGCCGTGCCCCTCCGAAGGGCTCTGCCTTCCCTCGGGCCAAGGAGCTGGAGGCGCCCCAGAATCCTCGGGATGACCGTGCCAGGGGCTAGAGGGACAGAGCCAGTCCCCGGCACAAGGCAAGGAACTGGCAGAGCCCAGCTGCTCCGCGCCGGTGCCCCACAGGCTGGCCCCCCTTGGGGCTGCTGCCGCGGGTGCTCGGTCCCCAGGGACCGAGGCCTCCTCGGCAGCTCTCTCGGAAGCGGAGCCGGCATCGCTGCCGGAGCAGGCGCGGGGCTGAGTCGAGCCGAACCCAGCCCGGCCCCTCCGCGCCCCCGGCTCTGCTTCAGCCGCCCCGCACTCGGCCCGCCGCCCTCCCCGCCGCCCTTCCCGCCGCCCCAGGACCCGCTCTGGGACCCGCTGCCCCGGCCCCCCGCTCGCCCGTACCTCTCGGCAGCTCGCTGAGGTCGTCCCCCGAGGCCACTCCGCCGCCCTCCTTCTCCGGGCTGCCGCCGAGCAGCGGGGCCGTGGCCGGGACCGGCGCCCCGCTGCCAGCCTTGTGCAGCACCTCGTTGTGCAGCTCGGCCGGGCCCGGCCCGGCCGCCGCCGCCGCCGCCGAGCACACTGCGGGGAGAGGGCACGGTCAGGCGCGGGGCGCTGACCCTGCCCGGGACAGATTTTCCCGCGTGCCCGTGCCCAGCACCCTCCACCCGGGGCCGTGGCCGCGCTGCCAATGCCCAGGGCCGGCACCCCTTGTCCCGCGTGCCCGACGTTGGGGCCGCGCTTCCCCTCTCCTCCCCACGCGTATCCGTACCCGCCGCCAGCAGTGCGTGGATCAGCACCGCCCGCCCGTCCATAGCCTGCGGGCACACACGTCCCGTCCCGTCCCGTCCCGTCCCGTCCCGGCTCCGCTCCGCTCGGCCCCGCTCCGGCAGCCGCTCTCCAGCAGCGCGGCCCCGCGGCGGGTAGAAGGCTGCGGGTGGCGGGGCGGGGCGGGGCAAGGCGGGGCAGTCCGGCCGCCCGCCCCCGGGAAGGGCTTCCCCCGCCGCCCGAGGGGGGTCTTTCCGCACTGGGGGCGGCCACTCGCTCCGGCATTGGGGGGGTCCTGAGCCACCGCTGCGTCCGTACCAGCCCCCCGCCTCCGGGCCTGGGAAACGCCGGGGGCCGGAGATCCCCCGAGCGCTGCGCTGAGAGCGAGGAGTAAAGGAGGCGGCTGAGGGAAAGCGGAGCGGAAACTTCACTGGAGGGAAACTTCTCAGTTAGGATGACGGTGGCCCGGTGGCACGCTGCCGCAGTGCCCCCGGCGCTGGTGGGACTAGGGCAAAGGTGACTGGGAAGGCTTTGGGAGGAGCAAAATGCACCTGAGAGAGGAGCATCAGGCAAGAGGCTGAACCTCGGGGTTCAGATCTAGAACCTCCTCCTGGCCTTGGTGTCACCCTGACAGGAGACGGAGTTCCAGCTGAGTACCATGCTGCACTGTCAATAGGAGGGGGGTGGCAGTGGCAGCCTGACCTGGTGGCAGAGACTCTCTTGTCCATGAGACTACCTTTGTGCCTTGATGGAGAGCCTGACCAGTTCTGTTAGAGCTTCATCTCACAATCCCTTCCTTGGCTGCTGTGCTTGTCCTGTCCCAGCCTGTTGCCATTCTGTCCCGGGGCTGCCAGTGCTGCTCTGTCCCCTTCACTATGCTCATGTCTGCTCCCAGCCCAGGAGATGACCCAGAAAATGCTGCCAATGTCAGTGCTGGGTGAGCACAGATCCTTGTCCTAGCTCCCATTTGGGGTGGCCACAGCACCTTGCTGGTTCCCCAAGGTCCCAAGTCCCCAGCCCTGCTGCTGGTTTGGGTTCAGCAAGGTGTGATTCCTGCCATTGTTGTTGGCGTCTCCAAGGAATACTGCCGGGTTTGGCAATTCTCTGGCTCACGCCCTTCTCTTACTCAGACTTGACTATTGCAATTGTTTGCTGGATGCTTTTCCTTCCGCCTCCTCTGGCAATCAGCAGCCCAAAGACTTAAGCAGCAGAGCAAGGCGGGTCAGGGGTGACTGGCTTGAGGGGCTGCATCCCTGGGGAGCCCTGCATGCTGCTCCTCGCGTGGGGATGGGATTTTCCCCTGCTGGTTCCTGCCATGTCCCTGAAGCCGGGCTTGCATGGGCAACATTTGCCAGCTGACCTGGCACCACGGCAGAGGGAAGCACTGGCTCTGTCAGCTGCCAGGGAGGCTGTTGGCACAGATGATGGGCAGCAGGCACAGCCGTTCCTGCCTGCCTCCTGCTGCCTGTTGCCTTCTGCCTGCCACAGCCTCTGTAGCCATCCCTGTCTGCTGCCCTCAGCCCCCCAAAGCCCCGCTGCCAGCCAAGTGCTGTGCCATGCTGGGGCAGCCCCACACCAGGGGAGGCAGACTCCCAGGAAGGTGTAGGTGCCCTGAGGCTTTCCCAGCTCTCCTCATCTGTGGATTTTGCTGCTGAGGGTCTCCTCGTGGTCCACAACCCAGATGAGGACACTCATCTGCACCGCAGCATCCACCTCAGGCATGTGCCGGTATCGCAGAGCAAACAGTCTGGCAGGCATGGTCACTGTGGCAGAGGGCACAGGGAGCACGGCTGGGGAGTGAAGACCAAGGGAGAGGTGGGTTCCAGGATCCAGCCCTGTAGGCAGCATGGGTCTCCCAAGACAGTGGCCTTCGGAAGCACTTTGATGGTGTTTTGGGGCCAGGAGGATGGGGCACAGGGTAGGGGCGAAGGGCAGACCACTAGTTCCACCCCCAAGTCCCCAGGGCAGGGGCACTGGGATGGGGGGATCCACGGCAGCCCTGAAGCTGAGGGATGGCAGGTATAGCCAGATAGACCTTCCCCCCGAGGCATGACCCCCAGCACTGTCTGACCCCAGCCTCACTGTCTGGCCCCCACCACGCCGTGTGACCCCCTGCAACCATGCCATTCACACACCATGTGAGACCCCACTCTCCGCCATCTGGCACGTGCCCACATCTCAACTGGTATCTCAGGCAGGTACCAGCCCCTTAGGGACCGGCATGCACCCTCCCACATCCCCCTAAACGTGACTTCATCTGTGGCGGTGCCTGGCCCCGCGCCAGGCTGATTCCTGACTGGGGCCGGTGGGTTCCAGCGCAACCCGCCCGTGCCGGCCGCCTGTTTGTGTTCCCGCTGCTGTGTTTGCACTGCACACAGCCCGGCTGTTTGTTTGCCGGCAGCCGAGGGAGCAGAGTCGGTGGGTGCCTGCACAGCGGGCACACCGTAGGCAGGGTGAGCCCAGGGTGCAGCTCTCTGCTGGCAGCACCGCCCTGGCCGTGCTGTCCCCCTGTGCTCGGCCTCCATCCCTCTTCCCGTACACACTGCAACCTGCGTGTCCCACGGCAGTGCGCACAGAGCCCCCAGCACGTCAGGGTGGCCGCAGCCCTGACGCACTCTCGGCCCTTGTCATGATCCCCACACTGGCAGTCCCCTCTTGCTCCACTCTGGGTTTCCTCAGCCGTGACACGTCCTTCCTCAGTGCACGTCCCCACATCCCCTTTCCTGGGAAGTGCTGCCGGGGAGCCGTGCCCTCCCTCTTGCCGTGGGCACTGACACCCTGGTGCGGACATTGGCTGGCCGGCATTAGCCTGCCATCCTCTCGCCAAAGCCTCTTGGGGTGCAGTAGGGCTCAGGGACACACTGCTGCCCCAAGAGCACCAGCGCAGCTTTGGCCATGCTGGTCACTAGAAGGAGGCAGCAGCTCCCACAGCCTCTGGCCCTGGTGGGCAGCTGGGGTGGCAGAATCAGGCCATGCTGGGACCCACGGGACTGGCCACCATGTTTTGAGATGGTTGTTTTGGGCTCAGCCCCTGTGTATTGGTTTGTGTCCAGTTTAAACTGGTTCCCAGCTTTTATAAGGTGAGGGATGTGTGGGATCCTGTGAGTACCAGCAGCTCTGGAGGGAAGCCCATGCCTGGGGCTGCCAGTACTGCTGGCCATGCAAGCCCACATGCCCAGGGTGTCCGGCACAGCTCTCCAGGTGACAGACACCAACTCACAGCCCAGACCAGAGGGGAGCAACCCTGAAGCTCACTCCCAAGCTTTTGGCTGCAACATCTTCCCCTCCAGTGTGGCTCCAGCAGCCAAGCGAGCTGTTGCTGTCCTGCAGCAGGAAGACTGGGGAGGAGGCACCTGTCCACTGCTCTTTGTTCAGCTCAACCAGCTCCTCAGCACCCCAGCAGGGCCAGTGTGGAGAGAGACAGCCAGGTAAGCAGAGACAGCCAGGTAGGCATGCCAGCGTGGCCAAGCTGACTGGGGAAGCCCAGGTTTCAAAAGCCCAGCTGTGATGGAGCCCACAGTATCTCCCAAGGCTGGTTGTTCCTCAACCACAGTGCCAAAACAGGGGGCTACTCGCTGCCCTCTGCCTCCACTGCTGCCCACAGATTCTGCTGTCTCAGGGGACTGGTTTTGCAGGAGTGGGCAGCGTGTTGGGCAGGGCACAGGTGGTGACCAGGCACAATGCCCTTGCTTCTTCTCCTGCCTTTGCTGCCTCTCCAAGGCTCCAGCAGCTGCAGTGGGGCTGGGGCAGAGCTCTGATGCTTCCCAGATCTGGCTGCCCATCATGCCTCAGGAGCCAAACAGAGAGGTAGGGCAGGGTGGGCTTGGCTGGGGATAATGAGGCCCAATGAGCTGGAGCTGGGACCAACTGGTGTGGGGCAGGAGCACGGCTGGGATGTCCCCATGCCACACATGGCAGCTCCACAGCTCAGCGGGGACACAGGGACATGGGCCACACAGGTCTGGGGGCAGCACTGGGTCTGCTCTAGGGGTCAGAGGGCCTGGGGGAGGGCAAAGCCCTTGGGCTGTGGTTGTCTTCCCAGCACCCAGTCCTCTGACTCTCTGCTGGGACATGGCTGCCCTGTGCAGCTCACCTGTGGGGACAAAGGGAAGCTCTGTCTCCACCTGTCATGGAAGTATTTGTCACTGCATGAGCATGCCAACAGCACAGGACATTTCTGTTTTAACTGCAGCAAGCACTGCTAATGGCAAGGCAGCCTCAGCTCCCACACAGCCCCACAGATGGGTGGGCTGGGAGCAGCCCTGTGCAGAGGACTCTAACTTTTTTACCAGGAGCTGTGGTGACAGGACAAGGACCAATGGCTTTAACTTGCAAGAGGGTAGATTTATGTTGGACAAAGGACAGAAATGTTTCACCATGAGGATGGTGAGACACTGGAACAGGCTTCCCAGAGGAGCTGTGGCTGCCCCATCATTGGTAGAGTTTGAGATCAGGTTGGACAGGCCTTTGGGCAACTTGGGCTAGTGAAGGTGTCCCTGCCCCTGGCAGGGAGGTGGACAGGATGGTCTGTGAAAATCCCTTCCAAACCCTTTTGTGACCCCATGGCTGGTGAGATCCCCCTGATCAGAAGATCAGAGCGAGGTGTGGGTGAGCAGGAATGGGGATGTGGCTGCTGAGGCTGCCCACCTGCTCCTGCTCCATGAGTCCACTGCAGTCTCCTCTGGGCTCTACAAACCACTGCCTGTGCCAGCCCCTTGTTGAGCCCAGAAGGTGGACCCTACAGCTCCCACTGCCTGGCACAGGGCACAGGACTACTCTTACCCCAGACATCTCCTTGGACAGGTGGATAAAATTCGAGGAGAAGGTGGAGGAAGGGGGGGAGCGCTGGAGTACGCCCCATGTCCCAGCCCTCCCCCTGCACAGCCTCTTCCAGCTGAGGACATGCCTGCAGAAAGGGACAATGCTCCTGGATCTGGATGCCTCCACTTTCAAGGAAATAATCGGTATGTGGGAATGCAAAGGTCCTTCCTGGGATGGGCTGGTCACCAGGGATACACCAGGCCTCAAGGAAATCCCTATGCTGCTTACTACTCTGGCACAGGGTGCTTTTCCCTGGGCAGCCCCTTGCTGGGCAGCAAACAAGAAGGGACTCAGGTCTGTCCCCATCCCTCTTGTAGAGAAGGTGCTTTCTGAGCAGACCGGGGACGCAGAGCTGCAGCCCGAGCTGGGGGAGCGCCTGGCAGCCCTCCTGCTCTGCCAGCCGCAGCACCAGCCCACCAAGACCCCTCTGCGGCTGCTTACCGAGCTGTGCCGCGCTCCCTGCAGAGGTAGGGACAGGGCCTGGCCCTGAGCCAAATCCCCCCAGCACCCCTCTGCAGCCCCCAGCCTGGGTGATCTCCATGCTGGCGCTGGGCTTGCCCATGTGCATCGCTGCCCTTGCTTTGCAGGACAGGCCACGCGCAGCCCTGAGCCCAGAGCCCAGCTCTCTGAAACACCACTGCAGGAGCAGGTGAGGCGGGACAGTGCTGGGCTGAGCGCGGGGTCTGGCTCCCAGGCACCCAGCCACTGCAACCTTTCCCTTGCAGCTGAGAAACCGATTCAAGAAGAAGGTGCCTTCAGGGACTGAGGCTGCCCACATTGCCGTCGGTGAAGTGGAGTTTCTGGAGAAGCCTTTTGCTGCCTTCATCCGCCTCCGGCAAGCGGTGGCCCTGGGCTCTCTGGCCGAAGTTGCTCTCCCCAGCAAGTGAGTGGAACATGATGGATGGCCCTGTTTTCACGGTTATTTCCCTGCTGCCTCCCACACAGGATCAGGCTAATGCAAAGGGTACAGCACCCAACCTCCTGTGCAGCCCCAGAACTCGAGCTTACTGCTTCCCCTCCTGCTTGTCCCAGCAGCTGAGGAGCATCCCAGGATGGGCCGCTAGCAGAGCATCTGTTGGACAGCCTAGAGGGGACATTCCCTGTTATCCTCACCGGGGCTCTGTATTCACTCTCCTCCTTGGCTCTGGATGCTCCTCACTCGTGTCCTGGGAGTGTGGGTACTCGCGGCCAGGAAGGGACACAGGTTCAGAAGCCTCTTGTCCCCCCGCTGCCGGCGGTCGGGTGGCCCTGTGGCACTGGGGGCATAGGGGGAAGGCAGCATGGTGGGAGGTATTTGTCTGTGCTTGAGGAATGCAGCATCTGAAGCCTTAGGGGGAAACGGTCAGTGTGGCCCTTGAGCTGGGGACTTCCTTAGAGAGCGTATGGAGGAGGCAGGCGGGGATCAGGAGGGACATTGCCACCTCCTGGTCACTCTGCCCAGAGCACCCATCCTCCAGGAGCTGAGCGAAGGAGGACATCCACCCACCTCCTGCTCTCGCCTTTGTGGGATGTGAGTGGCAGGTCCCCAGAGACCTCCCGCAGGTCTCGAGTAGCTCACGACAAACCCCTGCCCTGTATTTTCCTCCCCCAAACAGGAGGGGAAGGAGAGCTTGTCCCTGCCTGTCCCTCTGCCTTTGGTACCGTTCCCTTTGCTGGCCATCCTAGGCTGTCCTGTGGCTGCAGGCACCACCTTGGGGATATCTCCCTCCCAGGTCCATCTCTAGGATGTTTCCAGTTGTCTTGGTGGGCTTGCCTGGATGAATGTGATCCCAGGTGGCCACTATCACCTCCCGACTCCTCATGCAGGTTCTGGGAGGCTCCAGCACTGATAGCCCCACGTCAAGGCTACAGCAGCTTCTGTCAGGCCACCTTCAGCCCCACTTGTGCTGTGGGTGGACTTTCCTTACCCCCCCCTCTGGAGGTTTCCTCAGGATATGTTCGCTGGCATCGCTCTGCAGCCTCAGGGCACCAGGACTGTCGCTGTTTTTGCCAGTTTTGGAAAGGAGTGGGGGGCTTGGTTAATTACTTGGAGGGGCTGTCCCTCTGGAGATATGATTTTGCAGCACCCTCTGAGGTGTGGGATTTTGGCCATATTTCTTCAAGAACTCTGAGCCCTCTTTGGAGTCTCCTCGGGTGTCCTCACAGCCCTGCCCAGCCTGCTGCCCATGGCAAGCCCCTTCCCAATGCCAATGCTCCTGCCTCCTGGCTGTGGGCAACAGGGCTGTGAGCATGACACCACTGACAGCCCCAGACAGACCTTGGCTTCACAGACAGCCCCAGCAGAGGATGTCTCCTTTTATGCTCCGGAGAGGGCTACCAAGATGATGAAGGGAGTGGAGCATCTCCTTTACAATGAAAGGCTCTTCAGCCTGGAGAAGAGGAGCCTGAGGGGTAACCCCATGAATGTTTACAAGTGCATAAAGGGTGGGTGTCAGGAGGATGGAGCCAGGCTGTTCTCAGTGATGGCCAATGACAGGACAAGGGGCAATGGGTGTGAGCTGGAACACAAGAGGTTCCAAAGAAACACGAGGAAGAATTTCTTCAGTATGAGGGAGCACTGGAACGGGCTGCCCAGATGGGCTGTGGAGTCTACTCTGGAGACATTCAAAACCCCCTTGGACAAGTTCCTGTGTGACCTACTCTAGGTGGTCCCAGGGGGGTTCCACGCAGTGGGCAGCAGACTTGTCTTTCTTCTGCCCCTGACCCCCCTGCTTAGGGTGGGCACCCCTCAGAGTGGAGCAGCCCCCTGAGCCTGCCCAGCTGCCATCCCCAGAAACCCCATAGCACCATGGTCTGCCCTGGAAGAAGCATCCACCAGCTGCTCAGGAGCTGCACTGTCTCACCCACAGGTTCCTCTTCATCCTGCTTGGTCCCCGAGCCAAAGCCAAAGCCTACCAGGACATCGGCAGGGCCATGGCCACGCTGCTGACGGACGAGGTGAGCCTGGTGTAACACCCAAGGGTGGTGTGGGCCTGGGCTGAGGACACCAGGGCTCCTCTGCTGCAGGCTGCTGCAGGCTGCAGCAGAGGAGGCAGGGAATGGGATGAGCTGGTGGCCTCCCTTACCCAGGATAAGAAACCAAACATTTTGGGGTGGGACTGTGGGTGTAGGTGTCTCTTTGCACTGAGGTTGATGGATTCCTTTCTCCGTGATGGCTGCAGGCTGGGAGGAAGGCTCCAAGTGTCTGAACATGAAGGCATGGGGACTAAGCTGCACCATTTACCCACAGCTCTTCCAAAGGGTTGCCCGGCGGGCTGAGGACCGAGAGGACCTCATTGCAGGGATAGAGGCATTCCTGGATGAGCTGACTGTGCTTCCTCCTGGGAAATGGGACCCCAGTGCCCGAATTCCTCCGCTGAGCTGTCTGTCATCTCCGCACAGGAGGTAGGCTGGAGGCAGGGCACTCCTGATTTTTCTTCTCCTCTTCATTATTGGGATACACAAGGTTCCCACAGCCCTGCTTTGCACCCCTGTCCCTGTTGCCTCACAGCATCCTTTTGACACCACTGGCCCTGGAGAGCTGCAGCCTGAAGCTGTTGTCTCTGGCTCTGCTCTGCCACAGGACAGCTGCACAGCCGCCAGATCAGCAGCCTCACAGCAATGGGGAGACGGCAGCAGCTGGGGACAGAGCTGGCTCAGGGCACCTGCGCCTCGGGGAGGAGCTGGAGAGGACAGGCAGGTGGGTGCTGGGGAGGACAAGGGTGATGTGAGGTGCAGCAGGGGGCTGAAGTTGGGGCAGGGCACTGGCTCTCCCCACTGCATGGGGCCACCACGTCCAAACCACTGTGGGCTGGTGTCTACCAGGGAAGAGACCGTCCCCTGCTTTGCAGCTCTCTCAGGGGGTGACGCCTGACTTGGGGGGCTGCTCTGAGACCTCCCTCCCCTGCGCCAGGCTTTTCGGGGGGCTGCTGCAGGACATCCGGCGGAAGGCACCTTGGTACGGCAGCGACTTCCGCGACGCGCTGCACCCGCAGTGCCTCTCGGCCGTGCTCTACATCTACCTGGCCACAGTCACCAACGCCATCACCTTTGGGGGCATGCTGGGTGACGCCACTGACAATATGCAGGTTGGAGTGGCCACAGGACTCCCCACACTAACCCTGCCAGGCCCAGCCTGCAGCTCTCTTGGGGCATCCCGAGCATGGCTGTGTCCTGCTGCAGCCTCTGTGCCCCGGCACAGGGCACCACTGGCCCTGCATCTCGCAACACAGGGAGGCACAGGCAGCCACTTCCAACCGTGCTGCTGTGGGGGACAGGCCCGGGACCCCTTTACCCACCACTGCTTGGCACCTGACACCCCTGCCCTGCATTTCAGGGGGTGCTGGAGAGTTTCCTGGGCACAGCCTTCACAGGATCTATCTTCTGCCTCTTCTCTGGGCAGCCGCTGACCATCCTGAGCAGCACTGGCCCCATGCTGGTCTTTGAGCGCCTCCTCTTCTCCTTCAGCCAGTAAGTACCCTGCCAGGGATGGCTCCTCTGGCCACCGTCCCACAGCCAGGCCACAGGCCAGCATCACTCCAGGCAAGTGTCATTACTGATGCTTTGGGTCATGCTTCTCTCCAGGGACCACGGCCTGGAGTACCTGGAGTTTCGCCTCTGGATTGGACTCTGGGTGGCCTTTTTCGGTGTGGTGTTGGTGGCCACGGAGGCCAGCCACCTGGTGCGGTACTTCACCCGCTTCACCGAGGAAGGCTTCTGTGCCCTCATCAGCTTGATATTCATCTACGACTCCCTGAAGAAGATGTTGAACCTGGCAGACACCTTCCCCATCAACTGGCAGTACCGGCTGGACAACATCACCTCCTACAGCTGCGTCTGCAACTTGTCCAGTGCTGGTGAGGCCCAGCGACTGCAAGGCCAGTGGGGAGCAGGGGTCTGCACCCCAGGACACTGCCAACCAGCCAGATGCTGACCCCTGTCCCCTTGCAGGTCACAGCTCAGCAGGGAACGACACGCTGCTGCCCTCGCCCTTGTACTCCTGGCAGGTACAGCCCTGGCTCCTGGGCTAGTGGGCAAGGGTCTGGGGTGGCCTGAGGTGTCTGTGCGTGACCTCTCCCCACCCCTTGCCTTGTCCTCCCAGCCTCCCACTGCCCCAGCTGGGCTGAGCAGGACCCAGTGCCTGGCTCAGGGTGGGCAGCTCCTGGGTACCAGCTGCCAGTACGTGCCCGACGTCACCCTCATCTCCTTCCTGCTCTTTGGGGGCACCTTCTTCTCCTGCACTGCACTCAAGCATTTCAGGAGCAGCCGCTACTTCCCTGCGCGGGTGAGCACCCTCCAGCCACGCTGGTGGCACAGCCACCCATTCTGGCGGTGTGGGGGCAGCGTGTACCCTGGGGGTACACTGAGTGTGCTCCTGGGGCAGCCCCTCTGGCCCCAGCCAGCCCAGGACAAGCCCTCTCCATTTGCAGGTGCGGAAACTCGTGAGCGACTTCGCTGTCATCGTGGCCATCCTTGCCTCCTGCACCATCGACACCATCCTGGGCCTGGAGACCCCCAAGCTCCTTGTCCCCAGCGAGCTGAAGGTGCTGGTGGAGTGGTCACAGCACTATCAGGGAGCGGGTCTATGTCCCCCACGGCTGTGCTGCTGCTGCCCTTCACACAGCTGGGTCCAGCCCTACAGTAATGTGGCTGTGCCCTGGCAAACAAGCAGGGGTTGAAATGCAGCCGATCCCATGCTCTGTAAAAAACCTGTCTCAGTCCCAGACTAACCACGTCACGGTACAGCTCACGCTGGAGTGAAAGCCACAAGCTCAAGTCCAGGCTTGGGCTCCCCACCCTGGGTGTGGAGCAGGACTGGCAGCAGCTCAGAGCAGCCTGTGCTCACCACTGCCTCCTTGGGTTGCCATCATCAGCTCCCGGGCTGGCACACCCCTTCCTGTACCCATTTCTGGGGGCATGTGCCCAGCTCCTGGCTTGCAGTGCCCAGGAACAACCACCTGCTCTGCCATAGACAGGGTGTCCTTGGGGGGAGGCTGGTGGGCCACAATGTCCAGGAGCATCTCTCTCCCACTTGGAGCATCCCTGGGTACCTGTAGGGCTCCAGCCTGGGCTGGTCTCAATCCTTGGCTGCACTGCAGACCCCACGGGCAGGTGGCAGCCACTGTGACCCTTCTGCTCTCCACAGCCCACAAACCCAGCACGGGGCTGGATCGTCTTCCCCTTTGGAGCCAACCCGTGGTGGGTCTGCCTGGTGTCAGCAGTGCCCGCTGTCCTTGTCACCATCCTCATTTTCATGGACCAGCAGATCACAGCTGTCATCTTGAACCGCAGAGAGTACAAGCTGCAGGTGAGCAGGGGACAAGGGACAGGTGGGACACAGCCAACGGGGAGGACTCAGGTCCTGGACCCCACAGTCCAGAGGAGTGTTAGGGGAGAGCAGCACCCAAACAGTCTGGCAAGGAGAACAGATCCCCCTGCTGCCCGTCTGGTGCTGCCAGGGAGATGGCTGTGCCACAGCCCCGCTGCCTCTCCTGGCACAGAAAGGAGCAGGCTTCCACCTGGATCTCCTCTGCATCTCCCTCCTGATGGTCACCACCTCTGCCACTGGCCTCCCCTGGTACGTCTCGGCCACCGTCATCTCCCTGGCACACATGGAGAGCCTGAGGAAAGAGAGCGCAACCTCAGCCCCTGGGGAGCATCCTGAGTTCCTGGGCATCAGGTACTCAGGTTCCCCATGACCAGGGACCCTCTGCCCACTGTCGCAGAGCAGGGGGCAGGGACGTGTCCACCCTGGCTGGCGGGTCTGGTTTGGAGCTGCTTGTGTCTCACTGCAGATGCCACCGGTCCCTGTGGCCATCAAAAGCTGAAAAAAGGGGAGACCCTGGGGTCTGGGAGGGTGGGCAGGGGCTGCAGGTGTCCAGGGGACCCCGTGACACTCACACTGTCACCCACAGGGAGCAGAGGCTGACTGGCCTGGCTGTCTTTGTCCTGACCGGGGCTTCCGTCTTCATGGCACCTGTTCTCAAGGTAAGGAGCCTGGCTGATGGGTCTTTTCCAAGGCAGGGGCAGGGGGCTGTATCCTGCAAGGCTGGAGGGGTTCCTAACCCTGCCCCCCGCTGTCGCATCGATCCCTCATGGGCAGCCTGGCCAGCACGCAGGGAGCTGTGTGCTGCATGGGGAAGGGCTGGGCAAATGGCTTGGTGTGAGCACACTGCCCCGTGACAGCTGGCCAGCCTCCCTGTGCACACTGGGGTCACCACGGCCCCCAAACCCCCTACTCACTGCCCTCCACACAGCCACGTTACAGGCTGAGCCTGGCTGGTGTTGTCTCTGTCTGATGCCACTGACATATTAGGCAGAGCTCCCACAGTGTTCCCTGTACACATCTGGACCATTGGGAGGGAGGCAGGACACCCCTTTTCCCTCACCTCTGATGATGGCCTTGTAAAGCCTTTTGTACGGTCCCCCACAACATTCTTACCTCCAAATTGGAAAGATATGAGATTGATGGATGGACTGTTGGATGGATCAGGAACTGGCTGGATGGCCACAGTCAAAGAGTTAGTGACAGTCAGTGGCTCAGTGTCCAAGGGCGAAGCAGTAACAAGTGATGTTGCTCAAAGGTCCCTACTGGGATCAGCACTGTTTAGTATCTTCAGTCACATAGATCAAGGGCACTCTCAGCACACTTGCAGGTGACACCAAGCTGAGTGGTGCAGTTGACATGCCTGAGGGAAGCAATGCCATCCAGAGAGACCTTGGTGGACCTGGGCTGCTGTGAACCTCATGAGGTTCTGCAAGGCCAAGTGTAGGGTCCTGCACGTGGGCACCTGCAACCCCAGCATCAATACAGACGGAGAGCAGCCCTGTGCAGAGGACTGGGGGTAATGGTGGGTGACAGATGGGACTTAAGTGGCACTGTGCGCTCCCAGCCCAGAGAGCCCAGCGTGGGCAGCGGGACGAGGGAGGGGACTGGCCCCAAGACCCCTCCCCGGGGCACAGCGTCCAGCTTGAGGGTCCCCAGCATGAGACAGACGTGGACAGCCCTCACCGTGCTGTCCCCTCACCCCTCTGAGCCTTCATCCCACTGTCTTGCAGCACATCCCAATGCCAGTGCTGTATGGGGTCTTTCTCCACATGGGGGTGGCAGCGCTGAACAGCATCCAGGTGAGCAGGGTCTGCACTGGGAGTGCTAGTGGGGGCTGTTTTGGGGATGACAGGATTTGCTTCGTATCAGCTCTCAGTGCAGGCAGCAGGAGGGCAAAAAATAATAGCAAATCCCCATCCTGCCAGAGCTGCTCACACAGGGAGCTGGGTGAGAGCTGCCTGAAGGCCGGTGTGTGACTCACGTGCCGTCCTCTTGCTGCAGCTCACAGGCCGCGTGCAGCTGCTCCTGATGCCAGCCAAGCACCAGCCTGACCTCACCTACCTCCGCCACGTGCCCCTGCGCCGGGTGCACCTCTTCACCATCATCCAGCTGCTGTGCCTGGCCCTGCTCTGGGTTGTCAAGTCCACCGTGGCCGCTATTATTTTCCCATTGATGGTACGACATTGCTTTCGATCGAGCAGCAGCGCTCTGGTGCCAGGCTGCCCACACGCACCCTGAGCACGGCGGTGAGGGGCACAGGCCCTGGCAGCAGGTGCACACGGGTGCTCAGGTCACCAAGGGCTGGCGGGGTCCCGGAGAGCCACAGCATGGCTTTGCCACCAGCCTTCGCCGCCTGGGTTGGGGCTGCTGGGGCTGTCACTGCTCTGCAGGTGTGGACCAAGCCAGGAGAGGTGACATGCCACCTCCCTGGTGTCCACAGGGCTGTGGGTGTGATGGGCACCACACTGCCCGTTCCTGCCCCCTGCCCCGAGCACGGCTGACAGCACTTTGCCCTGGCCGCAGCTGCTGGCGCTGGTGGGCATTCGGAAGGGGCTGGAGTGCATCTTCTCCCTGCACGACCTGAGCTGGCTGGACAGCCTGCTGCCCGAGTCGGCCGGGAAGGAGGCGGAGGGGAAACTGCCCGGGAAGCTGACAGAGGAGGAAGGCACCGGCGAGGAGGTGGGTGATGTCCTGGGTGCTCTGCTCTTTCCTGGCTGTCCCCGGGGTCATCATGGCGGAGCTGCCCAGCGGGGCCGCGGCTGGGGCCGGGCCGGGAGCGCTGTCGGCCCCAGCCCGTGTCCCCTCTCCTCGCAGTTGGAGCTGATGCATCGCCAGGGACCAGAGATCAACATCTCCGTCAACTAGGCCGGCGGCCGGGCCGCGGGGCGAAGGCCGGGGCTGGGCCCGGGCGCCAGCGGCCCCGGCGAGCGCGGCGTCGGCAGCGGCCTCCCGGCGACCTCCCCGCCCCCGCCCGGCGACCCCCGGTGCCGGCCCGGCCACGTGTCCGCGCGCTGCCGTCACGCGGGGCCGGGCCGGGCCGGGCGCGGCGCGCGCAGCCTATGGCGGCCCGCGCTCGCGCGGGAGGGCGGGGCGGGACCCGCAGCCCGACGGGCAGCGCCCGGGACCAATCGCCGCCCGGCACCGGCGGGCGCGTGGCCGCCGCTCCCGCCGACAGAGACCTTCGGGGCGGCTGGCGGCGGGGGCGGGAGCCAGGGCGCGGCAGCAGCCAATCGGACGGCGCCAGGCGCCGCGCGTCGTGAGCGACGCGCCTCCCGGCTAATCGCGGCCCGCGCCTGCCCCATCCGCTTTGACCGACGTGCCGCTCGCCCCACCGGCGCCCGCAGCCGCGCCCGCGCACATGAGTGACGCCGCCAGCGGCCAATGGGCGGCCGGGAGGGCCAGGAAGCGGGGCCCGTGGAAAGGGGCGGGGCGGCGGGCTCCAACCGCCTCGGCGTGCGCTCTCAGGGCAGCATGCTGGGAGCGCGTGACGCGCCCTGGAGTGGCGGCGGCGGCGCCCAATAGCGCGGCGCCGCCAGCCGAGCGCGGCCAATGGGCGCGGGCGGAGCGGCCGGTGGGCGGCGCGGCGCCCGCGGCCGGGTAGGGTGTGAGAAGTTAGTGGCGCTGCTGCGGTGCCGTGAGGGGACGGAGACGGCTGGGCTCTGCGAGCGGCGGCGGCCCCGGATCAGCGCGATGCTCACAGACGGCACCGCCGCCCCCGTCGGCGACGAGGAGATCGACTCGGTCGCTCCCCGCGCGTCGCCCGCCGCCGAGCCGCCCGCTGCGGCCGGGCCCTCCCCGCTGGGCTTGCGGGCCGTGCGCCTCTTCGGGGAGGCCGGGCCCGGCGGGCCGGGAGGCCCCGGCGCGCCCGCGGCCGGCGAGGCCGCCCTCGACTTCAAGCTGGCGGCCGCCGTGCTGCGGAGCGGGGGCGGCGGCGGCTCCGGCAGCGACGAGGACGAGGTGTCCGAGGTGAGCGATCCCGCCGGCGGGCCCGGCCCTCCCCTCTGCTGCTTCCTGACAGGCCCGGCCCGCGGCTGGCGCCCGCCCTCCTGCTCGCCGCGCCGGGGCCGCCGCCGCCGCCAGCCAGGCCCTCGGCACCGCCCCGCCCGGGCACGGGGGGTCGCGGGTCGCACCACACCCCCCTTCCCTTCCCTTCCCTTCCCTTCCCTTCCCTTCCCTTCCCTTCCCTTCCCTTCCCTCGCCCGGCTTCCCCCACGCCGCCATGGGTGTGAGCGGCCGCACCGGAGCCACCGGGGGCGGGGTACTGGCGGCCCCTCATGGGCCAGGGCGGCCCAGGGCCTTCTGCCGAACCCCGGGGGGGGGGGGATGGGGGGGGCCCGTCTCGCCTCCGCCGCGCCGCCCGGCAGGCCTTGGGGAAAGGCGGCCGGCCGCTGTGGCCGCGGCCTCCTGGGCCGGCCGGGCCCTCTGCTCGCCGCTGCGTGTAGAGGAGGGGGGAAAGATGTCTCCCTTGTCGCCGCCTCCTGACCTCTAGGAGTGGCTTCCCCTTTGAACCAGGTTCGGAGGGGGTGGTGAGGTCCTCCACCCAGCCGAGAACAAAGTGAAGCCTCCGGACCCCGGCGTTGCTTCCCTGAGCTCGGGGGGAAGGATATGGGGTTCCCAGACTCTGTCGAGTTCCCGGTAGAAATACAGACATGGACACACACTTTTATGCAACAGAAATATTTCTTACCCAACAAAATGGAAGAGGGTAATGGAATAGTCTTCTTTTGATCTTCCTAACCTGCAGAGAGTCTTAAGGGAAGGATGTGGGGGAGGGACTGGAGCCATATCTCAACCCAAAGGGAGCATCGTTGGGCCTGTAAACTTGCATCTAATGCTGCTCTGTGTAGCCTAGGGAGAGGAGGTACATGGAGGATTTTATCTGTCACTGCTGCCACTACTCATCCTACACTAAAGGTCGAATCTTATTCCCTTAGTTGCCTCTTCTAGGAAAAAAAACCTGAGACCCCAGTCCCCATGGTAGCCTGTATGTGCTGGTAGCAGAAAACAGGAGAAAGTGCCCAGCACTTGCAACCTTGTTGCGATTCCTACTCCACGGACTTCTCTGTGCTTCTGCAGGAGGAAGAAAATAGTAGCCCAGGTGATACATACAATTTTTCCTGTGAGGGTGAGGAGCAGGTACTTTGGGATTTGTCCACATATCTCCCCACTGTGTCTAATTTTTTTTGCCTTCTGTTGATGATATTCATTGGTCCAGCTCTCCTGAAACTCAAACTGGTAGGTCTGATCTGAATAAAAATTAGTTAAACTGATGCAGACCCAAACTTGCCCTTTGCTTATGACCACCTAACCCAAGGTAAAGTTTGTGATAACAGCAAGACATTCAACAAAACTAGAAATCTAATGGTCAGGCAGACAGACGCTTGCATGTGCCCCTTCCTGGCAGGACTAGTATCCTCAGCGTGTAATGATGGGGGATTATGTGTTCAAGTAGGTACCTGTTTTGGGGACGTCGAAGGCTCACTGTAGATGGACTAGGATGCAGGTAGCTTATGAGTTTCCATTCTTTTATGTCACATTTTATTGCATCTTTGAAAATACAAAGCAGTAGTTAACAGCCTTGGAAAGTGATGTGAAATGGGCTGTATCAGAGAGTTTGTACCTCTTCACAAGATGAGCAGAGCTCTGCTTTGAAAGCTTATCCCTTTTGAACCTGCCCCATTATTTAAAAGATGTGAGGACTGAACAGCTCAGGTGTTTACGAAGAGCGCTATTGAATGGACTTTTGATTAATAGCAAGTATTAAGAAAGAGAGCCTATTAGAAATAATGTGTCTGTGAGGTTGCCATTGAGGTAAAAAAAAATAAAGGTTCCCAAACAACTGTTAAAGTAAAATTACTCCTTTGAAAATCCTGGAAAAAGGTTTCTAATTGAAAAGATGTAATTGACAAAATCCCAAAAACTTGGAGTTTAAACACTTGGAGATTTCCAGAACACACATGTGCAGAAGAGTCTGGCTACTCTCAAAGCTGAAAGGGCCTGGGGAGTTCTTCTGTCCTGTGTTTCTGGTTATGGAGAGCAACCCTGGCAAGGAGCACAAGTGGGGAGGATGTACCTGGTGTCTGCCCCACTGCACCAGGCTGTGAGGTATGGCCAGAAGGACCAAGAGAGAATCTGATATGTTTTTCTCCTGTATCTGTGAGAACTAACAAAACACCTGTCACCAGTGACATGTTTTGTTGGATTTCATTTGAACGGAGGCAGTGAACCTCCTGGGATGAGACACGCAGTTCTTGAACAGCTCTGTTTTGAAAACCCAGTGACTGTGTGGACTGTGGTCTTGTGCCATGAGTCACTGATTTGGGTGTATGCCTTCAGCTATTACGAGTGAGTGGAGTTAGTGAGAACTAGGAGGGAGAATTAAAATAAATAAAGTGTTTGCCGTGCTGCCTTGATCTGTGCTCTTTTTCTCTGCTTTTAAAGCAGTAACAATAACGGTAAAATACTCTGTGGGCTCTGCTGTGTGTCGACAGTGATGCTTGGGTTTTGTGTCCTTGTATTAGTCTGAGTTTAATATGCTAAAATAATTGGATTAGTCAAAATGGCAAAGAACATGGAAAATAATATTGTCATGAAAGCACAGGATGCAGAATGTGATGAAACATTTATCTAGAAAATGAAAGGAGCAAATGTTTTAGCTTAACTTTAAAAAAAAAATATATTGCCTTTCTTGCATCAGATCTTTGAGTACTTTGCAGCAGAAGTTCTGTCCCCATTTTACAGGTGAAGACAGTGAAGTGAGCGTACTGCATGTACTCTGTCTTGTAGAACTGGGGGAAAATCACAGCTTTCTGATTCCCTAGCTCAGTGCCTGCTTATGATAGTCAGGCTGCTAGGTGGGAAACTGAGGGCTGAAGTGGATCCTGTACAAATGAGTTGTAGCAGGTCTGCAAGGTGAAATTTTTATTTCAGTTGTACGGAATATTTTCTGGAGTTACTAGTTAAAATTATCACATGCAAATAGAAACAGCTGCAAGCTGAAGCACGCCTTTGGGCATGGAGGGATGAGGCCAGGAGGCTTTGTGCTATTTCTCTGTAAAACGGCAGGAAGCCATGATTCTCCTGAGCATTTGAGTTGACTTTCACCACTGGTTCCAGTCTGAGAGATCAAGGGCTGTTGACCTTGGTGTAAATAGTTGCTTGGTTGCCTTCCAGTCTTGATCGGGGCTTGGACACAGCATGTGACTTGTTTAGAGTAGGATTTTGGTGTAATTGTGAACATTACTACCACTCCTTGTGAATTTTGCTGGTGCTTAAAGTGGTGCTGGAGGTGGGAGTGTTGAACATCCTCTTCCAGTGACACACACCCCAGTGAGGGCTGTAGGTCAGGGTGAAGGTGTGTTGTCAGGGCAGGAATGAGTAGTGTGCAGATGTGAAGTACATAGGGGCCTTGGTGGTTGAGGGCTTCTGGCCACAGAGCATGCAGGTTCCTATCAAAAACCATCATGGTGGAAAACTGGGCTGTAGAAATAGAGGGTTGAAGCAGGTGGTAAGTATGGCAGCACTGATGCTCACAGGACTGTGTGGTTTGCTCGTCTGCTGTAAATCCAGTCGGAGAAGCCAGCTGTGCAGACAGGAGTACCAGAGGATCTCGGAGCTCAGCTCCTTAAGTGGCTTTTGGCAGCGAGTGCATCAGCCTAGCAAGGCTTTCATGCTCTGTAATTGGGGGTTTGGAGCCATGAGGAGCAACTGGAGCTTGCCCACCCCTTGACTATGGAGACAACTCGGCTGTCAACTTCCCTCTCTGGAGCACGCTGCCTGCCCTCACCAGATTGCCTTACTTAAGCCTGTACCTATTGCATAAGCCTCTGGGGATATTTACATAAAGCATAATTAAAAATCAGGCATAACCTACCTCCACAATGAGTAGAATTAATAGTCAAATGGCATGCACTCCCCATCAGTTCAGTGCTTGAACATTTTGTCTGGGGTCTCCTCTTTTTTTAAAAAGGGGTTTGTTTTGGGGTTTTTTTTTTCCTCCCCACACATCCATGGTCTCTTAATTTTTAAATTGGATTTTGAATTCAGGGTAGATACTTGGGTAGCTTGTTTAAAATTGTCAGTTTAGTCTCTGAAAGCCCTCGCTACTTTAGTGAACCTTCGTAACATGACAATGCTGCTTAAATGGTGTATGCAATGGATCTGTGACTTCCCAGGCTAACTCAGTGCTTACACAGCTTTCTGTATTAGATTTGAAATAATGTAAATAGCATTTTCTCGACCATAAGGAAGAGAAAATTAGAAAGTTGATGCAAATTCAGGTAGACAATATTGGGCAGAAGAACTTTTTATCTGAAAAATTGAAGTTTTAGTTTAGCAGTTGATTTTTTGTTTTTTTTTTTTTTTTTACTAAGTCTTGCAAAGTTGAGGAAGTAAGAGTTCTACAAATAGGAACAAAATGGAAAATTTTCTTCAAGAATTATTCACTGATGAGAAATCGTGAAGGGATAATGGGTTCAGGTTTCCAAAGGTAGAGATGACGCTTAAGTATGTGGAGAGCTGGCTAGTTGGGCGATTATTCATACCCAGCCTGATTAGGCATCTAAGTCTTGGAAAGATCTTGGTAGTATCTCAGTAACTTTGAAAGTCTGACCTGTGGTAGCCAGAAACAATCTACCTAGTTGTGGTTAATATTTACTCTTCAATAACACTTCAAAACAAACTGATTTCTAAAGATTCTTGCAGAACTCTAGTTTCCCTTCAGTGCAGCTTGACCCAGTTGAGCACATGACCTAAAATAAATGTCAGCAACTGTTTTCTAATGATAGGTGTAGAAGGTAAAGATGTGAAATACTATGGTATAATTACATAAATATGCAATGGAGCTCCTTGGGAAGGAGAGGATTTACCAAATTTAGCATAACTTCCTATATTTAATTACAAATTTGCACATAGGTTTCACCAGTCAACCAGCTACAGTCTGTCTGGGGGTAAGGTTCATTTGAGCATTAAGGCAAGCAAGACTACAGCTGGTGAGTCACGAGTTCTTGTGTTCTGATTTGAACTGGGGCTACCCAGCTGCTCCCCGCTAGGCTTGATACTGGGATGCTTGTCTCCTCTACTCTTGGAGGATCCTGAAATACAACTCTCAGGATGGATGGGTGATGCTGTTGCAGCATTATCCTCAAACCATCCCCGCCACAGTCAGTTAAGGGAAGGGCGGGTGTGGAGTGGAGGGAAATGTAGAGGCACTCCTTTTGCTGTGCACACGTGTGGCTTGGCCTTTAAAACCAGTAACAGCGATGTTACTGGGTTGGCATGCTTGTTGGAGGAGTCCAGGACTGGGGTTTAGACCTTACAGGTGAAGAGACTGTGCAGCTTTCATCTTAGAAGGTCATTTGAAGTTCTTGTAGCATATATGAAGTATTAAGCTGTTGTTGGAAGGGAAAAGTGGCTTTCGGAGTTAAAATAAGCAAGTCTGATTTAAATGGATAAAAGGAACCTTTCCTAGATTTGTTTACCACGTTGAGCTTCATGAAGCAAGAAAAATTAACTTCTAGAGCTTGTTTGAGGGGTATTTGTAGAACTCCTCGTTTAAGCTCTGAGGCCTCAGCCTTCAGTTCGGTGCTTCATTGTCCTTCTGTGGATACTGACTTTCCTAATAGCAGCCCACATCTAGTGCAAATACCATCCAAGCCCTGTGGAAAGCTTATCTCCCCAATGACAATGGCCTTGTGAGGAATGGGACATTGTAAGCCAAACTTCAGAAACTGGTGATTTGTTCAAATACTTGTAAATTTAGGAAGTTTCTGAAAAGTACTTGGCCCTCGGGGATTATCTTACATAGCAACTTTCTCATTGATACTTCGCATGACCTTGGTCTTCTGTGATTAAACTGAAGCTTAGTTGAATTGTTTTTCATAGCATGAGACCACCAACTCATTTTTACCTTTTGCTTTAAAGAGAGTTACACAGACCTTTTTCAGACTTCTTTTCAACTTTAGCTCTTCCAAAGCATCCCAGAGTCAGAATTATCCTAGGCCTGAGAGAGGTTGCTCATGGTTGAGCTACTGTGATGTGTTTGTCAGAGTGCCACTGGTAGGTGCAAAGCAATGTCTGCGGCTGGCTCTTCTGGCTAGGGAGGGTCTGAAAGTTACCAAACTGTGTGCCTGTCCTGCAGCAAAAAACATTCCCTGTTTGTCAAGGAAAAAAACCCCATGCTTTACCAGGTGATGAACAGTGGCCAACTGAAGAACATCTCTCTGGTTGGTTCAGCGTTTCATGGGCATTGTCACCTAGGTCTGTAAGTTATTTGCATTTGCCTTCAGTAAAACAGAGGTTACTGATGAACTAAGCTTTTCTTCTAGGAAAATCTCTGACCTTGTCAAACTCTTCCCTTTCCAACATCATGAATAACAGTAATGGTGTCATATGGTGGGTAAGGGGTACATCAGTCATGTTTCAAACCAAGGGAAGAGAGATCGGCTTTCAGGGCTGAGTGGTCTGCCACTGAGCCATATCCTTGATCGTGTTGTCTTCAGGGCATCATCTACTACAGAATCACAGAATCCTTTTGGTTGGAAAACACCCTTAAGATCACTTAAGTCCAACCATTGTCCTAGCACTGCCATGTCCGCCACAAAACTGTGTCCCTCAGCACCACATCTACATGTCTGTTGAATATCTCCAGGGATGAGAGTCAACATTTGACATGTCTGGAGCGTGTGTTCATCCATAGTCTCACAAGGTAGCCAGGGGAAAAGGGAGTCTGTACAGTGGATGCTTGACATTTAGGGTTTGTTAGGGTGAGCTCAATGTCTTTTATATATAAATATAGTACATCTTTTCATTGGTTTTGTAAAATTGTTATATCCTGAAGCTGTTTACATCTTGAGTTTTTGGTGGATCATATTTAGATATCCAATATCATATTTTGGGGATCTCTGCTGTGTTTCTCATTATGATACATTCTTTTGGGTGGCTACTTCTGAGAGCAGCAGCAAGCCCAGTATGATTTTCAGTTTGGTGTAAGCAAATTAGGCACTCTAAATGTTGAGACTCTTCTCTATCTGAAACGTGTTGGCTTGGGAGCAGATTATTGAAGTATTAGACTGGGCTGCGTTCAACGGGTCCACTGGTACAATTTTTTAAAGCACTCTGTTCCTTTGGATTGGCAGGAGTCACTGACAAGAAGGTGGCTGAGAATACTTGACATCTTGGATGAGTGTGAGCCTTTACATCAGCAAACAAGTCTTCTGCTTTGAATTTTCCTTCACTTTATTAAATCCCAGGCATTAAAACATTAGAGCAAGAATCCCACCCTGAAAGCCTTGTCTACATTGATTCAGCAGACCTGTTTTATAGTCTAATAAATCAGAATATCGAGTTGCACCTGCTGTCTCCTGGTTTGGGGCAAGGAAAGAAGAGGATCTCTTTCTGCAGGATTATTAGAAAAAACAGTGAGTAGGAGGGAATCTTAAAGCACACAGAGAACCAGGAGCATTACAAGCATGATTTAGAGTGGACTGGGATAGAGTGCATGATGTGATGCATATTTTAGTAAGGTTTACTGGTCTGCGTTAAATGATTTTCTTCAGTATGATGGCAGTACTTGTCAAGAATATGCATTTGATTTACTGGGGTTTGGTGAATTTTGAATATACTTCAGTTGCCACTTCCAGTTCTGTGAATGGTAGCTTCTTGCTGCAGAAGATTCTCATGTGTATCAGGAAAACGTAGTCAAAATTAGGCTGGTTTTGCCTTTTTTTTTTGTCAGTACAACTGCAATGAGTGATGCTTTCTTTTCTGCTGTACAGAGAAACTTCTCGATGTTGCCAGCCTCGTGTACCAAGAGGATGTGGCCTGAGTGTTTTGTGGATTAGTTTCTTAGAGGGTTAACTGAGGGTGCAGTTATGTCTTGGGCTTATTGTTGTGGAACAGTGTTTTAATAAAAATTAATTGGAGAGTTCTTGTCTCTGGAAGAACTGTAAATCAGAGAGCTCTGTCTAGAGGTGTGTGATAAAATATAGTTTGTACTATTCAAAACTGCTTCTGTTGGCATCAGGATATCTAGTGTCGGTTGATTGCTTCACAGAGAATGAGGTAGGCAATTACATGTGTGTGAGCTATTTGACAAAGGCTTGCTCATGAATCCCTGTTTATGCATTTACTGTTAGGGCAAGAAAATTGAAACTCCAGGATCAACAACCTCTGGCATGGAAGACCAGTCCCATAGAAAGTTAATTCTGGTTTATTGTTTTATCTGCATGTTTAAAATACTGTAATTTTGCGAACTTGCTGGCACCTTGAGGTGTCAGACTTGGTGCCCTTTGGTGGGGCTGGGGTTGAGCAGTGAGGAGCTGCTGTACAAATGGCAGGCCCCTCTGTTCCACAGTTGTCTTGCCCATCTTTTCAGTCAACTGCAGTTAAAACTGAGATAAGTATGAGAGTGTGCTACACACCCAGAATGTACAGCACAGTGTTATATACGAATGCCAGGCTGCTGGGCCACGCTGTGTGAGGGGCGCTTTCTTCATCCTCAGTGACAAAGCATAAAGTTGTCTCCATCCTCATTTATATTGTGTCTGTAGCAGCACTTGCAAAATGGACCTGTGCTGTGAAATGAACTCATCACAGCCTAGATCCTGTAACTGCTTGTTTCGTTATCTGATAATTGCTTAATGTATATTGGAAGAAAGACTGTCCTTGAGATAATACTGCCTGAAGTTAGTCAACTTCCTATTGCAATTGGAGCTAAATAGATTTGCCCCCCTCCTGTCCCCTACCCTCTCAGTCTAATTTACTGCCTATAAAACTGTTTTAGAAGGCTGGGCTGATCTGTTCTGATGGCTTGCTATTCCCAGAAGAATGATGTTCCAGCTTTGGTGTGTTAAATCAACCCATGAATGTGTCTGATAACTTCCTGACTTGTCACAAGATGAGCAGTGACTGCAAATGATGTTTCAGATACTTTTTTCTTTCTCTATTGAGACAATAATATCCCTTAGCACTCTATACCTCCCTGGGTTGTTGCGATATTCTGTAGTCATAAGATCTATAGGGCCAATACTGGAAGATGATCTCTTGCAATTCACAGATCTTAGTTGCTTCTGCTTTCTTGGGCTGAAACTTATTTTTATTGAAGAAACTGTCTTACAGCTCAAGCCCATCAGAGTAGGTATGGTCTCATGTCATTAATCATGTCTGAATTGTTGTTTACATTGATTTTTTATTGTTCCTGTATACTGACTCTAAAGTACTTCTCAGAAATGTTTCTTTTCTTTCTATAGCCTTGAAGTGCCAAGAAAGGGCCATGTACTGAGGTCCCACTGAAAGGTTTTGTGAAGATACCCACACTTGTGTGTGTTTTCTTACCTCTTTCTTTATGCCATCTCTTGAAACTGAAATTCTTTCCTGGGATGGCTGGGTTGGTGAGGGCAGTGTCAGAGAGTACATCCTAAAGTAAACCAGTGGCTGGCCTTTTACAGCAGTGGGGGAAGCGTGCACGTGTAGTGTGAAGCTCCTCAGTGCCACATCATTGACAAAGTCCTTCACTTTCCTTTCTCCTTGGAATAATTATTTGTAATAGTTTTGAAGATTATATTCTTTGTATGTGGAATCTAAAGGGGTTGGATGTCAAATTTGAAATACTCATTTTCAGTCTGAGAGTTATGTTTTCTGATACTTTATTGATATTCCCTGAAGATTTTGAGAGCAAGACTGCAGGTAGTCATCAGCGATTGGCTTTCAGTGTAATAAGGGACAAAACATAAACTTGCAGAGCTTGGGTTTATAAGACAAAGCCACAGTATCTTCTTAGTGTGATCCTAGTACAGCATTGCACATCTTGTTAATTATGGAATGAAATCAGTTTTAAGTATAGAGCATCTCTTTCAACTCCACAGGCATGAGCTTTCAGGCTGGTCTACAGGCCTATGTTAGCCTGAAGGAAGTTAAGGTTCCTCTGCATGTATTCAGATGTGTTTAGGCATATGTCCAAATAATTAGGAGGGTTACCTAACACAAAAAAGAAGTTCAGGTAGTTGTTTATTTGTGTAACAAATCGGAGTTTAGGGGTCCCAGTTAAAGGCTTGAGTCCTTGTTGTTTGTAGATGCTCCACAAACAGTGAGCAAGGAGTATAGTTACCCCAGAAAAGTGTTTGTAGATCAGGGTATATCTGGAAAATGCAAGTTCAAGAAAACTATTTAGTAGCAGCTTTCTCTTTCCTACCAACAATTTTTGGAAAGTTAGCCTTCTCAGAAGTACTAATGTGGCACAAATGGAGGAAGGCAGAATGCACCCTCTTCTGTGCATTTTGCCTGCAAGAGGAGGAGGCGGAGACAATGGTGCTGGTATAGCTGCAACAGGAAGCTTTCCCGTGGTCTGTAGCCCGAGTGTGTGACAGTTTGTTTTCAAAAAGGTCTGGTCTATTCTGGCAAGGGTACTTTTTTGCAGTAGAGCAATGAAGGAAAGATCAATTTAGACTTAATGGTAGCCATGTGTTTGTAACCCTGTATGTCATTGCCCATCTTGCAAGATTTGCTGGTTTTAGTTGTGATGTTGGTGCTTGGGAAGTTGCCTTCAGATACCCCTGACCTGAGGTAACTCGATCATGGTATTAACATATAAATACCGATGTCGTTGAGTGCAAATAGCTGTCAACTGTAGCTGCTCTGGAGGGAGGAACCAGTGGTGTAACTGGATCTGCAGAACTGTGAGGCTGCTGCAGTCCTTGGCAGGACTTCAGGGAAGATCCATCGGTCCTGTGGATGAGTGTGAAACACGAGGAAGTAATAAAGTTTGCCTGGTGTGCAGTGCCCTGACCTCTGGTCTCATGCAGTGGCAGGTTTTTTGAGTTTTGATTGGCAATTATCTTTGTCGCAGGTGCTTCAGCAGTTAGAATAATGTCTTGAATCTGTGTTCCTAATGAGCCTTACCAAGTAAGATGCTTATTAACTGCCCAAAGCAGCTCGCAAAATAATCCAAAAATAGCACAGTGACTGGTTACTCTATCACTTTGCTACAGATCTGATTAGGATAGAGCAGAGTGCCTAAATTTTGCCACATGAGCAGTGTATTAAGTCTTCCAGGAATGCTAACATGAAACCCGTGTGGGCTTTTTGTTTATTTTTTTACCAAATGATTTTTTTTTTTGTTCAAAAAGCAAAAATTTGTCGATATATTTGGGTTAGGTGTGGTTTTGGTTTGGTTTGTTAAAGATTTATTAGTATGTGATCATCACAAGTCACTTCACAAGAGGCATCTGATTGATTAGATAACTTCTTATTCTGTTGTTAGTGATAAGGTATTCAACTGTTAATCCTCTCCAGCCTTCTCTTAGTGTGTGAGAAGCTGCATTGATTTACAGAGAAATGCCAGGAGTTCTGACTCAAACTTGTTCTGGAGACTGGCAATGGAACAACTATTTTAACATTTTGCATATGCATTCTCAGTATTTTCACACTCAAGTTATGTTCTTATTGTGGGTATGTTATTAAGCTTTTACTAAAAATCAAAACAACACCTAAAAATTGATGCTCAACATGTGCAGAAATAGTGAAAGCATCTGCCTTTTCTTGCTATGATGGAAAACTAAGATGAAAATTCTGTATATTAAGCAAGATTTTTGTGTGAGAGTTTAAATGTATGAGGTCTCTGAAAGTACAGTTGCAGATGTAAAAAGGAGCTAAAAGGCAGTAAGAGTTTAAAAAGAATGGTGAAAAGAACAGACTGCAGCAGCACTACCCAGCTCATACCCTCTGCAGAAGCTGTATCAGTAATTCACTCTAAGTAATGTTTGCATAATCAATGTTTAAAAGATAGACTTTTTTTAGAGGTTCCTGTAAGCAAAATGTGCTTCCTGGTAGGAGGAGAGGGAGGCTTCTTGCAAGCTGATGCTGATTTAGGTCCAAGAGGTGTATTGTTGCAGGTAGTGTCCTTTAAATACATACAAGTGAGCTTGGGGTGGCAGCAGTCAGAGAAAAAATGGTACATATCTTTACCCAAGTGTCAGAAAGTGAAGTTTTAAAACTTATGGGGGACACAGCTTCTGGAAGGTGTTTGCACGGTGCCTGTACCTACCTTTGCGTGGATGCTGTCAAGATGTCCTGAGGCTGAGGGTTAGGGCTTGCCAGAAGCCCCTGTGAACATCTACTTAAGGGGCAAGTAGTGTTTTTACCCCTTTTGGTATGTCTTCAAAAGGAAGGACTGCTGTCAAGTTCAGTGATGTTATTGGAAAAGAAAATAAAAATAGTCCACTGGCATGCATTAAAATGTCCTGTATGCAGTTCTGAACTGTGTAAGGAACAATCGCCGATGCACAGGATGGGATTCTCTGCCAGCCAGCAGCGCACACAAACGTTGCTGGAACAGGAATGATATTTCTAGCATATTGATGATGCCAAGTGCCTTGTGTAGTCTTGGTGGGGAAATGAAAAGCCCAGTAGTAGTATTCCTATAGGTAAGGAGGATTTATCACGTCTGAGCTCATGCCAGCAGGGAGTCTGTAAGCTGGTTAGGTGGATGTAGTGTCAGGAATTGGAGTTCTGCAGAGGGGAATCTCGCTGGAGGGGATACGTTTTGCTGTGAGCTGGAAATAGCTGGTCTGGAGATAGCTTGTCTTTGTTCTTAGTAAAAACATGTATTGCTGGTTTAGGTCACAGATGTTTCTGGTTGTTTAATGATCAACTCTTTCTCACAGGGAAAGTTCTCTTATTTTAGGATCATTATCTGGCCTAATTTAGAAATCTTGCTTCCGCAAGCCCTAAATCATAGCCTGCTGATTTTGCTTTAATATTGGTGCCTTGGCACACAGGCTGCAGTATGTGTAAGCTGGCTGGTATTGCACGTACACAGTGACACGTAGAACCTGTGTTGCATGTGCCAGAAAGTAATTCTTTCTCTCTGGTGCCCACTGCATTCATCTCTTAGCTCCCCTTTTCAGTGGGCACCCAGGGGTTGGCCTGGACACCCAGGGGCAAATAGACAAAAAAATTTACATGTCAAAAAGGGGGTGAAATTGTCACAAGTTGCTCTCCAACACCTGTGCTCCTTGCTCTCTAGATTTCCCTTACCTTTTTTTTCACACAGTGGGGCACTTAATGAATTTCAAGATTACTTTTTTTTAAAAAAGTATTAAACTATCTGTTTCTTAAGGTGTGATGAGGTGTTGTGTGATAGGGCTGAAGGCAATGTGGTTTACTGCTGGTGGGAGAGATAGGAGAAGTGTGAGGGGAAAACAGAAAGGAAGTTGACACTGGGGCATGAAGTGGGAAAGGGCAGCAGTGGCTGTACTAAGAGTATATCTCATTTCTATGGCATGTTTAAGGCACTGATAGTGTTGAACAGATAGCATCTAATTATCAAATAGTGCTTTTCTCTTAAAATATTACTGAAAATAGAGGAAATGGTCTGAACTTGGGACAGATTCTAAAATGTAGTTCTGCTCTCATTAGAGCATGAGTTGGGTCTCCTCCTTGTTTACTCTGGCTAGCTGTTGTAAAACTACAGTATGTTGAGTAATTCCATGAGCTTGTGTTTGGTGATCATGTGGACCACTAATGGGACAGCATTGTTGCTGCTCAGCTGGATTACCTGCTTGCTTTGTTGTTCTATGTATCTGTTCATGTCTAAAAAACTGTAATGACTGGGGGAATACAAAGTGCCAGCTTGGAAACAGATGTTTTGGTTTTGAATTTTTGTCAACTATTGTGTTTCTACGCAAAACAAACAAAATCCTTGTGCTACATTAGTTGCAATTACTTTCAAAATAGAACTGAATGGCATCTCAGGGAAACCATTCAGTCCCTCCTGGACTCTCAGATAGGTTCACTTATACCGAAGTCATTATTGATAGCTGTTTTTTAATTACAAAGTAGACAGACTTCTGATGACAAAGAGGGTAAAGCCTCTTGTGGCAGTCTGTTTTAGTGGTGAACTGTCTAAATGTGTATAATGTTTTTTCAGTCTTAAATCTGAGTTGCCCTTGCTATAGTTTAAGATCTCATTAATTGTAATGCTTACAGTAAACTTTTTAATGTAGATTTCTTTTCCTTTTGTGATTTCAGCAACCTTTTCAATGAGTTGACCAGATGACCTTTGCAGTGGTGTCCTATAGTCTGTACAGTTTAAACATTATTATGATACTGCAGTTAAAATATGTTTGTGTCTTTTTCCTAATGCTTTTACATTTAGTATAAAACTTCAAAAATGCTAAAATTGGTTTTCTAATTTGGAAAACAGGTTGAATCATTTATTTTGGACCAAGAAGATCTTGATAACCCAGTACTTAAAACCACGTCGGAGTTATTCTTATCAAGCGCTGCAGAAGGAGCAGACTTGAGAACGGTGGATCCAGAAACACAAGCAAGACTAGAAGCCTTACTGGAAGCAGCAGGTACTTTCTTTGTATAGGATTGTGTTGTTTCTGGTTTTTTTTCCTGAACCTACCTGAACACAGTTCTGGCAATTTGTGAATTTTTATTTGAGTGAAATATTCGCAAGTCTGGAAATTTACTGTGGTGATGGGGGAGCAGAACATGGAAAACGAGCTCATAGTTCTCACGGATGCTGAGAGTTCCATTTTCCATTCTTTCTGTACATACGAAGTTAGAAAAGTTGATTTCAATTAACTAATATTTCATTTACCAGATGACATTACATGTATTACCGGGGGACAAGTAGAGGTGAGAGAATGGAAGGGAATAGATTGCTAAAATGATGTGTTTTTGTGCTGCTTTGGTCAATCTGTAGTTAATTACTGCAGAAATTTACAAGTTAAATACTTGTTTCTCTGTTTTAACTTTCACAAAGATATTTTTCCAATCTGTAGTTCTGAGATGTGGCTGTTGAAAAACACATATTTAATGTTCATGGTCTGGAGCCAGACTAGGTGAACATAATGCCCCTGCATTTGTTACTTTTATAGTGAAAGCTTGAGTAATTTAAGCCTTTCAAGGTTTTTGACTTGTGTGTTTGCAATGAGTTTGAAAATTGTGTGTCGGTTTCAAAATTCCAAGGACAAGAAGATGCAGAAACCCTACTTTGAAACAAATCTTCTGTGATCGTTGTGAGTGTAGACACAGACTGGTAGTACTGTGCTGAAATCAAAGTTTTCAGGCTTCAGCTTTGAACACACTTTAGAACTAGATAAAATAACGTACATTCACAGGTATTTAGATATAAAGCTCTGCACAGTCTTGAAGGAGAGTTTCCTTTCTAGGAAGCAAAGTGGACAAGAGACTCAAGCTTTGGGCTCTCTTTGTGTTTTGAATTTGAAAAAAGACCAGCTTACAACATAACACAGCTATTGTCAGCAGAAAGTTGCAGCAGCTTAATTAAAGGTGGTCCTCTGAAATCATTCTAACCTGATCTAATTCTTGGGGACCAAACTTTGCTTTACAGGGAAGATAGACTATTTCTGGAATACTCCAGACACTTAAGAGAATTTGAATAATTTGATCATTTTTTAAGCACTTATTTTAAAACGAAAATCAGTTTCAGTTTCACCTGGTGATTGATGTGTCCTAAAACCTATTGCTAATGTTATGAATTATCAGTGGAGATGTTTGATGGCTGTCGTTCTCTGAGGTGTGTGTGCTTTCATCTGGGTGTGCAGTGTTCAAAATGAGTTTATGGTAGGTAACAAACCTAGGAGGTACCATTGCTAACCTGTACTGCCCATGTGAATGTTTTCTTTACGTTTCTAAGCAGTAGTTGGTCCCTTGTGCCCAGGATGAGATCATTTGCTTTTAATCTGATGTTTCCATGCTTTGATTCAATGAGTGCTTGGAGTATGGATGTAGAAAATGGGGCTGACAGAAGAAATCTGGAAAGAGGAGCAAACAAAAAAAAAAGAATGCTTTTTTGGGATGGCTTCATCTACTTCTCTAGAAAGACTGGACTAAGTTAATACCATTGGATTGAATGTGTGAGATCAAAAGACTGAGAACACTCTTGAGAAAGTCCTCTACTTAACACAGCACTTGTCTTTCCTACTGCAAATTTGAACACTAAAAATATCATCAGGCCAACCTAAAGGAGACACTGGGAATCTGACAGTTTATTAATAAATGCTGTAATTTGTAAGTGATTGAAAAAGAAGCTAGTGTTTCTGGGAGATGTTCTAGCATCTTCACTGGGTTTCTGTGTCTGGTTTGGTTGAAAATACCCTTTCAAACCTTAAGGGAGCTTTCAGGTTTCCATCATGGCAACAAAGTGGATGAGTGGTTGGGACTTGGGTTTATTTTTCGATTTGGCAAAAGCAAGTGATTCCTCTCGTTATTTTAGCCACATTTTAGTCTCCAGTGTTAAGGATGGCTTGCAAAAGTAAATGACAGAACTATTTCTTGAACAAGTAGTTTAGCCACAGTCTTGTCTGATGTGGTTTCTAGGGCAGCTTGGCCTTTGCTGTGTTGAATCCCTCTCCTGTGGGAGGCTTGATCCTAACTTAGAGCCTAGAGGTTGTCTTGCTTTTAGCGTCTCAGGTTTCTTTGAGTTTCTCACATACAGAGTTTGTGCTTGTGTCTTTAGGATCTTAATGAATATGACTTGCAAAACCAGTTTTGCTCATTCTTCTTGAATCCTTTAATGCCAAATCTCACATGGACATGCTCTTTATTAATTCTGGAAGGTAAGTTCTAGCAACTGCACCCAGATGGGACGTTATTCAAGTCACTTGTGCAGAGTGGTTTTCAGCTGTTGCACTCCAAGATAGTCTGAGACTTCTTTTAAGTAGCTGTCTTAGTTTGAGAGCTGGTTAGGCCTGGACAGGCAAATGTAGAGGCCAGAGGTTAGCTGAACTGCTTAGAATTACTTTTGTTCATTATATATACTCATCATAAGAGTGCTGGATTTCTTCTTGCATTTCAGCTTTATTCTGTTTCCAAGAGGACATAAAATATTTTGTGGTTTTAGATGCCGAAGGGCGACAGCCTTAAGTAGAACTTCTAGCAAGAGGGTTGTGCCTCACCCTCCTTAACACACCACTAACCATACACATACCAGTGCACAGAAACAGCTGTTAGATTCCTCACGTTTACTAGGTCCTCTGAAAACCTGGCTGACAAGCTTTAGTTTGGACAACGGTGCTTCCTCGTGTAACCTATTTAATCAAAGCACAAGCACTTTGTTAATGAATCTTTAAACAACTGTTAGTGAGTGTATTATTTCACAAAAGCCTCCAAGTTTAACATTCTGAAGACCAAGAGACTTCACTGTTCTATCAATGTCATATTTATGTGTTGTTTTCATCTTCTGAAATGGAAGATAAGACAATTGAATCCTGTACTTTGGGTAGTTATCCTGAATGAAGCAAGTCTTTTGTATAGCTGCCTTCAGTTTGACTCCTAGTAGCAAAGTCAGGATTTATAGGTAAGATAACCTATTGAAGGAGAACCATACTGTTTGGAGATGTTGCTGGTTTTCAGTCTGCAATTAAGCGTATTCTTAGTATTCTGACAGTGGATTTATGACCTGCAGTAGAAACATTCAGCTCCACTGTTAGTTGGGGTGCTGTTGATTTCTTAAAATAATATTCCAGCTCTGAAAAATCCTGCTTCTGTTGTGAGTCTTCAGTAAAGTTGCCTATTAAATGCCCTTTTTTGAGACAGTAGTTGAGTGCTGGAGGAGGAGAGTTCTTTGCTCATAAAAATACAAACTCACCTCCGTGGGGAAAATTTGATAAGGCAAAGCTGCTTCATTTTCAGGTTGCACCTTTTCTAGGCATCAGCAAGGGAGAATGATGTGTTTATGTAGTGCAGTCCTCCTTTGGGAGTATGTACTGTTTTTTGAAGAGGACAGAGAAAGCTGTGGGTTCAAGCATGTGGTTTAATAGCATTCCCAGATGCCCATTTGGTGTGTTCTGCACCCAAAACTTGGAAATCGGCTAAGTCATGAAATGTCAAAATGTCAGTCCCTGTAGTTAAAATACCCTATCCATAGTGTTGCAGTATGGTTTTGCTGAGTTTTCAGGGAAATATAGAATGTTACTAAATGGATTTTTAACTTGAGGAAATAGCTTGGGTGCCTGCATCCTTACCAGCAGATCTTTTGTGCATGTTCCTTCTCAGTCTGAATGTTGAAGTACTTTGGCAATGAAGCATCAAAAACAGAGATACAGAAGCAAGATGTAATGAGTATTCCTGATAAGTATCTATTCAGGGAGGAGTTTTGTTATCAGTTAGTTCTTCAGAAATCCTACTATTGTTTGTAAAGAGGCTAGTGAGGAATATCAGGGACCTTGTTCAGACAAGTATTTGCTTAATGAAAACAGATGCAAGTAGTTCAGCCTTGTGTTCAGACAGGGAGCAGAATTAGATACAGCCTTCTTCTCTGTTGAAATATAGGATTAAAGGTGACAAGAGATATCACATACATGGTCTGGTGTATTTGAGGCTTTGTGTTGATTCAGTGGTGAAGGCTGTGGACTGCTCTTGGGAGAGGTGGTAGGATGAGGTTGGGTAGGAAATGGGTTGTGTATTCTGAAACTGGGGAAGGCAAAAAGTGGAGGTAATCACCTACTTAGTGGAAATACAGAGCACAGCTCAGAATATGAATGGGCCCAGATAGTCTTCCTGCTTTAGGGTAAAATTAAACGATAGAGTGAGATTCAGCAACTGTAAAACTGAATGCTTTCCAGGGTGTGTATGTGGCTCTCTGTATTTACTCACTTGCCAAGTTGTTGACCAAATCCATTCATTATTCACTAACAGCAAGGTGTGGTTTTTTTTTTTTTTTAATTAGGGTAAAATCAAATGAATTATTTGTTTCCCCCAACATTAGAGGCCTTGACTGTGACAAGATACACCTGTGATCCAGCACTGCTGGGGAGTGAGCTGTGGTCTAAAAGAAGAGTTCAAAAGATGCACAGCTTGCTTTCATCCTGCATGCATGGCATCCCATGGAAAGTGTCAGAGCCTGGGCTAGATAAACTCTTTGATTGTGCTGTATATGATCAATAAGATCGTGTGTGAATATGATGACTCTTTTCTTAGGGCTGATAAGTAACTTACTGTGATTTAAATGGAGATTGGCATCTAATCCATTGGAAACTTAACCTCTGAAGAGTTAGTTATCCAAGCTCACTCCAAACCCAGGATTTGAGGGCTACAGAAAACTGATTATTTGGTTTTGTCTGTTTAATGGCCATACCTTGGCTTGTGGAATGTCACAAATGCATTTCTAGATGTGTTATCTTGAATAAAAAAAGATAAATAGAGGCTTTACTGGGGGGAATCTGAGAGGATTGTGCAAGGATGGAACTTGTAAAAATGTAGCAAGATCAAATTTGTATTTAGCCCCTTTCAACATGGCAAAAGTCTTAACTTGGTGTGACTATTTTGACTAATACATTTTAAAAAACAAATAAAAAAGAAACCAAGAAAGGCTTTTCAGCCTAGTTTGATCTGATTTGAAATACTTGGTGTTACATGGATGCAGTGCTCAGACCAAATAAAAGAAACAGTTTTTATTAAGAAAGTTTGAATAAGCTTCATTCTAGACATTTATTTGAGATCAGAGCTTTATTACAGCTAAAATCACCACTCTGTTGTTAACTGGAAAACTTGCCTTTTGAGAAAATGGCACATTACAATGACTTGCTCATTTTCTTTCTTCGCCATCTAAAGATTCAGAGTGGGAAGGAGTATATGGTATGTGAATTATACAGTTGTTGTGTGCTTTTGAGTAAGTTGCATAAAATGTTTGAATTTTGTGCATGTAATTGAACTATTAATATTATATTTCTCTGAGATTTTGCATGATTTCAATTTTTTTTTCTAATCCAGTAGGCTTCTACATTAGAAAAAGTCTAGTCTAATCCTGCTCTTAGTTATATTAACTTCCATACTTTGAAAGTGCATTAAATGTACTAGCTTCATATTTTTTCAATTGGATTTTGCTGTGAAGAATAGTTTCTTTGTTATAACACTTAAACTGATGCTTGAGTATCAGACAGCTAAGTTACCTTACCAGATCTGAACACTGTGCTTTTGGAATTCTTTGTCAAAGGTGATTTTGAGATTTCAACTTTCTTCAGTGGGGATTGGGAAGAAATGAGGTGAAAATTAGAAATTTTAATTTGTGAAATATTTAAAATTGGCCAGGACACTCTTCAGTCTCTGAAATTGTTTGCATATTTATATACATCTCTTTCTATATCTGTGTGTGTGTATATATATATATCTCAGAAGTAATCATAATCAGCCAGTGCTTCATGACCGTACCATAAACAACTTGTGCATTTCTCCATTGTTTTCAGGACTTCATGTTACAGTATCCCTTGGAGTAGCCTCAGCCAAAGAAGGAGTAGGGAGGTTCTGGGCAGCAGCAAAACAGCAGTGCTGTATTGACAGTCCTATGTAATGCCTGAATTGAGATGGAATCCAGCCTGTACCAAGAGGATATCTTTTTATTTTACTTGTGTGCTTCCTTCAGCAATCAAAGTGAAAATCATCGTGTTCAGACTTTGCAGGGGAGTGCAGAAGCTTACACTGGGATTTGCTGCTGCTGACTGTCAGTTCAGAGCTGGCTATGTAGCAGAGCAGGCTGTGCCAGGGAGCTGGTACCCCTTGCAGGGTAGCAGACATCTGTCCTGGACAGCCAGTAGGACTTTTATTTGTTGACAGTAAATTGAAGGAATCTTGTGTTTTGGTTATCTTGAGATTAGCTCTAGAGTTGGTAAATAAAGACCCTGCACAGCAATATTGTAGGGAAGCTAGTTGTGTGGATCTGTGATATTATTCAGGTACAGGGAAAAAGAACCCAGAACACTAGCTCAAACCACAGGTTGCTGAGAGCTAGTGTCTGGTAAATATCGCTGTTGACTCAAATGTTTTACTGCTGAATGTATCCTATTTGAGTGTGGTATAATATTTTTTTTCTGTCTTCTGTTTCATTCATGCACATACTTTCTCTCTCTTAAGGGGATGGCTTCTGGTACAATTCTTCATCATACTTTGATGAGAGGGAAGCATAGATCTTAACCTTGTGAAATGAAGCAGTCACTATACTTGCAAGTTTGAGTTCATAAAAATGTATCTCTCTTCTCCTCCCTAAGAGCAATGGGAGGGCGAGGAAGGGAGGTAGAAAAGCCTGGGTCTCTTGCTGTATCTCCTGCAAGATGATTTTATTAATAGTTTATTAAAAAACCTCAGTTACACAGACTTGGATTGTAAGTTTGCATTTTTTATTGTTTTCTGCATTTGTCAGTCTTATAGTTTCCTTAGCATGTTAAGAGAAAAACAGAGCTTAGAAGTGTTCAGCACAGACTTTGAGTATTGACTGCTTCATAGTCTATAGAAGATCAGATCTGAATCCTTGCACTCGTTTCTTTTTTTTTTTTTTTTTTCCTGTGCTGTAACTTAATGGTAAGGTATGGTGGCAGTAACCTGTGCCAGCCACTCCACTCCATACCGGACAGACTGGTAAGTCAGGTCGGTAGGGTGAATGTGCAGCCAGCCTGCTTTGGCTGACTGTTGGCATACTGTGAGTTGTAAAATCCTTATGTTGAAGCAAGGCTGCTTGCTGCTGTTTATATAAGAGTTGCTTAAACTGTCTAGTTTGTGTGCCTTGACAAGTGGTTTGGGACATGTAAGAGAAATTAACTGAGCTCTTGTTGGCAGACCTACAGCATATTGTTCTTCTATCAGTTTTATAATGGTATTAAATATTTGGGGGTTTTAAATTGCCAGAAGCAAGAGATTATACTGAGTCATCAATACTTTACAGTATGTGGTGTAGCAGATGAATATATTACTTTTTTCAGTTGGTAACTCACTTTAGATAAAATATAACTATGGTTTATTTAGAAAGTAATTGCAATAAACACATTCCTAGGAAAATCAACAATAATATGGTGTATACATAGCATAAATGATCAAATTGTGCTTATTTCACCAGATTAAGGAAAATAAAATCTGCAAAATATACTGGTACTTGTAATTTATTCCACTTATGGAAGCAAATGGCTATTTTTTGCTGTGAGGTTATGAGCACCTTCATTGCTTGTTGGAAATTTCATGCAGTTTTAAAGGCCTTATTTTGAAAACTAAGAACTTAAATATCTTGGTTTAAAACAGGCTGTGGTATATTAAACTTCTTGGACAAAAATGTTTATATTCTTTGTGACTGTGATGTATTTAAGTGCCTGAGCATTTGACACATGGTAGGAAACTTGGAAAAAAAAATTATTACTGCATTGCACAAATTTATCCACATTGTATCCATCAAGGTAATACTTGCTGTGGGAACAAGAGGCACAGTGCAGTTCTGTAATGACTTTTGTCCCCGTTATCTCTAAACCAGCAATTGCTGATTGTCATTTAGCCATCACCTGTTCTGTACTGCTTCTGAAAACTTAGTAAAAAATAAAACTGGAAACAATGTCCATAGATCTAGTTTTACCTCCCCCTCTTCCTTCTTCCCGGGCAAATTCAGCAGCGCTTGTGCCATTCCTGACCAATGGCTTTGAAAACTAGTTAGACAAACAACCTCCAGTGCTGGAAGCTCGACGGGATGCCCAGCCACCAGCACTCCTTGGGATGAGGAGGTTTTTCTGAGTGTCAGTCCTCAGTGTTACATGCTGAAATACATAATTTGGGGGCAAAAAGGGCACTGAGCTGCTTTGGAAGATCTTATGAGGGAAGGAAAAGAGTTGTCATAGTAGTTTTGTTCTTTTTAGTGTAGTTTTTGTGGCTGCTTGTTTAGCGCATTGTATCAAAGTCTCATGTGCCATTTTCAATGCAGACATCCTTAGAACTGATTTGTAGACTCTCCTTCAGTTATCTCTATTTTTTTTTCTCTTCTTCAGGCTAAATAACATAAAATCTTTCTCTGTCCTTAGCTCATGCCATTTAGACTTTCATCTTCTCTTGTTCTCATCTGGAGTCTCTGTATGTGTTCTGTGTTCTTCATAGTTGTTGCCCCAAATTAGTCATATTGCTCAAGTTGAGCTTTCTTGATGCCTGGAGAGTAGGAGTGTTATTTCATCTGTCCTGCAAGCTGTGCTTTTGTTTATACATCTCAGTTTGTTGTCTGGCTTTTGCAGGGGAATTGTTGGTTTACAAGTTGAATTTGACTTTAAATCTATCTGAAGAACTGATACCTGAACAAAATATTCTGTATTTCTGCAGTTGATTGTTAATCTCTGTGTAATATATAGAGAAAAATAGACACTCCTGTTTGGATATGTCCTTTAAAAAATCTTCAATCTGAAGAAGACTTGTTATAAAGGCTAAAATTCTATCTTAGCTTTCAAAGAATTACATGACTTTTGAGTAACAGAGGAAGGCCACAGTGAGCAAGAATGTTCTAACTAACCTGGCCCAGCTTCCAGTTGGTTTTCCTTGTGTTGCCAAAAACAAGCAAGCAGCATGTTTTGTGAGTATAGGGAAAGGAACATGTAGGAAGATTTAAGAATGAAACAAAGAGAAACTTGAAATGTGGCTGTACTTCCTGGTTATTAGCTTTCTCTTACAGTGAGCACACCCAATGCCTGATCTTCCTAAACTTGTTCCTAAAGAATAAGAAGTAGAACAACTATTTTAGTCTTTACACAGATAAGAGCAAAGATCTGGAGAGAAATAATGCAAGAAGCTTGTTTCAACAAAATCTTAATTGGCCAGATTTTTTTGAAGGCGCTTCATCCAGAAGCCATCCATTGTTGTCCATTGCATTAATGCTTGCTGCAGTTTCTCTCTATGTGGTTGCTCCAAAGAAGCTCAGGAAACCTTGGGCTCTGTAGTGCCATTTGTTGGATTCAGTGACCTCTGATGGGCAAAAAATTGCATCTCGAGAAGCAGAGCTTCAGATTCATGGACCTGGGTGAAAAGGCATTTCTTGATGCACCTGCATCCTCTTCAGTTTCTGCACTGTAGCAGAATGCCACAAAGAACAGAAATATGTGATGGTATGAATAGATGGATGAATTCTTTCCTCAAGTTGAGTCATGGTAAAATAAATTCCTTATTTTCTTTCTGAAGACTCTAGCATCCTGATTTTTGGTTGCTTTGCACTCTGCTGTGGCATTCCCAGAGATCTTATTTTCAAAATGTTTTATTAGGCAGTGTGTATGTAATGACAGTACACTGAAAGGCTATGAGTCTTTTTAGGTAGAGGAGATATTTTATGAGCAGTTTCTCAAATGTTTAGTTTGAATCCTGGATGTATACACTAGTCTGTGCTGTACCACACTAGGGTGGTGGGTTTTTTTCTTAAGTGTCGTACTTGTGCAGCCCCTGAAAATACTTGGTTATTATAGCTTGCTTTGCCATAAGTAGTTGACATAAACTGAGAGCTGAAAGTCTGTGGGTTCTGGGTGACGTCGATGGTGTTATTGGCCCTCAAAGTTTATTGTTATTTCTTCACTTGAAAATGTAGACGATTTTCAAATTTATTTTTTTTTCCCCCTCCCAGATAGTCCCAAGTACTGTACTGAGCCAGAGCCCATTTCTGGTTCGGGAAAGCAATTACAGCCCATTTGGATGCAGTTTCCCAATGAATGCTTAGGAATTTGGAAAAAATATTTCAAGTGGGATATTTGCCTATAAATAACATTTAAGGGTTGAGATTTTTCTGCCTTTGCATGGGGGTCATGTCCACAGGAGTACAATGCTTCTCCTCCATAAATAATCCTTAGGCTGATCAAAAAGCAGAAGGTAATTTCCTTCTACCATCAAATAGGTTAAAGTCAAGTCACTCTGTAGTAACTTTCTGTAGGTCAGAAGCCCTATAGTAGGTGAGACTTAAAATATTTGGCTTAGTTGGAATTCCAGAAGTCAGGAACAGGAGTTGTGTGTACCTTCTTCTCCTAGTGTTTCTTGGAGGTATGTGGGGATTTTCTTTGCTCCTTACCCACCCACAGGGGACAATACCATTTCTGTCTTCCTTATTTCCATGTTTCAGTAGCAGTCTTAGCTCTTTGAGGTGTATCTCTCAGATTACTGGAGGCAAACAATTGTCAGGCCTGAGGTGAGGAAATACTGTTTTTTCTCTGAGGCATGAAAGGAAGGACCAGAAATTAAAGAGTAATTGGCTACTGTTAGCCTCAGTATTTTTCTGTAAAATAATGAAGTAAATATTTTAAATATTTGGTGGCATGAAGTAAAGAATTTATTTTGAAGCTTTCCTTTCAGAGCTTGTGATTTCTGCTTCTGGATCATTTACATAATTCCTGCCTTTCTAGTTGTGTGGGGAAACATTGTAAGCACTACAGTCTCAGCCTAAATAAAGTTCCCCAAGAGTGACTTGGGATTTTAATATTCTTTGTACAACAACCAGAAAGAATCTGATTCTTTTTTTTTTTCAGTCTCTAACCTGGATGCTTCCTTGAAACATAGAACTCTGCATTTGAAGCCCAGCTCCTTTGGTTCTTGCAGAGGCACTGGATGGCAGATCCCCACTCTCATGTGTCTGTTAGCACCGTACAGCATCCTTGTGATCCTGTGAGTGCGCTGGTCTATGTGTGCCTGCATGCCCCATGCCACAGGGCCTGGCTCTAGGGCAAATGTGCTGAGTCTGCCATTTGAGCTGGGGTCTATTTGAAAGCTGAACAAAGCCAGGCAGACATTGCAGCTTGTGGCTGAAGTTTTCCCTTAGCTAATCACAGCAGTATTGGCAGGCTGGTTCAACTAGAAGAGCATTTGTTTTCAGTGCCTAGTGTACTTAATTACTTGCTGGTGCTTTGGCCCTGGAAAAGATGTTACAGGACTGGTGCAGGAGGACGTAGTCAGGGGGAGAAGAAAAGGCTGCCAGAGAAAAAGGCATCAGACACCCAAACAATTTACTGATTTTTCTGCCATGAGAAATCTTTCTGGATATGTACTGCTGCCTTTTATCTATGTTAAAGGTGGGTGAAAAAACCCTAAAAAAATAATCCCTGTTTTTGTCATTCAAAAAAATTCCAAGATGAAGTGATAAGGTCCTATTTGACTGTATGTGGGTGGTTTAGCTAGATGTCCACCAAGTCCTAATATCACTCCCCCTCCTAAACTGGACAGGAGAGAGAGAGAGAGAGAGAGAGAGAAATACGATGAGCAATTTGTGAGTCAAGATAAGGACAGAGAGATTGTTCAGCAATTAGCGTCACAGGTGAAACAGATTCAACTTGGGGAGAAAAAGGTTTGATTTACTAAAAAAACAATAAGAATGGGGAGATGAGAAATAAAATTGAATCTTAAAGAGTCTTAAAACACCTCCTCCCACCCTTCCGCCTTCCCGAGACTCCCCTTCCTTCCCCCCCAGTGCCACAGGGGATGGAGTTTGTGGTCAGTTCATTACAGATGGACTTTGCTGCTGCTTCTTCCCATGGGGAGTCCTCATCACACTTCCCACTGCTACAGTGTGGGGTCCCTCCCACGGGAGACAGTCCCTTGCAAACTTCTCCAGCACATTTCACACTCCTGTAGCTCCGCCCCACTACCAAAAACATTTCACTCCTTGCCTCTGTGAATCACGTATTTAAGAATTATCGTAAAAATCCACATTTATCACAAGTTCCACAATCTTCACTCGCAACAACAAAAAAGAATTCACCACACTCAAAATAAAAAAATAACATAATCACAGCACTGAATGCAAGTGGACAATTTACATACAATACACCCCTTGTCCCTTCACCACAGTTAAAACAAACCAAGATTCTCCGCAATCATTCCCTTCTAACACTGCTCAATCTGTGTTTTGCCCATTGCCACTCCCAATTACAATCCTTATCTCAAACTCCTCACAATTCTTGAGCCCCACGTTGGGTGCCAAAAAAACTGTGGTGGTTTAGCCTGGTGACCACCAAGTAATAATATCACTCCCCCTCCTAAACTGGACAGGAGACAGAGAGAAATATAATGAGAGGCTTGTGAGTCAAGATAAGGACGGAGAGGTCACTCAGCAATTAGCATCATGGGCAAAGCAGATTCAACTGTGAGAGAAAAAGGTTTGATTTATAAAAAAACCCAATAAAAACAGGGAGATGAGAAATAAAACAGTCCCTCGCAAGCTTCTCCAGTGTAGGTCTTTCCCATGGGCTACAATTCCTCACAAACTGCTCTGGCATGGAGCCTGCCACAGGGGCAGCTCTTCACACACACCCTGCCCCATCATGGATCATCTGCCAGGAGAACAGTCCTTCAGGTATCGACTGCTGCAGCCTGGGTCCCTCACAGGGTCATGAGTCCTGACAGCAAACCTACTCTGGCGTGGGCTCCTCTCTTCCCACGGGCTCCCAGGTCCTGCCAGGAACTTGCTCCAGGGTGAGCTTCTCACACAGTCACAGCCTCCTTCAGGCATCTACCTGGATGTTGTAGAGTCTTCTTCCTTGGAGGTCTTCAAGACCTACCTGACCGTGTTCCTATGCAGCCTGATCTAGGCAAACCTGCTTCTGCAGGTGGGTTGGACTAGATGATCTCTGGAGGTCCCTTCCAACCCTACCATTCTATGATTCTAAGCTCCGGTGTGGGCTCCTCCATGGTCTGTGAGTGGGTCTCTGCTCCCTGCTGGCCTCCATGGACTGCAGGGGCACAGCTGCCTCACCGTGGTCCTCACCACAGGTCACAGGGGACTCATCCTTCCAGGGCCTAAGCTCCCTCTCCCCCTTCCTTCTCCACTGACCTTGGTGTCTGCGGAGATGTTTTCATATTCTCACTGCCTGTAGCTCCTGCAGTTTACCAACTGCCCAGCAACTTCTCCTTCTCAAATATATTATTCACAGAGGTGTTACTTTCATCACTGATTGACCAGGCCTGGATCAGGTGTGGGGTCCACCTTAGAACTGACTGGCCCTAGCCCTATCAGCTACAGGGGAAGCTTCTGGTAGATCTTTGTTTAAAGAAACCACTCCTTTAGCTCCCCTCACTACCAAAAAACCTGGCCCAGGCAAAACCACTACACTGTAATATACACAGACTCCCATTTAATTGTAGAAAAGCACATGCCCAGAGAAATGTCGATGTTTATAAACTAGTGCTTAATCCCATCCTTAACCTTTGTAATTTGGATTAATGTTAGTGTTGTGTTTTGAGTGTTCCTTTGAAATGCAAGAGTATATGTTTTCTTCCAATCAAAAACGAGTTAAAAAGGATATTTGTAGAATTAAATGTTACTCTGACTTGTTTAATAAAAAGACCTGAGCTACTGTCAGATTTTCTTGTACAATACTGCACTAATGCATAGAGTGAATGAAGACAAGCTGCCCACTGTCATTTTTTAATAGGATGCACATATTTTTTCCTAAATTTTCCAATATAGATGCCTATTAGATGTTAGATCTTCACAGACTGCAAAAAACCTAGATAAAGCATAGCTTGTGCTGCAGGGACCATCCCTGAATTGATATGTGCCTTACAGCAGTGGTAGATAGTGGTTTGTGACTCTCCCAGGGTTTGAGCAGTTTCTCAATTAATAATTGTTTTGTCTGATTCTTTCCTATGGCAGTTCTTGTCTAGCAGTCCCTATGAATGTTGATTAGGTTTTTGGTTGGGTTTTTTGGCTGTGTGGAAGTTTTTTTGTTGGGTTGGTTTTCCCCATGGCTGGTCTTCTACCTTTGCTCTTAAGGCATGATGAGTAAACAGAAGCTTTTTCTTCCTCCAAGGCCGAATCCACATGTCTGTGCTTGTGTTTGATATGTCTTGCAAGCCAAAACTCAGATAGTTTGAATGAACCTCTTTTCTAGGAATTTTGATTGTCTCACATTGAGAAGATGTATGGCATCATCTCCATTGCCCTACTCCTCCCTTTACCAGGCTCATTAATGAAACTAAACTTCTTTTTTCCAGTGCAAAATCTTGGGTCTGAGGAAGATGCTTCTTTCTCCCCTCCTTTCTGATTCATCACTCCATCTTGTGTCTCTTGAATATACTAGCTGAGCAGATGCTCTGGCCAGCAGGGATGCTGTGGAAACAGAGGAGATAAACTATCAGTTCCATGTGGATTGAAGCCTAGCTGTGAGTGGGAGGGAGGGAGGGAGGGAGGGAGGAAGAACTTCAGTCCAGGGATTCGTATGTGCAGTAGCTTCCAGTGCATACCAAGTAGGTTTTCCCCATGATTGATTGTAGTATTTCATAGGTCTGGAGAATGTACTCAGTAGGTTTTGGACCAGGGCTCAGTTCTTCCAAAGATACTTAAAACCCAAACTAAAGTAAAAAAAAAAAAGCCAACCAAAACTAAAAGAAAACGCTACAAACCAAAGAGGAGGGGATGAGTGAGCACTCCAGACCAATCTAGACAAGTTCAGCTTTAGTGTATCTACTAGAGGAAATATGAACACTTTCTTGTACTTGAATATGATTATTCAGGCTTCGTGTTGAACTACAAGTCCCCTTATATTCTCTTTAGTTTGCCTTTTTAAAAGTGATTCAACCATTGACTTGCTGTTTAAATAATGACAGTGACAGAATTGGCAGGTTTTTTTTATTCTGTTATTGTTTTTGTCCTAATTGTAGCTGCATCTTTCAAGCACAACATAATCCAGAATACAGATCTCTCCCAGATGCTTACCTGCAGTGAGACAGGTGAAAAAGCCATTTGCTGCTGCTGAAGTACATCTATAAATGTGACACAGGAGCAATTAATGACGATTCCATATTAACTAGAGATAGTGTGTATAGGAACAAAGTGCATTTAGTTGAGCAGTGGGCATGATCTTACACACATACATGATGCATGTGTCTGAAAGTCTGGGTTCCTTTTAAGGAATCAGTAGTTCTGAGGATTATGTCTGGGAACTTGTCACCACAAGGCAGATGTTTCTTTGCTAGAGATTTAACAGAAACAAAATCCTGAAAAAGGGAAAGGTTAGACTTCTCTATAAAGGTTTGTCTAGGAAACAAAAAAAGTTTGGACATTATGAATGAGTGGCAGAAGGGAAAGTGTGTGAAATTGCTGAGGTGGTTTAGAGCCTGTTTACTGTCAACATCAGACAGGAATTTTCTGTTCCTGGCTGCACAGTTTTCTGTCCTTTTGCCAGTTCTGGGTGTAGATATAAGACCCTTTACTGGTCAAATTTATCCTGCTGTGCAGGTAGAAACCTCTCTCTTCTTTTCTGAAATGTGAGTGCAATAGTGTTGGTGGGAGTGCCTGGGGAAACTCAGGGAGAGGAGGAGCATTGCATCATCTTTCTGGCAGTGGCCAGAAGAGCTCATGTTATTTCAACGTTAGAAAAGGTAACTCAGTTTTCATGCAGTGGTATAAAATGAATGCCTAGTGAAAACTTAAAAAAAACCCCATAAGTCAAGCTTTAGTGTTACACTGCAGTGAAATTTGTCATGATCAGGAGTTTAAGGAACATGAAGAATATAAGGAGATACTTATGGATAACTTTTCTGGTATTGTTCTTTCCAATTTGAGCTCATGGTAATGAAAGCCTGTCACAAGGATTAAACCAATCTTTTAGTTTTTAAAGTTAAAATATGTATAGTACTTCATGCTGGTTGGTGGTGAAGGAGTTAGATGAAACTTTAGACTATTTGGGGAGATTGGGATATTGCTAGAAACATCTGTAAGTCTATGTAGCGATTTATCTTCATTGCTGAAATTGCTTTCAGGGCTTCCAAGCCTTAGTAAAAGTGGAAGTTGCTGTCTAATGTGAATTGCCTGACTAGGTAGCTTGGTATTGAAGTGGCGTGAGACTAAACTGAAGTGTAATGGGGAAACTCAAAAGAAATGTGAATGTTAATGAGCATTGGCCGGTTTATACTGAAGTACAGAAAATTCTATGTATATAATTTTTCTAGTTTGTACTGAAGTATAGAAAATTAGTTTTCAGATTTTGAGATATGAGTACACCAATGTAAAAGCACATGATCCCAAAAAGGAACCCTTGGCATCAAAATGTTACCAAAACAGTAAGAACTAATTATATCTGTAGAGGTACTTCCTAGCTTTTGATTGTGGAGAAAAAAAAAAAGATTATCTTGCTGATACAGTTACCATCCTGGAAAGCAGAGAGAAATGTCATCGAGATTTCTGATTCCTGTTCTGAGAATGACACACAGAATCACAGATGGTTGGAAGGGTTGGAAGGGACCTCTAAAGATCATCTAATCCAACTCCCTGCTAAAGCAGGCTCCCCTCAATCAGGGGGCACAGGAACGTTTCCAGTTGGGTTTGGAAACCTCCCACAATGGAGCCTCCACACCCCCCCCCCTCAGGCAGCCTGGGCCAGGGCTCCCTCACCCACACAGTAAAGAAATTTTTCCTTATGTTTAAGTGGAACTTTTTGTGTTCCAGCTCTATGTAAATACAAACATAATATTAGGAGTTTGCAGGGTCAAGCAAGTGAAAAATCAAATCAGAAGATGGAATTAGGGATAATTTTCTCCATGGCATGTGTATGTAGTGCTGACCTTTCAGGTTTTTTTCAGACATTTCCTTTCACTTGTGGATACTGCTTGAGTGGGTTACTTCTATTGTTTTTGAGTGGGGATTTGTGAAGAAAGTGATGTTTTGAGGTTAAGACCATGGAATACAACCTAGGAGATTTTTTTTTCCTTTGCCAGAAAATGCTCAGCAGATGATTTTTCAAATGACATTGAAAATGTAATTTTTGGATTTAATGGTTTGCTGTCAGGAACCTGATTTGTAGAAATTGAAAGCTTGGCTGCTCTGGAAGTCTGTGAGGAACTGTGATGGTGGCACGTGAGATACTATAAAGTCCTAATTACTCAAAATAAACCTCCAGCAAACCTTCAAGCTGTAGCTCTTAATTTCATGTTAAATAAGTTTTATGTAGCATGTACAAATAATTGTGAAGAAAAAATATAAAAACTGCAGCCAGTGAATTCTGCTTGTGACATGCACTTGGTGATATGGGGGAGGGAAAATACAGTTTTATAGTGAACTTATCACATGCATATAAAATGACAAATTCTTGTGTTCAGTGTAGTTTTCAGTGTGCTGGTGCTAAGACTGGACTCTAATTTTGATATTCAGTGGTGAAGATTACAAAGGCATGTGCTTGGCTTTGAAAAGGCTGAAAGCTTGGGTGTAGATTTTCAGTGTTTTGGAAAACAAAGCTAAACTAAACCTGCCGTATCAAACCTCTACTGCTCCTTGCCTGGGACTGGTATTGTTGGAATGACTAATTGAAAAATAGAGAAGTGTACTGGTTAATCCTTTTTTCAAAATGAGAGTATAGGCTATACCTACGCTAAAATGCTTTCTAAATAAGAACTTTGAAAGGAGGAAAGATTTTTTGGTGAGATCTAGCTATGCAAAAAATAACTTTCTTTAAAAATTTGATGTGGAAGGTAGGTAAAACTCCTACAAGGTTTAGTTAGTTGTGGTCTAAATAGTTCACCATTGCAAAATAAAAATGTTTACTCTTGGTCCATGGTTGCCATCAAGAGATGTTCTTGTCTTATCTTTTCCCTGCAGGCTTTCTCTCCTAAGAGGTTTGGAATTTGCCACCTTCCTCCTTTCCTTTCCCATTCAAAGCAAATTTATCTATTTTGCAATCTCTGCCATCTTGAGATCATGTATGTGCCAGGATTTTAAGTAGTAGCACTGTCATTAATTGTCTGGTGGTTTCACGCTCTTGGGTCTGAAGTCAGGCACATGATCAGGTTTCCTTTGCACAGTAGTGAATGCTTTGTTTCTACCACTGGTGTCAACTCCTGATGCCTCATTAAGCCAGAGGAACTATTTGCAGGGGAATTGTTTCTTTATGATTTGGGGGTTTACTCAAGGAGTTAAGCTGAGCCTTTCCGAGTCAAATTTGCACCAGGTGCCTAAGCTAAGCTGAGTTTATCATCCTCTGTTTGCTGGTCCTGTCTGTGGGGCAGCCTGTTCTTTCTTCTCTGCAGGTTCTCTGCTTGGGGAAGCTTGCAGTGTTTCTGTAGCTGTATGGGATTTCCAGGTGCACGATAGGAGTTACTAGATTTGACAGCTGTACAGTGTAGGCTAAGGAAGAAGAGCTCTTTTCTAGAAAGAGCTGGACTCACTGCGGAGACCTCTTGCAGTTACTCTGTGCTATGTGGCCACAGTCTTTCTCCAAGTTACCTGACAGTCCAACTTGCCAGGCACAGTTACTCAAATGCACACAAAAAGTGCCAAATTTAGTTAACGCACATGACCCGGCTCTGACACACCTGAGTAGCAGGCATGACCTCCTTGAAGCAGAGGTTATACTGTGTGTAGTGTGAAGATACTTGAAGCTTTTGCTCAGGTAGAGGTACAGTAGTGCTGATTATAGGGTTTGAGTGCTGCAGAGTAGCCTTTCGATACAGATTAATTTACTGAGAAATGCAGGTACTGCTCTTCAAATCCGTTGGTGTAAAGGACTGAAGAATTATGAAGTCTCATGGCTAGCTTTGGTTGTGCGTGAGGTGATTGGGTGGTACCTCTGCATGATTTCTTGTCTGTATGTTTTGTTTCAAGGCATCCTGTGAGACGGTAACAGTTTAGTGTGTCCTAAATGATTTGAGGAGTGAGATTTTTTTGGGTATAACAGTGGTGGTCTGCTCATCCACCATGTCATATCAGAAAAATGCTTAATTTACTTTTTTGAATCACCTATTTCCAGCAAAAGTGCTGAACAATTTTTTAATTAATCTCAGGAATGTGTTGGGAAAACTTAAAACATTAAATCTAGTTCTGTATGGCAGAATCCCTTCTAGGTGGTACATTTTGGTGAGGAAATGAACAGAGGTGATATCATTGGTTGTCCCTCATTCTGATACTGTATATGAGGTATCTTGGTGCAGAAGCAGCAAAACTTGAAAATGGCTCTTCCTTTTGCTTTATTGGCTTTGCATTGTTTTTTACAAGAAAACATAGAGCCATCAAGGTCCACTCTCACTATGGGCTGAAGTAACCTTGCTGAAAATCTCTCTTTCAAGACTGAAAGCTATCTCTTTCCATTGCTATGTGGTCATGTAATCAGTGAGACCCAAACTTGTGAGATAACGCTGTGTTCAGCGCTCTGTGGATGGGGAGCATCATGCAGCCCTGGAGGCCTGACCTGGGGCAGAGCGGGCACAGGGCTGGCAATGAGCCTGTTCTTGGCATCTGTGCAGTGCTCACCAGTTCTCATTGCTTCCCTGTCTGGCTGCTCACTTCAGTTACTTATTCAAGGCAACTGGAATTTTGCAAACCTTGCTTAGGCCTTGAACAAGGGCAGCGCATCAGAGCTGATTCAGTGTTTTCCTGGGTTTGCCAAAAGACCGGTGGGGGTCTTGGTGAGTATGCTGACAACACTTTTGTTTACTGTCTCTGAAAATGATGTAATATGAACCTGGTGTTTGGGAAAATATTTTTACATCATCAGAGAGGAGCAAAGTGCATACCTTTTTGTTAGTTATGTGGGGAATTAGAAAATCACTTTCTGTGAACATACACAAAGCAGGAGTTATGACATTGCAAAGAGCAGCAGCCTGCTGTTTGCTGAGTGACTGATCTCTCTGCTTACTTCTGCCACTGCTAGAATTCACAGAAAACAGTAGGTGGCAATTTTCTGCAGATGCTGCACTGCTCCTGATTGTTACCAGAAAGAAACTTTTAACAGGTGGATTAAAAGATCCTGAGAAATCTCTTTTCTTTAGAATCTTCTCTTAGGTTCTACTCCTAACATGGCTGAACTGATTTCCTGTGTGCTGTTAGGGTAGCCCTGTGTCAAGAATTTGAGTGAAGCCACCTGAGACCTTACAGAACGGGATATTCTCAGTGCTGCTTGTTGCCTCCGTTTCTTGTGGCATCACCTGTATGATCTGCTAGAATTATGTTTTCTGGTAGAGCTAGTGCTTATTGGTACAAGATTGTAGCAGTTGTTTTTGATAGTCTAGAGCTTCTTGATTCCTCTGAATGGGGATTCCAATAAAGAAGCTGAAACAAAGTCCTCTCTCTCCTACTCAGAACTCTCTTCACTGACTTTGAGGTATTTATCTACATGCCATGCTAATTAAAGCAGATACTTGACATACCGTTTTCATTTATACACATTGATACACATTTCTGGGCCACAGTTGTCTCTTCCAAGCTTTTAAAGCTGTCTACATTTCTATCAAAACCTGCCTTTGTCAGACAAGTGATGTAAGAGCTTAAGTAAACAGAGGATCCCTTTAAGTTTCTGGGACCAGCGGGTAATTCCATGTGAGCTGAAGCTGAGTTAGACTTTGTGATGAATGATGAGATCATAAATTGGACACACAAACGAGTGAACACCTCAAGTGTGTGTCAATATATGGTGTGCTGGAAATTACTAGGAAGGAACATAGTCACCACTGAATCTGCAGTTTTCTGTGAGGATTATTGCACTTAAGTCTGTTGGAGCAACCTCCTTTGTTCAAAGAATATGTTGACACCAGTTATGTGTGGTATGAGGGACTTAACTGTGGGCTCTGTACTAGAGTAATTTGTTTTCAAGGTATTTTAAATGGTGATAATTAGGAGCTACTAGTTAGAAACCATTCTTAAGTATTTTCTTTGTCCTTGATACGAACTTTATCCCGTTAGGGTGGGTAGAGCAACTGATGCTCCGATGAGAAAGTTTCATTGCTTGAAATCGAAGGGAGGGGAATGTTTGCTAGAATGTGGGTGTCTGACTTGTTCCTTTGCTGCAGTGAACTGGAAAGAACTTTGGCCTAGGTTGTTTGTATTGGTTCATGACTTTCAACTTCTGTGTTCAAACTGTGAAAATATCTCCTGATTCCTCACGGCAAAATCATACCAGCATTATAAGGCCTTGCCCTTTTGGGCTTTCCATAAACACAAACCTGGTTGTTTTCCAATTTTTCTGAGGTGATAGCTGTATACTTGACTCATTAAACTGAGGAAGATCACACTCAGAGGTTGCAAACTCATTTCAGGTTACCCTAAAACTCTAGCCTTGGTAGTTACATCATAAGAATATCCTGATGACTCTGAAAGTCAACAAACCAACCTGTGCTTCAAATAGGAGTGTTGGTGATAGACACATAGGTGTGAATTTTGCTTGAAAGGTGAGCTGCTTGTTCTAATATGTCTCTGTGATCACTTTCAGACTAATTTAGATAGTTCAGTACTGTGGCACTAGCTTGTTGAACATTTGTCATTGTCGCTAGGTTCATTCACACTGTGGGCCTTAGGAGCTTTAAGGAAAAACAGAAAGTCTACCTAGAATCATAGAATTGGTTTTGTATTGGAAGTGACCTTTAAAACCATCTAGTCCAATCCCCCTGCTATAGGCAGGCACACATTCCACTAGGTCGGGTTACTCAAAGCCCTGTCCAACCTGTCCTTGAATGCTTCCAGGGATGGGGCAGCCACAACTCCTCTGGGCAGCCTGTTCCCAGGGATGGTTAAGAGCTCTTATTTTGGTTGTTGGGTAATGCTGCTGGCCTGTCCCTGCCAGAGTTCGTTAACACACTGGCACGTGACTTCAGCAGAAGGTGCTAAAGAACTGTCCCCCAAAGGCAGGACTGAAGATGTGTCTGACTCACTGTGCCCTTCAGTGAGCTAGCTATGGGGGCTTGAGGGAAAAGCAATGAAGTCACAGTACAAGTGACAGTCTCTGTGACTTTAAGGGCCAGTGTTCTTTGTGTTACTGTAAAGCCTGTGTCTTCCATGAACCTGTCTAATCTACTTTTAAATTCAGGTTTGGGACCTCTGCATAGCAGTTAGTGCTGTATGGAAGCACTTCCTTCGGGTTTGCATATGAATGCAGTCTTAATAATTTTAGTGGGAAGCTGTAACTTTGCATTGGAAAAATCACCATCTCAGTATGGTTAGTGACTGTGAACTTTTTTCAATAAAAACCAATCTGTAGTGGCTCCCATAGTCTCTTTTCTGACTTACCCTGCAACAGTAATTGGTCGATGAGAGGATGATGTTGCACCACCTCTGTGGCAGCTTGCATTCCTGGGAACAGGCTGTTGGCCTGCGGGAGGCACAAGGCGTCCAGTGCAGGGTGTCAGGTCAGGCTGGGGTAGATGAGTAGTTGGTAACATGCTGGTGAGGCTGTGATAATGTGAGAAGTTGTGATGACTTTTGTGCAAGAAGGATGAATTCAAGCAAATGTGGAGAAGGATCTTGAGGATGCTTTCAGTATTTGTTGTCTAGAAGGAGACAAGAAGAATTTTAGTCCAGCACCTGCATTTAGATCAGATTGTTGCTGTCCCTGTGTGTATGAAGTGTCTTAAGCACCTGGGAGGGTGATACAAGAGCAAATGGTTGTGAAGTGGACACAAAAACAATTAAATTATAGATTAAAAGATAAGCATGACAACAATAAGGTTCTGGCACAATCATCCTTAAATCACAGAAAATTAAAAATTGAGCTATTATCTAGACAGTACAGTAAACCTTCAAAAGGGAAATAAGTCAGTGGATGTCTACAGTGGTAATTCTTGTAATCTGTCTCCCTTTCACTCCATCCGTCCTAACGAATGTCTGTTCTGATATCTTTGTGACCATTGATCACTTTTTGGTATGTGTAATATAAAAAAGTATGAATTACAGCTGGGAATGGCACCTCCATTTAACTTTAGCTGGTGAGGTAAACAAAAGGCATCTTTAGCTTATCCTCTGAAAGTCTTTGTTGTGGTTATCACACTTTTTAGGAAACTGTGGTGAGCTGTCAGTGAGCTTTTACTAGCTGGAAGAAAGAGCCAGTGGTTTTTAACTCCTCCAGGAGACCACCAGCAGTAATCTATGCAGATGGCAACCTTGGAGCAGGAGCTCTGCACTGGGTGAAGTCCATTTGTCTTTACAGAACACAGCACTTGGACCTGTTTTGTGACTTGTCTTGCATTCAGAAATCCTGTGAATGCTTCATCAAGCAAGCTTTAAAAATGGAGAGAATAGTCAAGTGTAGGTTCTACTTGTCTTCGTAACCTGTCTGATCTACAATCTTAGTGATTTGAACTGATTGAGAGACTCAGTTTAGTTTCAGATAGCCAGGTAATTTTCATTTTGTTTGGGTTTTTTTTTTAGTTTGTTTTGGTTTTTTAATTGGCCTTCTTATTTCCCACTTCTTTTGCCAGCAGTAGAGCTGTTGACCAGCTCCTTTATGAGACCCCTCTAAGTGGAGGGAAACTGCTGATTTGCTGCTACTTGTATGCTAAATCTATGCTTTTTAAAGTGTTTGCTCAGGGCTCATTTTTCTAAATCCTTAAGATTTCTCTAGAGAAATTTTCCACTGTTCAGGTTGCAGCAGTCCTACATGAGGCCTCACTGCAGAGTTGTGAAGACTAAGTTCCTGTTCTTTGCTTAGGCAGTACTTTTATGTACACTGCAAGCACTGCCACCAGAAATACCTGGTGTAAACATCTGTGTAGCTACTCTGTGAATTGTCCTGGGGAAGTAGATCTAGGTAAAAACTGTCCCTTTCTCTGTGTGTTTGGTCCTAAATCAATGTCCCAGGGCAGTTTTGCAGTGACTTATCCCCTGCCGTCCCACATGCTGCATCTGCTGAGCTGATGTGATTGACATCCCCTTTTAAACCAACAACAAATTCAGTTGATGTTAATATGTGAGGTGTGAGCTGTGATATCTGAGGCTTGTTTATAGCCTCACTATATTTAACAGCAGAGGCTTAGAAGGGTTATGGCCTCAATAGTTTGGAGGGGCAAGGAGATGTGTGTGACTGGTAGCCTCTTCAGGTACATGGAGCCACAGAATCACAAAGCCTTAAGGGTTGGAAGGGACCTCAAAAGAAGAGTTGTGGACAGATGTAGTTGTAACTTCTAATTTTGTAACAGAGTGGGTAGTTTTGCATAGCCCCTTGAGAATGCTGAAGGGATCCAGAGGCACGATGATGGTACTGGGGAGGCAGTGCACATGGATCTGACCTTAAGCAGCTCATCTCAACCCTCACAGCCCCTGGTTTGTTTCAGTCAGTGAAGTAAGCTTCTGCACCCCATCCAAGGTTGTCTGCCTTGACAACAGGGTAGGGACCCTGAATCTTGAATCCTGTAAGCCAACACTCACAAGCACTGCAACAATGACGCAGGGTAATGTAACAGTGTGCCTGGCCCATACAGGCCTAAATTGTTTTCAGGGCAGAAAACAATGTGGTGAGTATTGATTCTTACATTCACGAGAAACAAATTGGGTACTCTTCAGAAATACATTGTCTCAAGACAATGTTTGAAACTTTCAAAGTATCCTTTCCCTGTTTATTAGGTAATAGATACAAGCTGGATTGTGGAAGAGGTGGTGTAAATCAATCTTGTAGAGATATGCACGTACTAAACAGCAAATCTTCTGAGGTGTAAGATGTATTATTTTCAGAGACTTATCTCTATTTTCACCCTGTTTAACAGCTAAGAAATTGAAAAGTTACTGATTCAACCATTTGCCTTTTGATTGGGAAGGGAAAGAGCTATTCATTACTGTGTTTCTTTACACTATTTACACATTTCTAAATGCAAATATAAGCCCTGCCTACTCTGCAGAGGCAACTGTGCAGTGATGTTTGCTATGCTGAACTGTATTGAGTAAAACCTGTGTGAGATAAAACTACACAGTTGTACCATAGTGGTGTATCAGCCATGTAAAGCAGTAGGATAAATACCTTCTTGTGGTGCTGTTCTGTACTGGCCTTCAGCTTTAGTTTTGCAACAAAGAAACTTTTTTAAAAAGAACCTTAGAAAAGTTCCTTGAGTATAATTTCTACTGTGTGATGTTAGTGTAGAGGGGACATTGATTTCAAGTGTACTTAAAGTATCTGAACTTTTGTTTCATAATTTTGTGCTTATAGCTATACCTGTGCAGTTGAGAATGGTACATTCCTGGGAACCTAAGCTAATAGATTTAAAGGAAAAATTCCTACTCTTTAAAAAAAAAAAGTGTATTGGAGCTAAGTCCACTGCTTCGGGGTGGAATTGAATGGGAAAGAGGCAATATCTTTACATCTTAAATCGGAAAATTCTTTACGTTCAGAAAATGTTAAACCAAACCTGTGGAATAACACCTCTTTCCAAAAACTTCTGGGTTCGGGCTTGACCTCTGGACTTACCCTTATTTGCCCTGAGCTTATTTTTGAATTGAGAATCTGGGATGGGTAATGAAGCTGCTAGTTGAAAAATGGGGTTTTCTTACTGCTATGTTATAGTAAATTAAATGTTCAGGTCTTAGTTAAATGTTCACAGTAAATAGCTGTTGTTCTGGCATGTTTGCAGATGATTTTTAACTAATAGTGCATGTGGCTGAAATCTAAACTAGTGTCTTTGCATTTCTTTTGTGTGACTTTCATACTAACCTGACTGATGAACGAACGTACACTGAAGGAATTGGTAAATTGTCCACTGCCGATGGTAAAGCCTTCGCAGATCCTGAGGTTCTCCGGAGACTCACATCCTCTGTCAGCTGTGCACTGGATGAAGCTGCTGCTGCATTGACGCGGATGAGAGCAGAGAACAATCACAATGCAGGACAGGTGGACAAGTATGTATTGACCAGTCCCCATCCCCAGTTTCCCAACTATAAAATGTAAATTTGCATTTATAATTTAAAATTCAGTTAATGTTTTAGTTGGTACTTGGTAATGTATCTGCTCCTCTACTAGCAGAAAGTCAGTCAGTCATTCCGAAAGTGTAACTACTCACCCCTCATGGTAAGAGCAAAGTACAAAAAAATGTTGCCTTCTAACCTTCTGCCCTTTGTGTGTACTAGATGATTTCTTTTTCAAAAATGGGTTAAACTCTTAGCCTGAGAAGAGTTGATGATAGTTCTGTAATTACTGCTTCAGCATACTTTGCTGGAAACTATTGAAATCTAGTTCATTGTATTAAAAGTTGGAAGAAAATACTAATGGTTACAGGGCAGTGATTTGCCCCAGGATCTTTCTCAGGAACTTATGGGAAAATGCAGCTATATTATTTGGTAATTATCTGATATTTTTTTGTAACTGATGATTAATGAGGACAGCATTTAACTCCCATGATGACAGAGATTTGTCCTATGTTATCAAGAACTTTCTTCCGTGTTGGTAATTTCAGAGCATGTTTAGAGGTCCTGAAGTATTTTCTGCTCTGACAAGTGATGCAACTAATTCCTAAATTTTTGGAAGGGTGTGACTGCCTATACTGTTGAACTGCAGATCTAGCATCAAAAACTGAAAGTCTTAAGTTTTGTTTCATATGAATGTCCTTAAAATTCAGACTTGGGATTTGCAAAACAAAGTGAGTGCCCTTACAGTAAGGGCAGTAGTCTTGTCATTCCTCAAAATGCAAATAACAAATATGGAACATACATAGCTTCATTTCCTAACTGAAGCTAGAGACATTACTTGTGGATCAAAACATGAGGAGATGAAAATACACCTTAGAAGTGTGTTTGACCATAAAAAGGAAATATACAAGAGGTAGAAGCAGACCAGATGGCCCATGGGACAGTGTCCAAGCATACAGGGACATGACCAGGGAAGCCAAAGCCCCCTTGGTGTTGAATCTGGCAAAGGGCATGAAAGGCAACAAGATATACTAGTGTGAGTATATCAGCTGCAAAAGAAGATGAGGGAAGATGTGAGCAGGGGACTTAATGACACTGAAGAGGAAGAGATAAGAAATGGTGCCTTTGCCTTGGGCTTTACTGATGAGGTTTGCATTCAGAAATTCCCAGCCACCAAGAGGAGTGTGAAAGTGTGGACTGAGGAGGGCTTGTCCTTGGTTGGCATCAGGTCAGGAAGCATATGAAATAGGTTGGACATAGTCCAGTGGACAAGTTCATGGGACCTGATAGGATGTACCCCTGAGTACTGAAGAAGCTGGCTGATGTCACTGTGAGACCTGGCCATAGCCTCTCTGCCTCTGACATTCCACACAGGTGTAAGTAGCATCAGTAAAGTTTACTTCTGTACCTTGCAAACACCACAGATTACTTACCTAGTTTTGATTGCTTTTCTCTGCATGTAGTCTATGTGAGAGCTTATGTGAGCTACCAACTGATGAGTATGAGCTAATTTAGACATAAGCAAGATCTTATTTCCATTTCATCTGTACAAACAATGTGTATATATATTTTTCCTTAAGAATCTGTAAGATACACTTTCTGGTAAGGCTAAGTGTATCTAGTAAAATACACTTTCTAGTAATCTCATTGTGATCATGAGTCTTTACTTAGACTTCTTCTGTGCACAGGAAATCTACCCATCTGTTGCAGATTTCTGTTGAGCTGATTCTGTGGTACTTGATTTTGCAGTCGCAGTCTAGCAGAAGCATGCTCAGACGGGGATGTGAATGCTGTCCGGAAGCTGTTGGATGAAGGAAGAAGCGTCAATGAACACACTGAAGAAGGAGAGAGTCTCCTTTGCTTGGCCTGTTCAGCAGGGTATTATGAATTGGCACAAGTAAGTAATGAGTAGAATCTGAACTAAACCTTTTTGAGGCATTGTCTGAGGGGCTCCTTCCATAGATAAACCTTTTAGCTATTGTGATTATAATATCTTTTTATCATTTGCACAGAATATCAATAAATACAGCTTATCTGTGGGCTTCCAGTTATCGTTTGTTGACTTAATGGAAGTGCTGTCATAGATGCCTTTAGGTTTAAGGGACTTGGTCTGAGGAATCTATCTTGCATTCTGTGATGCATCTACGTTTCTGGCATTGTTCTAGATGCAGTCAAACTATTCTGCCAAGCAGCCATTGCAAGAGAATCTAAAATACCAGCAAAATCAAACACTACGAGTTGTTACGTTCTAAAAACTCGAGCCTCAGTCACCCAGTACTTTTTTTTAATCACATCTGAATAAAGAGGACATTAATTTATGTTTATTTTTGGCTTTTATACTTGTGTATCTAAGACAGAATTTGTGGTTCTTTGAAGATATTTAGGTGATAATTCTCAGAAAGTGGCCAACTTTATGTCTGGTGCCAAGCAAGAGTACAAAGAGAAACCTGTTTACCTGTAAGCTTGACCCGATGTGTGCATTTCCTGGATCATAGCACTGTGCAGGTAGTGATTAGAAATGATCCTGGGGAGTGCCACCATGCTTCAGTGATGGACTTATTACTGGAAGGGCATGGGGCTGGCTGGGGAGTCATTCTCACAAGCCCCACTGAAGTAAAAGCTAAATGTTGATGTGACAGTCTGTTCATCAAAATGCACTTTTTTCTCTAGGTGCTGTTAGCAATGCATGCAAATGTTGAAGACCGAGGGAATAAAGGAGACATAACTCCCTTAATGGCAGCTGCCAGCGGAGGCTACGTAGACATTGTTAAACTTCTCCTTGTTCATTGTGCAGATGTCAACGCACAGTCTTCAACAGGTAACTGGAAAGCAGAAACATGAAGAGATAAGAGTGACACATCAGCCCTGTAGCTCATTTGAACATCTGTGTTTTTGTTTGATAGTTTCATTCACAACAAAACATGAGAGGAGCTATTAAGAACAGGCCAGATACATAGTGGATGTGTTTGAAGTCTTACCTGGTGATTAAAAATTGGTTTTAGTAGAAACTATAATGGAAGCATTGCTCCTGGAATACCACTGTGGTGTTAGATGACCAAAAAAATACAGGGAGTTTGTATTTTCTCATCTTTGTAATCCAAATTTACCCAGTAAGACACACCTGATCAAGACCAGTTATTTTGGTCTGGGTTTTTTTTTTTTACCAAAGAGGAGATACAATTCTTTGAGCACTGAGTGTTGTCTACATTGCTGACACTTGACCACAGCTTAACTGACCTTGCTGAGAGCATTAACCCCTAGTTGGATTCTGCTACTGTTAAGATACCATTTAAACTTTGTTAAATTTTTTTAAAAGTTGGATGTCTGAACTATGAAATGTTCTTATTATCTTGATGTTTAGCCATATTAAGCAAAACTTAGCTTAAAATTGACCAAAGCTTTTAAAACACGAGACATATATGATTGTCACTTACAGTCTAAGAGTTTTAAATTATTAATTTAATTTTATCCAATAAAAGTTTTTAAAGGGATTACAGAATACAGTCTCAAGAAAAAAAAAAACTTAACACACACCACTACCCCAGTCCAAACTCTACACTGAGCATGAAAATTACTCATTGATCTTTTTGTGTGTGTATTTGACCTCTCTTTGTGTGCTGAAGCAGGAAACATAATGATAGAATCATAGAATGGTAGGGATTGGAAGGGACCTTTAGAGATCATCTAGTCCAACCCACCTGCAGAAGCAGGGTCACCTAAATCAGGTTGCATAGGAACATGTCCAAGTGGGTCTTGAAGACCTCCAAGGAAGGAGACTCCACAATCCCTCTGGGCAGCCTGTGCCAGGACTCCCTCACCCATAAGAAAATAGCTTTTTCTTATGTTTAAGTGGAACTTTTTGTGTTCCAGCTTCATCCCATTACCCCTTGTCCTGTTGCTAGCTACTATAGAAAAAAGGGATGTCCCAATCTCCTGACACCCACCCTTTAGATATTTGTAAATGTTAACAAGACCTCCTCTCAAAAAAAATATCCTGAGTTGTAATGGTATCTGAGCATTGAAACTCTTCCACACTGTAATTGTGTTGGGGTTTTTATACTCAGCCTGAAATTACTGGCTGGAGGAACATTGTTGTGAGGTAAAAGGCTACTGCTGCTGATGTTCTTGGTTTTATTCAGAGCTGTTAAACTACTTTCTTTTCCTGTATTAGGAGTGGATGATGGAAAAGGCTTTCATGTAAACTTCTTCTTCTCTGCAGGGAACACAGCTCTCACTTACGCTTGTGCTGGGGGCTTTGTTGACATAGTGAAGGTGCTATTGAAAGCCGGTGCTAATATCGAAGACCACAATGAGAATGGGCATACTCCCTTAATGGAAGCAGCCAGTGCAGGTCATGTTGAAGTTGCAAGAGTATTGCTGGAATATGGTGCAGGAATCAACACTCACTCCAACGAGTTTAAAGAAAGTGCACTTACCCTTGCATGCTATAAAGGTATGGTCTCTTGCCTTGTTTTGTGGTTTTGCTTAAATTTATTTGCTAGGATTTATCTAAGTAAAGTTCCCAGACATAGTTTGAATATTTTCTTAAGAGTTTTGGAGTACTGGATTTTGGTTTTAAACTTGATGTCAAGAAGTGTTCATCCATGGTGTAGTGGTGTTAAGCCTGTCTACTTGTGTGCAAATGTGGAGGACATATATTCAGGATGTTGCACATGAAAACTTGTAACTGGCTGCATCCAAATTTGTGCTTTGACGTGCCACCACTCTCCTCTCCTCACACTACTGCGTTCCCTGTTTCATTCAGATTCCCCTCATCAACTGTCTGCAAGTTCTGAAAACATCTGTTAGTTGTTAGGAAAACGTGAAGTTAGAACAAATGTTTATGGAATAGCTGATGGGGTGAAAATGCTATCAGTATTACTGGATACTTCAGTGTAATTTCGGAGGATGTATATTAATTGCTGTATATTTTGAACTTTCATGGGCTTTTGACTTAATTTCTTCTGCTATTTAGAGTTTCTTTATCAAGTAATTTAGTGTAATAGTAATCCCATGTGATTCCAAGTTAGGGTTTTTTTCCCTTCCAAAAACCTCCATAACATTTTCAATAGTTGTTTTTCTACTAATAGAAGTTTCAAGGATGTCAATTAGTTTCATAGGAACTTTAGATTTTGCCTCTGTAGTTAGAATTGGAGGATATTGCACTATGTAGCAGTTCCTTACAGAAAAGTTTTGGTAATAGTTCTTCTGAATATGCTGGAAGTGTGTTCTTGTTTCTTGTGACCTAAAACTTAAGATTTTACATTACGTCACTCTGTTAATTGCCTAGAGATTTTTTTTTTTTTATTATGTTTCACAAGATGGTTGAGCTGCCTTGTTTTCTTGTCTGTTTATGTAATGCTAAGTCTTGCCTTAGAAGGGGATGCTCACTGAGAGGGTAAAAATGTGTAACTTGCGAGGTACAGATTCTGAAATGACAGAAGCTGTAATAGAGTTGAAAACAAGTACTGGTAAACTTCAGTAGAAGCTTTTAAAAATCAAGTCAGGTAACATAATATGGCATAATATATCTTAATTCTCAGAAATATGTCTGAATACTATGATTAAAAAGTTGAAATTTCAGACCGATGTGAACCTATCTCTGAAAGATATTCCCCTCCCCCAGTTATGTGTCACTTGGGGCACTTAAATGATATGTCACTAAACAGTTGAATGAGGGATGAGTACAGTTTTTTATAGCTTGAAGTCACAAGGAAAGCTTCCTGTTTAAACTGGAATTAGAGGGGGTCTGTCTTCATCTCAGAGTTGGGCACTGTCTAAAGTCTGGCTATCCATTTTGCCTTGGTATTTTTTAGAGTACTTCAAAAAGAGCAGGTTTGTGAATTATAACTTGTAAAAAACTGTAATAGCAAACTATGGAAATCTGTTAGATTTCATTAAGTCAGTTGTCTGTGCTACTAAAAATTTACAATATTAAATGTGTATTATTTTGATCTGTTTCATTTGAAGGCCACTTAGATATGGTTCGTTTTTTGCTTGAAGCTGGAGCTGATCAAGAACATAAGACAGATGAGATGCACACGGCACTAATGGAGGCCTGCATGGTAAATAGCCTTTATATGTACTGTTCTCTTTTCCCTGAGAGAGGAATAAAAGAGATGATGAAATAAAGTGAGCCTTTGTTAACAAGCTCTTTTGGGTCTACAAGAGATTGTGCATTATGTTTTTATTGTAAGAGAGCCTTTCCTATAGTTACTGCAGGTGGCCAGCTTCTCAGTCTAATTGGTCATAGAGTAAAATTCTTAGGGGTAACTAATCTCCAGTGCAATAAAGTAGCAGCCTGTCCCAAATCACTGTTTCTCTTGCAGTGTAATAGTTTAGTTTCCATCTTTGTTTTTATAAATAAGGTCTCTTAGATCATCATGGTATGAGCCTTTCAGAAGCGCACTGAGCTTGGATGATGCATACCCTTGCCCATTCACCCCTGCAGGAAGTGTTTTGCATGTAGAGATGGTTTGTTCTCTCCTCAGTTTCTGTGTTGTGAGGTTTTTACTTTGAAAATAAAATAATAGGTCAAAAGTAGTTTAGTTCTTGGGCAGCTCACGTAATTTCAAAGCACACAGTAAAGAAAAACTTAAAAGAGCTTCATCTTGAGTGTGCTATTGTGTTAAAGCATATCTACAGCTATTTTTGTCCTTAGGTGACCTTTTATCTATTCGTCAACCTAGGGAACTTCTTTGAAGAAAGAGCAAGGAACGTGTTTTCATAGGAAGCACAGGGAATGGAGAAAAACTTGATTTACTCCCAGAAGCCTATAATCCTTAGAGGATAGGCTGCAATGTTCTTACAGTCTTCTGAGAGCTGGAGTATCAAGTGTTCTTTCAGTGCAGTTGTGAAATGATGATGCAAGTGGACAAGGTCACGTTATAACATCTCAAGCTGTGTTGAAGTCTTTTGATAGTGAGATGATAATAGTATCCTTGAATAGTCTTCCCTGTATGAGAGCCTAGTGCCAATAAGGAATTCAGAAGGACACGGTTGCATTGGGTGTATGCTGTCACCTAAAGGAGGTTGCAATATGACTGCAACCTGAATGTTTTAATCATCTCACTCTTCTGTTTAGGGTTAGTCTCTCTTTTTTTGTTGTCTTTTCGCTTTGCTTTCATGGTGTCAGAGTTATAAAGTGAGTGAATCTCACACGGGGAAGGTGAAGTTATGTGGGTTGCCTGCATGTTTTTGGCTCTTGGATGTTTCAGACTCATTTTCATTACATTCTGTGTATTGACCTTTAAGAGCAACAGAGAGGAAATGGATGCAACTCCAAGTTGACTGATGGAATTTGTTCGTTGTTATCTTTTGTCTGCACCCTTGCAGAAGGGAACCATTCCACCCAATTATTGTGCCTTTTCCCAGTCATTACTCTCTTCCAACTAATGATTGGTGCAAATACAGGAAGCTGAGATGTCTGGTCTCTAAGCATCAATTATATTTTAAGTGTCTCTGAGTTTTAGTTTGTTTTGGTCAAGACAGAGTGCCACACCTAGGATAATGCCTTAGTTAGCTGAGGAGGTTGTTGGCTTTTAGCCAGCTTCTCTGAGAACAGCAGCCTGTCTTTTAATTTACTGACGTGATTCCTGTCAGCCTCACATTACTTACTACCTGCTTCCTGGCCAACTTAATACAGCTGTTGACAGGAGTTGTATGTTTGATGTCCCCTTTTCTATAGCTCTGTGTTAGCTGTTTGAGATACTGTCTGACAGTTCTGGTGAGATCAGAATGGGGAGCTAGTAGTTTGCTTGAGGTTGGTTTTTTTTAATATATAAGAAGTTATTTATTTTGGGAATTAGTTTAATTCTTAGTTTTATAAATTTTTAAATCGCCTCTAGATATCAGTGCCCTAACCTGGACATCTCTGCCTTGCGCCTTGAGCAGAGAGGTCTCCTAATGTCTTCTTTTTGCTCTTTAGTATTGCCCAGCTTTATTTAGATATCTTTCGAAAGACACAGTGTGAAACCATCTGCTATTTACCACTGAACTTGGCCCTTTTTATGTCTTCCCTGGGAAATATTCTTTAGTTCTCTGTATGTTTGGGCTTGTTTAAAGAATTAATCCAGTTTAACTGTTAAACCCAGGAGAACTGCTGCATCAGGGCACAGGGCCTTAAATCATCAAAGCTGACTGACAGTTGACTCCGTCTAAAAGAAACCCATGTTTCTTTGAATGGCAAATGGAGTGACCAGGAATGACCACCTAATAGCTATGCACTTGCAGTATTCAGCAAGAGTTTTTCTCTCCACTGAGTGATACAAAGATCATGCTTCATTTGATTCGAGTCTTTTATTTATCTTAATTAACCTATTAATTGTGTATGATAAAGGTCTAGTGTGGAATATCCTCTATTTAGGCCCTCAGATATTCTGTATCTCATTGAACGCTCTTTGTATGACTTGAACCTTCCCTCTTCATTAGGGAATCTACTTCATTTTTCCAAGATCTCTTCTTCAAATCATTCCATGAGTTTGGGTCTCGTTTTCTTAAGTTGCATGTGAGGGAGAAACCATGTGAGCGTTTCTTCTTTCTTAAAGCCAAAAGTTTGTTACTTTTCCCCCTCTTAAGAGTTCTTACGGCTCTCTATGAACTATACCTTAGGTGAAACACGGATTTCTGGTACTCGGTCCATTTCAAGTAACTTTGAGGAGTTTGATCACAGTTTCTTGGGAAGCTGGAGCTGCATTTGTATGCTTTGATTGGTAAGGGCTGAAACAGACTGCTCTGGCAATCCTAGTTTAGTTCCCTCTGGCAAAAAGATTGCTCCACCCAAAGGCACTTTTCAGTCTCCTTTAAGATTTGAGTCTCCTCACTTCAGTTTCTCTGCAGATATCTTTCCCAGTATCTAGAAACTGCCCGTTGAAGCATTTTTTCATCTGTAGAAGCTACGAATCGACTACGAAGAGAAAGAAATTTTTTTCCTGTGCTCATTTGGGGTTTAGTCATGGAGTGTGTTTATTACTTATGGCACTTGTTTGATATCTCTTGTTACTTTTGTGTCCCAGGTATTATGCTCAATATTTGAGAAAGTCGTATCGCATAACTCTTTCCCAGCTCTCCCAAGAACATATATACAAATAGATATAAATGTATATATACATACCTCTTTTTATCACTATTTAAACCTAACTTAAATGTAGGTGGAAACCTAAATGTCAATTTAATCCAAATATTACCATAACTTTGCCATAAATTGAACCGTCATAAGTAAGAAGACCTCGTCCTTTCAGGATCATTTTCAGACCTAGTATGATAGTGTTTGCAACTACAGCATCAGGTGACTCCAGCTATTTCTGATTTCTGTGTTTTTGTAGGATGGACATGTGGAAGTGGCACGTTTGCTTTTAGACAGTGGTGCTCAAGTGAATATGCCTGCAGATTCATTTGAATCTCCACTCACTCTGGCTGCTTGTGGTGGACACGTGGAGTTAGCAGCTCTTCTGATCGAAAGGGGAGCTAACCTGGAGGAAGTTAATGATGAAGGTTATACTCCTCTAATGGAAGCTGCCCGGGAAGGCCATGAAGAGATGGTCGCCTTGCTGCTGGCACAAGGTGAGATTCCTGTCATTTCCTGAACGTTCACTATGAAGAATGCAGTGCTGACTGTTTGCCATTAGACAGTCTGTGCAAACTCCTCTGATGTAGTGCATAGCTGTCACTGTTTGTTACTGTAGCTGCAGAGCAAGACTAAAACCACCCAAACTGTGGACATGATGAGCATTGGCCTTCCAACCTTATGTGTGGTCGGTTAAAATAGCGGCTGTTTTGTTTCCTAGGAGCAAATATAAATGCACAGACAGAAGAAACGCAGGAAACAGCCCTTACTCTGGCATGCTGTGGAGGGTTTTCTGAAGTAGCTGACTTCCTTATTAAGGCAGGAGCTGATATAGAACTTGGTTGCTCAACACCTTTGATGGAAGCTGCTCAAGAGGGTCATCTTGAATTGGTGAAATACTTGTTGGCAGCAGGTATGTGTACACTGCAAATGATGTAGCCCACAAATTACAGACTCTGTGTTCTATATGACTTAGAAGGTACCTGGTCTTTGATGGTGGCATTGTTATAACAAGAAACTGTATACTCAGAAACCATAGCAAGAAGAAAAAAAAGCATATATTACACCTTAATGTTGTTTGATACTGTTAACAGAGGAAAATGTCTCATGGAGCACTGGACTGCCTATGTAAAAATATTCATTAGGAACGTTGTTTCCAGCTATCTGCATGTAGGTCAAAATGTTAATATAGATAATACTAGTTTTTATATGTTACTCCTGCTTTGAGCCTCATTATCTGCAGTCAGTCTCCCCACATAACCAGTACTTTAGGAATTGTGCCCTGGGAAATAGGAAGATTCTAGAATGTGGTGCATGAGTTTTACCACCACGTTGTACATTAGTAAAAACTAAATCTGGCTGGAGTTGAAGGGGGAAATGGCAGTTCAGTGTTCACATGTCAGTTTAAAGTTGGTAGAGACTGAAGTGTAGTAATACTGCTTAGAATAATGAGTGAAAAGCAGTTGCACTTAGGACATCTTCCTTGTTCTGGAAAATTATTTATTTGTATGGCCTTTCTAAGAATAAGCATAAAATTACTTGAATTTGTAATTCTAGAAAGTAATACTCCCTGCTCATCGAGAGACAGTAACAACTGTGTGCTTGTGCGGTGACACCAGCATGTGACACTCATCGCCAGCACACTTGGGATGCTACTTGTGCTTCACTTCTGATAATGTAGAAAGTTAATTGAGGGGCCTTGGTTTGGCACCAGGGAGTCTCTAGGTATATCTCACACCTAGAAAATAAGGAAATGACTCATGATACTGGCTCTTTTTTTTGAAGAATAATGCATTACATGGAAGGAATTGTGTGTCGTTTTCATGTAGCTGGCATATATGAAGCCAGTCAAATTATTTCAACACAATAGTTTTAAAGCAAATTATTTTAGAGATCAGGAAATAAATTTGTAGAACAGTCTTGTAGTATTTAATACTAATTTGATAAAATTTATTTTGTCTGGTTTTCCTTGGCATGCAGCTCCTGAACAAATAGTCAACAGACAACTGTATGGACTGTTACTTGTTCTAACAACTGCAATCACCATTGCTAAAGAGGGAACTAGGAGTGAGTGATCGTATAGGTGTAAGCACTGAGACTGCCACTCAAGCAGTCCTTTTTGAAGCCTTGGCTGATACCCTTTTCTCAGAGTGTTCTTGTCAAGACAGCAATTTTTACCATGAGAGCCATACTCTTGAACTGTGGAAGCTGTTGGTCAGTAGGATAGAGCCATTGCCACAGATCAAGTGCCTTGATTTTTGTGTTTTATCTGATATGAACTACTTGATGAGGAGATGTCCAATGTGAAGAAAATACTGTTGTGTTTCTAGGAGCTAATGTTCATGCCACCACAGCAACAGGAGATACAGCTTTGACCTATGCCTGTGAAAATGGACATACTGATGTTGCAGATGTGCTGCTTCAAGCTGGTGCTGATTTGGTAAGACTCGCATCTTGTGGTTTCAAACTGTATACCAAAGCTTTTATAGGGCAGGAAGATGATTTTAGCAATTGGGATTCATATATGGGTGTGAAAAGAGGCATGGAAGACTTCTTTTTTAAAAGCCTGCATCTTCTGTTTGGTCTAAAAAATAGAAATTATTGCTGAGTAATCTTTTGCCTGTTAAGTGAAAATTTTTAGCTACAGCTTACGCTTGTGACAATTGATTATCTTCCTTTCAGTGTAATCCAAAAGTTCAGTTGTTTAACAGGATGTATTTCTGTGTTGCCTTTATGCTGCTTTATTATTCCCAAACTCTTGGGGATTAGTTTACCTGCTCCACTGCTCTGAATTTAAAATGTTTTAGTATTAGGAGCTACTACTCTATTTTAGTGTTAGTTTCTGAACACTGTGGGTCTCTTAAACTTTTTAAAATTATAACACCAAAAAACCCCAAACTAAGCAATACCTTTTAAGTGATCAGCATAATATGATCTCTTTTCTTTCTTCCAGGAGTCTTTTCTTTCTTTAAATCTTGTTGTTTAGCCTATTATTTTCACAGGGTTTATTTTCTGTAATGCATTTAATCACAACTAAGTTGTTAACTTAATTGTTCTGACTTCTTTCGTGTTCTTGAGGGCGCAAGGCCTCTGAAATAAGTGGACACTAACTTCGTGTCATATGCTGCCTGTTGGGAGCAGTCCTTGTTGACCTCCTCTCCTATGGTTCTTGACAGGGCCAGCACTGTGCCAGGGAGGATGCAGAAAAATAAGCAGAGTGATTGACAAATGATCCCATGCCTAAGCTTGTCTCCTGGCCCTGTTTGATTTACCTGTAGAGATGTAGCCACTGCTGAATTTTACTGTTTACTTTCTGTGAGCCATCTGCATATTCTGTTTTTTTCCAGTCCAGGAAGGCATAATTTTTGAGGATTTTTCCCCTCCCTGATTCTAGATTGAGGAAACAAAGTTGATCTTTTTTTCCCCAAGTGCTCTGGAGTTAAAGGAACAATAAAGACTGTCAATACCTATTTTCAATCCATTCTCCCTTCCCAATTCAGACCCTTTATTCTGTGATTTGGAAAGCATAGAATCAACTTTAAGACCTCAGATTTTTCTTGGTTTCTTACACCCAATGCACAAGAAACGAGGAAAAGGAGGTAGGAGACCTCCATTGATGAGCAAGGATCTGCTGGGACAACTCAGGCAGAAAGCAGCCATCTATGAGAGGTGGAAACAGGGGCAGGCTTCTTGGGAAGAGTATAGGAACGTTGCCAGGGGTGCAACTAGGAAGGCTAGAGCCCTTCTAGAATTAAATTTAGCCAGGGATGTTAAGGACAGTAATAAGGCATTTCTCAAGTACATCAGCAGCAGAAGGATGGTGAGGGGTAATGTGGGCCCGCTGCTAAATGCTGAGGGTGCCCTGGTGTCAGAGGATGCAGAGAAGGCTGAAGTACTGAATATCTTCTTTGATTCAGTCTTTACCGCCAAGGCCGACGCGTGGGAAGCCCAGTCTGGCAAGGATAACAGAATGGCCAGGACAGCAGAGGATTTGCCCTGGGCGGATGAGGAAGAGGTTAAAGACTTGTTGGCCAAGCTTAAGGCTCATAAGCCAATAGATCCTGATGGGATGCATCCTAGAGTGCTGAGAGAGCTGGCTGATGTGATTGCTAAGCCTCTCTCTATCATTTTTGAACAATCATGGAGGACAGGTGAGATGCCTGAGGACTGGAGAAAGACCAATGTCACTCCAGTCTTCAAAAAGGGCAGGAAGGACAACCCAGGAAACTACAGGCCAGTCAGCCTCACCTTCATCCCTGGAAAAGTCTTGGAACAATCATCCTGAATGTTATCACTGAACATATGAAGGATAAGATGGTTATCAGGGGGAGTCAACATGGCTTCACCAAGGGGAAATCCTGTTTGACTAACCTGATATCCTTCTATGAGTGCATAACTGGCTGGCTAGATGAGGGGAAAGCAGTGGATGTCATCTACCTTGACTTCAGCAAGGCTTTTGACACTGTCTCCCATAACAACCTCACCAGAGAGCTCAGGTAGTGTGGCTTGGATGAGTGGACAGTGAGGTGGATCAAGCGCTGGCTGAATGACAGAGCCCAGAGGGTGGTGATCAATGGCATAGAGTCAAGTTGGAGGCCTGTGGCCAGTGGAGTTCCACAGGAATCGAATCTGGGACCAGTCTTGTTCAACATCTTCATCAGTGACCTGGATGAGGGGACAGAGTGTACCCTCAGCAAGTTTGCTGATGACACCACACTGGGAGGACTGGCTGATTCCCCAGAGGCTGTGCTGCCATTCAGTGGGATCTCAACTGGCTTGAGAGTTGGGCAGAGAGGAACCTCATGACGTTCAACAAGGACAAGGGCAGAGCCCTGCATCTGGGAAGGAACAACCCCATACACCAGTACAGGCTGGGGATGGAACTGCTGAAGAGCAGCTCTAGAGAGAGAGACCTGGGAGTCCTGGTTGATAATAAACTAAATATGAGCCAGGAATGTGCCCTCGTGGCCAAGAAGGCCAATGGCATCCTGGGATGCATCAAGAAGAGTGTGGCCAGCAGGTCAAGGGAGGTTCTTCTCCCCCTCTACTCTGCCCTGGTGAGGCCTCATCTGGAGTCCTGTGTCCAGTTCTGGACTCCTCAGCTCAAGAGGGACAGGGAACTTCTGGAGAGAGTCTAGCACAGGGCCACCAAGATAATCAGGGGACTGGAACATCTTTCATATGAGGAAAGGCTGCGGGAACTGGGGCTGTTTAATCTGGAGAAGAGGAGATTGAGGGGAGATCTTATTAACATTTATAAATATCTAAAGGGTGGGTGTCAGGAGGTTGGGACATCCCTTTTTTCTATAGTAGATAGTAACGGGACAAGGGGTAATGGGATGAAGCTGGGACACAAAAAATTCCACTTAAACTTGAGAAGAAACTATTTCACTGTGAGGGTGAGGGAGCCCTGGCACAGGCTGCCCAGAGGGATTGTGGAGTCTCCTTCCTTGGAGGTCTTCAAGACCCTCCTGGACATGTTCCTATGTGATCTGATCTAGGTGAACCTACTTCTTCAGGGAGGTTGGACTAGATGATCTCTAAAGGTCCCTTACAACCATTCAATGGTTCTATGATCTCTCTTTAGTTGCCAGGAGGTCCAGACTATATGGAATTTGAGGTACAAACTTGAACACTGCAGGTGGGAATTGGAGCCTCATTCGTTCTGGGTTAGCTAAACTCACAGAGAACAGATGTTTCTGTTATGGGGTTTCCTCTGTTGTACTCACAACTTTGCTGAAGTTACCCAGCTCACTCTATTGAACTGATCAATATGTGTTGCTTATGTCCAGTTGAGGTTTTTTCACTCAATATAGAACCTTGAGGAGATGGTGAGGTATTGCAACAGGTTGCCCAGAGGAGTTGTGGCTGCCCCATCCCTGGAAGCGTTCAAGGCTCAGTAGGATGTGGCATTGAGCAACCTGACCTAGTGGAAGGTGTTCCTGCCCACAGCAGGCGGTGGACTAGATGGTCTTTGAAGATCCAGTCCAACCGAAACCTTTCATTGATCATTATATGGTAAGTGTTTCTAGTCCCCAACAGAGTTTTGTCGGAGCTGGGATCTATTGTTAACACCATGTCTCAGCACAAAAAGACTATTGTTCTTGAAAGTAGAAAATGGGAATTCTTGCTTTCCAGGGACTGATCCTCTGGCCTAGGTATCAAATATGTCATTCAGTTCAAGAACCAATGAAGATCTTAAGATCTCTGTTAGGTATTTACAGAATGTAGCCTTATAAGAACCAGGAGAACCAAAAGAAAACGGTGGCTGAGATTAACATTCCTTGGTTTGTGGTTAATTTTTTCTTAAAACTCTGCAGTGGCAAGTTATACGAGAAGTGAACAGTGTCAGAGTATGTTCATCTGTTTCTGTCTGCTGGAGAGCTGCACAGTTCCTTGTTAATGTATGCATTTCGAAATCAACTTGCTTTTGCCAAGGGTATGAATGACTTGATGTGAGGCACAGCTGAAGACTTCAGCCTGTCATCCCATCTGTGCCTCGGTTATATTCTAGTTCCCTTATTGCCTGCAGCATTAGAGAGACTTTTCCTGGGTCTTAGTCTGAGCTCTTGCCACTGGATCAAATGTAAATTTTATTTGTTTACAAACTTCTTCATGGACACAAAACACCTACTTTAGATTTTGTGATTAATAGGAGTAAAAGTTTGGAGGTTGTAACTCCGAGTAAGGTTCGTTAAAAGCATTTTTTCCAAGCGACAATACGGTTTAATAGCTTCAGGAGAAAGTTACCAGCACTTCAGTAATACAGTTATTTACCTCTGTGGCAGAGATTTGTCTAGTCACAAAGGTGAGAGGAGACTTTTATTTTTCCTATAAGAATTCTCTTTTTTTCCTTCTTTTTCTCCTCCTCATTTGCATCTTTAGTAGCAGTTACCCTCATCTCAAAGCTTGTATAAGGCGAGACATGCATGGTGCATGTCTGTTCCCATGGGAACTAGATTAAGGACTTCATGAAGGATATTGGTGGTATTTAATGACAGGTAATATCCTGCTTTTAAGCTGTATACCTTTTTATAAACTGAAAGCACCTGTTTGGATGTCAGTTCCCTTTTAATGCAGAATCAGACCTGGGTGGAATGATGCACAACTGGAGATTCCAGTCTCCTTTTTGCAAATGAGACTGTTCTTGACAAGGTGGTTGCATCTTTCCCTGTTCCAACATAGCTGAAAACAAAAGACACATTGTTTTCCTTTGGACAGCAAGAAGATCCCAGCTTTTCTCATCTGGGAAGTACAGAAGAGTTTTAAATTGGGATTTTCTAATCTGAGCTGCCTTGCAGCTTCATGTGAGGCTCTGCTGCACAGGATAGTTGATCTAGTGATGGGAGTTTACCTTTCTGCTACAAGGTGTACAGGTGCTTTTATACTGAAATTGGGAGATGAGAGGTGGAAGAGAATCCCTGAGGGGCAGCTTCATCCCTGGATTCTTCTCATTTTACACTGTCAAACTCTCAACAAAGCTCTTTATACTTTTTAAAATTCCATGCATGGCTTTCCCTAGAAGACCAAAGCTGGTTACCTGGCATCCACATAACCTCATTTGCAAAAAAAAAAAGTAAATACAGGCATGCCAGACCACCTCTTGATTCTTCCCTATGACTAAATATTTTTGCAGACAGATGTTTTTGTCATTGCAAGGATCATTGCTTTGCCCTCAACTGATACCCCTCACAGTAATGTGACTCCTTGATGAAAAGCTCACTTTGTGTATGACATGCTGCATGCTTGATGCAGTGTGCCTAGGGCAACATTTAAGCATCTACAGAAGTAGCCAATGATTTATGGATTTGAATGAAACTATGCTGGAGATAACTACGATGTCATCACAGTCAGAGATATGAGAAGCTATGTTTTTACATGCTGTTTCTTGAAACACTGGGGGAAGGTTGCGGTTTTCAGGTGTTTTTAGACTTGACCCTCAGTCTTCTACAAAAAAAGCAGAAGATCGTAGGGCACGTGAAGCTAATTTTTGTATTTAAACCAACCTTTTGGTGTACAGAGTACAATGAAACCCACTCTTGCCAGTAGTGAACAAAAAGTCTTCTTGTATTTAACAAGGTACTGTGTAAGATCTTTGTACTTTCTTCATGAATCTGAATGGCTTGTGGTAGTAGTCTTAATTGTCAAGAGCTGCAGTGTTTGGTCTTACCTTTGTGCTTGCTTGCCTAATTTTAGCAAAATAGAATTGTCAACTGGCGGATCTGATCCATTGAAGTTCACTTTCAAGGTCTTCATGACCAAGAACAATATTTATTTGTAGAACAGGGACGGTGACTTGTTCTTTTTCCTTCTGCACGGCAAGCAGGAGGACTTAAGGAAAGTATTTTAGAGCCAGGCAAGCATCAGATGAGATTGACCTTTGATACATAGATACATGCTAATGACAAACGTGGCTTTAAGGCATCTAAACTTCTTCAAAAGTAGAGAGATTCCTTGTGTAGACTAGAGCAGGTCACCTTTGTCTTGCATTTTCCTGATTTTTAAAAAACAGTATCTCAACCTTCACAAATGCAGCAAGTTATATCAGCAGGTCTGTTAGCATGGGTAGCTATCTGAATCTCTCAGTACATACCTTGCTTCCTGTGAGGTCTTCCCTTTTCAGATATTTACTTTCAACTAGAGGCCTGGTTGAGTTTTTAGGTCACTCTGACATACTGGTTTGCTACATGTCTCGGGAAGGTTCCCTGGAACAGTTTGTTGGTTACCACTGGAATACTTCACCTCTGGATAGGAGTTCAGTCTTGAAATCACCAAAGCGGCATAGTGACATGAACTGTATTTTGCTGTTTTCTTGCACCAAAAACTTTATCTGAATCATTTTGCTTAGAACAACATTTAAATTTCCATTAAATGCTCACAGTTGTCAGGAATGAGAGAGGCTTGTTAGAGAGCTGAAGAGAGCAATTGAACGTTTCCTTGAAAAATGCAAATTTTGTTCCAAATAACGTATAATATTGGAAACAAACTTGAAAAAATATCCTAATGAATAATCCTTGCCAACTATGAATACTTGTGAACCAAGGAGAATAACAAGGGGGGAGGAAACAATTCTGTAGCTGTCTTGGAATTGCCTAAAACAGAGAACGCAAAATCAAGAATAAAAAAGTATCAGTGATTGTTGCAATACGCTTCTGATGATACTGCTTTTGTTCTGCTCTCTGAAGTACTGGTTTGTCTAGAAAGGAAATAATTATTACAGACTGGATTCACACTTCCTTTTTGCATCCTGGTGGAAAAGGTGTGGGTAATGTAAACTCTTACTTGATTTGGGTAATACTCTTGCTTTCCCTTTCTTTCCTATCCAAGCTTACTGAAAATTCCTTTAGAGTGTTCTTTCTATTCAAGCAGAATTAGCAGTAGAGCACATCACTCAAGTGTTTTGAGAATGACTTTTCTAGTCAAAGCTGGCCTAGGTGGTGTCCTTTGTTACTCTTTTCCATTGTATTAACTACAATATTTATCAGGAGCAGTGAGGAGAGGCAGGATACTGTGGTGAGTCCTACAGTGCAGATAGGTGGGGAAACTGTCTTTGGAGATGAGTACTCCTTGTTAGTTTTTGTTCTTAGGTATTTGCATGTACTTCATATTAATACAATGAAGCAGCTCAGTGGAAAGCTAGTAGGGATACTTTTGGACAGCTTGCTTGTTGACTTCATTGATTTTGATTACCTACTGAAGCTAAAAATCCAAAAAGCTTAGAAATTTATGGCCGTCCCAGGTAAAAGAAAGGTTGTGAGTAGACAAAGTCACTGCACTAGCTCAGCTCCTTATTTTGGCTTGTTCTGGATGTTCTCCCATAAAACTTCAAGTGATGCTCTCTGCCGGCATTTATTAAGGCTAAATACAGTACTGAAGTCATATAATTAATCTTAAAATATGCATTTCAATCTTTCATGTGAAAAATACTATAAAAATGTAATCACTTTTGAAAATCACAGCAGGTGGGCACACAAATGGTTTAGTTTGGCTGGACTGATGATGCGTATGGTACTGCAAGTATTTGAAGTGTATAATAGTTGAGGATCAAGTTCTGTCTGCTTGATGAAGTAACAGTTGGTTAAATTGGGCAGAATAACTACATCGCATTGAAATGAGGAAGCCTTCTGACATCCATGTTTAAGACTTCAGCAGTGAAGTCTGTTGGGAGTAGAAAATGTTTCAAATTATTACTGCTAGTTCTCTGAAATCCTATATTTGAATGTAATATAAGACGATTTTTCACTATCTTGAATATAGTTAAGGTGACCTAAAGTTAAATTTTGCTTCTTGCCATCTTTACTGTTGCATCAAGGGCAATTTAGAAATGTGCATTAAACTGTTTAGGCAGTAGTGTTTTGGTCCTGCTCAGTCAGTGAAGTGATGTTCAGTAGTGCTTTGCATCCATTGCTGCTTTGTGAGTGATTTGCCAGCAGCACCAGGGATTTGCTGTACATGAGGTAAACAGCAGCATCTGGCTTTTTATGATCTATTGGCAGTGGCTGAGGAAGGGAAAACTGCCAAATACCAGAGTAGGCATCAGAGCTCAAGGGCATGCTACTAATTCTTGCACATCATAGGGCCACGTACTAACATCATTAGCTTTACATGTCCTGCAAATATTTCTGACGTGAAGACAATCCAGAGGTATGCATATATTTATTGGCAGCTAAGCAGCCATTTGCCCTGGGAGTGGAATCTACCTATTTAAAAAACACCAAACAAGTGTCTTCAGTAGCAGATCTCCTCTGCCTGCATGCATATATACATTATACTACCAAGTAAGCAAAGAAATCAGAGCACCAGTGAGGAGTTTAGATGTGTGGTAAAGTGGTGTACAATAATATAAAATCCCTCTAAAGGCACAGGAGTAGACTGTTTCCACTCTTGCCAAAACGTGTAGGAGAGGGGTAGTGTAGTGCCTGTTGCAGCAAAGGATTGGTTTGTGTTTTGTGCTCAGGGCTGGTCTCCAATAGAAGATCCAGTCAAGAGATTGCTTCCTCAAGTGTATGAACAGAGAGCTAACTTAAGGTGCAGCTTGCAGCCAAAGCAAGCCATATGTCAAAGGACATATGCAGAGTTTTCAGGAATAGTGAAACTATGGGAAGGAGTTGATGTGTTCTGTCAGATCTGTTCTTGTACTTTGTAAATAGCCGTGTGGCCCACTGTGAGTGTTAATGTGTTAAATGTTAATTTCCACTGTCAGATACACATGCAGTTACAGAAGTAAATAGTGAGTTTAGAGTTTGGCTTCCTAGATGCTTAATTAAATTCAGAACACAAATGCAACCACTCTCAGGAGGACATTTTCTCCCCTGGTTGCTGTGGGATGGTTTGTACATGTTAGTCACCATACTTTGTGGTATTGCTCACGTCTACATAGCAGGCAAATGTTCTAGTTCTATAACTTCTCTAATACAGTTGTATTCAAACGCATATTTAAGTATTCAGAAAGCTTTTAAATTAGGAAATTGTTCATGTTGCTTTTTGTTGGCTTTTATCATTCTTTTATCATCTTTCTGGTTTAGTCTTTAGTCCTCTTACTCGGAGACTTTTTGTGACCTACAGTGATTTATCTCATTTTTATCACTGTTCTTCAGCATGTTTGTAGAATGTTGTCTGGACTTCAGGCACTACAGCAATTTTAGAGGTCTGGCGTGCAGCATGTGACAATTCTCAGGACTGTTGCACCTCAGTTCATAGTCATTTGTATACCTCCTGATGCTGGGTGATGGTCACGTTGAATGATCCTCCCTTTTTGAGGAAGAAAGACGGTGTTACTGTTCTCAAGTATGTTAAGCATTTGAACACTAAAATAAAAAGGGGTATGTGACTAGGGAAACTTCCTTCCTTGTGTGGGAACAGTAGGGATGGGGTCGTAACGCTTTTTCACATTGTGATTCTGTATTTAGCACAACAGGAAAATTGATTCCAGTCAGTTTATACTGATTACAGTCAGCTTGTAAGGTAGATCTTCTACTGAGACTGGCCATTCTGGTCCCACTGTGAGGTGGTTCCAAAGCCGAAACAGTGGTGTAATTTTTTGTTTCTCCTTTACAATAGGAGCACGAATCTGAAGGGGGGAGAACCCCGCTAATGAAGGCTGCACGAGCTGGTCATTTATGCACTGTGCAATTCCTTATTAGCAAAGGTAAGATACTGGTTTAATTATTGATTAGAAACCTTAAAATGGCACTTTATGTTTCTGCATGTTAGTGACCCTTCTCCAGGACTGATTGGATTGTGTATGTACAAGGATTTGTCAAACAGTTACAGATTTTCAGAGTTTTGTGTGGTTCATGATGCAATGAGTCACAAAATATTCTGCTAGTTAATTTTCCTGCTCTTAAGTACAGAAAATATTTTTAGTTTCTTAAAAGATGCACTCCCTCCTTCAGAAGAGACATATCCTCAAATTTACCAGCTGTGCGTTGGGCGCCCTGAGTGTTTTGTCTCAGCCGCTGACAAGGCCCACTGTTGCTACCGTTATTGCCTTGTCTTTACAAACGGAGGAGAAGGATGTGTAGAATCCATTGATTATTCAAAATCCCTTACTTTTGCCCTGGAAGTGTGCATGAATTAGGAATATTAGAAGGGAACATTTCATCTGTGTTCCAGAAAATACTGTACTTACTTTCTTTAAAAAAAAAAATCTCTGTGTTCAGTTCTGGGATCTTCTCTTCATAGGTGCCAACGTTAACAGGGCTACAGCGAATAACGACCACACAGTGGTGTCACTGGCGTGTGCAGGAGGCCACCTGGCAGTGGTTGAGCTCCTCCTGGCTCACGGTGCAGATCCTACTCATCGGCTCAAGGTAGATGCTTTAAACTACACATTTATCATAGCTATTGAAAGAACCACGTAGTTGATCTGATGGTTTAGTAAATGTGTGCTTTAAAGGGTCTGATTCATGTCTCCCATGCTACACCAGGTAGCAAAATTAATCTTCAGATTTTTTTTAATTTCCAAAATCTCACTTCAGGATGGCTCAACAATGCTCATTGAAGCTGCCAAAGGAGGACATACAAATGTTGTTTCTTACCTACTGGATTACCCAAACAATGTTTTGTCAGTTCCTGCCACAGACCTGTCCCAGCTCACACCTCCATCTCAGGATCAGGCTCAGGTAAGGCATGAGGAATTCTTTTAAAATACCACCATGAATGTTTAGATGTGAGCAATGTGAGCAGTTAAAAGTCTATGCATTTGAAAATGCTAGAGAGTGAGAAGGTTGACTGCTACCATCTGTTGTATCTTGGAGAGTGCATAAACTTTATTCCCTTTTCTGCTCCTTGGATGGGATAGGCCCAGACCTAGTATCTCAAAAAAGCATTACTTGCTTGGTTGTGTTTGTTCAGGTTTGTTTGATTTTGGGAGGGTTTTTTCAGCAGTTCTAAACCCTGGTGACAGCAACCCTCAAATGCTGCTGCTGATTGTAGTTGTTATATGAAAAAAGAAATACATTGCATAGGTTCAGAATTCTGCAGGCTGGAGAGGCAGCTTTCCAGTGAAGTTAGCTGATGAAGAACATAAAGATGCTAACAGTCTTCCAGCCTACACAGCCTGGGATTCGGTAAAGAGTGACATAGTTAATTCTGATGTGTTATCAGCAATAAAATGACACAGCAAAAGTTGTACCAGGAGGTAGTGTAGTGCACAGAGTTCAGGAAGAGTGGAACGGAGGTCTGCTGTAGACATATATCTTTCTATTAATGCTTCAAGATCTGGTTCGTTCAAGAGGATTTTTTACCTGAGTGTGTGTCTGTGACTTTATTTTAAGGTTCCACGTGTACCTGTGCATGCACTTGCTATGGTTGTACCCCCCCAGGAACCTGACAGAACCCCTCAAGAGACATCGCCACCTCTCTTGGGAGTGGTGAAAGGTTAGTATGTAGCCACGCGGAGAATATATGATGTTTGGAAGTGGACAGGCTGGGGACAGTTTTATTACAGCTTATGCATAGTATAGTCTACTCCACCAGTGCTTGAAAACCTTTAATGAAGCATAACTTACATGTATTTTACATAGTGCATAGTTTTTTGTTATTTTCTTATATTCTTCAGTGCAGTAGCACTTGTTATTCTAATTCTATTATTCTAGTTTATTAGAATTGCGCTGCTTCTGATTCTCTTGGAAGAAAACAGGTGTGGTAACTGCCATAGTGCAGGCTGCTAGAAAACATTAATAAACTCTAGGTGCAGTGTTAACTTTTCAATATTGTACATTGGTTGTCTAGAGCAGTTGCAACTCCTCTCCATGAGCTTGATGTATCAATTCTTTCCTGTTCCTGCAATAGCAATGCAAACGTGTTGGCACTGTAACATGCCAATGCAGGTCTACTTACAGGAGAATCTTTCTTATGTTAGTAATAATACTCGTGTAAGTAATCATTATGTTAGGGTTTTTTGTTTGTATATGGTTGAACTGTGGTTACAACTATTTGCAGTCCCTAAATGGCAAATTTAGCAGTTCATTTCCAGCTGTGGATTCTGTAACAGATCTTCACATCTGCTAAGTCAGCTCAGAAAGAGAAGCAGATTCTCAAGTGGAAAATCACAAACTGCATCCCCTAATTATTTACAGTATCAGGTAGGGATATTAAATGTTATAGTGTCCAAAGCTCTGTTAGATAGCTTTACTTAATCCTTTTATTCTGGTAGTGCCCAGTGCTTCCTAAAACAAACAACCTCCCCCAGGGGCACAAATGAAGAGAGAAAATAATTGTGTACCAAATGGTGTTTAAGTGTGCAGCTGTGACTCTCTCCTTGCATATGTGCCATATGTGTGACTTCTCAAATGCAGATATTGTATCATTTTCCTAGGATGTGCAACGCTTGATATTTTGGCTTTCATAAAAGTGAGCACCAAACAACTTCAAAAAAAACCTATGAAACTTCTGGTTCAATTAAAACAGCAAAAAGCCATCTACCAGCATGTGTGCCCTTGCAATTAACGAACCATTAGTACTGCAAAGTGGGTTAGTGTTCTGAAAGTAGATTTTGTGGTGCATGGGAATGGGTGAGAGATTAGCTGATAATCAGTCAGAAGATTGAAGTTAGAATCTTAAAGTCTCATGTTTTTGAATCAAATTATGAAAAGGAAATAAATGTAATTTAAGAAACAGCTCTCATTCAGTAAGTTACTGCAAATGTCAGCAGATAGATGAGGCATGTTTGTAGCAGTACCACGTTGTTGGAATTGGCACAGAGAGATCTAGTCGTTCTCTGTGCTTCAGGACGTGCTTTACACGTGTCAGCAAATCTGAACCGTGATGCAGTGAAAGAGATGTAACAGTCTGAAATGTGTCACTGGGCTGCTGCAGCACTCCTGAAAGCTTTGTGTGCAAAGCCCTTTTGTATCTTGACTCTTTAGGGGGAAAGTGGTATTTTTGTGAAGGCCATGTGATTGCAGCAGCGATGCCAATCTGCTCCTTTAGCTGCAATAGAGTTAATGTTCTTTGCTGAACTTTGTAACTTGTTATACCCAGACTGCTTTACTGAACCGCAGTTCCATCATTAGACTTCTTGGGAGACAAGGAGCAAAAGAGGGTGTGAATAAAAGCTTGTTTGGTATTTTGGGATGGGGGGGGACACAATCTGAAGTTGTTTTGTAACAAACTCTTTATCCTTGGGAAGACAAATTTCTCATCCTCACAGCTAGAAGCAGCCCCCTGAGTTTTTGTTTAAGACTCTTAACTCCTTGGAGGAAGGGGAGGACCATCTACCTTTCTTAATCTCAATTCAGTTGGGTTTTTAAGGACCTCTTAGCTTTGCAAGAAAGGCAATAGTAGCATCTTATTTCCTGAAGAGTTCTTGGCAAGTCAAGTGTAATACTAGAGTACGTTTGTGTGTTATTGTTATCCTTCAAGTATGGTGTGAGGTTTTTCAAGAGGAATTTGTGAACTCCCTTATTACTCTTCAGTAACATAAGAGGGCATATGGAATAGCTTCCATTTGAATAATTGTTTCAGCAATTTACTATCTATGTTTATGAACTAAAAAGAGAAACGTTTAACAGCTGACAGTGGATCTAGAGACACTCAGATAAAGTTATACACAAAGATGGTAACCTCCTAAAGAGGTGAAGTAAAATTAGGTGAAAGAAGCAGCAGAAGTAGTTTACAGGGGCGAACAGACCTCAACTCTTATATGCTTAGAAAGAGTTGTTTTTAGTGTAGCATGTGCCTGTTGTGTCCATGTGAATGTGAAATGCCAGTGAGGTTCAAAAGGCAGGAGATGCCTGCCTTGGTGTTTTGTACTTGGTGCTGCCCTTGCTTAAAGGTGGTCAGGATTGCTCAGCGGCCAGCTGCCAGACAGAAAAAACACATGTGCTGTTTTTGAGGGACCAGAGGATCCCTCCTGCTTGTCAGTGCGAGGCGTAAAGCACAGGGACCAGCATGCAGCTCCAGGTGCCTCTGCATCGGGCTCCCTGGGGCAAGGGGTCTCAGTGCCCAGCACACAAATGGTCAAAAGGAATGCTGTTGTATTTTTTCGGGAAATCAGATGACATAATAGTATTGCCATTGATAATCTTGTCTAGTTTGCAAATGCAAGCTACTGTTTAGCAAGATTGGGATCTGAAGATCCCGGGGATGTTTGTAATTCTGCTTTATTATTTCCCAGAGCGTGCCTGGTGGGCACAGTGGCTTGATCCCACAGCATGGATTTAGCTTTTTGAAAAACAACATACCAGTGTGACGAGGAGAGGCTCAGGGAGTCTGTGGAAAGCAGCAGGATTGTTTTCTTAGTCAAAATATTTGAAATATGCAAGGTGTTTCTAAACATTTCCAAATTTAAAGCAGTCTATTTTTGGAGGCTGAAGTATTGGTTATTTTTTAAGTTGGATTTGTTTTACTTCACAGCTAATCTGAATTTGCACATCCAGATTAACTAATTGACCTCAGTTGAGTGCTTAAAACTTCTCAGAGTGCTGTCATTAGACTTTGCTGTTGTTTTGAAGTAGGCAGTTAATTTGCAGTGTTTCTCATTTGGAGTGTATGGGGTTTTCTTAAAAGTTTCAGGGACCTAGTAGACTTCAGTTATTCAGGTAAAAGCTGCTCACATCTGCCTTTGACCCTTGGGAGGGGGATCAGAGGTCCCTTAAATCTGAGTACGGTTTTTGGAATCTGTAAGCTTTTTCAGTTAGACCTTCAATATACAGCATCCCCAGTGTTCCTGTGCTGTAAATCTAACAGTCCAGTGGTTTGCAGAAAGGAAAGAAAAACAAACTCCATTTAACTTCTATAGCCATGAATTCAATAATTTTTACTTCAGCCTCTGACTTTTATGCCTAATACTGAGTTGCATACTGGCAGAGACCTTGTACATTGTGTGGTTCGACTGAAACGGGAGTCAGGTTAACAGTGGAGCTGGAAAGATTATACTGTTACCATTGGGGTGAAGGCATTAAAAAGGCAAGCTGACCTTCCTGATTTTCCACTCTGACTCCTTTCAGACACCTCCGCTGCACGGTCCAGCTGCCTATTCTTTGTTTCATATACTTAAATATCTTCTGATTAACTCTTGCTGTTTCGTCCACACTTTCTGCCTGGATGAGCAGCAGACCCAGTTATGTGGGATGGGTTACCAAGCATAACAGTCCATCCCTCGTGGCTTCCCAACTTCTTAGCAGACTTAAAGTTATGCATTTATGCGAATCTTTAGGAGTGTAGGCAGATGATTTAAAAACAAGACACACGTGCAAGTCCCCAAGAGCACAAGCGTATAAAAATATTATCACAGTGTTTTGAGAACGTCCACTCCTTTGAAGCTTCAGTTACCTGCTCGACACCGACAAATTTAATTACATCTTAGCAGTTTTCCAATTAGATACCATCAAACCACCAGAGGAAGCTTGGAAAGAAGACTAAGATTGAGCAGTAACTCAAATTTTTGAGTATCAGAAAATTGATTTAATTTTGTCTTGGTTTTAGCCACGTAGCCATTACACTTTGGATGTAATTGCACCCATTCCCTGCCAGTTTTTGGTAGAAATAGCTGCAGGATTGATAAAGTTTGTAAAAATACTGCATTGTTTGCGGGAGGAATGTAGTGACAATATAAACACATCCAATCATTCATCTCTCCACAAATCATCCTGTTCTTTATAAAGAAGAATTAAGTATGTATTAAAAGCAAGGTACTTGAGAAAAGTAGGCATTTCTTTGTCGCCAGTTAGGCAGGCGATATAGTATTGCAGTGTGCATTTGTGTGTATGTGCATTGGCTGATTGCTTCCCCAGGTTCTTAGAGCCTAATTTCTTACGGATGTAAATTAAAGTTAAACACAGAACTTTCATGAAAGTTCATTGTTGAGCTCATCTCAGTCCTGTTGATGAGGCTAGTGAATTTTACTTGTAGACTGCAAATCTAGCTCTTGACTCCTGAGTGAAATCAGATTTTTTTAAAGCCTTGAAGTGCAAGAACAGTGACCATGCAATTCTGTTAACAAAGCATAAAGATCCGAGTTTGGATTTTAAGTTTCCTGACACCTGCCTTTTGTGAAGAGAGGAGCAGACTGAATCTGGGATTTTCTGGTTGATTGGTTTGTGTTTGGTTTTGAAGTTGATCTTAATTTTTTTATTTTTTGGCCTGATATTTGATGATTTGGGTTTGGGGTTTTTTTGAGTTCTAGGCAGTGTTTATGTACTAGGCGTTGGTTCCAGCAGAGAAGACGTATTTGAAAGTACAAATGTACATCACATAGTTGACTTTTTTCTCGCTGTGTTTGTTTGAGTTTTTTTAATGCTGAAAAGTCTTTTGGAATTTAACTATTTAGGTTTGGATCCACTCTTTTTGGGGGGTTGGGGGTTGTTTTGTTTTGGGTTTTTTCCATTTAACCACTCTAGAAGTTAAGGAGTTGTCAACAATTTCATCAAATAAAAGGTCAAGTATAATGTAACTGTTTCAGGTGGTGGCCAGGATGAAAAACGCTAAGCTAAAATGCAAGTTGCATTGACAGAAACTTCCTGAAGTCTGCAATTGATTGTAAAATCAAGCCTTTTTAATTTTTTAAGGGACCTTAAAAATCAAGTAGTGATTTTTTATAACTTTCGTTGTTTGCTTTGAAGTACAACGAATGTCTGTCCTTGCTAATTCATCAGTTAGCGTTTTTAGGGTAAGATCTGAACTAGGCTTCATTTATGTAAGAAAATTACTTATTGACTTCATGTTTTTTGGGCACTTCCTTGAAGTATCTCAGTCCTCAGGCATGCAGAGGGCAGTTCAAGTACTTGCCTGTGCTAACTGGGAGCATCTCACCTGAGCTCCTTTATTCATTGTGAAAGGGTGTAGAAATTACTGCTTTTTGGGAGACTATGGTATCCTATGGATTAGAAGTCAGGGCTAGGAGAGCAAGTTGCTCAAGAATCATAAGCACTCAGGATGAAACACGGGATCAGATTTGTTCATAGGTAGCAGCCCTATAAAGAGTGAGTGTGTTTTAGCGAAGTTAAATTAGAGGAATTGAATTGCTTAGGAGAGCCACTTGAGGACTATAAATATGAAGGCTGTTTTTCTGAACTCTTGCTCACAATGTCTTGGACCTTTAAGTGTTACTTGCAGCCAGAAGGCATTAAAAACTGGTAATGGTCTCTTCACCGCATATTATTGGATGCACAAGAGACCAGTGATGGTGCTTGGGAATGCTCAACTAGGTGAATGCAACTCAGGTGCTTAGGAGATTATCTACAATATATGGGAGAAGTACAGGAGGTATGCATAGGAAACCTTTATCTCTTATTTGCTGGAAAGAAGTCAGAAAAACATATGGAAAGCTGTGTTTGTGCAGAGTAAAGTCTTACCCTCAGTCATAGGTGTTTGTCTACAGGACTGATGGGAATGCTGAGTTTGTCAGATTAGGGACCAGAACCTGTGGGAATATGGAAATAAAAGAGCAAGTGGTTCTACTGTTCGCAAAATAAATTGGGAAATAGTGGTTTCCTTACTCTTTGGGTCTCCTGGCATGTGCCCATAACTAGTCCAGATTTTCTGTCAACTGAACAACTCTTTGTCTTATAATCATGATTACCTGATGGCAGGTGATATTTGTGTAACAACATCTGGATTTCATTGGTCCTCAGTCTTCATTTCATACTAAGGAAGTCTTCTAAAAGTGACCAAAACAGTTGCTTGAGAAGCTAGATGGACCACTTAATATTGCTAACTTTTTGTATAATATTGTATAATACTTTTTGTATAAAATTGCTATCTTTTTGTACAACAAAAAGATAAAGGAAAAAAAGAAAAAAAAAAAGAAAGACAAGTTGAAGTAATTATGATCTGGCCTATGATTAGATTTTTGTCTGACTGCACTTAACTATTTCAAAAGTGAAAGTCAAAAGTACTGTTCATAACTATTTACAAAAATGGGCACAGTATTTTTCAGGGTATTGTAACACAGAAGAGATTTGTGTAAAACAGGAAATTACTGCTTTTAAATCCTTTCAACATTACAATATTATATTACAATGCTTACATGTTCAAAGCTACCAACATCTTCTCCACCTCTGATCTGGACTGGCTGCTCAGTGCACATACCAGATTTGGCAGATTTTCCTACTCTCTGTCTTCTTGCAGTAGCACCAAGATGACAGGTTGCATCTATTTCCTGGCACAGAAAGAGGTGACTTGGAACTTGAAAAGTGGCCCTGATAACAGATTAGAAGCCAATTAAAGTAAATCTCTGTACCTCTTCAGAGCCCAGGACTTTAAAGCCCAGCTCTTCACTTGCTGGTTTCCCAACATCTGTCTTCAGAACCTTTCCCAGCTTTCCATGGTCATTCCTGGTGTGGTCTGCTGCCTGGGGAGCATTCTCTGCATCCGGTCCAGCCTCAATATGAGGCTATACTTCTGATCTTTGTCTTGTGCTTGTAGAAAAGTTTTTCTGTGACAGGCTTTTTTTTTTTTTCTCTAGATGGGACTTAGCTGGGACAATATTGGTACTTTATTATTTCGGGGGTCTTTGAACTGCAGCTTTTCTTACCTACATAGTGTAAGCTGTCCAGAGCTGCCAACTTGTGGGAATGCATTGTGTTAGGATGGAAATGAAAGATCCATTAACCTTAGGAATGACATGACATGGAGCAGCACAAAGGGTTCCCATCTCAATTGTGTCTTAAAAGCAGAGTTGGTTTCTAGTGAGGTTACTGTAACATTTCTGCTACTTCAGCAGTGGAGCAGCTTAATTTCAAAAGACACCAACTGACTTTTACTAGTTTCTAAAAAAGATGTAGAAAAGCTTTTCAGGAATTTTTGGTGAATGCAAATATATTTTTCAAGAGTGATCTGCAAAACTTACATTGTAAGTCACACCTTTTAAAAATTACGGTGTTGACCATATAAACCCTAAGTACACTACAAAGCTAAATAGCAAGCAGCGTATAGCAGGCTTGAGCTAAACATCCACTAGCAAGCAGATTTTTGCTAAACTTTAGTCAAATTCTTTATTGTCTTCTGAGAAATTGTCTTGGGACTCACTTATGGTTCAGAGACAAACTAGTGTTGGTTGGAATAGGTACTCATCTGGAACTATGGTCCTGTATAAGGCAGCAGTATAAAGTACTGAGCTGGAGAAAGAGCTTACCGAAGGGCATCTTGCTGTGTTTGCAGGATGCTGAGGTACTTCCCTAGGGTTAAGATTTGTTGCTTCCCTTAAATTTCAATATGGTTTATGGGAGATTTCAGTGAATATGTTTAGCACGGAGTTGGTTCTTTTAGTATTTCTTCTTTCTCTTTATAAGACAAAATTCTCCTTTAAGAGAAAATGCTCACATTTATTTACTTTTTCAATTAGTTTCTCACGAAAGGTTTCATTTCAGAGTGAGGTGCATGTGATTCCTGTTTTGACAGAATGCAAAATTAAGTCATTTGTGAATTGCTATTTTGGTGAAGGAGGGTCCAGAGAGAGATGGGGAAATCAGAGTTGTAGCAATCTTAATTCTTCCAGAGCTGATGACTGATCTAGGACTTGTTCTTGCATCCAGATTTTTACTTCACTGTGATGTTTATGTAACTTTATTAAGCCATGGCTCAAACTGTGTGTAATTTTAATTCCTCTTTTAGCGATTAATCCTGTGAGTCCTGATTAATCCTGCCTTATAAATAGGCAAATTTTATTCTCTTTTAAAGCCACATATCTCTGTTTGGGTATAGCAAGTGAGTGTCAATGCAGAAAATTATTTGATCAGGCTAAAACCTTCCCAATTTTTAAATAAGGTTTCTTACACTGAAGTAATAATTAAAATTTTAGCACTTAATAGATTCCTATTAGCAAGATCTGACTGGAGGTTTCACAGATGTAGCTTTTGGGAAAGCGTCCTTAGGTTGCTATGGGCTGCCCTGACTTGGTGTTCCTTGCTAGGTTTATGTTGGAGATAATTTTTGTAAGCTTTAACAGTGAGTAGAATTGTTGACTTGTTACTGGAGAGAGGGAGACAAGGAAGCTCTTATTTTTTTTTTCTTGGAACTTTTAAAAATGTGCTAAAATTTCAAAATACATTTCTATGCATTAAGTCTGCACTGGCAGGATTCTCTTTGTAATGTAAAGGTGGAAGGCTGTAGTGTTTGGAGAAATATTAGTTCAAAAAAATGATCTTGCTGCAGAGTTAGTCTTCTCTCAAATATAGAATACTTGTGCTTGTAACTTTGCTGTTGGAAGTTAGCCTCTGGAAAACAGTCTTAGTTTAATTGTTCTGCACACCAAAGCAACTTTGAGAACTCAGTAAATTATTTAAATTGCCTTGCTCTTCTTGCTGATTTCTCTTCCCAGATGCATTGTCATTTATGTCAGAAACCATAAAGGTTCCTTATTTCTTAAGACTAAAATAGCTATGTTCAAAGGGATATTAGGATCAGTACTGAAAATTCCAGCTATATGTTTTTCTTTTTTTGTCTTAACATGGCCTGTAGGGTTTACCTTTCTGTGGTTTGACAGATGTGCAGTGTTAGTTGTAAAGACTTTTTTTCCTTTTTTTTTCTTTTGCTTTGGTGGGTGAGAGGGGAGGTTTTGGGGTATCTTCAGCATGGCATTTTTTCAAACATTTTTCATGTGCTTAGGTGCATCCAAGCAGAAGTCAAGTTCCCTGCAGGTAGCAGATAAGGACCTACTGCCACCTTTTCACCCATACCAGCCTTTGGAATGCATAGTAGAAGAGACTGAAGGCAAGCTGAATGAACTTGGACAGAGAATTAGTGCTATTGAAAAAGCACAACTTAAATCATTGGAATTAATTCAAGGTGAACCTTTAAATAAAGATAAAATTGAAGAACTTAAAAAGAACAGAGAAGAACAAGTACAGAAGAAGAAGAAAATATTGAAGGAGCTGCAGAAGGTGGAAAGGCAGTTGCAGATGAAAACCCAACAGCAGTTTACCAAAGAATATTTGGAGACCAAAGGTCAGACAGACACACCACTTCCCCTGCAGCAGCAGTGCCCACTTACAGGGGTCTTCCCAGAAGTGGAAGCCGATAAGGGTCTGCCAGAGGATAACTTTTCAGGGTTACCTCAGGTTGACACAATCTTGTCTAAAGATGACGAGCAACAACAGTCTCCACCAGCTGCTGAACAAATAGAGTTTGTCCCTATCCAGCCTTTGCCAGCACCGCAATGTAATTTTTCTGGTAATTTAGGTTATAATGGGACAGAGTCTCTTGAACTTCAGAAAGCATTAGGGAATCAGCAGAATGTAGGACAGCAGCAGCAAATTGCTGGGCAGGGGCTCTTAGTTCAAGAACCAGACGGATTAATGGTTGCCACTCCAGCACAGACGCTTACCGACACTCTTGATGACCTAATAGCAGGTGGGTTAAGAAATATACCTATTTTTGCATTAATTTGTGTGCTCAGTTTCCCTCTCTCTCCTTCCCTTCAAAAACATCTTGGGGTTTTCCAGTTTGGGAATATTTGCTTAAGAGTAAAGTTCTTGATTAGTGCTATTAATCCTAACAGTGACTTCCAATTCTAACATGAGACTTTTAAATACCTTTTCTATGAAAGTGCAAAACTTCCTGTACTGGAGACCTGTTTTGTCCCCTTTGGCCTCATCTTTTTCTGTGCTGCTTTAAAAAGCCTTGTCATGGGTGATTAGTAGTGCCCATTAGGAAACCTGAAAGCGTGACAGTTACATATCTTCTGTAGAATTTTCTATGCAGGTTTATACCTCTGTGACTTTCTTCAGCTTAGTAACCGTCTCTAGAAAAAAAGACAAATTATTGTCACTGCTGTGGACAAGTGTGTCTCCTCTCCTTTCTGCTCAAGGTATTGCTATGGTTAAAATGTAACCTGGAATCTACACACAGCCTCTCAGTTCTGTAACGGCTTGTGTTTTCAGAATGCCCTCTAAACCCTGGTTTTTGTACAGGAATATCTACCTGCCTGATAGATATAACATATGTCAAAAATGTGCCCTTTATCTGGATGAAATGCAGAAATCAAAACACCATTCCATTTGTTGCTAACGGTGTGAAGAGGAATTGGAATTTCCCACACACTGTGTTGTGAGAGTCCCCTTGAAGAAAAGGAGGTATCATTTGGGTTGATTTCATTTTGTGGATTTGACTAGGATTGATGTTTGCTGCTGGAGGTATGTAGGTTGTAGGCAGTTTTGTTTGGTCTGTAGTGTTTTTGGTGTTTTTGTTTTTTTTTTAATTTAGTGTTTTTCAACTTTTCCTTGCACCTTGTGTCTACCCCCTTATTTTCCTGTCTTCCCTCTCCCTCACCGTCCTTGTAGTCACTGCTCTGTCCTCTGAAGTTCATTTTAAGGTTGTAGAACTGTGTGACTGAACCTTTTGCGAGCCATGCCTGTGAACTTTTAGAATAGTAATTGGATCGAGATTACCTGCCACTTTGCAATGTCCCAAGGAAACCACAGCTGGTGAAACAGTGTGGTGTGTTGCACCAGCTCCCTTCAGCTGTACAGCGCAATTCAAAGAAACCCCCTTGTACTTTAGAGAATCAGTCACAGTTACCCCTTTTCATGCATGTTGTGCCTCCCTCCCCCACTCAGCAGCCTATTCAGCCAACATCAAGATAAAAATGCAGTTGGGTCCTTCTTGACTTTCTTTTTTGTTTTAATTGCTGAAGATTTAGTACTGGAGTGTGTGAGGAGGAAGATTTGAATGGTTAATGCAAATCATAAACAACAAGGGCTTGATCTTTGAAGTAGTTCCTGTTACTGATAGTTTAACATACTTTAATACAAGACCATGTAGTATGTACCCTTTCTGGGTTAGCTACTGTGTATTACCTCCAAAATATTTAGTGCACCTGAAAGTAAACACTGCTGCAGTCTGCTGAGTGCAAGAACTGCTGTTTGTGAAAAGAAAAACTTTATCTTAAAAATAATTGTGAAGACCGTGAGTGTAGATATTGGTTCATGTTCTGAAAGTTTATTGTTTTTTCCCAATGAAGGCATTTTTTGTTGAGAAATTAGATGTATTCATTTAAAAAGTTGAGACAAATAGCATGCTCCTCTGCAACTATTAAAAACATTTACAGAAATGCAACTCAAGGAAACTTTAGCTGTCCAATTTCAGAGTCTCCTGCAAAAATGTATTGATGTTACTTTAGTGAAATATATGTCTTCTGAAATTTATAAGTTGGGTTTACTTCACTCCTTAAAAAAAAAACTACTGCAAAACAATCAGATATTTTGCTCACTTTTTAAATCCAGTCTATGTAAAAGTGACCACTGTGTAAAGTGTAATCCTGCTGCATCTCAGATTTATGTACATTGAAAAAAACCTGCAAATCCACCTGCTCATACTTCACGCTCTTTGATCCATGTTTGAAACGTACTTGACCTTTCTTTGCCAAGTCACCCACTAGTCCTTAGTAATGTAAAGAAATTCTGAGCCATAGAAACTGTGATGAGGACTTATTTTTACACCACACTACAGATGCCTGATAAAAATATTCAGGGGGCTGTGCCTGATATGCGGGAGGTCTGTCTCAGAGAGAAGTCATCTTACACTCAGGTGCTGATGCAGCATCTACTCCCATCACAATACCACCAGTGCACCTGCAGTAATGGTGGTGAGTGACTCTGGGTTTAGAAGAGGTACGAACATTTTTATTCCCGATGAGTATTGCAGTTTGCATCGGGTCTACTTCAGGAGATCAGAAGTGATCAGTGGTCTTTTTGCCCTCTACACTGAAATATCTTTTAATGTTGCTCTGATCATTGACAATGTAAGAGGCAAATTCTTCCAAGTCTTGGTTGAAATTAGTTGTAAAGGAAGACTTGCATTTCTACAAAGCCTTAAATCTTTGTTTTGCTGACTGACTTACATGCCTCATGTATGTTGTCACAGTTATCTTGCCAGGCTGCTGGAATAATTTGTCAGCAGCTTGGTGTTGAGATGGTTCATGTCAATGTACAAAGTGCTGGAATTCTCACTGGCAGCCAGTCACTAGTAGATGTGTATCTGAGCCTCCCTGTCTGTAAAGCTATCTAGAAGTTACTATTTAACCTTTGGAAAGCCTGGTAAAACCTACAAATTAAGCAAGTCTTTCCACTCCATGTTTTGATTGTCATGGAGTTTATTTAGGAGTAAAAATCTTGTAACTAGTCTTACCTGTAAAGGTGTGACATACTACATTCAACATTTTATTTGGGTTTAAGAAAGATACAGATGTTGCGTATCTGTTTAGAGTAGGAGAGCAATACATTTTTCTGGATCCCATCCTCTGTTGGAAGAGGATATTTTGTATCTAACTTTCGTTAGTAAACATTTGGCTTAATGAAGCGTGTAGTCAGTTTCATTTCAGTTCACATTATACATTTACTGTAGTAGATTTCTTAATTGGCAGTATCTGAATTGAGACTTTTTTGCTGTTTTAAGGTATTCAAGATGAGGGACTTTGTTGCTAGGTTCATCTCTGTGTGCTTCTCTGACTTTTCTGTGAGCTTTCATTTGTGTACTGAAATTCTAAGTGTGTCTTGAGAAGCTTTATTAACTGTTATTTCGTTCTGAAATTCTGTTTGTGATTGTTTATACAGAATTGTGGTGTTTTAAGGTAGTGATTTGGAAGGTGACAACTGGGTTACTGTATTTAGCATTGCTGTTTGAAGTAAAACTGGTTGTTACCATAAACAGTGACTCATAAATCTAGATGCAGTTACCAGCATGCAAAAGCCTCTGAAAGTCTACTTGTTTATGAAAAGGGATTGCTTTCTTTGTCTTGAAAATCCCAGTTCCTTTGAGGAAAGGGGGAACTGAAGTCCATTTGCATTTGAAAATCCAGGTCCACAGCATGGCAACAGTTACATAGATGCAGTTTCAGGCTACAGTGTCATCCAGAGCTGCTTGCTCAAGATTCTCCCAATGTCTCCAGATCCATACTTAGATAAAATATCAAATCCTTCCTTCCTTTTGTTTTACTCATGTTTTCTGTCATATTTTACCATAAGTTTGGAAACTACCCATCTGTATCTTTGGAGACCTACCTTTGATTTCACACCAAATCAAAGAAAGGCCCTGTGGAAAGCTGCCAGGCCCCCTTAAAGTGTGGGGAACCTGGATAATGTCGTCTGTAGGGAAGTTTTTTTGATACAAATATTTTGAATATTGGAGTCTATGGAAGCATCCAAAGCCTATGTTGCAGAAGAGATATTTTATAGAGATCTAATGTACACATTGTAAAAATCTATTTGTTTTTTAATCAATAGCTGTCTATGGGCATGTTTGTCAGTACCCTTCCTGAGGAAGAGACGCAACACCTGCTCAGTAGGAAGCAGTCCACCTATTGGAAAGTTTCTGCTTTGTGTTCTTAGAGAGTGAAAGCCACACATTTTTCTAGTTGAAATCCTGTGGTGTGACATAGAGATATTGAAGGTGATCGCGCCCCATGGCCGGTTTTACGCCCTCCAGCTAGCCATTCCCCTCAGAGCCATGGGCAGTGCCAGTGCTGCTCCCCACTGCTGAGCTGCAGTGCCACAGTCATTCCTGCAGCAATTTCAGTTACTGAGAGAAAAGTCTGGAGTCAGTATAGTGGTATTGCCTCTCAGGAGACTGCCTGTTACTTCTGGCACTTTGAGTATGACCTGCTGAAGACTACTGATAGGCAAGACTTGACTTCCCTTGGGGCCGACATTGAACAATGAGGCATAGCTGAGCTCCTCCTGGTAGCCAGAGGCAAAACCAGAGAGATAGTTCTCCCATTGTATCCTGTCAGTAGGACAGCTTTGTTACCTGGATGAGGTTTGCAGGAGCAGTAGCTGTCCCACCTGCCGGATCGAGGTTTGTAATCCAGAAATGGTCTTGGGCAAATACAAGTTAAATCTAATTTTGTGCAGATGTGTCAAAAGCCATGTTGGAACCATTGTTGCAAGGTCATCTTTGAGTTAAAAAACCTGTGTGATGTTGTATAACATAGGCTGAGCTAAATGAGCACCTTGAAATTGGAAGCAGAAGTTCTCAGACATATTTTGCTCCATGAATTACGGTGCTGGGCTAGCTTGCCAGCCACACTAAGGAAACAGAAAATTACACCTTAAAAAAATCCTACTGTTTTGTAAACTCAGTAGTCACAGAGCAGACAATTAATCAGTGGGCATTGTTGGACTATTTGTGTTAGATTTTATTTTAAAGCAGAGTTTGAGATATCAGTACAGAGTTTATCTGCATTCCTACTGCCTCTCACGTTTTACATCGTTTTCACTGTACATGTGAATTGTTCAGCGCACACTTAGATGTTTCAAACACCTGATCAAAATCTAAAAGTGTGCAAGAAATACTTGAACATTTTCAGTATGACTGTGAAGTGTAAAGAATTTGTGGAACCTGTAACAGGAACATTGAATATTCTGCATTAAGAACCCTTGAACTGGCTCAGGTGGAGTCCCTCTGCGCAGCCCTGCTTTGTGTGCACAGCACGTGCTCATGTTTTTAGATGTATCTGTAGCTGCAAGATGTGAAAGCATTGAGCCAGTGGCTTCCATGAGGAAGGACCAGTTTGATTTAATATAAGTCCATAACAGGGTAATTTAGTGTCTTCTGTTTTGGAATGAATAACCTTTAGAATTTATTACCTTTCACTTCAATGGATTGAACAAGAAAACAATTATCCTGCATTAACTACTGCTCATTTGCTGCTGTGAGTGGTAATCCACAGCAAATCCCAAGCATGGGAGCATTGATATTTGAAACTTCTAATACAAACCTGGTTTTCTCGTGAAGGCTGGAACATGAAATAAAAGTCAACTCTGAATTCAGGTGTGGTACTTTGTTCCTTAAATATGTCAGCCAAATGTTAATGCTGGTTTTTGCCTGTGTGCCAAGGAGGGTGCTTTACTTAAAAAATACAGTGGAAAACTGTCACCTACCAAAACTTCAGCAACAACCCCGTGCTGTTTCCAGAACCCAACCAAAGCGACCTATCTAAAGTGGCTTCAATCTGGTTCTTTTCTTGCACATAGGCAGCCCTACAGACTGTACCAGTGGTGTTAGGGGTCATACTGAGGAATTTTCTAAGAGTTTTCTGTCTGCACCATTTTCCTGTGAGCACCTGCTGGTGTGTCATTTGTCAGTGGAATCATGAAGGTTGAGCTGGGAAAGGTTTACAAAAACCTCTGTATGTCATACGCAGGTGTGAGTTCATCCTTCATCCTGCCTTATTGATTGAAACATTTTGACAAAACCAAAATGCTGTCACTTATTTCTTACCTGCAGATGTTAGTGTTTTCCATCAGTTGCTTGTTCCAGGAGTACTACCAAGTCCTGTATACTTTGGAATAGTTAAAGCTAGTCAGATATTCCATCTAGTGGGGCTGCATAGTATGGAAATTTGGGAATCCAGCAGTGACAATACTCATCCCATCCAGCTGCTCTAGTAGCACGGCTCTTACTTGTAGCTTGTAGCTAGTGCTGTAGGTTTGGCAGACGTTGCTTCCAGGTAATCCCAGCTGAGCCTTAGATTCATTTGGGCTCCCCTTGGATGCCCACTTGGTCACAAAGGCAGACAGGGGGCTTGACCCCACAGTATACATGTGCAGAGAGATTTCCCTGCTTGTTCTAGTAAAGCTTCATTTAAAAATAACTGATAATTGGATTTTATTCAACTGTCTTCTCTTTTTAATAGAAGATAAAGTTGCTTTCCTTGTGTCCATGAGCTGTGCTAGATCATAGAATCATAGAATGGTAGGGGTTGGAAGGGACCTCTAGAGATCATCCAGTCCAGCTCTTCTGCAGGTCCACATAAAATAGGTCACACAGGAACTTGTCCGAGTGGGTTTGGAAACCTCCCACAAAGGAGCCTCCACACCCTCCCTGGGCAACCTGGGCCAGGGCTCCCTCACCTCAGCACCAAAGGAGTTTCTCCTTGTGTTTCAGTGGAACTTTTTGTGTTCCAGCTGATGTCCATCACCCCTTGTGCTGGCACTGGAGACAAACAGAAAAAAGTGTTGTCCCATCTTCCTGACACCCACTCTTTAAGTATTTGTTAGTGTTAATGAGGTCCCCCCTCAGTCTCCTCTTCTCCAGACTGAGCAGCCCCAGGTCCCACAGCCTTTCCTCATAAGAAGGATCTTCAAGATTAAATCTTTCTCAGACTGTGGATGAATCTGAATACGTTTTTAGGGAGCACAGTTTTCAGCTTGCATATTTTTGACTGCCCTCTCCTGGCACTTCTTTTCCACCTATCCGGGGTTGTTCTAACTCTGAGACGTGATTAATGGTGTAAGTTACTGTCAGTCATCTTGCTTTGAAAACCTTCTCTTGAGGCTAGATGGGCACTAACCTTTACATGAAAACCTTCCGAATTCCATAATGAGACTGTATTTCTGAATGTTAGGTTTGTGTTTTAGTGATAAATTGTTTGCCTCCTTAGGCTGAGCATACAATTAAACTCTAACAATGAACGTTAAGGCTTGGGAAGGATAACTAATAATCTTCGTAACTCACACTCGTAATGCATACGTACTAATTCATAAAATTATTTTCTGACTTAACACAGTTTGGAGACAGTGCTTACACTGCTTAGCTGCTGGAAAGCTTCTTTGCCCAAGACACCAACTTGTTTGTTTTTGTGAAGACTTAATTTGTTTCCCCCCTTCTTGTTTTGATATTAGACCGTTGCAGTTTTACAGGACTAAAAATTTCTTACTTTAAAATGTACCACTTGTAAGAGTGGATTAATCATGTGGTGTTCCTTTTCAGCTGTGAATAGCAGAGTGCCCAGCGGCTCCACCAGCTCCTCGCACACTACGGAATCCCCTACGCCGGAGCCTTGTTCACAGGTGTCAACCAATGTGCCCACACAGTCAGTGCTCCCCATGTACCCTTCAGTTGACATCGATGCACATGTGAGTAGTTGCAACTGGTTTTGAGTAGATTTACTTTCTGCTAAGTTCTAAAAGAAGAATATCTAGTACTATCATTATTTTACTTTCTGAATATCTGCTTCTTTTTCTTCCCAACCATGAAGACTGAAAGTAACCATGACACTGCTCTGACCCTTGCATGTGCGGGAGGTCATGAAGAACTCGTGTCCGTACTGATAGCACGTGGTGCCAATATTGAACACAGAGACAAGAAGGGTAAGCTAAAACAGTTTGACCATGAACTAGAAGTTGAAATAGCAAATTTCAGGCTGGCATTTACTATTCTTGCTTCGGAAAGTTAGCAAAGCTTGCAAAAATGTAGGACTGCACTTGATGTAGAAGTATTGGCCAGACGGAGCTGGTGACATTGCATGCCTTTCTGTCTATTTCTGAGAGGAAGTGTATCTGAGTGGTATCCTTGAGCAGATTTGTGAATTATCCTTTGACTCACCCTCTACAAAAGTCCTTAGTGTAGTAGATGGAGCAGCGGATGGGGGTAAATAGCAAATCTTGACTGACAAAGCAAATGGAGAGCACGTGTCAGGTTGTGTGGTGATGTTCCCAATAACAGAGTTCAGCAAAATCTCAAATCTTTCAGAGCTGAGAAAACAAAATGACTGTACCACTCAGAACTCGCATTGACCACTGGAAATGAGCAACACACACAGTGCAGATGTGTTCACTTTTTGGAGCTTTATTAAACAGTAATTAAGTGGAAAGCCATGACTTCTCTAAACAGGTGAATGGTCAGAAATTAATCCAAGATCATCACCTCGAGTAGTGTTTAGATTTCGTTCAAAGAGCCTTAAATTGTATTTGTCTGGAGTCAGAGCCAAGATGTGTCAGAGTCAGAAGAGGACTAGGAGAGGGTCTGAGATTGTGACAGAAACTCCCAGTCTGAGGAAGAAATGTCTAATCAACGGAAGTCATTGTGAATTAGCCCTTTTGTGCCTCTCTGCTCCTTAATACTTTTGAGATTCTCAAGACTGCTTTTATCGTAACCTCTTTGTATTAGGTTTTACACCTTTGATTCTGGCTGCAACTGCTGGACACGTTGGAGTAGTGGAAATTCTCCTAGACAAAGGTGGGGACATAGAAGCACAGTCTGAGCGCACAAAGGACACTCCCCTGTCGTTGGCGTGCTCCGGAGGACGCCAAGAGGTACAGACACACTTGTCCTCAGTGGATTTGAATTGGTTTTTATACATAGGTTTTTGCACAGTGGTTTTTGTTGAAGTTACAATAAGTCATCTCTTTTCTGGAAGGTTTTTAACCTGTGTAAGTGTAGCTAGTTTAAGTCTTTTTCTCTTCCAAGAGGAAAGGAAATGTATTCTTCCCTCCCTTGACTATCCCAGTTTTGTTAGATGATGATTGTTACAACTTGTGGTCCTTCTTCTATTGCTGCATCCTTGCAAGATCAGTACTTTAGTGAGGGAGACAGGGATGTTTAATGAGTAACTTTATTCACTGAACACTTTCTTTATGCATCTTCCCGGCTCTGAAAACTAAAACAGCTGGTGCAAGGCACACAGGAGCTGGAAATCTGTGTTGGCAGAACATGGTAATGTGCAGGGCTGGTAAGTGCAGATGCAGTACTGGTCTTTCAAGGATGTTTCAGATTTCTGTGATATTCTTTTGGTTCCTTTTTTTGGTGTACAAATAAGATTTTTTAAATCTTTCCTGTTCAAGTCATGGGCATAGTAACTTAGAAGACAACAAGGAAGTGGCAAAGGGCCCTGCACTAGGTATGGGAGGAGTAAGCTTTGGAACGTGACAGGATTAAAGCATTCGCCCAAAATGGAAAAGTTTCCACTTTGATTTCTGAACTGCAGCTGTTTAACGATATAATTGCTGCTCACAAATAAAACTAGAGATCAACGTGGCCTGTGATAGCATTACTTATTGAACTGCCTAAGTCTTCTGTTCTTCCTCTTTATTTTTTCCTTATGCCAGAATCTACCTCATCTCTTTCTGTGAGGCAGCCTTTTTGTCTGACTTATTTGAAAGTGTTATAAAATGAGACCCACTTTAAGTGCAGTACATCACCAGAAATGTTTTCATTTCCCTCCCTTTTATTTGTCTTTAAGCAGCTTCTGACAGATTAGTCCTTCCTCATGCTTGTTCCATTGGCATCAGTCGGTCTGATTTTTACCATGCCTTTTGGTGGAAAGGCCATATAATACAGATGATCAAACTTGGCTCAAGTGTCATTTGAATTGAAGTTGTGGGAGTTTCTGAAAAAAAAAATGCTTAAAGAGTGTGAGACATTATGGGAGCATGATAGATCCTTTGTTTGCAAACATTAGACTCACAAGAAGACCTTCACTTTAAAGCCTTGGATTTTTGATTAGGCAGAATAAACTTTCTGGAAGACAAGGGCTGCACTGCTACAACCCACATCTGTTAGATGATGTGTTCTTGAGTCTGAACAGCACATGTGTAAAAATGAAGCAAAGAGGATGGAGGTATTGACAGTGGAAGTTGCTGTCCCACTGAAACGTTTGAACGCACAATAACATCCTCTCACTTCCTGGATAACAGCAAAGGCCACGATACAGCTTTTGACATGGAAGTTGTCTTTTCAGGTGGTTGACTTGCTGTTGGCCCGGGGAGCAAATAAAGAACATCGGAATGTGTCTGATTATACACCATTAAGCCTTGCTGCATCTGGTGGATATGTTAATATCATCAAGATTCTTCTCAATGCTGGGGCAGAAATTAATTCAAGGTAATGTACTATGTAGACCAGACAAGCTGCAGCATAGTATGGATGCTCCCTAGTTGACACTTGCTGAGGCATAGGTTGGAATCTTTAGTGCTTTCAGACCTCCTTGCCGCCTTTCTACACTCTTGTTATCCTTCAGGTTCATGTTATCGTAATGCCTTTAAAATGCCTGTAATTATCACAAACTTCCATCTCCCTTATACCTGCGTTTCAAGGGATTATTATAGTCTGAAAAGCGCTTCCTTCCCTTTCCTTTTTCCACCATTCTGGGATCTAGAAGTCAGATTATTTCCAGTGGAACCTACTGAAAGGAACCAGACAAAGTGCTCAGGGCAGCTCTGTGTCTTTGTTGGAAGACATCTTTTTCAGTAAGAACAGACTTACACAGCTATGTCTTATAAACTTCCTCTGTATTCATTGTAAGAAAACTTAAGTATGTTCTATCACTAGAGGAAGTTTAAACTGCAGCTGTGCTAGAAGCACATTTTTTCTGAATGAAGCTTCACCTTGTTTATAAATTGCAGTTGTCTATTGCATGTAGTTACTCTGATGGTTTCTCCTGATCAATTAAAAAATGCTAGTGTTTAGGCCAGTGTCCTATATTTGTATGTTACAGGTTCCTTTCTGGCTTACAGCAGAACATTTTTATTTCCTCTTGGATAAACTTAATATTTCCCAGAGCATTCCTCCAGGCCTGGGAACTACAGTTTGTTTCTTTCCCTTTAGGACTGGGAGTAAGCTGGGTATTTCTCCTCTGATGCTGGCTGCTATGAATGGTCACGTACCTGCTGTGAAGCTGTTGCTCGATATGGGTTCCGATATCAATGCCCAAATTGAGACCAACCGAAACACAGCCCTCACCTTGGCCTGCTTCCAGGGCCGAGCAGAGGTGGTCAGTCTGCTTCTGGACAGGAAGGCCAATGTTGAGCACAGGGCAAAGGTAAGTGTGAGTCCTTTCATTGCGACTTATTTGTAACAGGTGACTTCTGAGCCAGCAAGTTGCATCAGATTTCCCTGTTATTTTGGGTCTCTCTGGGCTCAGAGGACTTATTGAATCAGAGGACTTACTAAATGTTCTGAAATAAGATGGTTGGGATTTGGTTTTTTTTTTTTTAAATAAAAGCATCAATGATGATTAATTTTTTTTGCATTGGAGAAAAGCTGACTGCTCCTGAGTTGATAATGAAAACCAGACTGACTTTTGTTCTGTAGTACTGAGAAATTTTTCAGGTTTAAGCCTGATGTGATACTCATTAACAGAACAGATAGACATATTTTTACATGTGAGTGAAGTCTAGGCAGGAAGACAGTGGTGTTGCTTATAGTGACTCATGTAGAACAGATTTCTTGTCTACAGCAGAAGTAGTGCAGTCAAGCTTTGTAAAGCTTTTGCGTTGCTTGTAGAACCCTTGGCTTCAGTGCTGTGACTTTCTGTGCCTCTGAAATGCTCCACAGGTCCCATCCTTTGGTACTCTGGGACAGCTTTGTGTCTCCTGCCATAAAGCAAGCTTAATGCTTGTGTAGACAGCCAGACTGATTTCCCCAGCACAAAGGAATTTTTGGTAACTCCTAAGACTGCTGAAATAATTGCTGTGTCTGTCTACCCCGCCTACTTCTGGAATGACTGAGGCTGGAGAAAAGGGGATGTGGATAAAAGTCAGCTCTCAAATGGTCAGTTGGGCATGTTAGCAGCTAGTATAAGTTTCTTTAACAGTCTAGCCTGGCAACTAAGTTGGGCCCGGATCAGTCTCAGAGCTACAGCAGACTAGAGAAAAAGCTATAAAGCCATTTTCTGAACACTTTTGTAGAAACACTTGTGTCTTCATTTGAATCTGTTCTAACCTGTGCATTGAAGCTCCTGTTGAAAGCTTTGGTTTTGCTGTTGAGACAGGTATCTGGTGGTACTTGGTCAACAGTTTGCTTGGGTTTGTATAAAAAAAGAGTATTTGGATTTGGGGTTTGTTTGTTTGTTTGGTTTGGTTTTGGGGTTTTTTTCAAGAAAGAAACTGCTTGAATTTAGGCTCCTAAACTAAATATAAGTCACTAAATATAAAAAAAACCAAACACAACTGTTTTGCCTGTGCATAAATCACTTATGTTTTATCCAAAGTACATTGTACAAATTTCACACTTGTTCTCTTTGCGCAGACTGGTCTCACACCTCTGATGGAAGCGGCTTCAGGAGGATATGCAGAGGTTGGAAGGGTTCTCCTTGATAAGGGAGCAGATGTTAATGCTCCACCTGTGCCTTCCTCAAGAGATACAGCTTTAACAATTGCAGCAGATAAGGGTCACTACAAGTTCTGCGAGCTCCTGATTAATAGGTAAACTATTTCCTATTAGTGGCTGATGTGTTCTGTATCTGTGTTCCTCTGTGGCAAGGGGGCCCGGCCTTACGTTGCCTGGTGCATTTGAAAGGAAAGGGACCAGGAAGCTTTGGAAGTAGGATGTTGTATCTTTTCCTTACTGTCCAGTGTTATCCTGCAGTATCCTACTACTCCAGTATTAAGCAATTAGTACAAGCAGCTAGGACTAGAGGTAAGCAAACAGCATCTGGCTTGGCAGCTCTGTTGGCTGTGTGTTGCTCTAGCAATTCACACGGGAGCATTTCCCTGCTGTCACTTGGAGACAAAGCCTGGTAGTGGCTGTTGTGCTCTTCAAGCATAACCCTATGCACTGCACAGTCCTCAAGGGCTGCTTTGTCCTGTGGGTAGTCACCACCTGAAAGATAAGGGACCCATGGCTGCTGGTTGTGCAGCTGGGGTGCAGTAGGCTACATCAAACAAGTGTTTGTTTCTGTGAGGGCGGTTTACCTAATCCCTTTGTCGCTACATTGCAATTTAGACATCAGCTCTCAAGGACAGACTTTCTCTGTGTAGTCACTTGATTTCAGTAATTAATTATATATTCATTTGTACTCCAATCTTGCATAATCTTACTTCTTGGCTACCACCTTTACCCACACCTGATTTCACTTGATTACACTTGTGGTTTTCTAGAGGAGCACACATCGACGTGCGTAACAAGAAGGGAAACACCCCTCTGTGGCTGGCAGCTAACGGTGGCCACTATGATGTGGTTCAGCTGCTAGTGCAAGCAGGAGCAGATGTGGATGCTGCAGATAATCGCAAGATTACACCTCTGATGTCAGCGTTTCGCAAGGTAGGAGACAACTGGATTTTGCACATCAATGATAAATGTTTCCAAAACAGAGTTTCTAATTTGGTCTTAAATTTGAGTGCTTGGCTTTGGAAGAATCAAATATAACACAGCAAAAATACTGTTTTGGTAAAAGGCCTGCCTTAAAGTAATCACGGTCTCTGTACTTTGCACAGATGGGATTTTTGAGAGGTGAAAAACATTGTTCCACAAACCGTGTTAATGTTGTTGTTTCCAGTTACACACTGTCCAGAAACTTTCACTGTCGGAGATTTCACTGTCTTGCGATTACCATAATCCCCTATACATTTCTGCAGATGATCCTGCTTGTTTCAGACCTGCTTTTGAGATGAAGTAATACACTGGTCTGGTTCCTCCTGTTCATTAGTAACCTGTCATTGGGGGCCACTCTTTGTTGTTGAGACGCTTTCTGCCTCGCAGGGGGAAGATTGCTTGGTGATGGTTTCATCAGTTGTGTTGTTGGATGCAAGGAGCATAGCTGTAGCAGAGGAATTTATTAACTGTAGCTGCTTTGCCTTTAACAAAATATCAAATGAGTTTACAGCTTTGTTAGCAAACAGCAATATTGACCATGCCACTCCTGACCCTCTGTTGCTTTCAAATATTTTCAGAGACAAGAGCTGGATATTTTCTGTGTGGTTGCAGTGTAGCCCATCAGTGAGTGGATCCAGCAGCAGAGGAATGTGTTTGTCAGGGTAATATTCAGGTGGTTCAGTTCCCTGATCAGACTGAACCTTGTAACCTTGTAAGTTAGTGCCTTGGCAAGAGTATGGGGTCTAAAGAGAGTCCTCTTGGCTGTTACTAAAGCATGAATAGCTGCCTCTGCCCTTGGGCCTGGTTTGGTCGCTGCATTTTAACAAAAAATATCACTTGTGGGACAGCTTGTGTTTGCCACTATGAGGCACAACAGCAGACGTGCTGTCAGCACAGAGCAAACAGTAACTGCTTTTCTTCCCAAACAGCAGCTTACCAGAAATGTTCTTGCTTATTTTCAGTCTTTTGCATTGGACTAAGAGATATCAAACTTGTATTTTGAACGTTGATGATTGTGTAGAAGAGACGAGAATTTTCTTTGCTGTTTCAGGGCCATGTGAAAGTAGTTCAGTTCCTGGTGAAAGAAGTTAACCAGTTTCCTTCAGACATTGAATGCATGCGATACATAGCCACGATAACTGACAAGGTGAGTTTAGCTTTGGGAAAAGACTCTCTCTACTTTCAGTATATTTTCGGTGAAAATAAACATGAGAAATTCTTGAGTAATCAAAACCTGAATGTACATGTTTGCTCATGTACATTTGATTTGGAGGTTTGCACATGTCTCTTTTTTTAATACAGAACTTCAAAAAAATCTGCATCGAGAGTACGGGGAAGCTAGTCTCCTGTTTGGAGAGAGAGCCTCCCTAGCTCTTCATTTTTTGTTTATTATGGAGGTAATAAGACAACTTTGCATTCCAGGACTTGTTGAAAAAGTGTCACCAGTGTGTGGAGACAATTGTGAAAGCTAAAGACCAGCAGGCTGCAGAAGCAAATAAGAATGCAACTATCCTGCTGAAGGAGCTAGACCTGGAAAAAGTGAGTAGAAAATTGCTATCACATAGTGACCTGATCTAGGTGAATGTGCTTCTGCAGGGGTATTGGACCAGATGATCTCTAAAGGTCCCTTCCAACCCCACCATTCTATGATTCTATGGTTAATCTACAGACTGTGTCTCGTGTCGATGCTTCTTGAGGCAGTAGTTCTTCATGCTGTGACTGTGCTTCCCTTCCTGTAATATGCAAAAAGTGAAGCATATGTTGAAGGTGGCAAATTAGAACTGACTTCCGCTTCAGCCACTCATTTTTAGTAAAGCTTGGACTTGGCAATAGTTACCTTTAGATAGTAACTCTCTTGCATGAACTTCAGCACAGATGACATGCGCCTCGATGGAGTGATAACGTGGTATGTTATATATTGTGTAAGATGTGGCCCATAAGCATTTTCTGGACTTCTACTTAGTGTTACAAAAGAGAGAGAGCCTATAGATGGAGTTGAGCAGACTGCAGGGAAAATCAACTTATATATGGATCCTTTTCTCCTACATAGTCAAGGGAGGAGAGCAGAAAACAAGCTCTTGCAGCTAAAAGAGAGAAAAGAAAGGAAAAGAGAAAGAAGAAGAAAGAGGAACAAAAAAGAAAACAGGAAGAAGATGAGGAAAACAAACCTAAAGAAACTCTGGAACTGCAAGAAGATGATGATGATGAAGAAAATGACGATGAAGGTAAAGAACAAGTGGTTCATGAACAATGTGGTTGTGGGGGTGCCTTTTTTTTTTTAACTGAGTCTGTCTGAAACCTGGCCTCTCTGATGCTGTGATTTTCGTTGTTGCATAGCTTCTCTCCCAGTTCCTCCCTCTGCAATCAGAGTTCCTGGAAAAACTCCTTTGTTTGCTGCCTCCCCCTGCCTTATTCCCAAAAGCCTTTCACTCTTGGAAGATTTACAGCTGAATGCCATGCAAGTAGTCTTGACAGTTCAGCAAGGAACATGGCTTCAGCTGTAGTGTCTTCAGTCAGAGAACTGGTCTCTGTTTTGTGAATTTTGATTGTATATCAACTGTTTTTTCTTCCAGTGGAGCAAGAAGTTCCTATAGAGCCTCCTAGTGCAACTACTACGACTACAATTGGAATTTCTGCGACTTCAACTACTTTCACGAATGCTTTTGGGAAGAAGAGAGCTAATGTGGTGACTACCCCCAGCACAAACAGGAAAAATAAGAAAAACAAAACAAAAGAAACTCCTCAGAATATGCAAATAATTTTGCCAGATCAGCATATATCTCTAGCACAGCAAAAAGCAGATAAAAATAAAATAAATGGAGAGCCAAGAGGCGGTGGCGCGAGTGGGAACAGCGATTCGGATAACCTGGACAGCACAGACTGCAACAGTGAAAGTAGCAGTGGGGGCAAAAGCCAGGAGCTGAACTTCACGATGGACACCAACTCCTCGGAGCGGAGGTATGCCTCGCTGCTTATCCCCTCTCAGGAGGAGAAAACAAGCACCTCGGCTTCAAAAACACCAACGAGGTGAGGCTGCCACACTGCTTCCACCTTATTTCACAGGATTTTGCCTGTGTCAGCGTAAATGTTCTGTAGCTTTACAGCAGCTGCTACGTTCACAGATTCTTGAGAGACAGAGTTTACTGTATTTGCATAGCTATTAAACAAGTTTGTTGAACCCAACCTCTTTAAAGTGACAAAAATAGGATTCTCTTTTTTTGGTGTTGCTGGCTAGTTTGTAATGCTACTTTAGCAAAGCAGCTAGTTTACCCTCTGCACTATTTAAGCATCCATGTTGCATTGTCAACTTTGTTAGAGCAGATTTAAAAGTGAATCTGCTGCTAATTTTAAAAGGAGGTGCCAGCTCCACTTATAAAATCTTTACAGAAGTGGTTTAATTACTTTTTGATTGTTTTATGGTTTCACAATTAACTGATGTGAGTTGTAATCTTTGTTTTAAGGAGGGAGGAAGTTGACGACTCTGAGCATTTTACCTGCCAGGTTGACGGACAGTTTGATTTACCCTTGTCAAGCCAGAGGTGAGAGTCAAAAGGGCTCAGGGAATGTACAGGGGTCGTGTGAATGGTTTTGAAGGTCATTCAGTTGCCAGACAGTGAGCTAATAACTTGTATAACACCAGTTTCTGAATAGGTCATTGGTCTGAATCGAAAAGCTTAGATCCCATCTGAATTGAGGTAGTCTTTGCTTATTTTTCCATAGAAAGAGTATGAGTCTGATCCTCCACAGTTTTATTTTTTCTTTCCTTTTCTTGCATTAAGTGAAGGCAGGTTTGACCTACAGGACACCTGTCTGACTGAGACTGACCCAGCTGCAATATGAATGCAAAGGTGATGGGATCAAAAAAGGCAGCAGAACTAAATAAATGCTTACTTGTAGCTCCTTGTAGGAGCAGTGCTTCTGTTAGGTAAAGTACACCTATGAAACAAGGCAGTGTACAGAAATCCCAAAACAGGACTCGTGTCAGACAGGTGCTCTTCGGCTCTTGGACTAGTCAGACTTCATCTGAAAATAATTTCTAAATTTATTCTTTCTGAATTCCTCTTCTCTTTAGTCATAGACATGACAATGACCAGGCTTCTCTCTAATTGGAGTTTAAATTGGGCTTCATAACAATGCTTTTCTGAAAACATACCCAGACATTTTCGGACAAAGCAGAAGAAAGCTTTTAAAGTCTACTCAGGAATCGATGTTCCACAATGGACTTCATTCTTTTCTTTCATATACATTTTCTTGTTCTCTTTGCCACAATCTCATAGTTGTCTGAGGACAAGTAAAGTTCTCCACAGAACTTTCAAATGCTGTGGGCAGGCGTATTATTGGAGAGCTAGACCATACTCAGGTAAAGAGAGAAAATGCTGCCGTTTTAAAAGGCATATTGTCCAAACATTGCTGTTCATATGGTCTGTGTGCTCAGGTTAATTTAAATGTGGACAGATCTCTGAAGTTTATATAAAGTGCAGTGCGAACAGTTTGCCCACCAGAAAGCACAATGAACATAGAATGATATTAAATGGATTAATAAAATGGATTTGCATACAGAAAAGAGGAAGGAGTGATGCCATGCAAGATAGCTGTAAAATTTTCAGCGCTGACATGGGTTTGCTGGGTGAAATCACAAAAGGCTAGTTTATCAATGACTTGTGAAGACTGCTGTCTGCCTGTGTTTCAGTGCTGCAGATGAACTTGTGAGCTCACAGTGCTGCTTTTCTTCACCTCCACAAAGATCAATGACCCTAACAAGACATTACCTGTTCCCTCTCTTTTCTTTTTCTTTCTTGCCCAAACATTGTGGTGTTTGTATAGCTAGCCTATTGCTACAGAGGTTTTAGTACAGCTTATGGTATTTGGGTACCTGCTTCCAAATTGATGTCACTGGGACTTAAACACATGAGTATGCTTGGATATTTTGCCTCAGTTACCCATCCATAAAATGACGTGTGTGAGGTAGAATTACTTTCCAGGGAATCTGTAATAATAAGAACTGAAAAGCAGACACTTACACATATTTAGTGAGAAAGAGATATTATTAATAAAGTACTCTTCTTAAAAAGCTGTTAAAAAAAGAGGGCACAGTATAAACACATAATCAGGATGTGCCTAAGTGGCTGTGTGCTGCCTACCATACACTATTCCAATCTGATGTCCTTTGTGCCTCTGTTGTTACTTAATTCAGTTTAGCACACCACTTTTTGGAGGAAGGATGTAGGCTAGAAGGTAAAACCGAACAGTTGTTCCTTGTAGAAAATAAGAATCAAACCCATTCATGCCAGTAGTTTTAAGCTGCATAAATGTATCCTGTAATGCTGTTGCTTTGTTCTGTTACTTGTAATTGGCACATTTCTGTTCACAGACTTGACGGTGAAGGTCATTCAAATTCTTTGTCGACTAATTATAAGCCTGTTTCCCTGCCTCTGACTTCTCCAAATGTAAAGCTGAATCTGACTAGTCCAAAAAGAGGCCAGAAAAGAGAAGAAGGCTGGAAAGAAGTGGTTAGAAGGTAAAGATGTTAATTCTGTATTTACAAACTGAAGTTTTCTGTCTTGCAATTTATTCTGTAATGCAGATTCTCCAGTAAGTTTGTTTTAATTCTTTAATTAATTTGTAAAATATCTATCCTCCCTTACTCTTGCAGTATAGTGAAAACAAATGGCAGTCCTAATTTGTAGTAACTCTTTATTAACTTCACATCAGTACAACATGGACATTTTGTTTGGCACGAGGGTTTTCTTTACCTGTGACTTCAGTGCAGTAAAGGATACTGGGATGAGGTAAAAGAGGGAGAGAGAAGATGTCAGTGAAAAGCCCCTACAGCAGATGAACAAAAGGCAGGATGCATATTGGGAGAGCGGGGGAGGATGATCTCTTTAGGGCTCTGGGCGGTGACTGTGTCTGTGTCTGTTGATTCTGTGGGAGATGTTGTCACCTTACAGTGAGTGCTAGAAGGACATAATTTGCTTTACAGAGAAATCTGTAAATCTAACTTTCCCTTTGAAAATGTACTGGGTTTTTATTCTATTGGTATTAACACCCCAGTGTCTTTTCTGTAACCTTTGTGTCTACTCCTTGTAATTAGAAATGATCGTTTGGCTTTCCTTTTTTTGTTCCCTTCATCAAAAAATACCACAACACAAACACACAAGTGTCAGATGTCAGGGTGTACTTACAGTCCTCCTGCTTTCATGTTCTGCTATGATAGGGACCCAAGTATGCTCATTTTAGAGAGCTTTAGGCTGTGTGCAAAGAATAGACTTGTACAGCAGATTTAATGCATTCAGACTAGTGGAAGCCACTGACTGATTGTAGTAAAGGTTAAAAAGGCACTTACTGAAAAGGTAAGTGCTCGAATCCTTAGAGTGTTGGTTCAATCTCTGCCTTCTGTTGTGTTCACAAATGAGTTCTCCACTGAGACATGGGCTTGCTGAATGCGTGGCTGCAGACTGCCCACCCCATGGTGATTCGTGCAGGCATGAAACCATTAAACAGGCAGATGACTCTTCCAGGGCTGCCCTCGGACCCCACCATCAACCCTGGACTCCTCCTGGGTCTCGTGAGACTCAGAGGCTCAACTCAACTGCTTGTTTGGGTATTGTCTGCTCTTCTGCTGGAGATGGCAGGGTTCTAGAGGTGGCATCTAAAACTCCACCTTTCCTCATCCCCGAGGAATCAGGCTTTGTGTCATAAAGAATACATGTATAAAGGGTTCTGCTCTGGTGTTTGCCACATCCTGACTGCCTGGAGCACGCGTCCTGCCCAAGAGCTATTGTGTGCCTTTACATGCGTATGAAACATTCCCGGGAGCTGTGTGCCTTCCTCTCCTGGTCCCAACCGGAATTCTCCTCTCGCCGAGTAACCCCCTGGCTAGGAGAGGTGTGTATCAAAGAAGTAACCAATGAAAATATCCTTTCTGCCCTTTACAGGCAAGTAGGCAGAGTTTTGAAAGACCCTCCCCCTAGCAACACTCTGCAGCCAACACCAATTGAGCAATTTCAGATGCAGAGAGGAGGCCGTTGCTGTTCCGGAGCAAAAAGGTACTGTTCTGGGGAACTCAAGGTAAAAAACATCAAGCTTGGTGGGCAAAGAGGGAAAGGACAATGGGTGATGGGGGCCTGGGCATTTGGGTGAGCTGTCCTGGAGGAGGAACGCCTCCATGAGTGGTGGTGAGAGATTCCTAATGGGCTAAGGTGGAGGCAGATCAAAGTACAGTTAGGGACCCTGTCAGTAATGTGGACATATCTTGAAAGTTAGGTGACAATGGAAGCTCTGGTTTAGGGAAGGAGTGACAGGGATATCTAGCTTGAGAGAAGAGCCTTGGGCTTGGAAGGTGGAAGAAAGCCCAAAGCATGAAACAGCCTTGGGAGACAGCTGGGTGCATGCTCTGAGGACCTAGTTTGTGGAGATGAGGGGGGTTGTGGCATGCTGTCCTGGCAGGAGAGGTGGAACGAAAAAACACCTTGGCAAGATGAAGTGATGCTTTAAAAAAAATTTCCATGTATTTACCATATCCATGTTTAAAATGAAATGGGTTTCCTTTAAGTTCTATTAAGTGAGAAACAATATCTTGAGGATCAAGTTACTTAAAAGTTTCCAAGACGTGGGTAGCTGGGTGCAGATGGCAGCTTTTCCAGGGATGCTGGTGACTGTACAGCGTGGCTGTACAACTGGTGACTGTACAGCACAGCGGCTTCTGACACACCTCTGAATCCCCTCTAGTTGTTCAACTATCTGCACATCACTGGCAAGCCTGAAAGCTTGAGGGCCCACTGTTAGAGTCTAGGGGGACAGTGGTGGCTTGGAGAGCCCTCTGCTAGGATCTGGGTGGAAGCACAGCTTGCGTTCAGAAATTTGCCAACACCTGCACTGACCCACCAGTACCACCTGAATTCCAAAGATCCTAAATTGACTTAATTTGCTGAACACATGGGTTACAGAGTTGTGGTCTGATGGTGAGCCTGCTTCTACAAATCTGTGCTGCCTTCCTAGAGGCTTCCAGCAGCTCCTTCAATCACAGACAGGCACGGTTGAGCTGCCTACCGCTTACCATTGTGTGATGTCAGCAACAACCCTTCAAATCTCCAGCTGTGCAAGAAGGGGACACTGAAGGGGCTGTGAATGCAGCTGGTATTACAGAGCTGATCTCTGGGAAAACACTAGAAACCACCTTCTCCTTGCTATAAATGATCAAAGTAGCTAAGCCGTGGGCTTTTATTTTTGAAGTAGCACTACTTGTGTAAATCTAGGTCGATAAGCTGAGGGTTTGTCTCACTTCGAGGGTACATGAGATAAAATGTGAGCAGTGTGAGGCGCATACATCTGTGTTACAACAGTGGTGGCTTCTGGAGAGGCCTTGTCAGATACTGAGGATTAGGAGTAATTTGAGTGGGGGAGTTTTAGAGAAGCCATAAAGGGTGAGGAAAATAATCAGCAGAAAACCATGTAAGAATATTGCTTCAGCTGCTTGTCAGACAGCAAGGGACTTTTGTATGCCTCTAAAGTTTGAATGCATTTCATAGATTTGTGATCTTTGTGATACAGGTCAAAGAAATTATCTGTCCCAGCTTCTGTGGTATCAAGAATCATGGGGCGAGGTGGATGCAACATCACAGCAATTCAGGATGTCACTGGTGCCCATATTGATGTTGATAAGCAAAAAGATAAGAATGGAGAGAGAATGATCACTATAAGGTACAGTATCTAGAAACGAAAGTTTTGAGTTAGTCCGCAATGTCATTTTTGAGAAGTTTGTTTGCTTTTTAAGATTAGGATGTATTTGGTTTCTTGGTACTAGAATAGACATTACTGCTGCCAGGATATGAAGAAGGACAAAGATAGTCCTTAACGTTGGCACGAGTCAAGAAATAACTTATTGGAGATCACATGCAATAGACTTGCAGATCAATATGAAGTTGAGGCTATGGAATGTGGCACAAAGTGAGGTTTTCTTTACAAAACATGTGTTTGTATTTAATCTAGGGGTGGTACGGAGTCAACACGATACGCGGTACAACTCATCAATGCCCTTATTCAAGATCCTGCCAAGGAACTGGAAGACTTGATTCCTAAAACTCATATAAGAACACCTGCTTCGAGTACCAAATCAATCCATGCAAACTTTTCATCTGGAGTCAGCACTGCAACTGCTTCAAACAAGAACTCCTTTCCCCTTGGAGCACCGCCCCTGGTCACATCGCAGTCATCGACACTCTCTACCTTCCAGCCTACTAACAAATTAAACAAGAATGTCCCAGCGAATGTGCGCTCATCTTTTCCAGTGTCTCTTCCTCTAGCTTATTCTCACCCTCATTTTGCCTTGCTGGCTGCCCAAACTATGCAACAGATCCGACACCCTCGCTTACCTATGGCCCAGTTCGGAGGAACTTTTTCACCTTCACCAAACACTTGGGGACCATTCCCAGTGAGACCAGTTAACCCTGGCAGCACGAACAGCTCTCCAAAGCATAATAGCTCGAGTCGTGTAGGTAGTCAGAATGGAAATATTTTGCAGACGGAGTCTCCTGGATTGGCTACTTCCAGTTGTCCCATTACCGTCTCTTCCGTAGCTGCTTCCACCCAGCCGCTCTGCGCAACCAGCAGTCGGACTCCCTCCTCGGTCAGAAAGCAGCTGTTTGCCTGCGTTCCCAAGACGAGCGCAGCAGCTTCAGCCATCTCAACTGTGACAAGCACCTGTAGCACTCTGCCTTCAGCTTCCTCTGCTCCCCCAAACAACGGGCAAGTGCCCACAGCGTTTCTGCCATCTAACGCTCCGCAAACGCAACACTCTGCACTTAAAGCAGACTCTTTCTCGGCTGTCTCGGCACCAAAGGAGAAGGCGCCGACACCAGAGCAGCCCGCTGTGAGCACGGGCACACCGGCTTCGGTTGCAAGTAGTTGCAGTCTGTCAGCCAGCAGCAGCTCAGGAGCCACCGAGACGCACCCGTCGAGCAGCCCTGCACCGCTAAGTAACGTCCAAGAGGAGATACTGCCAACCAGCATGTCAGAGATCAGTCCTTCCATGTCGATGCCTTTTTCATCCAGCTCAGAAACGGCTCCTTTAAGCTTAGCGTCACCCAGGTCAGTTGTTGCAGATAATCAGGACAACAGTAACTTACCTCAAGTAGCTGTACCAGCACCTCGAGTTACTCACAGGATGCAGTCCAGAGGTTCTTTCTACTCAGTGGTACCAAATGCAAACCTCCATCAAGATCCTCAGTCTATTTTTGTTACGAATCAAGTTCCTTTAACACCTTCTCAAGGTCCACCTGCTGCAGTGCAGCTTTCATCAGCCATGAACGTTATGAACGGTTCTCAGATGCACATTAACCCAGCAAACAAATCCTTGCCTCCTACTTTCGGGCCAGCAACGCTGTTCAATCACTTTAGTAGTCTTTTTGATAGCAACCAGGTGCCAGCTAACCAAGGATGGGGAGACTGTCCGCTCTCTACCCGAGCCGCAGCTGACCCGTCTTTCACTGTTCAGTCTACCTTTCTGAATAACTCAGTGCTAGGACACGTGGAAAACGTGCATCCTGACAACTCCAAGGCTCCTGGTTTCAGGCCACCTTCCCAGCGGGTTTCAACTAGTCCTGTAGGTAAGTCATTAAGATTGTGCACTGGACAGAATTTTTCCTCCAACCATTACGCTTTGATCATCTCAAAGTGGCTGAGAAGTAGTTTATAAATGACAGAGAATACTGATGTAATTGAGGACAGCCTGTTTTTTCCAACATTTTCCTTTCTTCTTCAGCTGTTCTTGTATGTGTAGGTGGGGAGAACATGGCAGGGATGGCATCGCGTGTCCTCTGTAAGAGCAGCACTGCTTCCACCTGTTCGTAGAGCTCAGAGTAGCATCTGTCTTAGCTTTTGAGTTGGAGTGGAACATTTTGTTGGGTGATACCAAACCAGAAGCAGTGGGACTGGGGCTGTTGACAGGTTCCAGCTGCAGAAGTGGCTGCAGGCAGTTGTTCAGTATTTTATCTGAGACTTAAGGGAGAGTAAACTCTCTGTGCTTTTTGTCTCTTGATACAGTCCTGGGATTTTGATAAGCTTATGTTATGCTTTGGGAACTTGGTGTGCTGCTGCATGGTATGTTTTATTCTGCTGTATAGTAGTTCCAGCTCATCTGCACGTATTGGGAATGGGAACACTCAGGGTGAGCACCCTGCCCTTGCTGTGTTCTTCCTATAGGGTTGTCATCATCTTAGTGTTGTATGTTTCAGCCAACGGGCTGCGCATAATTGTCTGGAAGGGACCCTTGAGATCTAGGCTGTACCACCCTGTTCTCCCCTTCATTCTTGCTGTCATGGCTTTATGGTAGAAGGCCTTGCTTTGAAATTGTCTTGACACCCACAATGTATATTAGATATTTGGGCTAATGCTTCAGGACTTGCATGTTGGACTGGGACAAGTCAAGTAGTGTGATGTTCAGACCAGAAAAGGGGACATTTGGGAGACATGTTGGAGAGGAAAGAAGATTTTCAGCATTCCTGTTCTTCTTGGTCAATTTACAAATGTGCAAGACTTCTGAATACCACACCATTTGTCTCTGACTAGCTTTAACCACTGGGATGTTCACTGTGACTATAGTAGTTTGATTTGGGCTGTGTGGCTCTGCAAAGCAAGGGAATGCTTAGAGCTCTTGTGCTGTGCCCAGTCCCAGCACAGTAAGCAGAACCAGCTGTAACTAAGGCTGCGGAAGGTAAAGTAACTAGCCCTTGTTTGTCAGATAGGCTACTAAGAAAAAAAGCGCCAGACCCTCCTGAGCAGACTCTAGAAGCGCTTTACATTGGCTCAGCTTTTTTCTGCAGTGCTCTAAACTGGGAGTTGGCTGTTGCTGGAACAACTGCTGGGAAGGAAGCTTATGGCAATCAGATCACTGATTTTCCTGATGATCCTGCCTATATGAAATGACTGAGTGAGGCTTCCTGTAGCAGCAAAAAATTCTGCTGTTCCCTTATGCAGAAGTCATAGAATCATAGAATGGTAGGGGTTGGAAGGGACCTTTAGAGATCATCTAGTCCAACCCTCCTGCAGAAGCAGGTTCGTCTAGATCAGGTCATCTGTTTCTTATTGTGAAAGATTTCTTAGTCCTTTATATATCCTTAAATGCCTGTAAATATTTCAAAGGCAGCCTAAATCTGTCTGACTTTGGGGAGACAACTGTGAAGTTCTCCTCAACTGAAGCACAAAAGTATTTGAACAGAACACATTTCTTTTGTCTGAGCTGGAGTTGGATTGGGATGTTACAAAGTGAAGATAAAACTGCAAATAGATAGATGTACCACTAAAATTCTGCCTGGCAGGAGGTGACTGGTTAGTCAGGTCCTTAGTTGATTCATTTAATGTCATTCTACTTAATACCTTTGTTTCAGAATCTAAATGTTCTGTCATGGGGTGGGAGGTGATTACAGAGCCTGGAGAGAAGGGGGCTTTCGAAATTGTGATAGGAAAGGAGCAGGTACGTGGGCTGGAGACCTCTCTGATGCCTTCCCTGAGCATGTAACTGGGGCACTGTGGTCTGTCCTCCCATCTCAGTCACCGGTTCTTCAGCTCAGCCTCAGAGGAGAGTTGAATTGGCAGCTACCATGGATATTCTCATGGGGTTTGGTGGTCAAGAGACTTTTGAGAAAGGAGAAGGGCCGATCACTGCTTCTGCCACCAGCCCTGTGATGGACAAGGAGCAGTCTGGGCCTTGCCTAGCAATTCAGTGCCCTCCTGTGTGATGAGAGGGAGTAGGAACGGCCACTGCAGCCCTTGGTGGACACGAATCCTCTGACCTCAGCTGTGGCTCTACACCTGACAGAGCAGGGCTTTGTCTTTTGTGCCTGTCTGATGCAGCTGGGCTGTGGCAAATTTTTCCACAAATCAGCATCTCTTGGTGGTCACCTCTAAGCTAATCTGGTGCAGATTTAATGTCATTGGACTGTGCACTAAAACAGCTTTTTCTCAATAAGTTGTCACCTCAGGGTGGAGTTTGGGTATTCTGCTTCTCTTGTCCACAGGTAAGCTGAGTTGCAGCTTGTTTTCTCTGGTTCACCAGTTCCTTTGAAGTGTAGATACCCATACTGACCTCCTCACTGGCTGTGGGTCTGTTCTGGAAATGGCCTTTTGTCTCACTTGTGTCTTAAGACCTTTTGTCAAGCAGCTTACAGATTGTGGGCAGCCTTAGCCCAACCGTTTGGGGAGACTGGGCAAGATCAAAACAAGTCTATTTGTTGCTTCTTTCCTCTACATTTTAAAAAGGGATTTGAGACCTTGCTCAGGTGGCATTAAAAGGTATCACAGAAATATGTCAGCTTAGGGAGCAGCACATGAGTATGAAGTGGCATGAAATGACTGAGCTTCCCATTTTATTTTTGGAGCGACCAAGCATTCTGGCTATTTCTCTAAAGGTAGAGGTAGCCTTTACAGTAACCAGTTTCTGCAGAAGTGCCTGGGCGCTTTGCCAAACTGAATTTTGAGCATGGTTTGTATGGGATTGATACACCAGTCCCGAAAGCTCAGTTCCACTGTCAGAGCATGATGAAGAGTTTGAATTCCTGGCCCAAGTAACTGCAGAGTATGGGACTGCAAAAAGTTTCAGTATTACAAAACCCAATTTTGTTGGTAAGCATGTGAATAGGAAGCTCATTGCTGAAATCAGGGTTCTGTAAGTGACTATTCGTAGAAGCCATTTTTAATACGGAGCAGAGGTTTTTTCATCCACTTTTACAGAAGGCAAGATAATGATAAAAACTGTTCTTTACGACCTGAAAACTTAACTCCTTTGTTGAATTTGTGCATCTCTGGCTGTCACACTTCCTTCAACCGGTAGCCAATACACAGCAGTGCTGAAATGGTCTTGGCTGTAGTCAGCACACTTCAAAAGCCAAGTATTCATTCTACCGAGCCTTCAAAAGATAAAGCTGGTTGCCTCTCACTTCTTCAGAAGAGCTACTTTTGTCATAATCCCTGCCTTGTTCTCTGTTTTGGAGACCAGCAGTCTCCACAGGCAGCAGCAGCAGCTCTCTTCTGTATAGGGCAAAGACTTGGGGTCTTTGGACAGCCAGATGGAAACTTGTTGAAGTGTGGTGGAATCGGTCACCATCGGGGCCTTTTGACCACCTCTGAGTTGATTTTGTGGATGGACTGTCCCAAGTAGCTCCGTGGTACATGCAGAGGGAGGGGCCTCAGGTGGAGATGCTGCAGTCTGTTCACAGCAAGGCCCTGTGTTGGAGGCCAGTGTGCAGCGCTAGACAAATGCAGATCAACCAGACTGCATTTACAGGCAACCTGCACAGGTATTAGCATCCTCCTCCTGGCCAGAGTCTTGTACCTTGTGCTGTGACAGACCCCAGAAGATTGTCCTCACCATGTGGGTTCCCTTGTCTGAGTATTCCATGTTCTGTTGGTGATGGCAATTTGTTTCTCCTTGGGTTCTTTCAACCTTTGAGACAGAGCTATCGAGAAAAATACCTCCTTCAAATCCAATGAGTCATTTCTGTCAATGTAAGCAGATTGGATCTGGTGCTTCTGGAAGCAGTAAATTGGTTGACTTTCATTGATAATAATGGGTGGGTGAAAGACCTGGCTTTCAGGCAGGTATCCAAGCCATGAGAGATGAACCTCTAGTCTGTGACCTCAGGTACTGCCTGTCACCACTGCTGTTGGCAGATTGCTGTGGTGTAAGTAGGCACAACATTCAGCCTTGCTCTGCAGCAATATAAGCTGGTCCTGGTTGTGGTCATTTTGAAATGTTTAAATGGTTTTGAAACTAGTCTTGTTTAATAGGCCCTTGAAACTAAACCCAAAACTCAGGTGAACAAATGGCCGTGCCCGTTTGTGTTTTCAGGTAATAAAGTGTGATAAGAGCTTGGACATTTTGGAAAAGTACTGAAAAGCTTCGGCTTAGTAAAAAAAACTATAATTCTCCCTTGCTATTATTTTTGTGGGACTTTGAACTTTCTCTTCCTTCCTCTCACGTGCTCCTGTAGAAAGCAGCCCCCTCGCCTGTTGTGCTGTGCACAGTCAGCCCCGTTTCTCTGGACACAGCACGCTCCAACCCATCTATATATGAATGTACCTGTAGGTGGCAAAAAGCGTCCTGCAGTGAGCTGCTTCCCTCCTATTGGGTTCTCCTGGGACTTCCACAGAGCCTCGTGTCCCTGTCTGACTTCCGTGGCTTTTTTGGAAGCAAAGATCCTTGCCACTCCCGGCTTTCCTCCGCTGCCCTCCCTGCCAAGATCGTTTCCTTTCAGTGATCCAAGGGATGGCTGTTTCTGTTAAAACTTGAGGCCAAAATGGAGAGCATACAGAAATGCCTTCTGTCGGTTTCTAAGGGAGAATCATGCACCTGTTAACTGAACTTCCCATGTGCAGATACCCCCACAGGTGATGAGATGCTGTAATTATATTTGGAGCACTAGTTCTCTCTGGTGCTTTGAAGCAGGTTCCCAAAGAGAGATATTTAATCAAATTTATGTTTATTTCAGGCTTACCCTCTCTAGATCCATCCAACAGCTCTACAACTTCTTCTTCAGGTCCTTTGACAGGCTTTTCAGCAAACATACAAGGAGCACGGGTTTACCTTCAAGGGCCAGCGCCTGTTGGGACTCCCAGCTTTAACAGACAGCATTTTTCACCACATCCTTGGACAAGCGCAACAAATTCATGTAGGAACTTCATGGGTCTGTCTTAGTTAACTATAAATTCATAGCTATTGTCGTTAGTAGATTTGTAACTTGAGGGGAAGTGATATACAAAATGCTTTCCAAATGCTTCTAGCGGCTGTGAGGATGGCCTGCAAATCCCAAGCTGTATGATTTTTGTGGGGTTTTTTTCCCCATGTATAATGCCACTATTTTGGTAGCGTGACTAAAGGCACGTTTGGGGAAAAAAATCAGTCATAGTAGGCTCTGAGAGGAGAGGGCATGAAGCTGTGGGGGAGTGGAGGTCATTACACCAAGATGAAGATTCTCCTCTAACTAGTATGAGCGTAATACTAGGTGAAAATGTCACGTTTGATGTGGTTTGAAGTGATACTTACCTTTGGGGTTTTTAATTGGGGTTCTGGAATTATTTCATGTTACTTAAAATGTTCAAAATCCTTAAGCATCATCTGAGGTAACAGTGGGGTTTTTCTCCTAATGGGAAGAACATGGAAGTAGCTTTACAGAAAACACGGGTCTGATTCAGAATCTTAAGAGGCTTTTCATGTCACTGCATGCAACTTCATTGCCACTCTGAGCTTAAGAACCAAAACGTTGGAACGAGTGCTCAAAGGAAGTTGGATTTCCCAGGAAGAGTCAGTGACGCTTCTGAAGTTGTTGGGACTCAGGCTCTTACGTTACACACATGGCTTTGGGAAGCTGTCCAATTTCTCTTCTGCTGGGAGTGGTGGATACCAAAACCAGGCTGTTTAGATCTTTAGGGTATTTAGACTGATGTTTTCACCTCATCCTGAAACTCTTCCATGTTTCTTATTCTTTCTTGTAATTTATTTAACTGTACCGCTACGTCATGAGAATATCATGATTCTGATGGCTGAAAGCATTTGTGTTACAATGTTGATTTTAGAGTTAAAATACACTCTGAGCAGAATTTCTCTGAAAGCCTTGAAGAATGCTTACCAAAACAAAAGCCTTTAAAGGCTTTCTGTCATTTGCTTTGAGATAACATTCCGGGGATAGAGTGGGTAGCACTTGTGCTGGCTAGCTTGCTTGCTTTGTGTATAATTAAGCAAGAGAAATATTCTTTTCAGCAGGTGAATCTCCTATTCCATCAGTTTCCTCAGGATCATCTTCGCCCCTTTCAGCTGCTTCCGCACCTTCTAACTTGGGACAGCCAAAAACGGGTAATGCCAGTCAGGATCGAAAGGTGCCCCCTCCCATCGGCACGGAAAGGCTGGCGAGGATCCGGCAGGGAGGATCCGTCACCCCCACACCCCTGGGAACCAACTTCACGGCTCCCGTCGGTCACAGCGGCATTTGGTCCTTTGGAGTGAACAGCGTGTCTGGTAAGTTTGTTGGGCAGCCTTGGACAGCCTGAAGAAACTTGTTGGGCCCTTCAGAAGTACCACATTTGACAGGAAAGCTGGGGAGGAGAAACAGCTGGGGAGATTCCACAGTCTGTAACCAGCTTCCATGTATTGTGTCCTGAAGGTAAAACTGATGTCAGAGATGCTGGGAGAGTGCATCAGTGGAAGTGCTGGGCCTTTCTCTCCTCGTGCACGTGTTCTCACCCAACTTAGATTATCTGCCAGCAGATGCTTGTAAACCCTGAGAACAATTCAGAAATTGTGTATTAAGCCTATGGAAGAAGTTAAAAAGTAAAACAACTTGTGTCTGTGAGGAGGGTGCATTTCCAAGTCTGACTCTTGGCCCACAGCTGCCTCAGCCCAAGTTTCAAGCTTGCATTCCATTAACATTTTGTGAGGTTACAGTTATGTGTATGTATGTGTGTCTCCTCATGACTCTTTAGCAGTACGGGGTAGCTTCTGTTCCAAGCAGCCCCAGTTTCAAAAGAGTGACTTTGAAGCAGCTGAAGTTTTACACTTCAGTTCCGTGATAGCCTGAGGTTCTCATGGAAAGGGAGAACTGCAGCATTTGAGATGCTTCCACTGTTAAACTTTAAAGATAAATGTTTAATAGTCCTGCACTACTTGTATTTTTTTTCTCAGTGAAGCCCTCCATAATTTGGTTGTCTCAGCATTGCTGTGTTTCTTTTCAAGAAAAGCTTGTGTGTGCTGACAGACAATGCATGAAGACCTTTGGGTTTTCAGCTGTTCTGCTGTGGACACCTGCAGCTTGCAGTTGCTACTCCCCATTATCTGCATGCTTGTCTGGAGGATGGGGATGAATATACATGCAGGTGGCCAATGTACCTGGTCAAACGTCCCTGGCTTTGCCAGTCTCTCTTCTTTCCCTGGTTTTACCCCTGTCCTAAGTGTAACCTTTTTTCCTGTGTTCCCTGTGGTACGTGAGAGGATGTGGGAGCTGAGTGTTTGTGTGTAGCCAGCCTCAGACAGGGCTGCCTGCTGCAGCTTGTCTGACAGAGGCACTGGTGCCACAGGTCGGGCTGGAGCATTTGTGTTGTCTGTAAGGGGTTATTAGCCTAAAATTCCCAGGTATCTTGCTTTCTGTAGGCTGTGGAAGGTCTGCTTTTGTTCTGAGCAGAGCCACGAGTTGCCTCTGTGTTGTTTTTGGGGAGCTTTTGGGTGTGTGCAGCTGCTGAATTCTACTCCTGAGTGTCTTGAATGAATTGTCATCAAGCCTTTTCAATTTCCTCCTTTCCAGAAGGCTTGTCAGGTTGGTCTCAGCCTGTCATGGGAAATCATCCAATGCATCAGCAGCTCTCGGACCCGGGCACGTTTTCTCAGCATCAGCCAATGGAGAGAGATGATTCTGGAATAGTGGCTCCCTCGAATATTTTCCACCAACCTATGCCAAATAGTTTTGTGGATTTTTCTAAAGTAAGTTGCAGAGAGATGGATTTAGTCTATAGAATGGCCAGGGACTGATTTGATTGTATCCTCTGTCCTGCCTATTTACACTGTACGTGTGTGCCTCTTCTGCCATCGCTCGCCACAGCCGGTCCTGCACCTCCTTTCGTCCCAGTGCTGACAGGCCTGGTGACACCTTTCAGCAGAACCAGAACTTGCAGATTGCAGATGTTCGCATGTCCAGTAGCTGAATGCTTCTACTGCTGTCCAGTGCTTCCTTTCTCAGAGACTCGGATACTGGGTAACGCTTCATAAGGCTTACTCAGCTCTTGAGACTGCTTAAAGGTTTGCTTAATGCTTTCAGTCCAAGTCATGCCTGTGAATACTACATGGCTTTCTTAAGGAAGCAGGAGGATGAGAGAACTGCCTGTAAGCCTGTGCCATGTGTGTTAATGCTGGAAGACAGCTTGAGGCAGTCGGGTGTAGCCAAGTTGGCCCTAGTCAGCTCAGCCACCACTGCAGGAATGTCCAGGACAGGGCTCCTGACAGCAGAGCTGCTCACAGCACATCTCAGAAGTAGCTGTAGCACGTGCTCCTGAAATCTTCTGAACTGCAGAGCAGCAGTCAAATTCAGACAGGGGAAAGAAATCTCATAATTGCAAAAATGCTGCTCTGTAACTTGTTCTTTCTGAACTGGAAGAGTATTTTAGATGGCCATTGTAGGCCCAAGCTGTGTACAGACACCAATGAAGTGCAGCCCTGTGTGCACTGAGGTAATTGTGTGCTGCAGAGGAGGGAGCACTGCCATCACCTTGCACAGCTGCTGTAACTGGCTTTAGGAGGTCAGGTGGAAGCACTCTATAGAGACTGTTGTGTGCTGGTGTCACCGTACTCCATCTTCAGACCAGGTGTGCAGCTGTGCCCCGACTCCTCACGGTGCTGAGGCGTTTGCCAGTAGGTGAACATTACAGGTGGATGTAAACTGCCTCTGTCACCTTGGCAAGTGTGGTACTACAGTCATCCCTACAGGGCCTTCTCCACCGATGGTGCTCTCCTCTTCCCTCAGGGCCTCCCGATTTCCATGTATGGCGGCACTCTCATCCCCTCGCACCCGCAGCTGGCGGACGGCCCGGGGGGGCCCCTCTTCAACGGGCTCCATACTCCAGATCCCGCCTGGAATCCCATGATCAAAGTTGTCCAGAACTCAACAGAATGTACTGATGCTCAGCAGGTAGTGTGGCTGCCTTTTTCCATCCTTGCTCACCTGGGGCTTCATACAGCATTATGTTTTGGTTTGGGTGCCTTCCTTCCTGTCAATAGGTGACTTCTTTTCCAGCTTACCCGGTGCCATTTGAATTGAGACCATTTGCATGACTTTTCCCTTCCAGCATGTGTGTGTTTATAACAATACATGGCGCCAGCCATGCCAGACCTTTCAGGTGAAATGAGCAGCATTTCAAGATTGCTCAGCCAGGTAATGGGACTCAGTTGTAAGTGAGAGGGTTTACGCCCACCCTCAGCATCTTGCAGGCTGTCAGTCAGAGCTTGTCCAGAGCTGAAGAGGGCTCCCAGCCGAGGGACGGGCTGGCCGTGCTGCAGGGGAAGCCTTAGCTTGCCCCCTCGTGGTGAAACGCTCTGTTAAAGGAACCTTGATTTGTTTTCATAATAGACTTGTCTTTTTATTTCTTGCTGTAGATTTGGCCTGGCACCTGGGCACCTCACATTGGAAACATGCATCTCAAGTACGTCAACTGATTTAAAGGGGGGGGGGGGTCTGTCCTTTTTTAGTCTTGTATGGGAAACTTTCTGATCTTGAAGAACCCCGGGGATTCTTTTAATGTGCCTATCCAAGCAATTTTCTGTGGGCCGTAACGGTGGAAAATTGATTGCCCGTGGTGAAAGAACAAATCAATTTACCTATACAAACTGATTCTGTTCTCCAGTTAGTTTAGCCATTCTGAACTTAAAGATCAGACGAAACTAGAGATTGTGGCTAAACACTGCTGAGTGCTGCTCATGTGCAGCAGAGACCTAGCCGATGCCGTGATTTCAGCCTTCCGGGGTGGTAAATACTTGTACAACTGTTTACGGACTTAAAAGGAAAAGCTGAGTAAATTTCCTGTCTTATAGTGGCTCTACTTTATGTAGCCTGTATTGATGTGAAATATTTCCCTGAACATTCAATAAAAGGTGAACAGTATTTATAGGTTGTGTGTGAGAATTTTGGCAGAGGCTGTATGTTGTTGTCAGCGGTAGCTGCTGCTGTGCCTGCTGGTGCATCTTTCCAGGGTCATGTAATTAGCACGTGGATGCAGTCAGGGCTTGGGTCTGCAGAGTCCTTCCCCCTGTGAACATGGTTGTGTGTTGGGGTTTCTTTTCCTTTCTGCATTAGTTCTGCTGCTTCTGGTGCTCTTTGTCCAGGTGGGTGGCCTGAGAGGTCAGTTTTGTTCAAGGGCTGGAAATAAGGGCCAACTTGACAAGGTGGCAGCTGATGGCATCTTGACTTGCAGAAAGTAAATGGGCAGCTTGCAGGTAAATGCCATGGTGCTTCACTTGGCTCACTGTGACCAGCTGCCTAGAAGCAGATCTTAGGAAAGCAGAAACCACTTCCCACAGAACAAAAGTGTGTTGTGTCCAATTCTGAGCTTCTTGAAAGAGCTCCTCAAGTCCTTTCTGTGAGGAAGAAGGGGATTTCTGCATGCCGCTCAAGATGAGGATTTGTTTTCCCCTCTGCACTCGGGCTGCGCTTTCCTCTGTGTCTGCTCCGTGCCGATGCAGAGGCCGTGCTGCGGTCAGCGGTGTCTGCTCTGACCGCCCCCGTCCACATGGACCTTTCTCCCCACCTGCTCCACACAAACCCTTTCCTGCAGCAGCAGTTGCACCAGGAAGAGCATGAGGAAGGAGTCTGAAAACCCAGAGTGCACAAGCAGTATTTCTTCTGCTGCAGGCAGATAAACCTCAGAAATGCTGGTAGTCAGATACTTTTCCTAGTATTTGAGGAACAAATGCAAAAAACATTGAACTGCTGCTGTCCTCCCTGAGCTGCACAAGGGCTAGAGGAGAAACATTTGTGTTAGCAGTAACTGTTGAAAGCAAATGCTGTTGTAGGGCTGGGGGTGAGGTGCTGGGAGAGGGTTCTTAAGCCCCTCCCCAGTCCCTCCTTGAGAGCTCCTTGGCCACCAACTCCTGCCCCATTCCCGGGGCCGCTGAACCCTGCCTTGCCCAGGCTGCAGCTCCATGCCAGAGGGCAAGAGCCAGCGCAGGGATGGGACAGAGGCCTGAGCCACCCCATCCTTGCCTGCTCGTGGCAGCTCCTGCCTCAGCAGGGCTCCTCCTGAGCGCTCCACCTTGCAGCTCACGGGGTGCTGGCTTCCCTTGCAGCCTGGAGCTGGAGTGGAAAATGGAGCCCCAGAGCTTTGTAGGAAGATGCTGCTGGCAGCGAGGGCTGTCGCAGCCTCGCGGTACTAGGGGAGCAGGCGGAGGCAGCGGTTGCAGGGCAGGTCATGCCCAGTGCAGGGGTGGTGCCAGGAGTCGGTTCCCCCAGTGCAGCAGCACGGGTCAGCACGACCTCCCCCAGGGTACCCTGGGCCTGCCTTCGCCCCCTTCCAGCTCCTGCCACAGCCCCTTCTCGTTGCTGTTCGTGCCCAGAGCCCAGGGCTGGGCTGCTCGGGTAGAGCCGTGGGCACAGCCCGTGTGGGCACAGGCCTGCGACAAGCCCATCTAGTTGTGTCACATCTGCAGTGCTGGGAAGGGCTCGGCCCAGCCCACGCAGGAGCTCGGTGCTGTCAGCCAGGCACGGGAAGGCAGCCTGGGCCTAGCGCTGGGCAGCGGCCGTGGCCCCGCGTGCACTGGCTGAGGCAGCGCCTGCCCCGCTGGACACCGCCCGGGGCAGCGGGCTGGCAGCAGAAGGAGGTGACTTGTCAAACCCACCATGTGCTCCCTGAGCAGCAGGGCCGGGCTGAGCCCCGGGCACCTGGCCTCGGCCATCCTGTAGCTTCAGGGAGCGCTGGGGACGCGCCTGCAGCCCGGCCCTCGGGCTCGTACCATGTGTCTTAGAGCTGGCCACTGCCTCACAGGCAGCACTGGGGGGGCTGCAGTGTCAGCTGCCACGGGCACTTGCCTTGAGGCTGAAGCCCCTTTGCTGTGCTCTGGCAGAGCTCCAGGAGCCTCAAGGGGAGTAACAATGTGGGGAAGAGCTGATGGACAAGAATGAGTGTCAGTCTGCCATCTGGGAAACCCCACAGTGGCTCCAGAGCCAGCCACATCCCTGAGGCTGTGGTGCTTGAAGCTAGGGGGGGCGGGCCAGGGCCAGCGATGCCTGACAGCCCCCTGCTTTTGGCAGGTACCCGCATCATCTACGACCGCAAGTTCCTGCTGGAGTGCAAGAATTCACCCGTGGCCAGGACCCTTCCCTGCTGCCTGCCCCAGATCCCCGGTGTCACATCCCTGGCCCAGTTCAGCCTCGTCAAGCCGGAGGAGCTCAAGGAGCGGAATGAGAGCGAAGAAGCCATGCCAGGTGAGCAGCCCCAGCCTCCGCGCTGCCTGGGACGCCAGGCTTCTGTGGGGCCACAGGCACAAGGGGAGATCCCAGCTCGGCCCCATATCTAGCCCATGTCCTCCCAGGACAGCCCCATCCTAACCCTGGCTCTGTATCACTCCATACCCTTGCAGATCAAGACCAGTTTGAGATGGACATCTGAGTTTCCAGCTCCCCGTCTCCAGGCCATGGCTGGGCCTGTTCCTGGGCCTTGTGGAGGTGCTGGTACTGTGACCAGCTATCTGCAGCCCTCTCTGATGCTGGGGATGGACGTGTGACACCTCAGGCTCTAGCACAACTGGCTGGTGCAATTGCCTAGGAGCTCATGCTTGATCAATAAACACCATGAAACCCCTGTGCTGGCCTGGTGCATCTCTGTGTTGGGGCCCAGTGAGTGTTCAGAGGCCCAGGGAGGGGAGTCAAGAGGAGCAGAGCAGCACCAGGAAGCCCTGGAGGGTGCAAAAGATCTCCCCGTCCTGGAGCAAGCTACCCCAGTCTGGGGATGGTGAGGGCAGAGCCTCGGGGTCTGCTCCCAGGCAGTGGCAGCCAGTGTGGCCATCCCGCAAGCGCTGCAGGGAGCAGCCCTGGCCTGTGCCCTCCCTGCCTCCAACACCACCCAGCTCTGTCAGGTCCCAAACTTGGCTCTCGGCAGTGCCGGGATGTGCGGGAGCCCAGAGGGAGGGCTGTAGCTGCAGCCTGAGCCCTGGCCTTGCCAGGCTGCTCGGGGCGGCTGTCCCAGCCCTTCCTCAGCCACATGTTCTGCGGGAGCCGCCACCTCCTGCAGAAGAGCTGTGCCAGGGGCCTGCTGCTGCGGGTCTGAGAGGGCCAGGCTGTGCCAGCCCAGGGAAATGCATCGCTGCCTGCAGGACCTGAGTGAGGCCGGGGCTACTGCCAGGGGCATCTATTCCTGTCTGGGGGGCTGAACCTGCCCTGGCCTCAGACAGCTGCTCCTGGGAAAGAACCAGGATCTAGTGGGTGCCAGAATCCCAGAGCAGGCTCTGGTCAGGAGCAGGTCAGTGCTGTTTATTAAACATCATCTAGTGAATCACCACTTGACTGTTGCAATGATTAAAATCTCCTTTTCCTGGGTGAGGACGAGGAGGCAGAGGAGGTGCCCAGACCCCTCGGGGCAGCAGCATCCCTTCTCCCAGGGGGGACCCTGGGCCCTGGCTACCCTGCTCGCAGTCTGTGCCCCCATCCGCGGCATCAGGGCTCCTCGTGGCTGGGTTCAGCCTCGGCAGCGTGGCCATCAGTCCCAGCAGCAGGCAGGCTCCTCGTCTCGGCGATCAGGCGCTTGACCCCCACCAGCCACTGGCTCACCTCATTCACGTGATCCACCATGAGCGAGCGGTGGATCTCGTCAGCTGCATCCCAGTGCTTCTGCTGGAGCTCTGCCGGGAGAGAACCCTCTCAGTTGTGTGGGGCCAACCCTCCTGCAGGTGCTCCTGCTCCGGGGCCTGGCATGGGCCCGGGTGCAGCCCCCACCGTGCCTCTTACCTTGCACAAGGCAGCTCATCCTCTTCCTCACTGGGTCCGACAGCTTCCCCTGCGCCCACGCATCCCCCAGCACTGTCAGCCGCCGACCAATGTCGTCGCACACTTGTTTCTGCCAGAAGAGACAAACTGGAGCCGGGGGTCCTGCCCCCCACCTGCTCTGGGAAGCTGCAGGGGCAGGCAGGGCTTTCCTCACTCCCACCATGGTGGGAAGGGGCAGCCCGCGCCCGGTCACATGGCTGCTGCCTGTCCTGTGCCCGGGCAGGGCCGGGGGCTGCAGGGGATGGAAGGGGCCGCGGCCTCACCTGCACCGTGGGGCGGCAGGCGGCGAGGGCCTCCCTCAGCGGTGCCAGGACGGCGTCGGCGGGCAGCTCGCACGCCTCCGGACTCGCTGCAGCCTGCGCCCGCCCGCCCTCCACCCGCGGGCCGGGTCTGGCAGGGCCGACCGGGGGCGGCCCCAGCGCTCGGGGCGGGGGCGCGGCGGGGTCCGGCGCCGGGTCCGCGTCCGGGGCGGCACCTGCAGGGACGAGGTAGCGGCGTGGGGCCCCCCCGAGTGCCCAGCCGCACTCGCGGGGGATGCCAGCGGGGCATCGGAACGGCAGGCTGCCAGCCTCCCGAGCGGGACGAGCAGGAAGGGAGAGAGGACCGGAGCCCGCTGCGCCGCGCAGGGCTGGCGCAGCTGTGCCGGCACGGCCTGGCCTCAGCACGCCCGGGGCCGCCAGCGATGGCCGGTGACACCGGCTCCGCTCCCCTCCGGACACCGCGATGGAGCCCGGGGGCCAGGCCCAGCGCCCCGGCGGCGGGCGTGACCCAGACCTACAGCGGGGCGGAGAGGCCCCCTCCGACACCCCCGGCCCGGGGCCCGGCCGGGCAGGGTAGGGTAGGGCAGGGGACCCGGCGGGCGCTGACCTGGGGGCCTCGCGGGCGGAGGGGGGGCCCGTCGGGTGAGGGGGGTCCGCCTGGGCCCCCCGGCCTGCGCCTGCAGCCCGTAGGAGAACTGAGGGGGGTCGTTCCAGCCGCACTCCTGGTTCCCTGCGACAGCGAAGGGCCCGGTGAGACCCTGAGGGGAACTCAGAGCCCCCCGCCCCGCACGCGGGATCCCGGGCCACCCTCCCCGGCCCCGCGGTGCCACCCTGTGCCCCCCTTCCATCCCCCCCCGGCGCGCGCCCCCTCACCCGGCTTCACGTAGAGCTCCGCCATCCCGCCACGTCACGCGCGGCACCGCCCGGCGGGGGGGGGGGCGGGGGGGGGCGGCGCCGCCGCGGTTCCCGCCCGCCGGGGGCGAGGGGCGGGCGCGGGGGCGGGCTCCGGGGCGGGAGCGGGGCCTCGGCCTCCCCGGCGCCGGCCCCGGCCCCCGCCCCGGCCCGCTATGGGCTGTGCAGGAGGGCTCGCCGGAGGCGGAACGCCTCCAGGAAGGAGAAGAGGCCCCGCTTGCGGGCGGTGGCCGCCGCCGCCCCGCCCCTGCCCCCGCCCGCCTTGTCCGCCCCTCCGGCGGCGTCCCCCGAGGCCGCCGGCCCGGGCCGGTCCCGGCCTGTCGTACCCTTCGCACCCTTCGCCTTAGCGCCCGGCGCAGCGGCCACCAGACACTTCTGGTACTGCACCTGCGGGGACACGAGGAGCAGAGCGTGTGCGCGGGGCGAGGGAGCAGCGCGGCGTGGGGCGGGACGCGGCCCGGCCCCGGCACCGACGCGTCCCTGCGCCTGCTGCCCTCCCCAGGACGGGGCATCCCAGCCGGGCCCCCAGCTCTGCCCGCGCCCGGCCCGGGCCTGCCCCCGCCGGGCGTGCCGGGGCCGCGGCCGCACTCACCATGCAGGCTGCCTGCACCGCCTCCGAGATGGTGCCGGCGTCGGGCTCGCACCAGAAGGCCGCGCACTGGAAGCGTCGCCCCGTGTCCACGATGAGCGCGAAGGTGTGAGCGTCGCGGCCCACTCCCAGGAAGGTCACGTACCGCACCTGGCACTCCCAGATGTGTGCTGCTTCCTCCTCCTGCGGCGGGGACCCCGTGGGCCCATCTGCCCCTGGCCAGGCCCCGGGCAGCCCTGCCACTCCTTCCAGTCCCGCAGGGGCTGCCCATCCCACCGCGGCGGCAGCCGACTGCTAGTCTCTGCCGGAGCCCCCCGTGCTGTCCTCCTGCCCACCTGCGCGGGGTGCACCCTCATGGCCGTGTCGGACACACGGATGAGGGAGGGCGTCCAGCATTCCCTCCCGGGGCCCCTCGTCAGCTTCTCGATGGCCTCGTTCAGCACGTCCATCCCTGAAGAGTGGGAGACCCTGATCCCTTCGGCCACCACCCCAGCTGCAGGCATGGCGCAGACAGGGTGCCGCCAGCCGGCCCCAGGGGCAGGGCCTGCCCAGCCAGGGGGCGTAGCCGCTCAGCTGCCCCATGGTGAGGGGTTCTTGGGCCCATCCCGGCAGTGGCAGGGACGGTGGTGCTTACCCATGGCTCTGGGCACGGGCAGGCTGCCAATGTACAGCGCCTCGTAGGTCTGCATCGACTGCCTCACCGCTTCCAGGATATCCACTGCCAGGAGATGAGAGGTGGAAGGGACCCCCCCATATGCTCCCCCTCTTCCCGAGGAGCCCAGGGGACAGAGCTGGGCAGGCCAAGGGCCAGTGCCATGAGGGCTGTACCTTGCAGTGGCAGGTCCTCGGTGGAGACAGGCCCCAGCGTGTCGGCGCGTGGCAGCCTGTTGCTGGCTACGGCTTGCTCGGCAACAATCTGCAAGAGACAGGGGTCCCGGTGCCTCCCCTCTTCCCCCGAGGCCCCGGGGCTGTGCCCACACCCGCTGGAGCCCTCGCACCCCACCTTGGAGCACATCTCATGCAGGGCCTTGGCAATGCCCTTGGCAGGCACATTGCAGTGGAAGACGTGACACTTGAGGACGCAGGTGTCCTTGTCACTAGCCACGAAGGCGAAGTCTCTGCAAGGCCATGAGTGAGCCAGTGAGACCCTGGCTACCCCCCCAGCCCAGCACTGCCCCCCAGTCCCACAGCCCCTTACCTGTCCCTGCAGCCACCGCAGCAGTCGGGAAGGGAGAGGAACGGACAGGTTACTGCTGGGTTGCCTCCTGCCCTCAGCAGGCAGAGGTGCCCCCAGTCCCAGCCCTGTCCCGGCTCCCAGCACCTGCCGTTGTTGCAGCCAACGCCCCAGACACGGATGTTGAGGATGGGCTGGCGGTGGACGAGGCTGTGGTCGAGAGGGTCCACCAGGCTCATGGTGTCCTTCTTCAGGATCATCACCAGGTCCTGGCCCTGCAGAGGGTCAGCGACTCCCTGACAGAGAGCCTGGGCACCCCCAGCACCCAGCCCATGTGTAAGAACACCCCCAACACCCCCATGCCGACTCAGCCACAAGCATGGGAGCACTCCCCTGCCAGCCCTCTCCAGCTACCATGTGTGGTGACAGCCCCCAGCCCAGCACCCCTGTCATTGTCCCCAAAGGACAGCCCTGTCAGAGCCACCTGCCCCACACTTGGGAACACCCCATGGATGCCCTATGTGGAGAGATGGCTCTGCCACTGGTCCCTGTCCTTCCCAACCCCCCGGCATGATCCTTGCTGGTGGGAACAGGCAGCCTCAGCAGCAGTGGTCCCGGGGACCCTGCCTGACAGCATCGTCTCCAGTTCTCACCTCACCCCTGTTCTCTGCAGAGCCCTGGCCCTTGCCATTGGAGAGCTGCTGGATGCAGTTGTTGACAGCGATGCTGCTCTTGCCAGGTGCCAGGTCCTCCTCGGGGATCTCCACCCAGCCGAGCGAGCGCACAGCGAAGCACTGAGCAGAGACACGGGTGGCTTGGGTGCGCAGCCAGCACAGCGCCGCCCTGTCCCATGCCCCTCACAGTGCCAGCACGCTTGCCCCTGCTATCGCTCCCATCCCTGCCCCTGCCAGCTGCCTCCTGCCCCCTCCTCTGCCAGACCCAGATCATGGTGCCGCAGCGAAGCCCCCAGTGTGGTACCTTGGAGCCGAGTTCTGCGCTGGGCTGGGAATCGTCTCTGTGCCAGGTCAGCGAGGTCCTGCAGAGGGATGGGGTGGTGGGGAAGGCAGCTCCCACTCGGCAGCGTGGAGCCAGGGCACCCAGGGAAATGCCAGGATGCCCTGGCAGTGGCAGAGCCCCACGCCACCAGCTGGGCAGCATCCCATGGAGGTGACCAGGGTGGTCCTGCTGGCTTCAGCACATGAGGCTGCTAGGGGTGGGGGGGGAGGAGGCCTGAGACCCCCTGCTGGTCAGTGATGCCCCACAGGCCAGCAGAGCACGTGGGCAGCCCTACCTCCGTGAGAGTGAAGCCATGGGGCTGGCAATGGGCCTGTCCTTTGCTGAGTGCTTCACCCCAGGGCCCTTGCAGTCCTGGCGGAGAAGAGGAAAAAGGAGGCTATCAAGGGGCACCAGGTAGGAGCCCTCCCTTCCAGGACTGCAGGACCTCAGCTTGTTGGCATCTGTTGTAGCCAGGATGAGGCCAACATGGGGCCTGCTGGAGCCTATCAAGCGGCTTAACCCTGGCTGGGAGTAGTCTGAGCAGGACTTTGGGGTGACAGAAACAGGCCTGCTCCAAGGAGATGCTGGACCAGCAAGTGCCCAGAGAGCCCTTCAGCAGGCTTATGCCACCGGATGGTATCCAACACGAGCAGCCCTCACCCCCCTGCCCACATGCCCTACCGTTCCCTGGAGCATTTCCTCTCCATCAGCCTCTGGGCCCCTTTCTGGGCCCGTGGTGTGTGCAGGGTGCTGCCACTGCGTCGTTCCGGTCGGTACATGCCAGTAGTAGGTACCCAGAGAGTCACGGATCTTTCTCCAGCCTGGGGGGAGGTCGGGGTCTGTCTCCAAGCTCTGGTCACTCCAGAGGTTGTCTGTGCAGAAGGAGAGTGTGAGGTAAGGTGGCAGGGAGGAAGTTCCCCAGCTACAGGGTGCCCTGGGAAGTAAGCATCTTCATCCAGCAGCGAAAGGGTCCTGGGTGCATGGCTGGACACATGGCCCAGGAGAGAAGCACAGTGATGGAAGGCCTGGTGCAATGCCAGAGAGGCTGCAGTAGTGGTGGACCCCAGGCAAGCTGTCAGTGCAGGCTGCTGCATGGTCAGCACCCGGAGGGATGGTGTGACCCTGGCAGGGGCACAGGGAGTATGGGCTGCCTGAGGCTGCCCGGGAAGGCACCCTGGGGGTAGGAACCCTGGGGAAAGGAAGGCAGGGCCCGGGGCTGCCAGCTCAGAGCTCCTGCTGCCAGCATGCAGTCTCCAGCACTCTGTCAACGGCCCCGGGATGACCAAGACCGGCTTCTGCGCAGCTTGGCCGGGGAACGGGGTTGGGGGCAGACCGTGGGGGCTGTGAGGAAGAAGGCACCCATGGAGGGCTGCAGTTAGGAAGGGCTGACTAATCCCCACCTCCCTGAACCCCGAGCGCTGGAGAACGCCTAGGTACGAGCCCGTGGCGCGGCGCGGCTCCGCACGGTTGTGCGCGCCCCCGCGAGCTGCCCGCCCCGAGGCCGCGGTCCTCCGCTGCGCCTCGCTCCGCCCCGCGGGACCCGGGACCCGCGTGGGGGTCCGGGCTGGGCCGGAGGCTGCTCCCCGCGACCTTGGGAGGGCCGGAGGCGGCGCGGCCGGGCCGGGCTCCCGCAGCGCGGGCCGCCGCCAGCACGCTCAGCACCGCGGACAGCGCCGGGCGCGGCGCCGCTGCAGTCGCTGGGGCTGGCCCCGACCTGGCCTGCGGGCCCCGCAGCCCCGACCCGGCCCCGCAGCCCCGACCCGGCCCCGCAGCCCCGACCCGGCCCCGCAGCCCCGACCCGGCCCCGGCCCCGCAGCCCCGACCCGGCCCCGCAGCCCCGACCCGGCCCCGGCCCCGCAGCCCCCGACGCGCCCCGTGGGCCCCACCGGGCCCCAGACCCGCCCCGCCGGCGCGGCTGACCGTCACAGTTGACGAGGACGATGGCCAGCATGTAGTCTTTGCCCAGCATGGCCCCGGCGCGGCCCCCGGCCCTGGCGCGGCCCCCCCGCCTGCCCAGGCCCGGACCCAGCAGCGGCTGCGGCGGGAGGGGCGGGGCGGGGCCGCCGGACGGAGGCGGGGACGGGCGGGAGCCGCGGGCGGGAGCGCGGGAGCGGCTGTGCCGGCAGCGTGGGGAGCAGGTGCCCGGCTCCGCTCCCCGGTGTCACAGCGGAGGCAGATTTCCCCCGGTGTCTGCCTGCAGAACCAGCGATGGGCCATGCCCTGGTTCCTACAGTTCATTAGATTCAGCTCCCCCTAAGGTAAAACCTCTTCAACTGTGGCTTTAATTTGGTGGTCTGCTGTCTTAGCCGTTTGCCGTGTGATGTGTCCCGACTGCTCTTTAATGCCTGCGGATAAGCCTACAATTGGTGTATCAGTTCTTGAGGTCTGTGGCATGTTACTTCAGCGGCCTTTGCGGAGGTCTGGGTGTGGGGTGGGATGGAGAATATTTAGGCAAGGATGTGATCCTCTATCTAATATGAAACCAATTCCTGTTCCTAAACAAAGAAGAGTCAAGTCCTTATCACTGGAAAAGTATATTTTTGGATGTCAGTGTAGTGGAAAAAGAGGGCTGCAGTCCCTGAGGAATCCCAGTGAGTCTGTGAAGTGGGGCGTGTGCAGCTTGCCTACTTCCTTAGCAATATTACAAACGAGACCACATGAGCAGGACAGCCTTTCCATCAGCTTGGACGTAAATAATTCCCTAAGAAGCCATATCCTCCAACACTAATGGCTTTAATGTCTTGCTGATGTTTTTTTTTCCCAGGTCCTTGGATGCCTCTTTGTATGTTCAATCACAAGGCTGAGATTTGCTTAGGAGCCGTTTCCAGCTGCAGGAAGATCCACACATACGGAAGAGTGTCCCCATGGTTCTGTGCCCGTGTTGCACGTGCACCCCGGCATCTGCCTCACAGATGGCTTCTTGCCACGGAGGGGCAGGTGCTGATCTCATGTCTCTGTGACTAGCAACAGAACACAGGGAAATGGAACGAAGCTGCCATTGGAGGAAGTGCAGGCTGGACATCAGGAAAAGGTTTTTCCCTAAATCATAGAATCATTATTTGGATTATTTGATTGGAAAAGACCTTTAAGAACACTGAGTCTAGCCACTCACCTCATGCTGCCAAGTGCAACAATAAGTTAAAACATATCCCTCTGTATCTCATCTATGTGCTTTCAATATCTCTATTATATACCCCACCACCTCCATGGGAAAGCCCGTTCCAGTGCTGTGGTGGCCCCACGGTCGTGGGGCTAGCGGAGATAGGACCAACAGTTGCCTGGCCCTAGGGACGCTTTGTCCTTCACTTTTGTTTCAGTTTTTGTTTAAGGGGGTTGTATTACCACCAGACTCTTTATTGCTCTTTAGTTCTGGTACATACTTTCTCCTTTCCCAAATTTCTACCTGAAGTTTCTGTTCCTCTAAACTGCACTTGGGATCAAAAGCAGCCCAGTGATCACACTGTTGCTGCTCGTGTGGAGGATCATAGCTGTGCCACATTTCACCAAATCAAGTCTGTTTGGCCTGTGATGGTAATTGCAGAGTGATCTCCCTATTCTTATCTCAGCCCGTGAGCCTTTCATTATATTTTCTCTCCCCTGTGCAGCTTAGGAGGGTGAGTGACAGAGTGCCTTTAGTGGGCACCTGGCCAGGGTCAGCCCACCACAGCAGGCAATAATTGTAGGGTGGTGTTTTTCCACACAGCGTGAAAGGTCTGTTACACTGTTATTTTTCCAGCTTCACACCTCAAAACAGACCAAGGAAAATACTCTGCAATGCTACTGCAAAGAAGCGTTTTTTTTTCACATGCCCTCTGGAGCCACCTCCAAAATCTGAATATGCTGCACAGAAACATCCCCTGTATCGTGGTGCCCAGGAGGCATACCACAGCTCACTCAAAAAGCCAGTCTAAGCACCGAAATCACCCAGCAAGCTGCAGCCACGTGATATCAAATCAGAGGCCAGTTTGTCCTCCTGTTCCTCACAAGTTCCAAAACTGTTACCTGCAGACCACCCTGAGCAGCCCGGAGAGGAAAACTAGGGCTGAATAACAGCAGGTTATTTCCCTGCCTGTACTGACTTAAGGGATAACACTTCCCTCAGAAAGCCCCACACCCAAAAAAACCCCAACAGAGGAGCCCGTCTCCTCCCTTTCACAGCAAGCAGAGGACTATATGGAAATCTCTTTCAAAGCCCGTTCAATCCTGTGCCTGCATGTGCCTGTTTGTTCTCCCCCCCTCCCCATGTTGTTCTTTGAAGCTGTCCTTGTCCAGCCCACAGAATGCCTCACAGCTATGGGATGGCACCCTTGGCCTCTTGTTTT